>NW_025814842.1:2921875-3585000 GCF_022079265.1 Lynx rufus
TTGGAGGGAAAAATCATCTTTCAGCCTATGTTGCTGGAGAAACTGGACGTATGCAGGCAAAAACCATGAACCTCAACCTAACTCTCACCCCTCCTGCAAAAACAAAACAAACGAAAAAACCCCACTTTAGATGAAAGTATAACATGTAAGCCTGCGACACTAGAGACAAATGTGGAAGAAAATCTTCAGGACCTAGGAATTAGTGAAGATTTTTTAGACATGGCACCAAAAACATGATTCATAAATGAGTAAATTGTATTTCATTCATCAGCACCGAAAACTTGTGCTGCGTGGCAGCTGCTGTGAAGAAGATGCAGTGAGACGCTGTGCACAGGCAGGGGGGTGGGCGAGCCGCGCTCTTGTCAAGGACTTGCAACGGGAATGCGTGAGGAATGCTCAGAATTCAACAGTGAAAGTATCCAGCTGGAAATAACCTACCAAATAAGCATGTCCAACATCATGAGCCATTAGGAAAATGCAAATTCAAACCGCCGTGAGATTTCATGATGCCTGTCAGAAGAGCCAAAATAAAAACTAGTGACAGCACCGGATCCCGCCAGGATGTGGAGAGGTTGAATCACCCATGCATCGCTGGGGGGCGTATAAACAGGCACAGCCGTTCTGAAAACCGTACACTTACATATGACCCAGTGATCACACTTCTTGGTGCCTATTCCAGAGAAGTGAAGAATTAGGATCCTACAGAAACGTGCACACAAACATGAGTAGCAGTTTCATTTGTGGGGCGCCGGGGTGGTTCACTCGGGTAAGTGTCAAACTTCGGCTCAGGTCATGACCCCATGGTTCAGGAGTTCAAGCCCCACGTCAGGCTCTGTGCTGACAGCTCAGAGCCCGGAGCTTGCTTCGGATTCTGTGTCTCCCTCTCTCTCTCTTGCCCCTCCCCCACTCACGCTGTGTCTCTGTCTCAAAAATAAATAAACATCAAAAAAAATCGACAGCGGTTTTATTTGTAATAGCCAAATTTAGAAATTTATTTGTAATTAGCCGAAAATTAGACACGACCCCGATGTTCTCTAGTGGGTGACTGTGTAAACCACCTGTGGTCTATACTGTGGAACACTATTCAGCAACAAAGAGGAATGGACTAATACCACAGACAACAGCTTGAGTGGATCTCAAGGACGTTGTGCCAAGTGAAAACTATGCAATCACAAAAGGTTATATGCGGTATGATTTCATTTATATAACATCCTCAAAATGACAGGGAGATGGAGGAAAGACGAATGGTTGCCAGGAGTTAGACAGAGGAGGGCTTGGAAGGGCCATGGAGGGAAGAGGGGTGGGTGTCGAGAGAGGGGGAGCACGAGGGATCCTTGTGGGGAGAGGAATTCTTCTGTATCTTGATTGTGGTGATGGTCACACGGATGGTGCACACGTGCTAAACTTGCGTAGAACTGTGTGCACACGCAAATGAGTGCCTGTAGAACTGGTGACATCCAAACCAGGGCTGGGGACTTAACAGCACCTGTGCTGGTTTTGGTAGCGTGCTGTAGTTATGGAAGATTGTGCCTCTGGGGAGATTGGGTGAAGGGCACACTAGACCTTTCGGTCCAATACCTGCATCTTTCTCTGAATCCGTTACCGTTTGAAATCTATGATTTTAAAACCGAGTTGTGCACTTTAACAAATTATTATAAACTAAATATTTGGAGAAGCGGTGTCAAGAAATGGATCACTGCAGCGTTTGAGAAGCCCCAGGTTTGCCCTTTCTCCCCCTTAAAGGCAGCAGCCCTCCTGACTTCTATATATGTTAGCTGCTCTGTGATTGCTTGTAATTCCCTGCCCCACCCCCCCACCAAGTGCTTTCGTTGAGTTTTGGGGCTTTATATAAATGGAAGCTTACTGTATATACTTTTCTGTGTCTGACCTCTTTCCCTCAACATTATTTTCATGAAACTTGTTCTAGAAAATACACATTCATTTTTATTGCTACTTAATATTCTGTTGTATGCATACATCACAGTGTGCTTATCCATTCTAGCATTAATAGACTTTTGAATTGTTACCTAACTAGACTACTGGAAACAGTGCCTCTATGGCCATTGTCACACGTGTCCCCTGGTGTACCTGTGCACGTGCTGTTGTTGCGTTTTGCCTAGGAATGGAATTGCTGGGTCATAAAGACAAGCACGTTCCCAAATTTATGAGAAAATGCCTATTTTCAGTTTTTCCATTACACTTAATTGCCTTTTAATATACTTATTTATGATATTTATTTTATGTCTTTCATTATTAGGGTATAATCTCCCAAGATATTGTTTCGCTTTGTTTTCTCTTTTGTATCTCCGGTACCTATAACCACAGGACATAGTAGGCACTTAAAAATTGTTCGTTGAAAGAATAAATTGAATCCATGGGTGTTACATATAAATGATAGTTTTTTCTTCACTGATTAACCCTCCTTTCACTTGAATCAGGTTAAAATGGATAGAGGTCTGTAATCCTTTTGCTGGACCCCTTGAGACCAGACATATTTGGGAATTCAGAATTTTTATTTTTCAAATTTTGGAAAGATAATATAGTCTATATTCTGTATATTACCTAATTACCATGGGTATGGTATGATTTCTAAGAGCATCTTGTAATCAAATGTATTAGTGTCTCTGCAGTGAAGCTATGACAATCGCTGAATGAGATCAGAAAAGCTCTAAATAGCCTTATATCAGTTAAAGCACTTGTTTAATAGAATTTTATGTATTAAAAAAAACTTTATTTATTTTGAGAGAGAGAGCATGAGCAGGGGAGGGGAAGAGAGAGAGGGAGAGAGAGAATCCTAAGCAGACTGTGCTGTCAGCACAGAGACCAACTCAGGGCTCGATCTCAGGAACCGTGAGATCATCATCTGATTGTAAATCAAGAGTGGGACGTTTAACCGACTGAGCTACCCGGGCGCCCCAACTGTGTGATAGAATTGCAAAGGATCTGCATGTCACATTGCCTGGTGAAGATTTTGATGCTCAAAATAAACATCAAAATTTTCAAAAATATTTGAGATTTCCCGACAACTCTGGGAGATGATGGACAGCGTAGATATGATTTTACTCACTTCACAGATGAGACAGCTCAGTCACCAGAAAATAAGGATCTTACCTCAAGTCGTACTAAACAGCAGAGCTAAAATGCAAACCTTGTCTTCTGATTCTAATACTTATTCAACAATGCCACAGCTGCTTCTCATTGATGAAAGTGGCAGTTTTTGTGATTCATAAATTAGCATTTCCAGAGGGGGAAAAAGCTCCCTCCTAATGAAGCTGTCATAAATCATGCACTGTTGTCCTGAGATCTGGAACAGAGCTACCGGCAGTGCTCCCACCGACGCGCAGGTATACACTGGGCTGTCTAGGGTCAGCCCTCACTTGTCTGTTGCGGTAAAGGTTCCGACCCCTGCACGCCAGGATGTCCGCCTTCAGCATCGCCAACCCCCTCTTCCTGTGCTCTCTCTTACTTGGTGGAGAATCCTTTTCCCACATCAGCTCCACAGTGCCTCCCATTACATTCAGCCTCCCCTCCTCTCTCAAAACAGAGGAGGATCTGAAATAAGGCATCTGGATTTATAAATTAAATAGCAAATTTTACTGAGGGTAATTTTCAGGCAAGGTCTTACCTGGCAAGGCATTGACAGTGAGCGAATTGATTGAGTGAATGTGTATTACAGACGTCTTACGAGTTATGTTTATTGTATTTGCCTGGCTCCTCCAGTAGAAGTAAGCTGTGTCAATGTAAGGCTTTTTATTATTTTGTTCTAGTGCTTTCCCGATACCTACAGTAGGACCCAGCATATACTCTGCACTTGTCGTATTTGTTTACTAAATGAATGATCATATATGCCTTTTATCTTTAAGAGATACATGCCTTTGAACCGGTTAAAAAACAATTTCAGACTAGAAGGAGTAGATACATTTTTGTGAGGAGCAGGTAGATTTTGGCATGCCTTATGAAAGCATTCCTCACAGATTATTATCATTTTTTGTGTAATCTTTCATTAAGATTTAGTTAGCTTCATGAGGGCAAGAATCTCATGTGTGCCTGGCACATGACAGGCATCCAGAAAGCATTTATTGACCTCAAGTTCTACCACAGTGGAGCCGCCCCATTGCCCTCAGATCCTCACCTTAAAACTAGAATTCCGGGGACACAACACAGCACATAAGCAGAGGACATCTGTGAAAGGCAGAAGGAAGAGGCTTACCTGGGGACTTGGGTACTTAAGGATCAAGGTGTTTGCAGGTTCCCCCAGTTTTCTTACTGCTGCCCACGTATCCTAGACAAGGAGCCGCAGACACCGTGATCTGAACCACCAACGCACACACGAGAGCTCCAAGAAAAGCCTATTCATTCTAGCCAAAGTCTAGGAAGAGGGTAACCTACCGAAAAAATCTCTCTTGGTAACCTCTGTGCCACTCTAGCCACTCTAGCCAAAGGAATGGAAAAGGTATCCCTCCCCTCTCCATCACCTCACCCTGTGAAAGTTGATGTTCTGCCCGTTCCCCGCTCCATCAAAACAGGCGGGTTCCCTGCTCGACGCATTGGGTGGTGTTGGCGGGACTGGGCATGGAACCAGTCCTCCACCCTCTGCCCGGCAGAAACAGGTGGTGCTCTGAGTCCCCACCAGGCTTCTGTCAGTGGGCTCTACACCAGAGCTGAGCCTCCCTCCAGGTCAGTAGCAGACAGACCCAAGGAGCTGGTGAGAGGTGGGCTCATTACCATTTGCCCTCACACCCTACACTGGGTTCAGCTGCACCCAGTGGTGCAGCCAGTGGGACAGGAGTTTCGGGTCCATTGTGCTGCAAGAAAGCAACCAGCCTTTTTTCCTACTTCCTGGTGGCTTTGGGGCCCATAGTGGAGCTGATCTTTATACTCACTCAGAGGCAATGATGTAGTCGGAGTCAGTGCCTCGCTTTTGCCCGGGCAGTGTTGGAGGAGCCTGGTACAGTGCTGAACATGCACACTCACCTGGCCTTTATGCTACACATAAACCATGGGTATGCTTGCTAAAAAGAGAAGATTACATAGGATGGAGTCCTCACATACTATCCAGAATGTCTAGGATATAACTGAGGATGACTTCTCATACTAAGAACCAGGAAAATAACAAGTTTCATGGGAAAAGTCAGTAAAAAGACACTAGTACAGAGAGAAATCAGATGTTGGCATTATCTAGAAAAGATTTAAAAGGAGCTAATCATAAAAGTACTTCAACAAGTAATTATTCTCTCCATAGAAATGAGAAAAATAGAAAAAGCTCAGTAAAGAAGTGTAACAAAAAGAAGACCAAATGGAAATCAAAGAGCTGAAAAATACAATAACCAAAATAAAAACTCCATAGAAATGAGAAAAATAGAAAAGCTCAGCAAAGATGTGTAACAAAAAAAGGACCAAATGGAAATTAAAGAACAGAGAAATAACCAAAATAACAATAACCAAGATAAAAACTCACTGGATGGGCTCCATTGCAGAAGAGAGGTGATAGAGGATTGAATCAGTGAACTAGAGGACAGATCAAGAATCTGCCCAGTCTGAGCCACAGAGAAAAAATAGCCTGAAAAAAGAAATGAAGAGACCCATAAAGATCTGTGGGACAATAACAGGAGCTAATATTCATATCATCAAGACCCACAGAAGAGGAGAAGGAGGATTGTGCTGAAAGTATTTGAAGACATAATGTCTGAAAACATCCCAAATTGGGCAAAAAACATAAACCTACAAATTTAAGAAGTTGAGTACCACAAATGAGATGAATGCAAAAAAATTCACACCAAGACATATTATAATTAAACTTCTGAACACTAAAGTAAAGGGAAAAGTCTTGAAGTCAGAGCAAAATGACACATTACTCATAGGGAAACGTGAATTGTAATGACAGTAGTCATCTGAAGCCATGGGGGCTAGAAGGAAGTAGCATAACATTTTTCAAATACTAAAAGGAAGTAACTGTCAACAGCATATTTTATATCTGATGAAAGCATTTTTCAGGAATGAAAGGGAAATCAAGACATACTCAGGTGATTGAAAATTAAGAGAATTTTGTTGTTAGCAAACTTATCGTTAAGGAATAGCCGAAGGAAATTTTCTAAACAGAAAAAATACGATAACAGAAGAAAACTTGGAACTTCAGAAAGGGAAGAATATTGGAATACATAGAAATATGGGTAAATATAATTGATTATCCTTGAAATTATTCTTGAATTTCTGTAATCATATATTCAAAAATTATAACATCATCTAATATGGTGCTTAGTATATCTTAAGTGAACATTAAAACGATTACATTGAAAAAGTGGAGAAAGTAAAGAGACCTTAGCAGAAGTCAGGTCTTTAAACTTCATTTGCAGCGGTAAGTTATGTATGTATATTATGATATGTTCATCAACCACTAAGAAGACAATATAAAGCTATTGAAAAGCACTAGAAATAAATCACTGTGTATTCCAAAAAATGTTTACATAACACATAGGGAGATAAGAAAAAGAAACAGAGTAACAAGAATTGGATGAACTAAACAGGAAACAAATAATAAGATGGCTCATTTAAGCCCTATAATATCAGAAATTATATTAAATGTAACTGATATAAATATGCCAATTAAAATCAGCAGTGATGCAGCACAACTGAAAACACAATCAACACATATAGGACTAACATATATAGAACTCTTCACCTAACAAAAACAGAGTAAACAGTCTTCTCAAGCACACATGGAACATTCACAAAGATAGGCATTATCTGGAGCCATAAAACAAGGATCAAATAATTAATTGAAATCACACAGAAATACTCTTTGAGCTTAGTGGAATCAAAGTAGAAATCAGTAACAGAAAAACAACAGGAAAATCCCCAAACATGGGGAAATTAAACAACACACTTCTAAATTACCTTTGGGTCAAAAAGAAAACAAAGGAACTTGTAAAAAATGCAGAGAAGTAAATGATAATAATACAAAATGTCAACATTTTTGTGAGGCAGCTAAAGCAGGGCTGAGAGGAAAATGTATAGCCTAAAATGCTTACATTAGAAAAAAAGGAAGAGTCTCAATCAGTAAAGTATAAACTCCCACTTCAAGAAACTAGGGAAAGAAGAGAAAAATACACCCAAAGGAAGCAGAAGAGGATAATAAAGGCAACAGCAGAAACCAGTGAAATTAAAAACAAAAATGGGGAAAAAATAATATTAGAAAAAGTTGGTTCTTTGAAAAGATCGGTACAGTGGACAAACCTGTATAGCAGGATGAACAGTGAAGAAAGAACCAAATCACCAATATTAGAAATGAAAGGAATCACTACAGGCCCTGCAAAAAATAAAAGGAATAATATGAATAAGTCTACACATAAACATTTGGTCACCTAGGTGACCTGGACTGTAGCTCAGAAAGGAAGAACCACCAAAACTCGACCAAGATGAAGTAGATAGCCTGAATAGTCTCGTAACCAATAAGGAAATCGAATTTCCAAAGAAAAATTGCCCGAGGAAGGAATTTCCATGCAGTTTCCAATGTCACTGCGTTTGAAGTGAGTTTCTGGAGAATTTTACCAAATTTTTAAAGAATACCAATTTCACACAATCTCTTCCAAAGAAATGGAGGGCAGAAAACACTTTACAATTTATGAAGAGTAGTATTACCTTTATACCCAAATGAGATAAAGGCAGTTAAAAAAAAAAAAAAGTAAAATCTATAGACCAATATCTCACACCCTTAGTCATAAAAGTCTTCAAGAAAATAGCAAATCAGTTTCAGCAATGTATAAAACAAATTACATGTCATGACTAAGTAGGATTTGCTTCAGTTAACTATCAAAGGCTGATTCAACATTGAACATCGATTCATGTAATCCACTATATCAACACTCTAAAGAAGAAAAAACATCATATTAATTTATGCAGAAAAAAACTTGAGATAATTCACCATTTATTCCTGCTAAGAACTCCCAGCAAACTAGGAATCAAGGGGATCTTCCTCAAATTGATCAAAAGCAAAAACCCAAAACCCAGTACCGTCACTCACACACCTTGCCAGCAGAAAGGTAAAGTGGTGCAGCAACCGTGGGAACAGTTTGGCAGTTTTTTAAATAAAACTAAGTGTGCGATTACATACAACCCATTGAATGAACTCTTGGACTGTTTGATAAGGTTTAAATATGAGATTCTCGGCCAGATGCAGCTCACTGACCCCGGGATAGGCGGAAGGGCAGAGCCGGTTGTTCGCAGAACGCCAAGGGGCCAGGCCAGGCCCCAGTCATGCCCCGCACGGAGCTGCGGGCTGCAGCCGTGGGGGGCACATACTGCGGCGAGCAGGGTGGGGCTCCTGTCCAGGTTTCCTGGGCTCCTTGGGGACTGGCTAGTGAGAGTTCTTCCAGCGGGCTGCAGGGTCTGGAGGCTGTCCCCGGCTGCTGGCGCCTGGCCCCAGAGCAGTGAGGGCCAGTGCAGTGCGGTCCTGCGGCAGGAGAGCCCTGTCAGGGTGGAGGCCGGGTGTGGACGTGCCCGAGGCTCCAGGGCAGCTGACTGGCCTCCAGGCAGGGCCTCAAAACTGGATCAAGGCAGCATTTAAAACAAACGGTTTCCTATGGGCATTTTTTTCCCATAGAAATGTAAAGTCATGTTCACATAAAAATCAGTACATGAATATTCATAGCATTTTCTGTTCCTAATCACTAAAGTCTGAAAAAAAAAAACCTGCAAAAAAACAGAGTCCCTGGACTGGGTGATGTTAATTAAGCTGTGGGATACAGCTTAGTGACAGAAAGGAATTAACAACTCGGGTGCGTCTTCAAGGAATTAAGGTGGTGAAAAGATTCAATCCCAGAGGCCACATGCTGTGTGATTCTGTCTGTGACACTGTGGCAGTGATGAACTTAAAGGCACGCGGGCAGATTAGAGGTTGCGGGGGCAGTGCCAGTGACTCTGAGGGCCAGCACAGGGGGTCCTGGGGGCTGTGGGGATGGATGCCCTGCATCTCCACTGTGCCCATGCCGGTGTCACCCTGTTGTTTTTGACCACAGCCTTTTCCAGAGAAAGGCTGAGTTTGCTAAAGCGTTCATCCAGCAGATAGAGGAAGGGATGCTCACGGGATGTGGCCCCGAGGTGTGCCCTGAACTCAAGATGTGTGCAGTCACTTGTGAGGAGGCTTCGGAAGGTACGGGAAGGAGCTTTGCCTCTTCTAGATGACAGAGACACAAAGGGGATAGGGTCTTGCTTTTTCTGGCCTCTCAGCATGCATGGGGAGAAAAGGAAAAAGTAGTAATTTTCCCAAGTGAAGTTTCCAGTTTCAGATTTCTTTGAAAACACCATGGGGACCACCCTCTTCTTTTTGTGAGCTGGGTGCCGCACCTTGACGATCAGAGTAGAGAGCCCGTAATAGCTCAGATTAAGGGAATGAGAGCGGAGCCGTGACGCCTTCAAAGATTGTTAGAAAGGCTTTACTCCAAAGGTTACGGTACTTCCGAGAGGAAACTGCCCTGGGAGCCATTTTTAACTGGATCCTGGGCAGCCCATGTATCAAGAACTTCGGGACAACCGGTGCTCGCTGTGGTCACGATGCCGCTGCTTCCTGCCTCCTTTCTGCGTGCTGTGTACAGCCGAGTTAATGGTATTACCGCTATTTATAGCACCGGAGGCGTTCTGTGGAGCGTGCCGAGCCTTTCCGGAGTCCCGGAGAGCAGTGCGGTGCACAGGAGGTGGTCAGGACAGCCTGGCGGTTTGTGGCTCCGGCCCGAGTTCTGCGAGTTCAGCGCAGCGGCTCTGCTGCTTCCTGGCGGTGTGACCTCGGGCACGCCAAACCGAGCTAGGATCACTGTGCGCGTATCGAAGGGTGTTGTGAAGTAGGAAGTGCGGGACGTGAAGCACTTCCCGCCGCCCCGCAAATGCCCCACGAGTGTTCCTGTTCCGATGAGAAGCAGGAGCAGTAGCTGTGCTGCAGGGGAATCGGGAGGCACATGTCATCTCCGCTGCCAACTCGCCCGGGGACCTCTAGAAAGTCACGTACGCTCCAGGCCTTAGTTTCCTCCTCTAGAATCGTAGTATGTTGGAGTACATGGTGTGCAGGGTACCTTCCACTTGTCACGCATGTGGATTCTGAGGTGCACTTTCTGGACGCAAAATGATAGAATCATACAGTGGGTCGGAGCGTGGGCGGTGGAGTCTTCTGGACCTAGATGTGAGCTCTGCCTCTCTTCCATGGTGGGTACCAGGCCAGGCGGCCAGTTGGCTTCCCAGCGGGACCCTGGTTTTGTTCTTCCGACCTTGTGTACCTGCCCTCCCCCGTGCTGAGTCCCCGTCGCCCTGAGACTGGTCGCCAGCGACGGATTTCCAGCTTCCCCGGGTGGTTGTGACGGAGACCCTGTGGCCGCAAACCTGAAACTTGTTACTGTCCAGCTCTTTACGGAAAACGTGGGCCGAACCCCCCTCTAGGAAGATGATGCCAATCCGGCCCCTTGGTCCCCTATCCCCCCTTCGTCTGTAGAAAGATAGAAGGGACAAGTGTGCTGGCCCGGCTCCCCACCTCTGGGGATTTTGTTACAGGAGAAGATGAACTGTTTTTGTTTGACAGTCTCTCAAACGTGTCACTGTTCTTGCTTGTGAGCAGTGCAGTCCTGCTCTTTTCCTGTTAGTCAAACATCGGACAAACTACTTAACTTCTCTGGGCAGGCCTCAGCTTTCTTATCTGTTTCTCACATTTAATTATAACAAGGATTAGATTAGTGATCAATGGGAAGCTTTTGCTCACTTGTTTTCATAGATTAAGCAAACGATTGGAAGTTGCTATTTTTATTTTTGATGAGTCCATACATAATTTTAAAGCACTTTGAGTCTATGTAGACACAAGCACATATTTGCCAAATTAAATACCTTTTGCAAGAATCATGTTTTATTTAGAAATGTTTTGACAGCCAGAACATGTTTCTATTGCAAACAAAAATATTTTCCAGTGTAAAAATACTTGTTTTGATCATCTATGTGGAAATGGATGTTTTATGTTTGAGCCGTTAAGCTACAAAATATATTTGCTAAATGCCCTTGCAAATATATTTGTCCATTTCTTAGAATGTTGCCTCAGAGAAGCACTTTGGAGGGGTTTACGGTTTATAACCCAGAGCAGGTCTACCCTTTGGAACAGATTAGGAATGGCAGCTGAGACGGAGAGCTTGGTGGCTCTCAGGGCAGCGATGCACATTGTCCCTTGTGGCTCTGACGTCGTGGCCAGTCCCGCCTGGGCCAGCCCCGCCTGGGTGGATGGTCACCAGGAATCTAGGGTGAAATGACACATTACACTTAGGCCTCAAGCACCAGACAATAGTGACTTTTTTTTTTCCCTGTAATGATTATTTTTTCTTTGAGGGCTGTGGGTAAATATCATTTTTTTTTGTTTGTTTGCCCAAATTGTAATAATTCACTTGAGGCTAATTGTTAATGTTCAACTATAGTGGCAAGGGTTTGTCCTTTTATAATTCTCCTCTAGCTTCTATTTTACATGTAGTAAGCGAAAAAGTAAGCCCACTGGATAGCCTATGTCTTTCGCTGGCATTTAGGAGAAAGAGAAACCCAATAAATCATGCATTGAGCAGCCCGACCGATATTGAATTATGAGATCACAGTATAACTTTTACAGATAAATCACCAAGCCAGCATCACACAGTCAATCTTGTTTGGAAAGTAGGAAAACATTTCTTCTTTTTAAGATTCCATATTAGTTTTAACCCCTATAACATTATACCAATATTTTTTCAACTTGATTATACTCTCCACTGCAAGGTCAAGATAAACTTTACATTAATAAAAGCCATATGACTCGTCTTTTGAGTTCCAAGAGAATTTAATTTAAAACTAGCACTTTGCATTTATATAACACCTTTCATAATGTGTGGTCTCAAAACACTTTGGAAATAAAATACACTAATACGTTAGCTTGGACTTAGAGGCATTTCACTGAGCTAATGTTTCCTTACAAGACTGTGACCCGCTAGAAATACTCAAATATAGTAGTGTGTTTGTCCTTGTCACATGATTTTCCTCTTCAAGGAAGTTATTTGGAAGAAAATATCCTCAACTTGTGAAGTTGAAAATTGAAAAAAAATTACTCGTCTCTCATTTTTTTATTATTTAGCAGGAAGCTCACCAATTTATTTCAGGCCATTACACCAACGTTTCGTACCTAGAATTACCTTTCAACATGAATAAATTCAAATGTATGTGAAAACCAATTAGGGCTTTCTGAATTTCAGACTAGTGAGAGAAAAAAGTGGCTCGGATTTTTCTTAAGTTTTAGCATTATCACAAAGCAGAGTAAAAATGCCATATGACAAGAATGTCTAATGATGTGAAGACATCTGGCTGGTCCCTGAAGTGCAAGGTGAATCACAGGCTGAATTTTGGACTAGAGTGGGCGATTTCCCCGCTTCAGCTGTGGAAATCCACAAACAGCAGTTTCACGGAACTGCCAGATGTTGGAAGTGGTTCGGAAAGTGGAACGTCCTCTTCTCTTTTCAGGGACCTGTGTAAGGAGGTGGCGGTATTCACAACAAAAAGTAGGAGACACATGTTCTCTGGTGGTTTGATACTTTGCAAAGAAATAAAAAGATTATTATCTGACATGATCCGTGTGAACCAATCTTACTGATTTTCCTGTCATGACCTTGGTCGTTCAGCACCAACACGAAGGCGTATCCGTGCCTGTCAGGTCTGGTTTCACTTGTGCTTAGGATGCGTTAAAGTCAGAGAAGAAAGCAATAGGTGCTTTTATATTAGTTCTTGCCTTAATTACAAAGCAAATCTTACACTAGTGGGATATTGTATGTCAATTATAGTTCACTTAAAGGGAAAAGGAATGAAGGAAGTGGCTTTGGATATACCGATGTGAGATACTTCCAAGATATTTTAAGTGAAAAAAAAGCAAAGGGTGAAAAATGTGCACAAATGCCTCCATTCGAATAAAAAAAGTACAAATAAGAATGTACGTGTGCATATGCCCTTTGGAAAGATACGCAAGGCACTGACCGTGGGGTTGCCTGCGAGGGGGGTGTGGGGCTAGGGACACCAATGGCAGGAAGATGCTTTCCCGCTACCTTTGGGGGTGTTGTGACTTGCGTGCCGTGAGCACATGTTCACTATTGAAAAAATGAGTGACTAGCCTAATAAGCGTGCGGGTGGGGAGGAAGTGAATGCCACAGGTGGAGACTCGTCCTCCGGAACTGTGGTGCTGAAGGGAGGCATCAAGTCAGGAGGGATCGGGGGGCTCTCCCCAGCCCTTCCCGGCCAAGAGGGTTTAGAAATACTTGTTTTGACATCTGTGTGGAAATGAACGTTCTGTATTTGACCTGTTAAGTTGTAAAACATATTTGCCAAATGCTCTTGCAAACATGTTTGTCCATTGCTTAGAATATTGCCTCGGAGAAGCACCCAGTGGCAGTGACGTGTGTGCAGGCTGCCGGGCGGGGGGCAGAGAGGCCTGACTGGAAATGGGAAAGGAGGGGTGGAGCTGAAGCAAGGGAGGGTGGCCTTGAGGAGGAGAGAAGGATGACATGGAGGCCTTGGGGGCCTGTGAGCGCAGAGGAAAGGGGCCCTGCCGAGAGGTGAGGGTGGGGGGTGTACCGGATGCTGTCGTTCCCGCCGCCAGTGATGGACTGCAGGCGTGGTGCAGACAGAAGGCAGAAGCTGGGGCTTGTGGGGGCGGGGGGCACTTGCACCCTCTGTGCCATTGCCTGAAGTGGAATATTTTCAACGACTTTAGGGTAATATGCTCGTGTGGTGATGCCGAGGAGGGAGGAAGAGACAGAAGCAGCAGCAGGGTGCGAGGCCTGTGAAGGGTGTCAAAAGGGTGCCCATTTCAGAGGCTCGCTGCCCTCCGCCCTCTCCCGCTGGACCTGATCCCCAGGCTCATTCCCTGCACATAAGAACCCAGAGCTGCGGCCCTGGGGTCTGCGGTCTGGGGACACAGCAGTGAGCGAGGAAGACGTGGTCCCCGCTCTTGCCTCGCTGATGACAAAGCGGAAAAGACAGTCATTAAGTGGGTAGCCACAGAATAATGTTGCCGTTGCGTTTGTGGTAAAGTGGGAAAAGCACAGGGAAGCCTAAGATGATGTAACATCTAATCCACAGCGTCGTCCAGGCTATGAAAAATTAGGTGGGAACGTTGTACTTAATGGTGTCAGTGAAGAAACAGAGGGCCCAGTGCTGAGACCGAGAGGCTGGGGGCGGAGCAGGGCTTATGAAGCACAGGAGGAGTCAGTAGCAGTTGCGTGAGAAATGCAATACGGAGTTGACAAAAGCAACGGTTATTTGGGGCTGAGACCATGACGATGCCAAGCCTCTGTATCAGCGCCGAACAAACCAGAGCAGAGGCCACGGGTTGGTGTTGGGGGTAATTGGGTGTGCTGGTCAGGGTTCTCCAGAGAAACGACCAATAGGATATATAGAGATAGTTAGAAGGAGATTTATTACGAGGGATTGGCTCACACAATTTTGGAGGGTGAGAAGCGCCATGATGTCCTATCTGCAAACAGGGACCCAGGAGAGCCGATGGTCACTACAGTCCTAAAGGCCGGAGAGCCAGGGACGTGAACGTCCACGGGCAGGAGAAGAGGGGTGTCCCAGTTCGAAGTGAAGGCCTGAGTTAACCTTGCCTCCACCTTCGTGTTCTGTTGGGGCCCCAACGGATTGGATGATGCCCACCCTCACTGGGGAGGGCAGACCTTAGTCTACCGATTCAAATGCTGACATTTCCAGAAACACCCTCACAGACCTCCAGGAATGTTGGACCAGCCATCAGGGCATCTCTTATCTGGGCCAGGCTGACACATAAAATGAGTCATCATGCATGAATTAACTAGATGGGGGTGTCCTTTCACAACATTCATGTAGATTAAGTCACTATGGTATACCCTTTAAATATCTTAGAGTTTCTGTGTGTCAGTCATACCTCAACAAAGCTGAAGAGAAATTGAAAAGAAGTGAATCTCCATGTACCCACTTATTCACATATACATGTTCAGCAGGTATCCTACACCCGGCAGCAGCTGGGCAGGGGGGCATTCTGGAGAAGTTGGTAGACAGGCTCCTTTGTCTATCAGACCCGCTAGGCCTTCCTGTCCCAGTCCCTACCCCCCCCACCCTTTCCTCCTGGTTTTCTCCCTTTCTTTCTATTATTCATCCATTTATCAATATTTATTAACTTCCTGCAATGTGCCAGGCACCCAGAATATAGCTGTATGGATGTATATGACTCCTACTCTGATTTTACGTACAGTTGAGTGGGGGAGACAAACATTACATAAATAACTGTATAAATAATTTTTAATGTAATTATAATTACAATTCAGAGACCCCAAGCAATTTGACTTCTTGTTTTTTCTTAAAAAATTCTTTCTGATTCTAAAATCTTACAGGTAAGTTAGAAAATATAGGAATATAACAAGAAAACATAGTCTAAGATTGTCCACCCTCCTGAGATACCTGCATTAACATTTTGATATATTTTCTTCCCCTTCTTTGTCTCCATTTGTGTGTGCGTGTACGTGTGCATGCGTGTGTGCCCACGTGTGTGTGCCTTTGGGGCCATGTTACATGTCCAGTTTTGCTATTTCCTTTAAATGATCATTAAATAGTGAGAATTTCTCCTATTGTTAAATATTCTTTAAAAGCATATTTTAGGTCTGCCGAACAATTTTTGAGTCATGTACCATAAATTAACTATTTCTCTATTTGGACACATTTCAGTTATGTCCTGTGATTTTTGTGTTGGTTTTGGTTTGTTTTTACCTGATGTGATGATGAAAGTGTAAATCTTTGTCACATTTCTGATTATCAGTCTGACTTACAGAATTGGAGTCAGTGGCTGAAAGGATGTAGATATTTTGGACCCTGTTAGTTAGACCAAGCCAGTGGGTGGTCAGTCCTGACAAGGGGAACAGCAGCCAACTTCTGGCGGATTTTGCAGGATGCATGGAAGGAGGGCTGACAGGTAGTCAGACTGGAAACTACAGCTATAGACCTGGGAGTCTCTGATTATTACTGGCACTTAGGTTCCTCTGCAATGGGTGTGTATCAGTTGATGGGAATAGTTGCAAAGGGAAAAAGGTGAAGTTGGGAAAGTGAATGATTCAGTAGATGGCCTAGAATACTCTCAGGAAAATAATACTTAGATCTTGGTGTGGTTAGTGTCCTGGGAAACTTAAAAAAACCCAAATTTCTAGGCCATCTCTTGAGATTCTGATTCTGGAGCTTGGGCCCGGGAATCTACATTTTTACAAATTGCCTTGATAATTCGTATTGCCAGGCAAGTTTGTGAAACAGTGCACTAGAACAATAGGATTCTTTGTAGCAACACGCAAGCCTTGTGTGAATCATTTTTTTTTTAAGTTTATTTATTTTGAGAGAGAGAGAGAGAGAAAGAGAGAATGTGTGTGAGTGAGCTGGGGGAAGGGCAGAGAGAGAGAGAGAGAAAGAGAGAGGATCCCAAACAGGCTCTGCGTTTACAGTCCCAATGTGGGGCTCGATCCCACGTACCATGAGATCACGACCTGAGCCGGAGTCAAGAGTTGGATGCTTAACTGACTGAGTCCCCCCAGAAACCTTGCAAATCATTTCTTTTATGAAAAGTTAACAGACACACGTACAGACATACAAGCACACCCTGTAATGATAGGCATTTCACTGCTCTGGTCTCTCTGTGTCTTGCTCATCAGCCAAACTCTGAAACTGTTTCAGTAGGCAGATCCTTCACCCAAGAAAGCAGGCCCAGAGGTGTCTGTTCGGCATGTTAGAGTCAGAGGGACACTGGGCCATGCAGCTTTTCTGTAGTACTGTGGAACTCACACTTTCCTGATCACGAAGAATATTACCAGCACATAATCTTAGAGTCGTCAGAACCTAGCTTTCTTCTAAGGCAGTGTGGTCTGTTCTAGCCGCTTCACACAAATCAAATGGTGTTTCCCTCAAAGAGCCTGCATTCCAAACATACCTGTGGGAAGACGGGAAATTGATTCTGTCCTTATAGTAGGACTTAATTATTCCTTTTCATGATTAGGGAAATTACTCAAAATGCCTGCTTGTTGTGATACGTCACGTAAATACCGAAGAATTTAAGTCAGCGGGGTAAGTCCCCCAAATGCTACTTTCTGTAGACAGTTACAAGCATTTTGTCACATGTCCACTCTCTTTATGTATGTTGTTGTTATTGAGATCCTACTTGATCAACTTTTGTAAACATTTTCAAACTAAGATTGTATCGTAGACATTTTCATTCATCAATCAAGAACTCGGTAAAAAATCATTGTAATGGCCAAATAATAGTTTGTCATACTTAGATGTGAGGTCTAGACTTAAATGTATCCTTGCAAAATCAGAGGTATAAAACATGGGGATGTGTTCCAATTCATTATGTGTTTCGACTAAGTGTATTTAATTGCAGTTTCTGTCATGTATACGCTTCCCGATTTCCTTTGTAAAATGTGTTTATTAATCTGAGTAATATAAACAGAGAAGCAGATATGAGGCAGTAGCCAGTATATGCAGTGGGGACACTGTGGAAGATTGGCACTAACCCCCAGACGTTACCACTGAAATTGCCTTCTCTTGGTTCTTCGGTGACAGCCCCGTTATCAAAGCTAATGGACGGTTTCCACTTTTTACCTCAATTGCCTTCTGCAGTATCTCGAACCGTTGCCACTTTCACCTTTCCCACATATCTCTTCTGACTTCTCAACATTATTCTTTTGTGTGTCTTCCTTTGTTTCTCTCCATTACTTTCCTGACTTGTCGCCAAAATGTTGGTGTCCGTGCGCATTCTCAATTTGACCCTCCTTTTTCCATTCTGACCAGTCTCCCTGGGTTCTTCCTTCTTGCTCTCATGTCCTTAACTGCCTCTTAGGGACACAAGGGCCTCAGTCACATCCTACCCTCTTCTCTCTGCCTTGGGACTCACAAATAACACGTGCCTTTCATTGTGGTCCTGGTTCCAATCCATCCTCTTGGCCAGCCTTCTCACTGCAGATGCCTCAGGTAACAGGATCTCTGTTTATGCAGATTGTACGACACGCCCACACATTGGCTAAGCCTGCCTCCTTGGGGGCATAGACAGCGAGTGAGTGATGATCAAATGACTGATGGGATCACAGGCCAGTGATGATGAAAATCCTCCCTCACTGATTCCAGCGTGATTCTTATTTTCTTGACCTAGGACTGGGTGTTGATGCTCCGAAATATGTAGCCCAACTTTCTTTTTCTCAGAGAGCATACTTTTCTCTCTTCCTTTGCATCGTCGTCATCTGGATTTAAGGGTATTCAAAAATTCTTCCTTCCTAGGTGCTAACTTATAAAACAACATTAAATACGTTATTTTGTATTTAATACAAAATAACAGATTTAATTATTTCATAACATTGATTGTCTAATTGTTATATTAAATAGTTTATTGAATTTAGTCTAATTGTTTATTAGAGACTGAAATGTAATTATAAAAACTGATTCACTGTAAACGAGGGGCTTTTCATTGTTTGTGATACCACAGGGTGTCGACACCAGTAGCTAGGAGACTTCTAATACTTACCATTGCAATTCCTGAAAGAAAACATAAATAACATGGCATGTGCAATAAATTCCTGTTGTATATAGAACAGCTGCGCTGACTGAAGCTATAGTTTAGAAATCCTCTGAGGACCTTGAAGGGATGTATTCTCTCTGGTTTTTGAATAAGAATTGCAATGTGAAAGAAACCTTTTATTTTCTAGATTTTCTTTCTCTAGCTGTCTTTGACCAACTCTGATAACAAAGCTAGGTGGACTGAATGAAGGGAATGTCAACCATTCCTTGTTAGGTTCTTTCTGTTACCTTTGGAAAATAGCAATAGTGATTTTGTACAAGGTGGTTTTTAAATTGCGTGTCTGTTAATTGTGAGAAAAGCCACGATACTGAAATTTGTGTCATGCTAATTACTCCTTCCTTTCTTTCTGCTGTAATTCACAGTGTGTCCCTAGGGTGTCAGTCACTGATTTGGAACTTCTGGCTCTGCTTTTCCTCAGCAGTTGGGCTTCATCTTCATCTAATGGAATCGAGTGCTACTTGGCTAATGATACGGAGAACTGCTCTCCCGCTTTGTTGCATTAAGTGTTGACCTGAGATCTTAAAAAAGTTCTTCTGTTTTTCCTTCCTAAGGCCACATGATATTCACATACTTTATTTTTTTTTTAATTTTTTTTTTAACATTTATTTATTTTTGAGACAGAGAGAGACAGAGCATGAACGGGGGAGGGGCAGAGAGAGAGGGAGACACAGAATCGGAAGCAGGCTCCAGGCTCTGAGCCATCAGCCCAGAGCCCGACACGGGGCTCGAACTCACGGACCGCGAGATGGTGACCTGAGCCGAATTCGGATGCTCAACCGACTGAGCCACCCAGGCGCCCCGATATTCACATACTTTAAATCCATGCTTTTTCTTTTTTTTTTAATTTTTTTTTTAATGTTTATTTATTTTTTAGAGAGACAGAGACAGGATGCAAGTGGGTTAGGAGCAGAGAGAGAGAGAGAGAGAGGGAGACACAGAATCCCAAGCAGGCTTCAGGCTCTGAGCTGTCAGCACAGAGCCTGACTTGGGACTCGAACTCCACGAGCTGTGAGATCATGACCTGAGCTGAAGTCGGACAGTCAACTGACTGAGCCACCCAGGCGCCCCATACTTTTTTTTTTTTTTTAACTTTTTAAGGTTTATTTATTTTTGAGAGAAAGAGACCGTGTGTGACCTGAAGATGGGCAGAGAGAGAGGGAGACACAGAATCCGAAACAGGCTCCAGGCTCCGAGCTGTCAGCACAGAGCCCGACGCAGGGCCCCAACTCACGAGCTGTGAGATCATGACCTGAGCCCAAGTCGGACACCCAACTGGCTGAGCCCCCCAGGTGCCCCTCCACCCTTTTTCTTAAATGATTGTTGGCTTCTTACTATGCCCCGTACAGTTCTTTCTCAGTCGTTCCCTTCTGCCCTGAGCTAACAGATGAGGCAGCTGGGTTTTGTTCTTCTGAACTTGGTGTAAGTTCATAATTTATTCATTTCTTCTTCCTACTTCACTCCTATGTAGGTTTTTGTGTTGTTGTTCCTCTGGCGTTTCTATGTGCTAATGATCCTTGAATGTTATTTTGCTGATCATTAGTCTGTGGAAAAGAAAGAAAAACTGTTGAAAGAATCTTCTCAATTCACGCCTCTGGAGAGATGGAGTGGACATACTTTTCCCTGTTCTTCCCTTCAGAGTACAGCTAAAGTCCCTGAACATTCTGTGCGAAAAACATGTATGACAAGACTCTGAATGGTGGAGAGGAGGAGGCAGGCTGCCTAGGGGCCTTGAGACTCCATGAACGACACACGGTGGATTCCCTGAGATTATTCTTTGCCTCATGTTCATTAGCCAGGATGCCAGAGAAGCCAAAAGCCCAGATGCCGACAGGCACAGAGAAAAAAAAAAGCCTCCAAGAAACCCTGGTCTTCTAGCTAAAGGACCATAGAAAGGGAGCGGCCTAGCAAGACAGAAACCTTTTTGGCACTAACCGCCTTACTGCAGCAAAGGCCAAGTGAGGAGTCGAGACTCCAGTCCTGCTGACAGGCTGCCATGAGGTTCTCCACCCCCCACCCCTGACCAGAGCGCTGAAAAAGAAGCTGAGTGTGCAGCCAAGGCTTACATCCGTCTGGGGTGTAATGAGTTCCCTCCCTGTTTCAGAGGAGACCACGTGGGGAGCCTGGACTTTTGCTCACTCACACTTGGTGCTGTCACAGTGCCCTTCTCTCTTCTCACTGGGTCACGTCAGAGGAGGCCGAGGAGACTTTCACTTCCACCAGTGGTAACAAGGCTCCCCCCCCCCAACAGTGTCAGGTATCAAGGCTCCCCCCCCCAACAGTGTCAGGTATCAGCAGAGCCTGAACCACCCCCCCAACCCAGCCCTAATGAGGAGCCCACCACCCCCACACCTGCATGTCAGTGCAGGCCAGGTAGGAATCTTAGATTTCCACTCCCATCTGGCAGTATTGAGGGCAAGGCTACCTTTCATCTACCAAAGCGGTGACAGAAGAGGCTAGAGGAGTGAAGGAGCGTCCAGAATCTCCCAGCATGATATTCGAGATGCCGAGGTTTTCATTGAAAATCAGTGACCATAACAAGAACCAGGAACATCTCAACTTGAATGACAGCAGGGTCAACAGACACTGACATGACACAGATTTTAGAAATATCTGACCAGCATTTTAAAGCAACATTCATAAAAGTGCTTCAATGAGCAGTTACAAACACACTAGAAATAAAGAGGGGGGAAGGTCACATGAAAGTCTCAGCAAAGAAATACGAGAGAGGAAGTGGTACAGAATGAACATTTTAGAACTGAAAAACAGAATAATTTAAATTAAAAGGCATTTCAGTGGATAGGCTTAACAGCATAAAGGAGAGGAGAAAAGAATCCAGGAATTGGAAGATA
Source organism: Lynx rufus (assembly GCF_022079265.1). Lineage (NCBI taxonomy): Eukaryota > Metazoa > Chordata > Mammalia > Carnivora > Felidae > Lynx > Lynx rufus. The sequence continues at coordinate 2,943,332 of NW_025814842.1, forward strand.
GAAATAGAACAACATAGAAAATAGACCAAAACAAAAATCCAAAATGAGAGCCCCAGAGACTACTGGGAATACAACAAAAAAAATGTAACAATTTGTGTCATCTGGATCAGAGAAGGAGAGAAGGAAGAGGGGTGGGGTTAAAAAAGTATTCAAATAAATGATGCTTGAAAATTTTCAAATTTGGCATAACACATAAACCTACAATTTAAGAAGCTGAGTGAATTACGAATAGCATAAATCCAAAAAAAATACACACCAAGAAACATAATAAACTTCTGAAACTAAAGAAAAGGTCTTGAGAGCAGCCAAGGAGAACAGCACTTTACGTACAGGGGAAAAACTGTGATGAGATTTCTCATTAGAAACCATGGAGATTATAAGAAGGTGGCGGAACATTTTTCAAATACTGAAAGAAAAGAACTGTCAACCATTAATTCTATATCAGGTAAAACTATCTTTCAGGAATGAAGGGAAAGTTAAGCCATTTTCAGATGAAGGAAAAATAAGAGTGTGTATTGCTGTAATACTTACCATTAAAGAGTAGCTAAAGTAAGCACTCCGAAAAAAAGAAACGATAAAGGGAGAAAAAGGGATTGGGTGGAATCTTAGAACATCAGGAAGAAATAGCAGAGCAAAATGGATAAATACAATAGACTTCTCTTTCCATGGGAATTTTCTTTTTTCGTTTGAGTGTAGTTGACCCACAATGTTACATTATGTTCGAGTGTAAAACATAGTAATTCAGCAAGTTCATACATTATGCTCTGTTGACCACAAGTGTAGCTACCATCATACTAGCTTTACAACATCATTGGCTCTATTCCCCATGCTGTGCCTTATACATTCCATAACAGGAAGCCTGTACCTCCCACTCTCCACCCATTTTTCCCACCCCTAGACCCCCTCTCCACTGGCAACCACCACTCTGTTCCCTGTATTAACTGGGTTGATTCTGCCTTTTGTTTGTTTATTCATTTTTTTTAGATTCCACATATGAGTGAAATCATATGGTATTATCTTTCTCAGCCTGATTTATCTCACTTCGCATTATACCCTCTAGATCCATCCATGTTGTCAAAAATGGCAAGATTTCTTCCTTTTTATGGTTGTGTAATATTCCTGTGTCTGTGTATAACAACTACTTTATACATTTATCAATGGACACTTAGGTTGTTTCCATATCTTGGGTATTATAAATAATGCTGCAGTAAACATAGGGGTGCATACATTTTTTCAAATTAGTGTTTTTAATCTTATTTGGATAAATAATAATGGAATTATTGGATCATATGGTATTTCTATTTTTAATTTTTTGAGGAATCTCCATACTGATTTTCACAGTGGCTGTGCCAATTTGCATTCCCACCAGTGGTGTACGAGGGTTCCTTTTTCTCCACATCCCTACCAACACTTATTTCTTGTCTTTTTTACGTTAGCCATCTAACAGGTATAAGGTGGTATCTCATTGTAGTTTTGATTTGTGTTTGCCCGATGACTAGTGATATTGAACATCTTTTCATGTTTCTTGGCCATCTGTATGTCTTTTTCGGAAAAATGCCTTTTCATGTCCTCTGCCCATTTTTAAATGTTTATTTTTCTTAGTGTTTATTTTATTTATTTTTGAGAGAGAGAGAAAGCACCAGCAGGGGAGAGGCAGAGAGAGAGGGAGAAAGTCAATCCCAAGCAGGCTTCACACTGTCAGAGCAGAGCCCGACATAGAGCTTGAACTCATGAACCATGAGATCATGACCTGAGCCAAAATCAAGAGTCGAATGCTTAACTGACTGAGCCACCCAGGCACCCCAGGTCCTTTGCCCATTTTTAAAAAGTATTGTTTGGGGCGCCTGGGTGTCTCAGTCGGTTGGGTGTCCGACTTCGGCTCAGGTCATGATTTTGCGGTCCGTGAGTTCAAGCCCCGCGTCAGGCTCTGTGCTGACAGCTCAGAGCCTGGAGCCTGTTTCAGATTCTGTGTCTCCCTCTCTCTCTGGCCCTCCCCTGTTCATGCTCTGTCTCTGTCTCAAAAATAAATAAACGTTAAAAAAAATTTTTTTTTAAAAGCGTTGTTTGTTTTTAGCATTGAGTTAAGTTCTTTATATAGTTTGGATATTAACCTCTTTTTGGATATATCGTTTGCAAATATCTCCTTTAATAGGTTGCCTTTTGCTTTGCTGATGATTTCCTTTGCTGTGCAAAAACTTTATATTTTGATATAGTCCCAATAGTTTATTTTTGCTTTTGTTTTCCTTACCTTAGGAGACCTATCTGGAAAAAAATGTTACAACAGCTGGTATCAGAGAAATTACTGCCTGTGTTCTCTTCTAGGGTTTTTATGGTTTCAGGTCTTACATTTAGTTCTTCAAATGCGTTTTGAGTTAATGTTTGTGTAAAGTGTTACAAAGTGGTCGTTTCATGTTTTTACATGTAGCTGTCCAGTTTTCCCAGCAAGACTGTTCCCAGAAAAGATTGAAGAGACTGTCTTTTCCACGCTGTACATTCTTTCCTCCTTTGTCATAGTTTAATTGACCATATAATCACGTATTTATTTCTGGGCACCCTTTTTTTTCCTGTTGATCTACGTATCTGTTTTTGTGCCAGTACAAGCTGTTTTGATTATTACAGTTTTGTAGTATATCTTGAAATCTAGGATTGTGATAATTCCTTTGTTTTTCTTTCTCAAGAATGCTTTGGGTACTCCGGGTCTTTTGTGGTTCCATATGAACTTTAGTATTATTTGTTCTAGTTTTGTGAAAAATGCTGTTGGTATTTTGATAGGGTTTGCACTGAATCTGTAGATTGCTGTGGGTAGTAAGAAAATTTTAAGAGTATTAATTCTTCCAGTCCATGAGCATGGTATACCTTTCTGTTTGTTTGTGTCATCTTCGGTATTCTTCATCAGTGTTTTTTTGTTGTCAGAGTCCAGGTCTTTTACCTCTTTGGTTAATTTTATTCCTAGGCACTTTATTCTTTTTGGTACAATTGTAAATGATACTGTTTTCTTAATCACTCTTACTGCTTTTTTATGAATATATAGAAATGGTACTGATTTCTGGATATTGATTTTGTGTTGGTCAATTTTACTGAACTCATTACTTCTAGTAGTCTTTTCGTGGGGTCTGTTGGATTTTCTATGTATAATATCATGTCATCTGCTAATAGTGACAGTTTAACTTCTTCTTTACCAACATGGATGCCTCTTATTTCTGTCTCTTGTCTGATTGCTGTGGCTAGGACGTCCAGTACTATGTTGAATCAGAATGGTGAGGATGAGCTTCCTTGTCTTGTTCTTGATCTTAGAGGAAAAGCTGTCAGTATTTTTTACCATGGGGGTTGGATGTTAGCTACAGGTTTTCCACATATGGCCTTTATTGAGTTAAGGTATGTTCTCTCTAAGTTCACTTTGTTGACAGTTTTTTTTCATGCGTGGATGTCGAATTCTGTCAAATGCGTTTTCTGCATCTGTTGAGATGGTCATATGATTTTCATCCTTAGTTTTGCTGATGTGGTGTATCACGTTGATTTGCAAATATTGTACCTTCCTTGCATCCCTGGGATAAATTTCACTTGATCCTGGTGAATGATCTTTTTGTATGTGTTTGCTTATATTTTGTTGAGGACTTCTTCATCTGTGTTCATCAGGGATATTGGCCAGTACATTTCTTTTCTTGTGGTGCTTTTGCCTGGTTTTGGTATCCGGGTAATGCTGGCCTCATAGGATATATTTTGGAAGTTTTCTTCCTATTCTGTTTTCTGGAATAGTTTGAGCATCCTTGTGAATTATCTAAATTATGTTTAATGGTTGGAGGAAAAAGTATAACACTGCAAAATGCTTATAGACAATGTAGGGGAAATGTTTACGACAAACATTATACATGGGGTAGGATAAGGAATTTAAAGTGAGGTAAGGTTTCTGTACTTCACCCAAACTGGTAAAATGTTGACTATAATACACCATGCTAAGTTAAGTGGATAAAATGTAAGACATAGAACAACCACTAAAAAGCTATACAAAACAATACACTCAAAAACACTACATACATCAAAATAAATTTCCAAAAATATTCAAGTAACATTTAAGGGGGCAGAAAAAGAAATCAGAGAAAAATTTTAAAACACAGAGAAAACAAACAGCAAACAAAAAATAAATGGTAGGCTTAAGCCCTGAAATATCCATGATTACAGTAAGTATAAATGGTTAACATATACCCGTGAAAAGACAAAGAATTGGTAGTGTAATAAAAAAAAAAGTCGTGACCCAATTATATAGTTACAATAAACTAACTTCAAAATAATTATGTAGGTACGTTGAAAGTAAAAGGACCTAAAAGATAGGCCGTACACACATAAATCAAAAGAATTCAGGACTGGCTACATTAATACCTGCTAAAATAGAGTTTAGAGCAATGAAGATTACTGAAGACAAAGACATAATAAAGGGCCAGTCTACCAGGATGAGAGAGCAGTTCTAAATATGTATAACAATAGAGTAGCAAAATATGTGAAATAAACCTGATGGAAGTGAAAGAAATCATGGTCCACGCTTCCATTTGGAGACCCAAATATTAGCCCTCTCTCAGTATTAGAGCAACTAGTCAGGAAGTCAGCAAGGATTTGAATAACTCGGCCACACCATCAACCAGCAGGCTCTAATTGGTATTTATTTATAGTACTCTTCACTCAGCAACAGTTGAGGATGCATTCTTTTCAGCTCTCGTTAAACACATACCAAAACAGTCATTGTTCCAGGCCAAAAAGAAACCTTAACTAAGCATTTTAAATAACTGAAATCACACAGAGTGTGTTCTTTCACCACAGTGGAATCAAATCAGACATTAATAACAGAAAGATAGCAAAAAAATGTCCAAACACTTGGAAACAATATACTTCAAAATATCCATGGGTCAAAGAATACAAAAGAAGTACTTTCAATGAAAATTAAAACATACATAATGTACTTTGTGGGACACACCTAAAGCAGATTGAGGGAAGTTTATAGTATTAACTTCTTACATCAGAAAGGGAAGAAAAATTTCAAATCCACCAAAGCTCTGACATTAAGACACTAGAAAAACGAGAGCAAAGTAAACCCAATGCAAGCAGAAGGAAGGAAAAGAACAAAGAAGGAAAGCAATGAAGTTGAAAACAGAAAAATAGAACAAATCAATGTAAGAAAAAGCTAATTAAAAAAATCAATAAAATAGACCTCTAATGAAACCGACAGATGAGGACACAGATTACCAATATCTGGACTGAAATGGGATGGCTCTACAGGCAGTGCAGACATCAAGAGGAAAATAAGGGACCACTGTGAATCACCCTGCATGCATAAATGTGACAGTTTAGATGAAATGAATCAGGTCCCCAGCAAGCACAAACTACTACAACTCACCCAGTAAGAACTAAACACTTTGAAAAGCCCTATAACTAGTAAGGAAATTGATTTCATAATTTTAATTTTTTTTAATATTTATTTTTTGGAGAGAGGGACAGAGTATGAGTGGGGCAAGGGCAGAGAGACATGGAGACACAGAATCCAAAGCAGGCTCCAGGCTCTGAGCCATCAGCACAGGGCCCGCCATGGGGCTCGAACTTACGGCATGTGAGATCATGATCTGAGCCAAAGTCAGATGCTTAACCGACTGAGCCACCCAGGTGCCCCAATTTCATAATTTTAAACCTTCCTAAAAAGAAATCTCCAGGCCAAGATAGTTCTACTGGAGATTTGTACCAAACTGTAAAACAAAGTAAAACAAAAACAAACAAGCAAACTGACCCCCCCCCCATACACACACACAGCAGTTCTGCCCAGTCTCTTCCAGAAAATAGCAGAGGGTGAAATGCTCGTCAGTTAATTTTATGAATCAGTAGTATTATTTTGATACCCAAACCAGAAAAAAGCATACACAAATACACATATATAAAAGAAAATTACAGACCAATATCCCTCATAAATATGAACATGAAAGCCTTAAGAAATTGTTAGCAAATAGAATTCAACAATATATCTAAAAGAATTATACATCATGATCACATGGGATTTATGCCGGTTATATAGGGCTGCCTCACTGTTCAAAATCAATCAATGCAATCAAGCATGCTAGCAGCCTAAAGAAGAAAAATCATGTGATCATATCAATTGATGCAGAAAAATTCTTTGACAAAATTCAAACCCATTCCTAAAAAATCTCAATAAACTAGGAATAGAGAGAACTTTCTCAACTTAATAAGTAACATGTACAAAAACTATGGCTCACATCCTATTCAGTGGTGACATACTGAGTGCTTCCCCTGGGCTTGGTGACAAGGCAAGGATGTCCACTCTCACAGCCCCCCTTCACCATTGTACTGGGATTCTAGCCAGCTCGATAGTGGGAAAAAGAAAGAAATACAAGGCATACAGATAGGAACGGAAGAACAATAACTTTGCATTTGCTGTTGACATGATGATCTACCTAGAAACTTTCAAGGAGTCTTCAAAATAAAACTCTGAATAAGTTTAGTGAGGTTATAAGATACAAGATCAACATACAAAAATCAACCACATTTCTGTGTAGTAATGATGAACATATGGAAATTGAAATATAAACACGATACTTTTTACAATTGCTTTAAAAATGAATAATTTGGTGTACATTTAAGAAAACAAGTTCAGGGCCTGATGCCGAACACAATAAATTACCAATGAGAGAAGTCAAAATCTGAATATATGGGGAGACGTGGCATTTTCGTGGAGTAACAGAAATCCGTTTTCCCCCAAATGATGTGTAGGTTCAATACAATTCCTCTCAAAATCCTAGGAAGATCTTTTTGTAGGTATAGAAAAGATGATTCTCAAATTTATGTGGAAAAGCAAAGGAGCCGAATCAATGTTGAAAAAGAAGGATAAAGCGGGAGAATTCAGTCTACCCAATTTGCATTCTTACTAGATAGCTAAAGTCAGAAAGGCTCTGTGGTACTGGCATAGGGACAGACATGTAGATCAATGGGACAGAACAGAGAGCCCAGAAATAGAGCCACACAGGTACAGCCAACCGATTTTTGACAAAGGTACAAAGAGATTCAATGAAGGAAGAATAATGGTCTTTTCAGCAAGTGGTGCCAGAGTGATTGAACATCCATAGGCAAGAAAATAAACCTTGACCTAAACGCTATTCCTGCTACAAAAATTAACTCCAAATGTGTTGGATTAAATGTTAAATGTAAAATGATTAAACTTTCAGAAGAAAACATAAGAGAAAATCTCCGGGGTTTAGGATTTGGCAAAGAGTTCTTAGGCAGGCCACCAGAGGCACGGTCCATAAAAGAAAAAAGCAATAAAATGGGATTCTTCATATTTTAAAACTTCAGCTCTGCTGAAGAGCCTGTCAGGGAATGAAAAGACCAGCTGTAGAATGTAATGCAATATTTGCCAGCCACATATTTGACAAAGCACTCATGTTCAGGGCACATGGAGGCCTCTCGAAATTTCAAGAAAACATCGAATTATAAAATGGGCCAAAGACACAAGGAGACATTTCATGAGAGAGGATATGCAGACAGCAAATAAGCACATGAAGACGTGTGTCCGACCCTCCTGCCGTCGGAGAACTACAAGTCACAACCATGGGGAGGCACGTCGAAGTCGCTCCGAGAACGGCTGAAATAAAAAGGAGTGACGATACCAAATGCCCCTGAGGATCTGGAGAAACTGGGTCGATCATACATGGCTAGTGGCAAGGTCAAATACTCTGGCCACTGTCGAAAGTAATTTGACAGTTTCTTTAAAACAAACAAACAACTGAACATACACTGACGGTAAGACTTAGCAGTTCATCCCAGACAAATGAAGACACATGTCTACACAGGACGTGCACCTGGTTGTTCACAGAAGCAGTGTGTGTACTGGCCAAAAATTGGAACTCGCCTGTGCATTCTTCAGTGGCTGACGATTGAACAAAGTGTAGGGCGTCTGTCCCAGAGAATGCTAGGCTGCATCGTAAAGGAATGAACCATTGACAGGGTGACCTCTTGGGTGGATCTCAGGGGAGTTATCCTGAATGGGAAGAGGCTTGTCGCAAAGGTCACATGCTGCAAGATTCTGTTTACATAACATTCTTGAAATGACAATATTACAACAATAGCCAAATTATGGAAAGATCCCAAATGTCCATCAACTGATGGATGGATAAAGAAGACGTGGTTTATATATACAATGGAATACTATTTGGCGATGAGAAAGAATGAAATCATAGAATCATCTTAAGTGCAGTAGGATTTTCACCATATTGCACCTAAGAAGTGTCCGTTAGAAGAATCTGGGTGACAGGCGCACAGGTTTTCTCTGTACCATTTTTCTAACTCCCTGTGCATCTATAATTATTTCAAAATAAAGTGTTTTGTCTTTAAAAAGCAGTCTTCTTAGATGTTTTGGTGAGAATTGTCCCCCATCCCAAGCCTGGTGCCTTGGTCGCTGCCTCGTGGTGTGTAGTTTTGTTGTGCTGGTTGATTTGCATCAACACATGGCTACTTTGCGGGATGAACTCAGCTTCTAAGATCAAAGGAGAATCTGACTCACTAGAGTTGACAAGGGTTAGAAATTCCAGGTTTTCTCCTCTCAATGCTTGCCTCCCGGAACCTTGGTGACCGGCTCCACTGCAAGCACCAGGGAACGAAGGTGTGCCGGACCGCCTCAGACTTCCATGTTCTCTGCCTTTTTGTAGTTTTGTTATCACTGGGTAACTTATTTTTAAATTATTTGATATACTATTTGACTTCAGAGAAAGAGATGTCGTTAAAACTCTAAACATTTCTTACTGAACTTTAGAGACTGCTTACAATGCATTTTATATTCTCAATCCCTTCAGGACAGACAGGCAATTGATGTTTGTCTGTCTTTTCAGTGACAGATTCTGTGATGCTTACAGCCAGTGGTGTGCTCTAATGAATTGTTCTGTTGTTTCCCGTGTTTGCAATCTTGTCTTCCCACCTGGGTTTCTCATAAGACGGGGCATGAGCAGTACCCCTGCACGACCAGCTCGATGCTGGATCATCACATACTGGACACGCGGGAACGTGTTTGTTCACTGGTCGTTCGGTTATCTCATGCCATTTTAACGAGGCCAGAAAAACGTCCATTGCTCAAGTAGAATTTTTTTTATTAAAGCCCACATGCTGGAATTATTTAGGACAGAGCTCTGATTGGAGTTGTTGCTAGCTGTGATATGAGAACAGTCTGTCTCAGTCCTTCACAGGAGTTGTTCAGTCCATAGTTTTACATGAACAGTCTTCACTCACCCACTGTCTCCTCTCAAATGTTAAACAGAACAATGGTCTCAGGCAGAGAGGTGGGGTGCTTCACACCCCACGTTAACCGTGGCTGTGCTAGTGCTTGGACGGGAGGGGCTCCTGGCTCACCGAGAAAGCAACAGAGAGGCTGATGGACCGATAGTCTCAGCAGCCGACCTTCATCCACGTCTTGGGAAATGTCCCAGGAATGTTTGCACTGGCATTTGATTATTTCTGCCTTCAGATTGCCTTATACAGTTATCTAGCATACTGAATGCTGTATCGTTAATACGTACCCGGCTGATACCTTTATCACTGTGGCTTCGTGTAGTAATAGAGAGATTTGTCTCTAAAATATAAAGCATATTTGAAAGCTATTCTTTTACACTCATGTCATTTTCAGACTTTAAAATTAAATTTTACTTCCAGAGAACTCTCAGCAGGTGCTTTTGTGATCTCATCAACTGTAATTCGATAGCAGTTTTTATTGTTCAGAAGCTAGAATGGCTTTGTGTCCAAAAGTTCGAATTATGAATTTAAGGAAGTTGATATGCTGTCTCTTTTATCATAGGAAATGGTATGATTTGACTTATTTGGGCAACATAAAAATATTTCTAAATAGTTTTTTAAATTTTCTTTTTTTTTTTCTTTTAAGTTGAAGATGTTCTCCATTAACTTAGGAGACTGTAGTCTCCCTCACCTTTGCTGAGGACTCATTTATTTTGTCATCAAATAGCCATCCAGTTCTGGGCTCACACTTCAGGGATGCATCAGAGATCAGACTGGGGGCAGACAGGCAGTTAACAAATAAACACTTTGCTAGAAATTATATGAAGGAAAAGGCTTCCTGTAACGAGGGTGGTGGGTTGGCGTGTGGTCGAGGAAAGCTGCTTTTGGTGTCGGTGACATTCGTGCTGATTCCTGAAGTTTCAGAACGAGCCAGCAAATACCTGGGGTTTGAGCGTTTCAGGCCACGGAGGTACCTGGCAAGTTCAAAGACCCCCAAAGCAGAAGAGCCGAGTTGACCGCACAAGCAGGAGGGAGTGAGTTGGGAGTGTGATAAGTCAGGGCAAGAGTCCTGGCGGCAGGGACGGCGAAAAGCAGGGACCGGACCCCTTGGGGCCCTTTGGACCATTTATGTCATTTGGAATTCAATCCTGAGCACAGTGCTTACTCTGAGCTTCCTCAGGCCCGGTCCTGTGCACTTGGCTGCTGTGTGAGGCAGAGGCCTGGGGCGGGACGGGCATGGGTGACCCTCCGGGAGACTTCTCTCGGGCTGCTGTCCACCTGGGCCAGTTACTTAGTCTCTGGAAAGCTCAGTTTCCTTCTCTGTGGTTGAGACTAATGACAGTATCTAGGTAAGAAGGTTGTTGTGAGGGTTCTGTGAGAAAATGTGTGTGAAAGACTTCCGTTTGGAATAAAACAGGTGCTCAGTGATGTCCTAACAATAATTGCCACCCACCCCACCCCCCGTTGTTATAAAGATGAGTAAGATTTCGCTGGCTTCGTGACCTACACGGCAGTGGGCACGAAAGCAGATGTGCAGTAGTTCCCTTGTGGGCACACACACCGCGAGGAGTACACCTGCCCACCAGGGAAAATTGGTTCAGGGGGAAAGGGTCAGAAAAGGTTACGGAGAGAGTGGAGTCTCCCTGTGGCTGAATATGCAGCGAGTGGCCCTGCGAAGGGCCCGGGGGCCTCCCAGCATCTCCCCTTTGTTCGTACCGCTCGTTCCCTCCTTGTGTTAGAACATTTCCAGAAGCCTCTGAGAAGGTGCAGACCCACACACTTGGGCACCCAGGATACGGATTGTTGTGTCAGCCCCAAGCCCATCTGAAGGGGAGAGAGACAACCGAGGGGACGCCTGTGCGGCTAGGGGACCCCTGCTACCACCTGGGCCGTGGCAGGAGTCCGCCCAGGGACCGGGGGATCTCAGGCAGGGAGAGGCCGCAGAGGGTGCGGGGAACCCCCTGCGAGCTGGGCAGTGGGGGCGCACCCGTGATGTAAACACCTGCTTCAAAGCTGCGTTTGTCTGCTGAGCAAAGCCACTGATGGTGGAGACGTTGTCTTCCTCCATTGGGATAAGACAGAGTGACATTTTACTTCAAAATCATTTGGGAACCGAGGCCTGAGGCTCCGTGTAAAGTACGATTGTGGTTGTTTGTCTCTCCATGCCACGAGAAATCTGGTTCTGAAAGAGAGAGAGAGAGAGAGAGAACGAGAGAGAGAGAGGGAGAGAGAGAAAGGAAGGAAGGAAGGGAGGGAGGGAGGGAGGTTGGTTTCCAAACACTGAAAGTGAGAAAGGGTTTGGAGAGGGAAGGACTATATGATCACACTTGTCTGCTTTCCCTCCAGAATCTCGGCGGCGGTCGTTCTCATGATCTTATACATCCCCTACTTCTTTCTCCCAACACGGTCTTTCATCATTGAATTAGGCTTGGTCTAGACTTCGGTATTTGTAACAGAAAGTACAAAAACGAATCTTTTCAAACCCATGTCAACTCTATTAGAATAAGATCCAATCACTCATCAGATACCTTTCCACAGCTTTCTCTCGCAATGTTCGATCGTTAAGTCACAGAATCTGAACTGGAGTTCTCATCTGGAGAATGCGCTAGCCTTGAAAGCAAACCCCACAATTTAATATTTAGCTAATTATTGTGTAGTATCGCTTATAAGGTGACATAGTCACAGCCCATCCCTTGCTGATGAGTCGAATACCTGGTTACCACTGCCATCAGGAACGTAAATGAGAACCGGGAATCAGCAGAACGGGTTTTACACAGCCACGATAGACGTCACAGTAATTCATGGCTTGATTTAAAAGGGAGAGCTCCTCAGACCCTAATTCAAAGGCCGTTTCATCTCGGTCCACAAATACATTTGAAATGTCAGATCAGAAACAGTGAGAGGCCGGGATACAGACGGCGGCAAAGAGTGAGCCAGCAGCCCGTGGCAGCAGAGCGGACCGAAGAATGCGAAATGTGGAACCGAGGATCACACAGCGCACGCATTTGAAGCCACATCATGAAGGTGTGAATAACCCTGCAGATACGGTGCAGCAGAAACAGCTCTGGACTTTAGATCCAAAGGGTTTAAAAAACCCCCGAACTACAGACAGCTCAGGATCTGCAAGTAGGGCTTTGCTTGCTCCCTCTGTGACCAGACAGTTGCTTAAAATCTCTGGGCCTCAGTTTCCTCATAAAACATGGAGGATAATAATAAGTTTTATAAAAATTAAATGAAATAATATTTAGGAAAAGGGCTTTGACTCTCTAAAAGCACAGTGTGAATGTTAGCTTTTTGAACCCCTTTATCTGCCTTTTGGTGGGCTCTTTAATTTTTGACTAGTCGTTTACCTTCCCAGAGACTTGGTTTCCTCCCAAATTGAGAATGATGACTGTATTCTCTTTCCACATTTCATACCAGTAAGACAGGGCCCTTAAAGGGCTGTGCATTCTGCACACATCATGTAAGTACCTGGGGTCATTATCACGTTACAGAGCAGCATACAGACTGTGGAAATGGTCCTGAGACATCAAGAAAAGGTTAAATGTCATCAGTACGTTTTATTTAAGAAGGAAGAGCCCTGCTGTACAGTTAATTCCAGAAAATTTTGTCTAAACAGTGATTCTAAAACATGTTTCCATCCTTGAAGCATTGGGCATTACATATCTGAGAAATTTGCTCTTGTAAGATATCTTCTTTCCCAGTTGTGCCAGAATGAGCTGTTTTATGTATGTCTCAAACGGGGAGAGGTTCTAATTAAGTGCAAATTATAACGAAATTAATAAATGACACCGTTTTTTAGACTTTAAAATGGGCTTTGAGAGAATGCAGTGTGGGCTTAGATTGATTATAATTCTAATCTTTTAGGTTGTTAATCAATATTATGTAGCATTAAAACTCAATTAAATAAAAAATAAATGGAGAATCAAGTAGGGAGAATGCTTATCTCTCAGTTGGTTCAGCCTCTCAGATGATGACTTAAAATCTGTTAAGTGCTAAAACTGTGATTGTCCTTATTGTTCACTATATTCCTAAATAATTGCACAAGTAATTAGCATCAGTGAATGATAGATATTAAACTACACGACTCACAAATATGCTGGATTATCATAAATTGTCCAATATAATTGCAGACTTAAGGTTTTATTTTACTTTTTGCAGATGAACTACAGACTATAAATGAATTAATGTATGCAATATTACCAGAAATTTTATTAAATTAAAATCTATTTGACCCAGCGTTTTCTGATCTATCTCCAGTGGAAGAGGGTGGACCCGGTGGGTTTTCCTCCTCAGGTGGCACCAGTCAAGACTGAGTGAGAAACTACCTTGCACCTGATGGCCCAGAGAAGTTCTGCGGTCCACGGGGCCAGGCACCCTTCACCTCACAGCCAGTGACACAGAGCAGCCCACGGAAGTGCCTTCTGTCCCCACAGACAGTAGTACTAGGGATAGAGCAGGGGCCTCAGCGCACCCTACAGAGTGGAGGAGACCTGAATAGCTCTGAAAAATAAATTGTCACTGGAACTACAGACACAAAAGTAGGCTAGATCCTATCCACGAAACCTAGCATTGCCTGCTAAAATATTTACATAGGATTAGGAGTCTCAGCATGATACCCAGAATGTGTGGGATACAGTCGAAAATCACTCACTGTACCTAGAACCAGGAAAACCCTAACCTGAATGAGAAAACGATCAACGGAAGCTTGTGTTGTAATGAACCAGACGTTGGCGTTACCAGACAAGGATTTTAAGGCAGCTTCATAAAAGTGCTTCAACGGCAAATTATTAAATCTTTTTAAACAAATGAAGAATTAGAAGATCTCAGCTAAGAAGAAAATAGAAAAAAAGAATCAAGAGGAAATTAGAGAATTGAAACATTCCATAATCAAAATAAGCTGGGTGGATGAGCTCAGTAGCAGAGTGGAGATGACGAGGATAGGATACAGAATATAGAGAACAATGAGGACAGATCAATAGAATTTACTCAGTCTGAACAACAAAGGAAAAATAGCAAAGAAAAAAAGAGAACAGAGCCTCAGGGATCTGTGATGCTGTAACCCAGTATCTCACATTCAAATTGCCAGGACACCAGAAGGAAAGGGGAAGGAGAGTGGGGCTGGAAAGACCTTCAAGGAAATGATGCCCCTAACCTTCCCAGATTGGAAAAAACCCACAAACCTGCAGATTCAAGAAGTTGAGTGAATACCAAAGGAGACAACAGCAAAGAAACCTATTCACGGATGCATCATACTTAAATTTATAAGTAGTAAAGAAATATTAAAACTCTTCGAGCTGACAAAAGGCACTGCCAGCTGCTAATTCTGTATCTCTGCCTGGCAGAAATGTCCTTCAGAGAACGTGTCATGACAACACCATGTTTGAGGCATGACTGAGGGAGGCCTTCCCAACAGAAAGGAAATGAGCAGAGGAGGAGTTTCAGACTGCAGAAAGGAAGGCAGAGCAAAGAGGTAGGTAGGATGAAAGTAAACAAAACAGACTGTCCTCCTCCTTACGAGTTTCTTACATTATATTTGGAAGTTGAAGAAGATGTTACAGTGCTGCATACAGTGGTGCTAAGTGTATGGAGAGGGGATGCTTGAGACATTTCTGTTTGAACCATGGGGAGAGGAGGGGGCTTCCTCTGCTTCATCTGAAGAGGTGGGGTGCTGACACAAGTTACCTGTGTCTACTGAAGTAATTAGAGCAGCCACGGAGAAAACTACACAAAATGAGATATTAGAAACCACTATAAATAAAGGTGAAATCCCAGAAATCCTTCAGCTAGCCCACAGTAAGGCAACAGAAGAGAACAGAAGAACAAGGCACAAAGTGAATAAGCAGTCTAAATACACTGATTAAGAGACTGAGATTGGCAGGGAAGATTTGAAAAACTATGCAACTACAAAAGCCACTTCAAACATAATGATGTACGTGCAGGTTGAAAGCAGCACGTGGAGAGTTGTATTGCCCAAGCACTAATTTAAGAAAAAGCAGCCCTGGCTACATTCATATCTGATGAAAGAGACTTCAGACCAAAGACAACCACAAAGGGAAGAACCAGCCACTATTTAAGGATGGATGGATGACTCCACCGCAATGACATAGGCTTCCCCATTCTGTGTCTAACATCACAACTTCGAGCACGGGAAACAGACTGACCTGAGACAGAGGCACAGCACAGTTCTGTTTGCGGACTTTACCAGTTGACAGAAATTGACAGAAACAGTCAATGGCAAGGATATGGAAGGACCGAACAACACCACCAACCAGCAGGATCTAATTGACAGGTATAGGATAACTCTACCCAATACACATTCTTTTAAGGGGCCGTGGGACATTCTCCAAAATAGAACATGTCTTGGCTCATAAAACCAAACCTCAGTACAAATTGCAAATGATTAGAATCATACAAAATACGTTCTGTGAACATAGTGGAACCAACTAGAAGTGAATGAACAGAAAGATAACAGGAGAATCTCTAAGCATGTGGACATTAAACAACATACTTTTAGATAATTCATGGATCAAAGGAAGGGTTTTAGAGGAAATAAATGCATAGAACTGAATGAAAATGAAGTAGAAAAGACCAAAATTGTGGGATGCAACTAAAGGTGTGCTGAGAGGAAAATTTATAGCATTTCAATGTTTATATTAGAAAAGAGGAAAGGTCTCAAATCAATAATTTAAGTGCCAACCTTAAGAACCTACAAGAAGGAAAAGAGAGAGAAGACATAAATCACTAATATTAGGAATGAAATAGGAGATAACACTATAGTTCCTGCAGCTATTAAAACAACAATATTATAGGCAACTTCATGCTCATATTTTTGATTAATTAGACCAGATTCTCAAAAACTACAAAGTATCCAGACTCAACCTATGTAAAATAGATACTCTGAATAGTTCACTGACATTAAAGAAATTTAATTCGTAATTAATCCCCTCCTCCCTAATCTCCTAGCCCAGATGTTTTCATCAGAGATACTTACCAAATATTTAAAGAAGAAAAATCTCATCCAGTAAGTAGAAAAATAGGTAAAAAAGCACAAAAGCAGAAACTATGAAAAAATGTGTCCATTGCATATATAGACGCAAAAATCCTTAACACGTTGACGAATTGAATCCAACAAAGTATAAAAAGAATTATATGTCACAACCAAGTGGATTTTATTCCAGGTATGCAATGCTGGTGCAATATCTGAAAATTGATCTGTGTAATCCAACATATCAACAGGCTAAAAAGGAGAAATCTTATGAGCATATCCATTGATGCATTTGAAAGAGAAAGCATTTGAAAAAATCCAACATTATTTCATTGTAAAAATTCTCAGCAGCCTGGTTGGGGGAGTAACTTCCAATACGTTACTTTGCAACTTTTTAATTATTTCAAGTTCAGGGTTTTAAAAATACATTAAAAATACAATTTGAATATGTAAAAATCAAATAACAATAAGTCTCTCAAAGTAAAAGCTTCTAAATTTTGGAGACGGTCTTGCAGTGATTGGCTCACACCTCTGTTGGTCCCCTTATGATGTAAGTCACCCCGTGTTGTCACTTCTGCTCTAACAAGACATCTGCTATATGGAATCTGGAATTTCTAGAGGAAGTTGGAATGGGGCCCGAGCGTGTGCTGTGTTCTCCCTAAGGAAGGGGAAGAAGAGAGAAGAGGAGATACGCCCCATAAGAAAAGAGAATCCAGGGCTGGGAGCTTGTGGAAACGTACTCTGCGTCACTTTACTTGGACTCAAGAACATGTAGCAGAATAACTTCGTGGACCGTCTGCCATCCTTTCATCTTCCCTCTCCTATGTCTGTTACCTGATGATTTTCTCATAATTATCTGCAGTAAATCTTGCTAAGAGGATTTATGTGAAAAGAAAGCTCTGGCTGCGTAGGCTTCTGAAGCGACCGTTAGAAACAAGAACCCCCAGAACAGAGAGAATGGCTGAGCTAAAAGTGAGAAACATTCAAAAGGCCATCTCTCTCCCCTGACACGGCAGCCACAAGAATGGGGCTCTCCCAGGAAGTCAGCTCGGGGTACGGAGCCTATACAAAGCTTTTAATCTGCAAAAGCCGCCTGGCTCTCCCAGTCACTGCCAGGGACACCACTAGGGGGCGAGCATGCCAGAGCACCTTGCCCTGTCTGTCTGTTGCCTCCATCCTGTATTTGTGTCTATGTGCTGTTTCAGAACCCCAAGCTCCTTACGAATGCACCATACCCTCCATAGCACGCCACCCAGTGCTGGACGCACAGGGGCTGCTTACAAAGGGCCATAACGTATTTGACAGCACCCCTACACCCCACGATGCCCAAACGTGTGCTGGGGAAGCAAGTGTGCCCCACACCTGGTTCAGGGTCCTTGGAGATGGGAATCGTCACATATCCCCAAGGCCATTCACTGGGGCATGCCCAACACTGGAGTGGATGGGCTTCTGGCTTCCAGGGCCACACTTTCCTTCCCCTTTTGGACTTTTCTCCTCCACTCTCAAGAAATACGTATTTCCCCAAGTCAGAGAGGAGAAGCAGTCTGAGTACTTAGTATTTATAAACTCCTTTCACCTTGAAATTGCTTTACAAATTTTAAACTTCACTATACTCTTTGGGAGAAGAAAGAGGTAACATATAATATTCAATTTCACACTTGGGAAACAGAAACAGTAAGGTTAAGTAACTTTTGCAAGGCCAGATAGCATATCCGTTAGGAAGGAATTTGTGACTATATAATTCTGGTCTCAGGCCTTTTTCAAGTGTGTGCTAAAGTAAAAAGCTTCTGAACTCAAAAGTTAACTGTCCCTGTTGAGTAATAAATTAAGAGTTTAAAATGTGACACTACATAAGTTAGACCAAATAAATAAGTTACCTTTGTGTACTGAGGTATTGACATAAATTTATATCATTACCAGAGAAATCAGAGAGTACTTTCCTGAAATACTAGGGTAAAAAATGTTTGTATCTTAAATATAAGCTCTTGCAAAGTGTACTTGTTGCTAAGATAAACTTGTAAGGGCTGCCACAGTGTCTTGCTGATTTTAATGAGCACAGAAGTTGAAGGAGGTTACGTCAGTTTTCTTTATTCACACGTTAGTAACAGAATGAGGGAGAGATAAGTGAGAGACTTATATCTGGCTTGTTGGGCTAATGATAGTATAACTTGTCATTGTAAAACCTGAATTTCCAACCGCACTCTTTCCATTATTGAAGTTTGAGTATTGTAAGGAGATGTTTCATGCTTTCAGAAAAAAGCAGAGCATGTTAAGTCATTCTCTTGCACCGTCAGCTTATTACGTCTGAGCAGAATTTATTTTTTGGTGCCGAGAGGTGAGGTCAGGTGAAAACTTGTCATGCGGTTGTGTCTGTACCTTCCAAGGGTCCTCGTAGTGTACTCTGTCAGGCTAGACTATGGTGACAGATAGACTTAAACACAGGAAGTCCTTCTCTTCTACAGAGAAGCTCGGGATAGGCGCTCCTGGTCCTTGGATTGCTGTCTTCCTCAAGGTGATTCAGAGACACAGGCTCGCTCCATCCTGTACCTCCAGTCACTGCTGGCCCTGCCCCAGCCTTTGGAGGGGGTCTGGGCCGGTGGGGGGGGGGGCGGGGACTGGCAAGGAGGAGGCAGGCCTCCCTAGTAAGAGCTCGGCTTACAAGCAGCGCATGTCATTCCTGCCAACATTCACTGAAGGGAACTTGTCATGTGGCCCCATCTACCTGCAAAAGGGCTTGGAAATACAGATTCTGGTACAGCTGCTTCCCTAGACATAAATTGCATTTTAGAAACAACAACAAAAATGGAATTTGGTGGGCAGCCAGCCCAGCTGCCACGGAAGCTTTTTGCAGCCACACTTGCTTGTACTTTCCTCTTCAGCCACATTCTTTTTCCCCAAATAGGGGCCTAGACAAGTACTTGAAAGAAAGTTCCAGAAAGTTGAATTCGTTTTCAGTTGATAGAACAATTGGTTTTTCTTTTTTTCTTTCTTTTTTTAAGTTTTATTTATTTTTGAGAGACAGAGTGAAGGAGCAGGGGGTAGGGCAGAGAGAGGGAGAGGGAGAGGGAGAGGGAGAGAGAGAGAGAGAGAGAGGGAGAATCCCAAGCAGACTCTTGGGATTCTCTGCACAGCACAGAGCCTGATGCGGGGCTTGATCTCACAAAGTGTGAGATCATGACCTGAGCTGAAATCAAGAGTTGGGGGCTTTAATGACTGAGCTATCCAGGCACCCCAGGAATCCACCCAGGCACCCCAGGAATTTTTTTAAGTTTATTTTGAGAGAGAGCGTGGGGGGGGGAGGGGCAGAGAGAGAGATAGAGAGAGAGAGAGAATATCCCAATCACCGTCTGCACTGTCAGCACAGAGCCCAACGTGGGGCTCCATCCCACGAACCATGAGATCGTGACCTGAGCTGAAATCAAGGGTCAGACACTCAACCAGCTGAGCCACCCAGGCGCCCCGAGGAATTGATTTTTCTGGTTAGAGTTCAGTCAAGGAAGAATACTCTCTGGGGCATTCTGAAAATTCCAAGAAAATGTACTTAGTTTTACCAGAGAGGTAGGAGACCACAGGGTCAAGGAAGGGAGTCTCACAAGTGAAGATCTACAATGAATGCCTGGACCTTAACAACTAGGGCCATATGACCTCAGCATCTTAAAATGTTGTTGCATGGCCAAGGGCAGGGACCGGTCCACAGATGTACTGTTTGGAGAATAACCCTCTGGTCTTTCTCCTCGAAATCAGAAGATGACTTAGGTTTTGACAAATTTCACATTAGAAAAAGTCTTCTAATTACAGAAGAATCTGTAATTAAGAATCCCCTTAAGTAAACATTAATACTATCAGTAACACTACTGTGATTTCAAAACCCCCATCTTTTACCTTCCACTGTCTCACATAAATGACAAGTAGAGAGATACAGGAGCCCCAGGAACAGAGAGGGCAGCCGCACTGAGGAAGCAGTCAAAGCAGCCTCTGTTCCTGGCACACTTAGCCTATGTCATTGACCTTTGCTGTTGCCCAAACCAAGACCATTGGAGAGAAGAAACTTGTGAGAGCCCGCAGTAGAGCATGTTGTCGTCTTCTCCCCTGTAAGCCTGGTCATGAATGACATCTGATTTGAAACCACAATTTACTACTGTAATAAAGTTTCTGAAATTACTGCAGAAGGAACTCAATTGTATTGAACAGTCAATTGATTCTGAGCTAAAACATGCTTACATCACCAAATAATGACTGTTTTGAGAAAAATGAGGGTATGTTCAGGCACCAGTATCTCAGAGCAAGAGGGACACCGTTAAAATTCTTCAGGGGAAAAGAAATTGCTGATTTTCGTAGTTTGCTTGAAACCCCATCACCTTCCGCCATCCCAGCATCCCAGTGAGACGGACCAGGAGTTCCTACTTGCAAGAGGAAGAGTCTTGGTATCTGAGACGTTCTTGGCCAAGAGCGTTTCAGCCTAATACCAGCATCCGGTTTGTAAGGATCTTCACGCTACTTCAAGCAAAATGTGACGGCCCCTCGAGTGACAGAAACTTTTGTTTGAAGAATTGAATTGAGAGGTATGCTTACTAAAATCCATGAACTCTGATCAGTTAGTGAAGAACAAAGTTAATGCTTCTGGATGTTAAGATAGGTAGTATATGCGAACAGCGAAACTGGAAATGGTAACTCTGCTCTAGGTACTTCTTACTTACAGAATGGTGGCTTTTGTAGCCATGTGGCATGTTCTAAGGCCTAAATGTCACTTTTTTTTTCAATTTAAATTCAAGTTAACATACAGTGTAGTTTGGCTTCAGGAGTAGAACCCAGTGATTCATCTCTTAGATGTGACATCCAATGCTCCTCCCCAAAAAGTGCCCTTCTTAATACCCATCACCCACTCAACCCACCCCTACCACCTCCTCTCCAGCAACCCTCAGTTTGTTCTCTGTATTTAAGAGTTTCTGATAGTTTGCTTCCCTATTTTTATCTTATTTTTCCTTTCCTTCCCTTATGTTCATCGGTTTTGTTTCTTAAATTCCACATGTAAGTGAAATCATATATTTGTCTTTCTCTGACTTATTTCACTTAGCATAATACACTCCAGTTCCATCCACATTGTTTCAATGGCAAGATTTCATTCTTTTTCATCGCCAAGTGGTATTCCATTGTGTGTATGTAGGTATGTATGGATGTGTGTATATCCATTCATCACTTGATGGGCATTTGGGCTCTTTCCATAATTTGGCTATTATTGATAGTATTGCTATAAACATTGGGTTGAACTTGTCCCTTCAAAGCAGCATTTTTGTATTCTTTGGATAAATACCTAGTAGTGCAATTACTGGGTCATAGGATATTTCTGTTTTTAATTTTTTGAGGAACCTCCACACTGTTTTCCAGAGTGGCTGCACCAGTTTGCGTTCCCACCAACAGTGCAAGAGGGTTCCCCTTTCTCCACATCCTTGCCAGCATTTGTTGTTTCTAAGTTGTTTATTTTGTCTGTTTTGACAGGTGAGGTGGTATCTGAGTGTGGTTTGGTTTGTATTTCCCTGATGATGAGTGATGTTGAGCATTTTTTCATGTGTCTCTTCACTATTTGGGTGTCTTTGGAGAAGTGTGTATTCATGTCTTTTGCCCATTTCTTCACTAGCTTATTTTGGGGGGACTGTTAAGTTTGGCAAGTTCTTTATAGATTTTGATACTAACCCTTTATCTGATACATCGCTTGCAAATATCTTTTCCCATTCTGTCGGCTGCCTTTTAGTCACTTCTTTACATATTTTCATTTAAGGGAGTAAGTGAATTCTTTGTTTTATATTTTGTTAGTAAGTTTTCTAGAATATTTGTTTTTATTTGGGTTTAATCCACTGCATTGTAGTTGTTTCTGATTTTATTCTTTGTTACTGAATCATTTCCAAGATTACAAGTGAAATTTTAAAAGATGTAAGCTTTTAATGCTTCAAAAACATTAAAATGTTGATAGTGGGGAACATCAAACTCTGGGTTCTCTCTTGGAATCAGGAGCTGGGGGAAGTCATAGCTCACCACAGAGCCAGCAGACCTCCTGGTTCCAAGTTTGTAGGAAATGGTCTAACACCAGACCCAGTCTCCCCTTCACCCAATGTCTTGTCACTAACCACCTCTTTCCTGTGTAGTCCAGAGGGGTGTAAATCACAACAAAAGGTTTTTGCTCACCCACTTTGCTAGATATATTGGAAAGAAACGCCATTCATTACATGCTAATCAAACTGTAATTGCCTGTCTCCGTGATAAATAGATCATGAATAAGGTAGGTCTCTGAAGTGACACTCTCGGGGACGTGCCTTTCAGTCTTTACAGCCATGACATGCTTGTGACAAGAAAGCAGGCTTGCTGTTAGGGAGACAACAATGTTTCCCTCTATTGAAGGGAATTGATTTTTAAAAATTTCACCTGCATCATAAAGAGGCGTTGGAGAAAGTATGCCTCCCTGATTGTTTACATGGCAGATAGAGAAGCAAGTTACTTTTAGTTTAAAAAGCAACCTTGTTGCCATATTGATTTAATCAGAGTTCTATTTGTTTGTGTCTGCTGATCTAATGTGTAATCAGAATCCCTAAATAGGAAATGGTTTCATTCCATTGCTCTGTATTCTGGAAGGAAAGTGTGATGCTGGATTTACCATTAACGTTTACCACCAGCTTGTCACGAACAGGCGCCGAAACCCTCTGCGTTATTTCTGTGCTCTCTCTGTGAGGCTGGTTCTGCCCTGCCCATCCTTCTGTTTTTCCCAGGGACAGCAATTAGAAATGAATGATCAAGAACAAAGCATATTAATCAGAGTACACACTTTATTCAGAATTTCTTAACTTTTAATGTTCCTTTTCCGTCCCCGGATATCATACAGGATCCCACTGTTAACACTTAGGCCCCATTTTTCCTTGGGCTCCTCCAATCTTTGGGAGTTTGTCAGATTTCCTTGTTTTTTATGACCTTGACAATTTTAGGGTAGTGCTGGTCATATACTGTGTAAAACATCCTTTATTTGGGGTTTCTCTGATATTATTTCCATGGTTAGACAGAGGCCTTAATAAGTGTGTGGAAGAGTATCACAGAAGTCAAGTGCCATTCTCATTGCATGATATCAAGGGCACGCCCTGTCAACATGACTCTTCACTGCTGATGTTGACATTGGAAGTGTTTGCTCTGGTGGTAATGTCTTCAGATATTCCTGGCAGTCTAGGTGAGTGGTTCAGGGGCAGGGGGAGGATTTTATCCCTTAGGGGACACTTGGTAACAGCTGGGGACATTTTTGGTTGTCACACTGGGTAGAGGGGTGCTTACTGACATCTTGTGGGTGAAGGCCAGGTGAAGGGTGAGGAACGCTGCTGGGCATCCTACGACACACAAACAGCCATCCACCATAACTCTCTGACACAAATGTCAGTAGTGCCCAGGTTGAGAAACACACGATTGCTTATGTTGTCTCCAGTTTTTTTCTGGTGCACCTTTGCCTAGACCCTGAGACATGTTATATTAGGTTTGGTGTAAAAGATGTTAGATGATCCCAGAGAACATCTGTGACCCTGGGTCAACCTAAGAATGGAACTTGTGGAATGACTTCTAGACAGTGGTTACCACTCAGCATGTTTGAATAGGAACACCTATTTATGTATGTATGTATGTATGTATGTATGTATGTATATATATATTTATTTATTTATTTTTGAGAGAGAGAGAGAGAGAGAGCGAGCGAGTGAGTACGAGTGGGGGAGAGGCAGAGAGAGAGAAGGAGACACAGAATCTGAAGCAGCTCCAGGCTCTGAGCCATTAGCTGATTCGGGGCTCAAACTCATGAACTGCGAGACCATGACCTGAGCCGAAGTCAGATGCTCAACAGACTGAGCCACCCCGGCACCCCTGAAGACCTTTTTTAATGACCAAAACTTTCTAGGAGTCTCACGTAATCATTGACCTCTTATTTATTCAGTAAGTGAGAAAATGTATAATGGGGCTGTGTGCACACACGCCCCCACACACAAAAACCACGGATTTAGTGCAATGTTTGTAGTAATTTCTATTAATCAGAACATCTGAAAAGCAATACTACATATGTGTCTGTGTGAGACCCACTGCGTCTTCAGTCTATAGGTAGTGCTTGGATACGTATGGATTTGATGGTCCCTGGAAGAAAATCCTTGTCCTCACAAGGGAAAATGGCTTACAGCTTGGGAATGAGGATAATTAATGAGGATTCCTTTGAGACATAGGTGACCTAGAGAATATTCACATCAGTGGCTAAACAAGTGGTCAACCTAGGAGATGGGAGGGACATCTTAACCCCACAGGCAGCGACTGGTTACTAAATGTCTGCTAATGCAGGTGGGGATTCTAACATATTTTTCACGCCTTATCGCCTGTCATTAAGGGAATCTGGCAGCTGAGGCACCGGGCTGCTTTCTTTATCCCTAGTCAGAGTAGGAGCTCTGGAGAGAAGCCAGTGGATGGAAGAAACTATTGCCAAGGCTCTGAATCTTCTGGGACCATCTGTGTCCACTTTTTCAAAGAGCAGATTGTGAAATGACAGGAACATAGGACATGGGGGGTAATAGAGATGTGAACGAGAAGACTCCAGGAAGGCAGAGAGGGAACTGGTGCCAGCAGGAAGAGCCCGTCAGAAGATTAAGTGTCCTGGCAGCAGGACTGAGAGGATGAGGTGACAAATGGCCTTTTTCTCTGGGACAGAAGCCAATGGCCTGTGAGAGTTGTGGCTTGGGTTCCAGATCTTAGATCATTTTCCCTTACTCACAAAATTAAGGTCCATATTCCTTCCAGGAAAGTAGCTAGAGCAAACAGATCAAAAGGCAAGCCAAGTGGAAGGGCCTCAGATGTGGTAAGAGGATGGAGGGTGCGAGAGGGTGTATAATCAGCTGTTTTGGCAACTGTACCCGCCACACTCTAGCCTTGAAGTTTTTTACTTTGGCTCCCAAACCGGAGGCATTTTCATGGTTATGCCATCAGTCTTTGAAATACAGCATCAGGCTTAAGGTCCCAGATGAACCTTAGGGTAGTTTTTATTTTGATAATTTTGTTTCTCAATTTATATTCTCTACTTGTCTTTTGAGTAGTGTATCAGTTAGCTATTGCCGTGTAACAAACCATTTCCAAACTTAGTGGTTTCAAAGAATAACTTTTTGTTATTCCTCATGAGTCTCTGGGTCAGTTAGGTGTTCTGTTGATCTGGGCTCACTTATACAGCCTTGGTCATGGAGAGCAGGATGCCTGGGAATGGCTGATAAAGGATGGCCTCACATGGATGCATTTCTCTTCCACATGGCTCTTGTATCTTTCCATAAGGCTCACATGGGCATGTTTTCACAGTAAAGGGTCCAGGAGAGAAAGCAGGAATTCACAAATGCTTTTTCAAACTGCCACTTGTGTTACATTTGCTACTGAACCACTGTGAAGCAAGTCACATGACCAAGCCCACCCTCCACGCAGGAGGACGCTACTCCAGAAAGTGGATACAGGGAGGCGGAGATGTTCTAGAACTGGTGAAATACTAAGCAAGCCAGTTGATACCTGCTAGTTGTCAGAAGGACTTTTCTCCTGCTGATTCTTTTATTTTTGGTATTGTCGTTTTGGAGCAAAACACATTATGGATTTTAGTCTGCTTGCTAGTTGAGATCCACCTCAGCAGACATCTTGACTACACATTTTAAGTTAGTAATTTTTCTGTCTCTTAACCTGTTCCATCTGTGATCATTCTATCACCTACATGACGATGACAGAAACCCCAGGAATGCAAACACTACTCTAATACAGCCTGTTCAGAGAACTGAATAAAAGAAGGATATAGATTTATGAAGAAGCAGAATGGAATCCCCATGGAGAAGAACCTCCTGCTAATTTTATTTTTAAGATGAAATGGTGAAGGAAGACGCATGCGTTCCAGTTGGCTTTCTGGTTTCTAGCAGTAGGCGGTGCAGAATCGCGAACTGGGACCTCCAGCTGTCTGTGTGTTTTGTCAGGAGGGCATGGGGAAACTGCCGATTTTTGAACTGTTGTGATCAAATGGGTACAGAAGAATTGATAAATATATATGAATATCAAAATGCATTTTTGCACTTTGGGAGGAGAGATATACCATGTTACTTGGAGCTCTTTAAAATAGAATAAAGTGGAACTTTGTAACGTTCCAAGGTAAAGATAAGGAAGATTTTTCTAAAAGTTTACACGGTAAGTTTCTACTTCGTGTCATTCATATTTACTCATTCCCATCTGTCCTCTCTCAATCTTAACTATTTCTCTTTGCATATTTTTTGTTCGATGCTAATAATTATACTTTTATATTCTTACTGGCAACACATTTCTCCATGTGGGATGTTCTGAGACTGAGAGGCAAACACTAATTAATCCTTGCAATATGTCTTCTTTATTTGTTTAATCAAGACACTGAAATGCCTAGGAGTTTAGCAACAGAGGGGATGCGAATGAAGCCTTCAGTTCAGGATTCCATAGCTGCTACAGTAAGCATCATAAGGCAGAGCCCGTGAGACAGCTCAAGGCTTAACCCTCGCTGGACTATAAGGGTGGTGACTAGATTGTTCGGAGGAGCTGCTCACGGTTTCCTCAAGTGGCCATTCTTGCTGTGGAGAGGGAGCATTTTGGTTGGAAGCCATCCAGTGGAATCTAAGGGGACAACCCCATTTCTAGGAAGGGATCTAAGGGGGCAACCCTGTTTCTAGAAACTAACAATGAGATTTAAGGGGACAACCCAGTTTCTAGGAAGTAATCTTAGGAGCTGTGGGCTTGCCTTTTGGTCTATACATTGGCAAGCACCCCATCCCTGGGACTCTGTATTTTTTTTCCCCAATTAAATAAAATGGACCCTATGGAATTCAATGAGAAGCATAGAAGCGTTTGACAAGTTTCTTAAAAAGAAGGTGTTATATCATATATCACTATGAATGTCTAACTTTGTAATGTGTTTGGTCTTTAAAAGGTCTTTAAATTTATCACCTGGTGTCTTAAATAGGCCACTTGAGTCAAATTCTGATTTTTCAGTGGATACTTAGTCTGAAGAACAGGATGGCATGAGAATAGTTACTACATTGGGAAGCGTTCTGAATGTGTGCAGTTAGGTGGCTGTGCCCAAGAAATTATTTATAATATTTCACTCAATAGAGACTGTCTCATGAGTTAGTTTTCACCCTTGATACACAGAGATCACAAGCAGTAGAAGCATCCCTTTTAATTCAAGTGGATTCACTTGGTTCTTTCTTCAGAACTGCAGCTTCTGAGTTTCCCTGCTCTGGGGTCAGAGTGTTGACAGTTGAGTGGCTGTGGAGCTGTGGCTTCTGTCCCCGGCTGCCTTCTCGAGCCCCACCCCATTTTATAGGGCAGTTAATATCTGCATCACCCCCAGCCCCTGAGTGCCCAAGGCTATGTCTGTCTTCTTTGGCTCTTGCTTCCCTAGCCCTTGGTGCAGTGACTAACAATAAAGTGGTGAGGACAGATTTATGAAATGAAGGAGTGAATGGAAGAGCGTGGGGGGCTAGAAGTGGCTCCCCTCAGTGGTGTTTCGGAAACCAGTTGTCTTTCAGCCTTCTCTGCACGGAGTTTACCCCAGTTCTCATGCCCTACAGTGACCGTTGTCAGGACAGATGGCTCTCGAATCTGAATGCCATCAGGATCACCTTGGACCCTTGGCGTGGACTCCCACCCCCCCAGTTACTGACTTAGGTTCTCCAAGGAGTGGGCTCAAGAGTTTAATTTTCATAAGACTCCAGAACGTCTCAGATCACCTACCTTGAGAAAGCACGTCCGGAACTGTTGGTGCAGACCT
Source organism: Lynx rufus (assembly GCF_022079265.1). Classification (NCBI taxonomy): domain Eukaryota; kingdom Metazoa; phylum Chordata; class Mammalia; order Carnivora; family Felidae; genus Lynx; species Lynx rufus. The sequence continues at coordinate 2,971,402 of NW_025814842.1, forward strand.
GCCACGTGCCCTGGTTGTGCCCGTAGTGAAAGCGCCTTTGCTGTGGCCCAAGTTCCCAGTAAGTCGAAGGCTCGTAGAACCCATTTTATCTTCATGACAGGTGGTTGGAATTAAGGAGCAATAGCTCTCTTCATTTACCTGTGAGATCATGCTGGTGTGTAACTATAGTTGTCATAAAATTTATTCCAGTCGGGGTGCCTGGATGGCTCAGTCAGTAAGCATGTGACTCTTGATTTCAGCTCAGGTCATGATCTCACGGTTCGTGAGATTGAGCCCCACATCAGGCTCCACGCTGGCGGTGTGGAGTCTACTTGGGATTCTCTCTCTCCCTCCCTGCCTCTCCCCCACTAGTGTGCCACACATGCTCCCTCTCAATAAGTAAACTTTAAATAAAATTTATTTATTTCTATCATTAGACTCTGCCACTCTAGAGCAGCAGCCTAATGCACAGTTGGTGCTCTGTAAGGAGCGGGGGAGGGATGCCTGAATTCTGTGACCTGCTTGAGAATAAATCAACATTGGCATAACTAGATGAAAAAGAATGTTAAGTTTGTCTTCACACATCTATCCAGATTAATAAAAGGTTGTGAAATCTGCTTTCCGACTTTGATTCACTATAGATGATGTTAAAAACGATACTTGAATAGATTCATTTTAGAATTTTAATGGAACTGCTCCTTCAGTGTTAAGTCCCTAATTCAGTAAGAGGGTTAAATGTATCAGTTAAACATATTACCTGAGATGAGTTAGCGTTTGCAGTTTCTATAATGTTTCCTTTCCAAAACTTGGTCAAATGAAATAACCCATTAATTAAACACTAGGTCTCTTCCAATTGGAGGAAGTGAATGTGTAATATCAAAGGCTGGAGGCCAAATTCTGAGATGTATGGGACATTTGTTGTAAGTGTGGCTCATGTGTGTCTAAGCCACTTAATCTACTGTGTGGTTTTTGAGATGAACAGCCTCCCTCTCGAAGACAAATTATAATATCTTTGGGATCAGCCTTTTTTGCGCAAAATGTCTCATCCCCAGTAGTCTGTATTTTCCAAGTTCAGCACAAAACAAGCTCGTGGCAGAATTAGGAAGTAAGCAATGCATCTTTCGCGTCAAGTGTCCCCCACTTTCCTTTATGTGCCCGTGTTCGTTAGAGCTCCTGTAGTCGCATGAAAACCACTCAAAGTGCTTTAAGCCCAATGCAGAATTTATAATTAGATTCTGAGATGTATCTTCGGAATCCTAGGGCCGGAGTCCAGCTAGAACTCAGGAGGGCCTTGGATTAGGGAGCTAGAAAACCCTCTAGATTTTATCTGTGTTCCTCTAATAATTTTACTTCACTCATTTATTTCACTACATCTCAGTTTCTCTTTCTTTTTCATTTTTTATTTTTAATTGTGCTAAAATACGTATAACTTATAATTTAACCATCTTGACCATGTTTAGGCGTACAGCTCAGTAGTGTTTGGTATATTCACACTGTTGTACAACCAGTCTCCAGAGCTTCTCCATTTTGCAAGACTCGGCCTCCATTAAACAACCACCTGGTCCTTTCCTCCCTCAACCCCTAACAACCCCTGTGCTACTTTACATTTCTTTGGGTTTGACTACTCTGGGTGCCTAACGTAAGTGAAATCACACAGTGTTTGTGGTTTGTTTGTTTGTTGTGACTGGCTTATTTCACTTAGCAAAACATCCCAAAGGTTCATCCATACAGTAGCATATGTCAGAATTTCCTTACTTTTTAAGAATGAGTGATATTCCATTGTATGGGTAGACCACATTTTGTTTATCCGTTCATCATTTGATGGACACTTGGATGGCTTCTACCTCTTAGCCATTGTGAATAGTGCTGCTCTGAACATGGGGGTACAAATACTTTCTTGACACCTTGCTTTCAGCTCTTTTGGTAAGTGCCCAATAGCATTGCTGGATCATGGGATAATTCTGTTTTTAATTTTTGAGGAACTCCCACACTGTTTTCCATAGTGGCCATGCCATTTTACACTCCCACCAATTTAGCAGGCTTCCTGTTTCTCCACATCCTCGCCAACACTTGTCATTTTCTCTCTTTTTGATAGCAGCCATTCTAGTGGATGTCAGGTGATCTTGATATGGTTTTTTTTTTTTTTTAATGTTTATTCATTTTTAAGAGAGAGACTGAGCAGAGAGAGAGAGAGAGAGGGAGACACAGAATCCAAATCAGGCTCCAGGCTGTGAGCTGTCAGCACAGAGCCCTATGTGGGGCTCGAACCCATGAACCATGAGATCGTGACCTGAGCTGAAGTCAGGTGCTTAACCGACTGAGCCACCCAGGTGCCCCACGTGTTTTTGATTTGCATTTCCCTACAGGCCAACTGATCTGTTTTCACCTTTGCTGCCAGTGCTTCTGGTGTCATATCAGGAAATCATATTAAATCCAATCTCATAAGGCTTTTCTTCTGCTTTCTTTCTAAGAGTTATATAGTTTTAGGTCCTACATTTAGGGCTTTGATTCATTTCAAGTTCGTTTCGTTTATGGTATAAGTTCATGGTCCAACCAACTTCATTCTTCTGCACGTGGATGTCCACTTTTTCTAATACCATGTTTTGAATAGAATGCTTTTTTTCCCTATTGAATGTTCATGGCACCCTGGTCAAAAATCATTTCACTATGTATGTGAAAGGGTTTATTTCTGGGCTCTCTATTGTGTTTCACTGGTCTGTATGTTAGTGTTTATGCCAGTACCTCATTATTTTAATTACAGATATGTAATAAGTTTTAAAATCAGGAAGTATGAGACTTCTACTTTGTTCTTTTGCAAGGTTATTTTGACTTTTTGGGGTCCTTTGAGATTCATGTGAAATTTAGGATGGATTTTTCTATTTCTGCAAAAACAGCATTGGGATTTTGATAGTGCCTACATTAAAATCTCTAGATTACTTTGGGTAATATTGACATCTTAATAATATTAAATCTTCCAATCTGTGAACACGGAATGTCTTTCCATTTATTTGTGTCTTCTTTAATCTCTTTCAGCAACATTTTGTAGTTTTCAATGTGCACGTCTTTTATTTCCGTGGTTGAGTTTATTCCTAAGTATTTTCTTCTTTTTTGATGCTATTTTTTGATGCTGTTTTAAATGGAATTGCTCTTTTTTTCCCCTAGGTTTATTTGTTTCTTTTGAGATGGGGGGAGGGGCAGAGAGTGAGGGAGACCAAGTGAATCCCAGGCAGGGTCTCCATCATCAGCACAGAACCTTATGTGGGGCTTGAACACACGAACCATGAGATCATGACCTAAGCCGAAGTCAGAAGCTTAACTGACTGAGCCACCCAGGTGCCCCGAGAGATAATTTCCTTCTATTCCCACTTTGTTGGGTGCTTTTATCATGAAAAGGTATTTGTTTTTGTTAAGTGCTTTTTCTGTGTCAGTTGAGATGATCACATAGTTTTCCCCTTCATTCCGTGAATGTATTTATATTGATTAATTTTCATATATTGCAACATTCTTGCAGATGTGAAATTTTACGGCTTTGTCAGGTCTTTCCTAGATATGTGCAAAGTCCTGCCCATGTATGTGGCCTTCTAAATTTCCTGGAATGTCTCAGCTTTTCAAAACTCATCTCATTCCCCAGTTTTTCCCTTTTAAGCTTTTTATCAGTCTGTTGATAGCTCCCACTAGTGTTGCTGCCTCAGGCTACTGCAATATTGAACAGTTGTCATGGATTATTTTCAACAAATGCCATTGCTGGGCATTGGTTGCAAACAAGGGATAGCACTTGTCATACAGAGTGAGGTCTGAGGCCAAATAAAGGAAAACGCTAAGAATGGAGCTTTTCAAGGGAACTTCTTGACCGACAAACTAGTAACAATTCTCTCTTCTATTCCGCTTAGTGGCTCCAAGGCAACTTGGTTTGCATGGCTGCTGTGGTTGCCGGGCTGTTGGTTTTCAAGGATCCTGTGGAAGTGGGGAGAGGGATATAGCGATGGGACAAGTAAAAACACCCACGTTTGCTGGTTTTGACAAGGGTCATCAGTTTTTCTTTAATAAACACTCATTGGATTAGCCTCTATTTCCAGAGTTCTGAAAAAGGTTTTGCCACTGTTGTCGTTAATTTAATGGATAATTGGATTTTCGGCAGTTTTTATTCTGCCATTCTGGAGACGCTCCTCTCAGGTGAACTGTGGTTCAGTCGGGTGTGGACGCAGGAAGAGTCACTGTGTACAGAAGAGCTGTCAGGAACCTGACCTTGCAGTTAATGTGCTGCCCGCTGCCCCCTGGAATCGCAGGGAGTAGAATGTCTGCAGATTACAGAACACTTGGCTGCCTTGGCCACATCTCATTGAACAGCCCACCCTACCACCTCGTACACCCCAAAGTGTTCTAGAAGATCAAGTTTTGGGGGTGATGGTGGGGTGGTGTCCAGAGCTGATGGCCAAGAAAGAATTCTTGAGATATCTTTGTTGCAAAAATAATGATTTCATTAAAGCATGGGAACCCTCTGGAGAGACTGGTTGTACATTTGGTAGTTGGGAAGAGGGGTTACAGTCAAGGGGGAGGTTCCAAAGAGATTTTCATATGCTAAAGAAGTCTTATAGGATACCGGAGGCCTAGCTATTGTCAAGCTAAGGTCCCCCCTCCCCACCCCTCCGCAACACATTAGCATTAAGATAATAGGGTTAGGGTTAGTTCCTGGAGAAAATTTTACCCTGCCTGCCTCTAGTGTTTGTCAGTGGGCTGCAGTTTACAAGGAAATACAGTTTTATCTGCCATTTCCCTCTGCCTTTGTTTCCCGCTTCAGTAGGTACTTTCTGAAGTGCCGGGCAGTTCCTCCTCCACCGACCAGGGAACTGGTGGCAATGTTTTCAGTTTGTCTAGGAAAGTTTTTGGAGCACCCAGAACTTTGGAAAGACCCTGTCAACCTGATGGGGTTTTGGAATGATGGTGGGGTTCATGGGGTTCAGAGCTGATGGCCAAGAAAGAATTCTCGAAGACGTCTTTGCTGCAAAAAGGTGATTTTATGAAAGCACGGGAACAGGACCCGTGGGCAGGAAGAGCTGCGCTGGGGTTGGGATGCATGACTGGTTATACACCGTGGAATCTGGGGAGGTAAGGACAAAAGGGAGGCCTCCTCAGGGACTGTGATGTGCTGTAGAGGCCTCCGAAGATACCTGAGGCTTCACTAATGTCAAGCTAAGGTGGTTTTCCCTCCAGGAAGGCATTAACATCAGGGCAGCAGGAGGTTTCTGGAGAAATGTTCTACTCTGTATTTGCTGCAAGTATTTGTCAACGGGTTGCAGGTTATAAGGAAATTTGATTTCACCTGTCATTTCCTTCTAGCCTTTGTTCCCCACATCACTATGGCGGGGAAGGTGATGTTGGGGCTCCAGGAAACTGAGCTATAGGTTTCTGGAGATTAGGCTGTTGATAAGATTGCCTTTTTCTTGTAATTTACTAAGATACTTGTAAACTGATGGAGACTATGTCTTGCATGACTGTGATCTCTATCAGCCAGGAGTGCTTGAGCAATGTTGCTCATCTCCCACCCGGGAGGGGTGGGGGGGGCAGTGGTGGTGGTGAACAGTGCCACACATCTCCCACCTGGAGGGGGGGGATGCTACCTCCTGCTTTGCCCCCAGCCTGCCTCATGCTCCCTCCTCAGCCCCACCTACACCACGGGAGCACCAAGCAGTAATCTACAGTCCATGTCATCCCAGCCCCTGGGACACCCTTCGTCTCTACCCTGCTCTCCTGCAGTGGTCTGTGTGGGAGTTGTGTACCCCGCTGACTGTGCCATATGTGAATGAAGCTTATTTTAGTGATTTTAATCAGGAAATGATTAAAACAATTGGTTTTTAAAACTGTATATTTTGTCTGTGTTATTCTTGAATACTCGATTCATATTAACTAGTAGTTTGCCCTAATTAACTGTAATGTTACAGATTTGTGCCTTTTGAACTCAGCATGCAGATTTATGCAAATTATGTAAAGCTTTTAAGCTAGGAGCCCTGGCATGTACATTTACAATCTCATCTATCCCCTGTCAGTATGTCACTAATTCGCCAAAGAAAGACATCGAACTGTTGGGATGGACAATGCTTGATCATTTTAACTTTACTACTGTGCAAGCCAGGGAGCACACAGTGAGTGTCTTACCCAGAGATGCACCTAGTTACCCACGTAGAGAAACCACCAATACCCGGGTGTGTTGATTTTGAGCTCGGCCCCTGCTCATTTTCTTGAATTGCCGTTTATGTACCTGAACCGTAGCGCATATGTAAGTGTGCTGTATTTTAGTGATTTCAGAATTAGTGTGTGAAATAGAAGGGACGGAACAGCAACATAATTAGACATGGTAAATAGTAATAACACTATTGGAAAGGAAGAGAGAGAAGGAAAAATGTATCATTGTTTGCAAATGATGTCTTTGTCTCTTCTCCAGAAAATCCAAAGTAATTGATTGAAACTATTAATTTGAGAGTTCCTATTGATGAAGTTTTTGGGGTGATGGTGGGGGTCCCGAGCTGACAGCCGAGAAAATTCTTGAAGACATCTTTGGTGCAAAAAGGTGATTTTATTAAAGTACAGGGAAAGAACCCGTGGGCAGGAAGAGCTGCACTGGGCTTTGATGGGTAACAGATGATGTATCCTCAAGTTGGGAGGGGTTTAGGGATAGAGTCCGTCTCTGAGGTGTTTTGGAATCAAGGACTCCAGGACTTTGAGGGGCTAGGTACTGTCGAGAAAACACCATTCGTTACCGTTTAGTGAAACCCCAGGCACGAGACCCTTCAGCTGTATATCAGGAGGGCATAAGCTTGGAGTATGATTGCCAGCGTGTATCTTGGGGCACTTGAGATAAAGGAAGTTTCCGAAGGAATTTTTATATGCTAAAGTAGACTTACAGGATCTTGGGGGATCAGGATAATGTTAAGCCAAGATTGTCTTTTGCCCCTGGCAGAGCGTCATCGTTCAGGCAGCTGAGCTCCTAGAGGGAGGTCGCTCTGCTGGTTTCCGAGACTTGTCAATGGGTTGTAGGAAGTAAAGGAATTTAATTTTTCATTTGCCTTAGTTTCTCGCATCACCAGGGCAAGCACTTAAACCCCTCTCTTTGGTCTTGGGGGACAGGAGTGTCCAAGGAACATCACACATGTTGGGGGGCGGGGGTGCTGTTAGCCTGCACTTTGCCCGCAGCGTGCCACGCGCTTCCTCGTCACACTGCATTGTGGCGATTATGAAGGTATATCCTTGCCGTGTGGGTTTGTACCCCAGGTCAACCACGTGCTGCTGTGAGGTTTTTAGCAAATCAACCTCTCTATAAACGTTCTCTTCATCTGTAAAGTGGGGGTAATAATAGTACCTACCTAAGTTGTTTTAAGGATTAGTGAAAATAATATATATGTATATATTATATATTTATATATAAATATATTTATATTTAATATGTTCATATATTTAAATATATATATTTAAAAGCATTTGGAACTGTACTAACCACATAACAGTTTAAATAATATGAAGTAGCTGTTTTTGTAGATCAAAATGGCTGGATATTGGCAATTTCATCTAGTTTGACCTAAAAGCAGTAGAGAAACAAAACAAATGAACAAGGTTGGGGAAGAGGGAGGACAGAGAGACACCCCAAGAAACAGACTCTTAACTATAGAGAACAGACTGGTGGTTACCAGAGTGGAGGTGGGTGGGGGATGGGTGAATTAGGTGATGGGAATTAAAAAGTACACTTATCATGGGGCGCCTGGGTGGCGCAGTCGGTTAAGCGTCCGACTTCAGCCAGGTCACGATCTCGCGGTCCGTGAGTTCGAGCCCCGCGTCGGGCTCTGGGCTGATGGCTCAGGGCCTGGAGCCTGTTTCCGATTCTGTGTCTCCCTCTCTCTCTGCCCCTCCCCCGTTCATGCTCTGTCTCTCTCTGTCCCAAAAATAAATACACGTTGAAAAGTACACTTATCATGATGAGCACTGAGTAGCCTACAGAATTATAGAATTAGTGTATTGTACACCTGAAACTAATAGAACACTGTATGTTAACTATACTGGAATTTAAGTACTTAATAGAATTTTAAAACAAGTTTAAATTTAAAAATAAAAGCAATGTATAAATGTTCTCTTTTTAGCATTTTTGCCACCAGTAAGATAAGTCAGTAAGAATGATTAGTCAAAAAATGAATATTAAAAAATCAGATGATATCAACCTCTAGCATCACAGTGTGAAGAGCTCCACTGACCTACTCCACGGTAAAACTAATGAAAATTATTTTTAAAAAAACCCCAGCATTTAAAGACTCTAGAAATTGTCCTGAGCACAAGCAACAAATAAAAATCTGTTGAAGAAAAGCTACAGAAATCCTTTTAGAAAGGGGAGAGTCTGTGGAATTTAAATCAAGCCTGCTCCTTCCTCATCATTCCCAGCTTCATCAAGGTAGACAGTCCACTCCAGAGTGCAAGGCCAAGCACACAGGGCTCCTTCTGCCTCCAGATCCCCATTAGAGGGCTTTTTTTTTTCCAAGAAGTGCGGGACATCAGTGTTTCTTATCCTGCTGCAGCTCCTGTTGGATTGTAAGGCAGTGCTTCCATGCCAGGAGAGGTAAGCTAAGAGGACCTCAGGCTTCTACCCTACCCCTCCCCTTGGAGCTCAGCTCCTAGAAGAGGCAGATGGGGCATGACGCTCAGAAATTTGCTACTGTCCCCACTCCTAGCTCCAGTACCCTGGCTAAGAAATTTTTCCTGGCAAGCAATGGGAGGGAGGTCTTCGTGAAGTGAGAACAAATGGCGGACACCGGCTTCAAAAACCCTTCTTCCAGGGACTCCTGGGTGGCTCAGTCGGTTGAGCGTCTGACTTCACCTCAGGTCATGATCTCATGGTCCATGAGTTTGAGTCCCACATCGGGCTCTGTGCTGACAGCTCGGAGCCTGGAGCCTGCTTCCGATTCTGTGTCTCCTTCACTCTGTGTTCCTCCCCTGCTCACACCCTGTTTCTCTCTCAAGAATAAATAAAGATAAAACAAATTAAAAAAAAAAATTCTTCCAGAGAAGCCAGAATGTGATTAAGTTCATTTGTTGACTAATTTAGGCCTTGGGCTATTATTGGAAACAAAGCAGTCAAGTGGAAATTAGTAGAGTTTAACAGCTGGGCATGTTCATGAAAAGAAAGGAAGAGACCCCTACAAAAACCACTGTTACACCAGGGTGACCATCAGTATCCCCACAGAGCAACATTGGAAGCTTATCATTCTTGGGGGGAAATACGCTTTACTAAAATAATGCAGCCAGTCAATAAATAAGTAAGTAGTAACAAGCCCCATGGTTGGTGGGGGGGGGGGGGGGGGACCAGTACCCTGAACTGCAACAATATATTTTCTAGAATGTCCAGTTTCCAAAAGAAAACTGATGCATGCAAAGAAACAGGAAAAGTGTGTGGCATACATTGAGGAGGGGTGGGGGGAAGCAGTCCACAGAAGCTGCTTGTGAGAGTGACCAGATGTCAGATTTATCAGAAAAGCCTTGAATTCACCATTATAAATGTGTTCACATAACTAATGGAAACCACAGTTAAAGAAGTTAGGTATAATGAAAAATTTGTACCAAATAGATGATATCAGCAAACAATTTATATACAGGAACCAAGTGGAAATTCTAAAGTTGGAAAGTACAATAATTGAAATAAAAAAAAAAATTGACTAGAAGGGCTAACAGTAGATTTGAACTGGCAGGAGGAATATACAAACTTGAAAATCTGTTGATAGTGTTATGAAAGCCAAAGAACAAAGAGAATACAGAATGAAGAAAAATGAAAAAAGCTCAGAGAAATGTGACACCATTAAGCACACCAACATATGCAAAATGGGAATACCAAAAGGAGAGAGAGAGAGAGAGAGAGAAAGGAGCAGGAAAAAAAATATGAAGAAATAATGGCTGGAAGCATCCCCAATTTATTGAAAAATAACCCACCCATCCAGGATGCTCAATGAACTCTATATAGGATAAAGACCAAAGAGATCCATGAACAGATGCATTGGAATAAAAATGCTGAAAGTCAAAGACCGAGAAAAATCTTGAAAGCAGCAAAAGAGAAGAATGGGTCGTTACTTGCCAGGGAAGTCCAGTAAGCTTAACATTTGGCTTCTCATCAGAAACCGCTAGAAGCCAAAAAAGCAGTGGGATAACATACAACCTGCTCAGAGGAAAAAACTTGACAACCACGAATCTTACATCGTATAAACATATCCTTTAAAAACAAAGGTAAAAACTTTCCCAGCTAAACAAAAATTGAAGTTGTTGGTATCAGGTCTTCCTCATAAGAAACACTAAAGGAACTTCTTCAGGCTAAAAGCAAATGACTCTAGAAGGTAATTTGAATCCACATGAGAAAACCAATCACACTGGTAAAGAACCATCAGGGAATTAATTTCACAGGGCAGACCTCCACCCCACAGGGTGAGAGACAGGTGAATACAGAGAATCACAACTGAGGTCAGGCACCTAAACAGAAGCCACCACACCACTAGATGACCAGAACACTAAGTGGTAGGTCTTGATGTATTACTGGAGGCTGACTCTGCACCGGCTTGAAATTTAAAACTCCTGGAGGCTCGGTCTTAGGGGGCTTCCCTGCTTTTGTAGGGTTTATCTCCTGGAATCTCACCTGATTTTTACTGTAAACATGGAAGAAAAGTTCTCTCCTTGCAGGCAGGGAAGAGAAAAATTAACCATTTTGAGACACACCCAGACCATTCTCCCTATGAAGTCCACCTCTGTAAGGAAAACTATCTCATCAGAGCCTTATCTGACCTTGGAACAGGGCAATTAGCCACTTTCAGAATCCTCCAGCTTTCTTGTCTCGTGTAAGAGAAGAGAAAAATGGTCTAGTGTACTTCTATAGGTCTCAGCCCAAGGACTCAGGCCCACTAAAAACTGGGACTTAACATTAAGATCACAGAATACTCTCCTTCCCAGGCATCTATCACCACATCAGCAGGGCTGCTATATAACCACTGTGGAGGGCAACTGGGACAGCTGCAAGACATAGACTGTATTTAAGAAGAGTTTTTAGGACCCCAAAGACAACAGGAACACAAGGGACAACAACAAGGGAACTTTTTTCTGGTACTACAGCTACAGAAAATGTTAAATACAGTCCAGCAACTAGTCAGCCTAACATAACACCTCACACTAAATACCTCCTCACATCAGTTTCTGTTATCCCTTCCATCATTCCTGGCTTTCAAAGAAAATTATGAGGCATGCTAAATAAAGAGCAGGAAAAATCAGTCCTAATAGTCAAATCAGGCGTCAGAACCAGACTCAGATATGACAGAGATTATGGAATTACCAGATAGAGAATTTATAATAAGTATGATTGATATTTTAAGGACTCTAATGAAAAAAAAAAAAAAGATAACATGCAGCCATAGGTAGTATAAGCAGAGAGATGGAAACTCCAAAGAAGAATCAAAGGGAATGCTAGAAATAAAAAACTGTTAAGAAAAAAAAAAAGTCTTCAGTGGGGTCATTAGTCATGTGGACATGGATGAGGAAAGAATCAGTGAGCTGGAAGATATGTCAATAGAAACTTCTCAAAGTGGAATGTAAGGAGAAAAAACACAATGAAAAATATCCAAGAACTATTGGACAATTAACAAAAAGTGTAGCATGTGATTATAAGAATGGAACGCCTGGGTGACTCAGTGAGTTAAGTGTCCAATTTGCAGTTTGCATTCCAATTTGCAGTCATGATTTATGAGTTCAAGCCCCACATCGGGCTCCGTGCTGACAGCAGGGAGCCTACTTGGGATTCTCTCTCCCTCTTTCTCTGCCCCTTACCCCCTCACGTGTGTGTTGTCTCTTCTCTCTCAAAATAGTTAACAAAGAAAATAAGAGGAAGAACCATATCTAAAGGAGGGGTGCCTGGGTGGCTCAGGTGGCTGAGTGTCCAACTCTTGGTTTCAGCTAAGGTCATGATCCCAGGGTCATGGGATTGAGCCCCACACTGGGCTCCAGGCTGAGTGTGGAGCCTGCTTATGATTCTCCCGCCCCCCACTCTACCTCTCCATTCTCTGCCCCACTCCCCCACTCATGCTGTCTCTCAAAAAAAAAAAAAAAAAAAGAAAAGAAATATTTGAAGTAATAATAGCTGAGAATTCTCCAAATTAATTACAAATACCAAACCTCTAGCTACTCCAAGAAACTCCTAGAACACCAATTAGGATAAATTCCAAGAAGTCTCCTATTAGGCACATTCAAAATATTGGGGGAAAAAACAGATTGAGGAAAATGCATTACTTAGCAAGGAACAAGAATAAGAAATACATTGGGGTGCCTGGGTGGCTCAGTTGATTAAGCATCCAACTTTGGCTCAGGTCATAATCTCACGGTTCATGGGTTTGAGCCCCGTGTTGGGCTCTGTGCTGAGAGCTCAGAGCCTGGAGCCTGCTTTGGATCTGTGTCTACCTCTCTGTCCCTCCTCCACTCATGCTCTGTCTCTCTCTGTCTCTCAAAAATAAATAAACATTAAAACAATTTATAAGAAAGAACAAGAAGTACATTAGAAGTCTTGCTGGAAACCATTCAAGCAAAGAGAGAGCAGAGTGTAGTATTCAAAGCATTAAATTAAAAAAAAAAAAAGAAAAGAACAGCAACCTAGAATTCTATATCCAACAAAAATTATCCTTCAGAAGTGACTTTCTCACACAAAAGACAAACAGTAGACTTTCTCAAACAAAAACTGAAGAATTTATTGCCAGCAGACCAGCCTTGCAAGAAATGTTCAAAGGAGCGCTTAGGAGACAAGGAAAATAACTCTGGTCAACATAAAGAATGGAAGAGCATTGGGGTGCCTGGGTGGCTCAGTTGGTTAAGTGTCTGACTTCGGCTCAGGTCATGATCTCGCGGTTCGTGAGTTGGAACCCTGTGCCGCGTTCTGAGCTGACAGCTCAGAGCCTGGATCCTACTTCAGATTTTGTGTCTCCCTCTCTCTCTGTTCCTCTCCCACTAGCAGTCTGTCTCTGTCTCTCTGTCTCTCTCTCAAAAATAAAGAATAAAAAGAAATTTTTTTAAAAATGGAAGAGCATCGTGGAGGGAATAAATGTGAAACACAGTATTTTATTTTTTGTATTCTTAATTTAAAAGGTCAATATCTTAGAATAGCTGTTTTATAATTCCATTTTTATATTGTTCAAAATATGGGCAAAACTTATGTGTAGAGATGAACACATAGATGTATCAAGAAATGCATCAGTACACTTGGGAGCCTTTCATTTTGATGTGAAGAGGAGTGATTCTTGCAGGGGTCTCAGGCAGGAATGTTCCAAGGTTCTGTATTTTGATCTGGGTCATAGTTCCATTTATTTTTATTTTGTATACTTTTTTATATGTGTTCTTGCACAATGTAAGAATTTTTTTCAGTTAGCTTTCCTGTGTAACTCGCAGTAACCATATTAGAAAACATCTGGAAGGAAATTCGCAAAGCATTGTAATGTCTGGAGGAGGTATACTACGCTGTGTATAAGACCTCTGTGAGGCAAGTCTAAATTTACAAAGGAATAGAAATAAAATCTTTGGCTATGCAATCCCGTTTCCTGATTGGGAAAACTCAACACTGTGAGGGTACTGTTTCCCTCTAAATTGATCAATAGATGGGCTTAATGAAATTTCAAACTCCTGGAAGATACCTGTGGCACTTTGATAAAATAATACTTAAGTTCTGAAGATGCTAAATAATTTAGCAGTAAGAAGACAAAAGTTTGAAGCAAAATAAAAGACCCTTGCTTTGAGAGCAACAAAGATGGAACAAGAAAGTGGTGATTATAAAAATGACTTTCCAGTAAGTATTGAGGCAGATGGCTAAGTCCCTAGAAAATGATGTTATATAGAAACTTGGGGGACGGGGGATGCAGGTGTGGTGACAAACAGGGTGTCGCACAAGAACTGCCAGTAGCAGGTAGATGTATGGAAAAAAGCATCCTCGTTGGTAATTAAAGTTGCAGTTTAAAACATCAATAACCATATTACCATTGTTACTTTGAAATAAGACAACATTTAGAAAATACCAGTACTGGGGCGCCTGGGTGGCGCAGTCGGTTGAGCGTCCGACTTCGGCCAGGTCACGATCTCGCGGTCCGGGAGTTCGAGCCCCGCGTCAGGCTCTGGGCTGATGGCTCAGAGCCTGGAGCCTGTTTCCGATTCTGTGTCTCCCTCTCTCTCTGCCCCTCCCCCGTTCATGCTCTCTCTCTCTCTGTCCCAAAAATAAATAAACGTTGAAAAAAAGAAAATACCAGTACTGTCATTAGTGCTTATGTGTACTTTTTTTTTTTAATGTTTATTCATTTTTTGAGAGAGAGAAAGACAAGAGCACTAGTCAGGGAGGGCAAGAGAGGTAGGGAGACCCAGAATCTGAAGCAGGCTCCACGCTCTGAGCTGTCAGCACAGAGCCTGACCCGGGGCTTGAACCCACAAACCGTGAGATCATGACCTGAGCCGGAATCGGACGCTTGACCGACTGAGCCCCCCAGCGCCCCTTGTGCTTGTGTGTACTTTGAAGGGCATGTACTTTGAGTAACATGTTTGCTGTGCTGTTTTCTGGAGGGATACAGGCCAGTATTTACTGAAGGCATTTGAACTTGGGTAGCATTTGGAATTCTCTTCTTAGGAATTTATTCTGAAAGCTGTTCAAACATGCTATGGACTCTGTGTGCTAAGACATTATGCTCGGTCCCAGGGCTCAAGTAGGTACGGAAGGAAGCTGGCTACATGCTGATGAAGACAGGAAGACAAACATGAACTAAATGAGAGAGAAATTAAGTGATCAAAGAGGAAGTGCTAGACATAATGAGCGCCTTCCACCGGAGGGTTTAGCCTGGCCTGGGTGTGAGTACCTGTGTGTGCTGGGGACGGCCATCGGGCAGTTTTCCCTGGAGAAGCTGTAAAAGCCTAAATGCGAAAAAGTAGTAAGAGTCAGGGAGAAGGGGGGGGGGGGTGTCATGTGTGAAGGCCAGCAGTGGCGCAGGGAGGACACAGAGGAAGGGCTCGTGATGGCTCTGGGAAGGCGGGAGGGGTCACACTGCGTGAGGCTTTCCATGCGCATTAAAGATTTGACCCAGGAAACTGATAGGAAAAACAGTGTTTTCAAAGAAGACACTGATTCAGTCTTAGAGTATATAATTTTAATGTCTTAATACAAGTGTGTGGTCATTATTATATTGTGTATCATAATGACTATGACTGTATTGAATATCATTTGATAAGCGTATAATTGTTAATATTATCTAATAATACTTAATAACACCTAATGATACAATATATAATATGATATGAAATGGATGCAAACAGCACGTGCAGTTTAATCTCAGTTTTGAAAAAGAAAATTGTGTGCCTATACATGCAAAAACTGAAACTTCTCCTAATGGCTGTGCCAGAGTTTTCTGTGTGCTGGGATGAAGGTGCTTTTCATATTCTCCTTTATTTTCTTAATTCTCTTAAATGGATAGGTGTTACTGTTTACTTAGAAAAATATGTATTGTTTCAGGAAAATACTTTTGGTTTTATCTTGGAAAAGTTAAATGAGTGGTCTGTATATATTAAAATGGGCTTAAGACATGATACAGTCAAACACCCATTAAATGGCATAGAGTCTGGGCTCATGCTGGCTTTGTCCCTTTGAGGTCTCCTTCAGTATACGCTTTCCCATTAAGGACCCTGAAGCTTCGACGTTTTTATTGAACTATATTATTCAATCATATGGATCTGAGAGAGACCGAAACCAGCTAGCCCTGGGCTAGCTTTAGAAATTCTAATACATGTTCAGTTTCTTCATGCTTCATGTATTGAACTGTAAAAATTCTGGTTTTGTTACCATAGGAAAATCATAGGGTGAATTAAGTCTCATTCCTGTTTTATTTGACTGGGAGCAAAAACAAATCTTAAAATTCAAAAGTACGTGGTGCAACCATATAATTACTGTACGTAAGCTCAGCCCAACTACTGCGTGCTTTTATTTTCAGTGTTATTCACAGCATCGCTACAGTTCAGGGATATCCGATTTGTCATATCTAGATAAAGTTTTCCTTTTGTACAGAAATTCATGAACAATAATGATATTCTGGGCCACTAGGATGGCTCAGTAGGTTGAGCGGCCGACTTCGGCTCAGGTCATAACCTTGAGTTCGTGAGTTTGAGCCCTACATGGGGTTCACTGCTGTCGGCACAGAGCCCACTTTGGATCCTTGGTGTGTGTGTGTGTGTGTGTGTGTGTGTGTGTGTGTGTGTGTGTGTGTCTCCCCTTCCCTTGCGTGTGGTCTTTCTCTGTCTCTCTTAAAAAAAATTTTTTTTAAAAAGCAATAATGATATTCTGGTTTAGGTTAAATTTCGGGATAGTGGGGAATAAAGGCACAAACCTTATGTAGACGAAACATGCCAGTAATGGGAATTTTTTGACAGATCGTATTCTCACTATTCCGTGCCTCCGGAATCTAATCGGACAGTCAAATGGATGAATGCACTAAAGAGGGAGAATACCGCCTCTTGATCTGAAATAAGAAAAGAGAGCAATGTTCTGATTTAATGACAGAAGTGGCCCTGCTGCTTAGTCTAGCCCCTTCCCCTGCACCAGCTTGCTCACAGCTAAACCCCAGCGCGGCAAGAGGAAAGGCACGTCGCGTCCCTTCTGCCCGCTGTAAGGTGCCGGGAGCCATGGCCTGCGCTCCTCTTGGGCTGACGCGGGGGGCTGGTGCAGCAGAGCTCCAGTCTCCCACGGGCCAGCGGTAGTAACGTGCCCTACAGCTCCCCAGGCTGGAGCCCTCTTGGTGTAAAAAACAGCAAAAAACATTAATTCGGACACAGGGCTCTAAAGAAACAAAGTGAAAACAAAATCTCCCCTCTGCCAGCTGGGCTTTCCAGCGTACCTTAGTCTGATATGAGTTGTTGCTAGCATCCGGATTTTTTTTCACACTCTTTAATACAAAGCTCATGCGGGCCTTTACAGACTATGGTCAGATGTGTCTTTAGGGACCAAGACAGGATTTATTTGTCTAGCGTGAGATTGACCTAATCTATTGAATAAAATTGGCAAAGATGTTTTACTCTCAGAATATATGGTTATTTTGCCTTGCTTCAATTAAAAATCACTTAATAGTATCAGTTTATCATGGCCAAGAAGGACTGGGGATTTAGTAAGATCTTACAGGCATCTCTAACGGAAGATGCTTGATTCAAGAAAAAAAAAAGTGAGTAGATGGACCACAAGGAATGTGAAAGAGGTGTTAATTGCATTGCAGACAAGTGAGTAATAAGGCAAACCATTTAATTTTGACGTCTCCTTTCATGTGCCAAATCAACAAGTGTAAAAGTATTTAAATGTGCAACTTATAGGCGATGCTGTCTATAGGTGTACTAATGAAATAAAAGATACTTGGTGGAGTCAAATGGGATAAAAGATTCCTGTTTTACCATCTATTCACACCTTTCTCTTCTTCACCTTTTTCTGCCTAAATCACGTGACGATGCCTGATGGCGGTGACCGCAGAGCAGACAGACGAGGGATGTGTCAAGGCTAGGCTTCTTTGTGTAATAATCACGTGCAGAACCTTTTCTTCCTGAGAATTTACTTTTTCCTTCTAGAATGGGCCTGCAGGCACAGCAATACCTCGAGGCTCCACGTTGCTGTCCCAGAGAAAGCCGTGGGAGCCCCTCTCTGTGTGGGTCCATAGCATTCCCGCTGGTCCCTGCCTGACTGCCAGCCCTGGGGGCTAGCGTTTCTGACATGCCAGGACTTTTGGGCCCTTACTGACATGAAACTTAAATTTCAGCCACTGGTTTTCATGTGCATTTCAGCCTTCTGAAGGTCTGATATTTCTCAAGGTATCAAATAAAAAGCTACAAAACTAGGATGTTGCCCTCTTTATTTCCTGTCCCATAAACCTTGAATTCGGTGCCTGTGTTCATAATTCATTGCCGTGCCCACAGCGTCTCACCTCAGGATGCTGCGCATAGCAAACAGAATGTGAGGGCAGGGCCAGATATGCCGGCCGCAAGAAAGGAGAGCTTGGGGGGCAAGGGGTGGCGAGTGCGGCTAACTTCTCAAAAGCCTAAAGCCTACTTAGCCATCATTAATTGTCCAGCGTGGACTATTTTCACAGGCCTGAGTCTCGTCCAGTGAGGATTCGCTGACAGCCGTGCAGACTTCCTCTTGAAAGGTCCTTTTTCTCAAAAATTATTTAACACTTCGTTGACGATGGTGCCGAGCTCTGATCAGACATAGCTGACGGGTTCTGGGAAGGGTCCAAGACAGGACATGTGCTGGGGGCCCTGGAGCCGCCTTATTCAGCGATGGACACACCTGAGCGGTGACAGCCCTCCTGGTCACTTTCCTCTGATGACCACTGTCCCCTGAAAGCCTCAGGAAAGTTGTTTCCTACTTCCATTTCTTCTCCTGGTTCACTTGTAAAATCCGTGTGGGTATATCTAATTTAAAAACAAACAGACAAAAAACACCACAAATGATGGGCCAGAGACTAAGACAGTATTTCACGTGAGGCATATTCCCACTGAGCAGAGGATGAAATAAACTCTTTACCAACGGAAAAAGTGTGTCTTTCACCTTATGTGATTTACATTTCATAACAACCTTTTGCTAGAAAGTTAACTAATTAAACGCTTTCTAAGTTGCTGCATATGTGAATGAATAGAATATATATTGCAACTTTTGTTTTCATCTTACCCGGCCTGATGGTTGAGCCTGAAACTGACTTTGTTAACTTGTCTTCCATAAGCTTTTATTCACTGTTATTAAGAACTGCAATTTATGTAATGAATTTATTAGATCAATTATTTTTATCTTAATGCATGTTTAGGACTTCAAAGACTCTTTTCTTTTGGTTTTCTTTCATTTAAATCATTTCCTGAACATCACAGTTCCAGTGCCTTCACTTTGATACATAATTACTATTCTGCAAGAGCTCCCAATACTTTTAATGTCATCTGACCTTAGGATTTTAATAGAATTAAATGCAAACAAGATGAGAAAATAAGGGTCATGGGGAAACTTTATTTGTGACTGAGCTTTGGGAGAAGTTTTAAACCTTGGTCAAAGTGCATTTCTGCATTTAAGAAATCAAAAAAATATGCCAGGAGATGCCTTCAGAAACGGCATTTACAGAAATTGCTTTTTTGAGAGTTTGATTTTAGAATTCTAGTGTGAATTTATATCATCTGGGTCTGTATAGGGTTCATTTCTTTCTTTGCATTTTTATTGTTATAAATCAAGAGACTCATCTTCCAAGGCAAAAACCTTATTATTGGAAACAATGTGTGAAAACTTTTGATTTGTTACCTGTAAATAAGTAGTGAGTCTTGTCAACCTTTACAAGAAAAAGGTAAGCACTTTAGCCAGCAAAATCGAGTTTACTCAGGAAGAGCAGAGGAATTAATGACAGCACAGATCGAGGCAAAACGCAAGCAAGTCTAGAGAGCAAAGGAGGAGAGGGTTCTGTAATAAAGCAGGGGGTGGGGGTGGGAGGGGTTGTTCTGAACAAAGTTTGGAGGAGACTGAGAGTTTGGGGTTGGGGTGGCTTCTCATTGGCCAAGTTCTTGTTTCTCATTGGCTGGGTTATGGCTTCTCATTGGCTGAGTTCTGCTTTGTCATCAGCCGTGGTCTCTAATTGGCTGTGTTGTTGCCGGGCCAGGAGAAAATCTTGCTTCTTCCTGCAGAGTATATAAGGTATGTTGCCATGGTGTGGTGTGTGCATGGTAACCCTCCCTTCGTTGCTTCCCCACTCCATTTTGACTTTATTTGTCTTCACAGTCTGTTACATTTACTCTCCCCCTGAAATTACAACAGTATTTGTAGTAAAGAGATAGGAAGTATATTTGAATATTTTTTTGATCTAGTTTTGTTATCTCAGCTTTAAATTCCAACTTTTACTAATTTCTGTCCCCCTACCCAAAAAGATGAAGGTCAACACTGATGCTGCTAGTTCTCTAACCAAATAAAAGAACAGGCACTGAACTCCCAAGTGGTCTTTGAATTCTGTTGCCATATGATCAATAGGATGTCTGAGATGATGATCAAAAATTTGGAGAACCCAAGGGTTGGGGGGCACTCTTTCCAGATATACTAATTCATAACTAGGTATCATAACTAGTTTATGATTTACTTGATCTGGAAATAGTCTAGTATAATTTTGGTAGTAATTTTATAGCAATTTCTTTACTATTTTTATAACCTGAATTTATGGACATAAAAAGTATAAACTCTTGTCATTTTATGAACTTGATTTCTGAATTCTCCAGGAAACTTTAGATGTCCAAGCCATATTTCATTATTGTAAAACATCATTGACAGTAAATAAGCAGAAACATCACCATCACTATTAGTAAGAGAGACAAGGAGTGAACATTTTCTAAACTAGAGGTGGTGCCACTTAACCTTTATAGCAAAGGAAGAGAAATGCTCGGCAGAAGCCTTTTGCAGGAGAGAAGCAGGAATAAACGTGGTGGGGTTGCAGCCACCCCGAGAGAGGAAAAGTTCTTGCAGATTATTGTAGTTGGCTCTTGACCCTCCCTCTAGAAAGCTGGAGCATGTGTAGACCTGTTTATCACAGGGAGGCTCTGAGGACCCTGACTATAGTGGAGTTTTTCTCATCAGTGAGATCCTCAAATGACACTCCTAGGTTCGTGAAGTGGGTTTTGTGGCTGAATATGGCTGTGATTTGCGAATAGCACATTCCTGAAAGGCATGCCTTGAAGGAGCAAGAACTGGACCCTTTGCTATTTGCTGTCTTTTTTTTTTTTTTTTATCTTTATACTATAGTCAATAAAATACTGGTATACTGGTAAATTGGTAAGAATTCAACATCACCTAATAAAATTCTGAAGAAGAGTAAAATGCAAACAAAAAAACGTAAACAAAAAACAACCACATGATTTGATGAGGAATATCTTTCTAAAAGAAAACTTGCTATTTCTAACATTCCTCTTGGCTTTCCATTGAAGAGTTCTGCCCAAAGTATAAGCATAAATGACTAGGCCATATGGAAATTGGTTGTAAAAGATGTTTTAAATTAGCCAGCCACTCCAAGAGTCTTGGAACGTCACATACATTGATATGCTGGCTAATGAAGTTGCCTCTTGGAGAGTTTTTATTCAACCAAACTGAAATTCTTTGAGAAATTCATATTACTTTTTAATACAATTGTCTTGGTTCATACCCCAGGGATATATTTAAGTTATAATTGAATATTGCATTTTTAAGAAGGTTCTTTAATTTATTGCTTCTTTCAGCGAATTTTGCTTGGTGTTGTTCTGTCAGAATAATTTAATTTTACATCAGCTAATTTAGCTCATATTAATATTTCCCCTGAAATTCAGATAGCTTGGCAAGCTGTTTTACGTGGTGAGGAAGAAAACTCTTTTATAGGAAGCATTAAAATGTTAAATTATTGTGAAGTGAAATCATTTTATCAGTCCTGGGAGGCAGTCCTTCCATTATATCCTTTCAAGCAAAGTCAACTTTTACTAAAAAAGCCGATTCCCTTTTCCTCCTTCGTCCTCTTTCCCTGTTTTCCCTGACACCATCCTTCCTTCCTGTCTCCTGGTGCCTCGAAGTCGTCCAGCACTGTGGACAGCAGCCGCAGCCCCAGCTGGTTTCTCAGTCCCTCTCGGTGGTTACAACATTCAGTGAAAAATTCGACGTGATGAAAGAAAGCCTCATTTGATGAGGTTGTACGGGTCTCACCGGACGGCTAGTGGGCACCTAATGGCAGCGTTAGTTGGGGAAATATGGGAGTTCAAAGGACTTGGTGATTTTGAAAGTGGATGGCAGCACAGGGAGATTCCTTTCTCCTGTTCAGCTGTGGCCCAGAGCATCCTGCCCTGCTGCTTGTGTGGTGCCTGGGTGACGTTCTATCCAATTTCTGATAAGGCTTTTGTTTTATAAAGTGGTCTTGCTTCTGTGAAAATAAACTCTGGGTTTATTTTGGTTCATAGTTTGCTCTAGCAGGGGAGTCCTGCTCCTGGGGGTACACAGAGGCAGGCCAAGGGAAGGCAAGGCTGAGGAGGGAGAGAAGGGGAGGCTGGGTGTCTGGTTGGAGGCTGTTGGCCTGGGGAAGCTGGAGGCAGCTCGCTAGAAGGGGGCATCCCAAGGGCTGCTTTGGGGAGCATATTTGGCTTTCTAGGTTGGTCCTGAGCTAGAAAGGGTTTGGGGGGATGAAAGTAGAGAAGTCATGGTCATTGACCCAGTCCCAACAGTCCTGGGCCATTGGCACAGAGGGTGTGTTTGTCTTCCAGACTTTTCACGGGGCCTGCAGTCTCTTGTCCTCCAGGGCCTGGCCAGGGGCTTTTTGTGTATTCATTCTCTTACTTTGTACTGAGAAATAAGTCTAGCAAAGTGTGAATTGAATATATACTTCAGGAAATTTTAAATTAAGAAGGATAATTGGATGTTTTTAAAATTTACTTTTTAATTTGTATCTAGTAAAATTCACTCTTTCTGAAAGACGTAGAGTCTAGTAACCAGTGCCATAATCAAGATACAGAATGTCACCTCCACAGGTTCCCCTGATGTTCCTTTGTAGTCAGCCTTTCCCTCACCCCTGATCCCAAGGAACCATGGACCTGTTTTCTGACCCTACGGTTTGACCTTTCCCAGAGTATCTTATAAATGGAACGTACAAAATGGAGCTTTTGCGCTGGCTTCTTTGACACAGCACAAGGCATATGTCACATCCACATTGTCATATGTATGTCAGTAGTTCATACCCTTAAAAAAAAAAAAACAACTTTAGTCTTGATTTCTCTTTCACCACTTTTTCTCCTCACTTCCTTTTCCTGGCCTAGGATCCTCCCAGGGCCTCAAGTTTCATTTTGTTGTCATGTGTCCTTAGTCTCCTCCAACCTGTGACAGTTTCTCGGTCTTCCCCTATTTTTATGACCTTGGTTGGCACTTCTGAAGAGTCTGGTCGGATATTTTGTGGAATTCCTCCCCTTGGGTTTGTGTGATGTTTTCTCATGATTAGACTGGGGTTATGGGTTTGGGGGAAAAATACCACAGAGGTGAAGTGCCCTTTCCATGACATCATCTCTGGGGATGCATATCATCATGACTTACTCCTGGTGATAGGAACTTTGATCACTTGGTGAAGGTAGGGTTTAACAAGTTTCTCCAGGGTACACTTCCTATTTTTTCCCAACATTCTATTCCTGAAAGATTTTTTCCTTATACCAACCAAATATTTGATGTTTTTCCACACCAATTCCCAATTCTCTGACACTCCAATTCAGCTCTGACACCAACTTCCAGAGTCAGCACAGACCCTACAAGACTGCCTCTACTTCAGGTGCCAACCACAAATGGGGTTCCAAGACTGCCTACATTTCCACCCAGCCAATTGCAAATTCAGGGGTTCTCATGACCCCACTCCCCAGGTTTGATAATTCACTAGAATGACCTGAGAAAGCGCTTTATTTATCTATCATAATTGGTTTATTATAAAGGATGCAACTCAGAAACAGCCACCGTAGGAGGGGCACAGAGCAAAGATACGGGGTCGGCGACTGGGTGGGGGTGAGGTGCCAAGTTTCCATGCCCTCTCTGAGCATGCCACCCTCTTAGCACCTACATGTGTTCACCAGCCTAAAAGCTCGATACACCCCTTAGCTTAGTGGTGTTTATGGAAGTTTCATTTTATGGGCATGTTTGATGAATTCACTGGCCATTGGTGATTAACTCAGTCTCCAGTCCCCTGCCCCTCCCCAGAGGCTGGGGGAGTTGAAGGACAAGTTCTAAGCTTCCAGTCAGTGCTCAGCCTTTGGGGCAACCAACCTCTGCCCTCTGAAGCTATGTGGGAGCCCTCCAAAAATTGC
The DNA here is from genome assembly GCF_022079265.1 of Lynx rufus. Taxonomy (NCBI): domain Eukaryota; kingdom Metazoa; phylum Chordata; class Mammalia; order Carnivora; family Felidae; genus Lynx; species Lynx rufus. The sequence continues at coordinate 2,995,243 of NW_025814842.1, forward strand.
ATCCTTGGAGCCAAAGATGTTCCTGTCACCCTTATCACTCAGAAAATTCCAAGGGTTTTAAGAAATCTATGCCAGGACCCCAGACAGAGAGCATATGTAGATTTCCTATTATGCTGTAATTCCTTAGAAGCAAGTCACTGGTCCAGCCCACCCTCAGGCGGAGGGGAGCTGTGCTCCACAATGGAGGGGAGAGCATCCGGTCCTCTGCAGGCAGATGCTGATCGGTAGGCATTCCAGGGGAGGCACTTGGAGGCTGTGCACACGTCTGTGTCTCCTAACACTCGCATCCACCAAATCTCGCGTTTGCCGGCGGGTCTTGCTTGTAGCAGTTATCACAGTTATGTTCTGTTTCCTTTATTTCTTCCGCAGTTATTATTTGAAATTCTTCTGTAATGAAGATTTGTCCCTTTCCTCATCTATTTTTTTATTCAGTCCTTTATTTTATCATGTGGACATTTATGTTATTCCTTGGGTTTTCATCTGTTTTTAATTTGTGGCTCACATTGTTTCAAAGCCAGTCCTTCCCTCCAGCCCCCGGCAAACCACTGCTCTGCTCCTGACCACACGGTATTGCCTTTCTCGTGTGTGTCATCTAAATGGCATCTTCGAGTCTTTTGTGTGGCAAAGTGCATTTAAAATTGATTCACGCCCTCGTGTGAATCAACAGTTCATCCCTTTTAGTGCTGAGTAGTAGTGCGTTGTCTCGATGTATCGTGATACGCTCCTATATTCGTCTGTTGGAGGATGTTTGAGTTTTGGGGGTGATGATAAATAAAGCCGCTACAAACACTTGCCTCCATAATCTTTTGTAAACTTACATTTTTAGTTCACTTGGGCTGATACACAGGAGTGGGTCTCGTGTTACACATTTCATTTTAATGTAAGCATTTGCAGAACTTTTGTTTATCTAGAATATAAACAATCTAGAATATATACATAGTCTATATGTAGATAATGTAGATAATAAATCTAGAATATAAACATATAAAAATATAAAAAGGAATAGCACCTTTCCTCCCTGGGCATTTTGATTGCCAAATTGCATATGGCTTTTTCAAGCTGACTGATTTTTTTTTTTGTCTGTAATTTCTTTGAAAAAGCCCAGTAGTTATTGTATTCATCAAGCACAGTTTTCTTTTGATCCTTGATCCATACTTGGTGATCAGTTTAGTTATTTGGTGGAAGCTCATCTAAATGAACGAATTCTTGGACCATTGCACCCTTTCTTACCTTAAAAAACTAGGTGTAATCATTGTACAGGGATGATGGGGGTGGGGAGAAGAGAGAGAGAGAGAGGGAGATACACCCAAAGGCAGACAACATCTAGAATGTTGGGGAGGGATGGAGAGGACATAGGAACGACTCAGGAGTTTTGACACAAACTTGATTAGGGTGGGATGTAGCCTGGCAGGAGTTGCGAAGTCACTCGTGGAGGCGGGAACGGTCACATTATGAGATCACGTGGCACTGCAACACTGAATTCTCTGAAAATTGAAAACAAAATCAGAAGAGTAATGTTTAAGGACAAATGTGAAGTTTTTGTATTTGCTTTAAGTTTTGAGTAGTGGAATGTGGAGCTTTTCACTTTCAGCTCAGGGGTTTAAATCCAGCCCGAGGCAGGAATAAGCAAATACTGTTTTCATATGACAGTAATTTTTTTTTAATTTTGTATTGTTTATTTATATTTGATAGAGAGCATGAGAGGGGGAGGGGCAGACAGAGAGGGAGACACAGAATCTGAAGGAGGCTCCGAGCTGTCAGCACAGAGCCCGACGTGGGGCTCGAACCCACGAACTACGAGATCATGACCTGAGCTGAAGTCGGATGCCTAACCGACTGAGCGACCCAGGTGCCCCTCACATGACAGTTCTTTAGCTGCTCTTTGAAATGCTTTTTTTGTGGCCAACTACAGTCACAAAATATCAGTAGTGACTGTGTGCCTGAGTAGGTCTTTGTGGGGTTGTGTTGTTTTCGACCACAACTTGGCCACAGACTGTTTAAAGAGATTGAAAGTGTTTCTACATGAAATGAGCTGGAAGTGAATACATGCTGGCCTCCTAATTCTGTTTTGGGGAAGATGTCTCTGCTGTTAAGATCTAGATGTTTCTAAAACAGTCCGTTATCCCTCTCAGGTTGGTGTTTGGTGGAGGTAGTACTGCCTCCCGTTGGGTGTTTGTGGGGACATTTCTGGTCGTCCCAGTGATGGCAGTCATCGAGAGGACAGGAGCCAGGCTAGAATACCTGCAGGGCCCAGGATGGGCCTCCGTGACAAAGACACTTCTGTGTCCTCACGTCTTTCGTATGTCCCTTTGGATGTTTACACGGGTTAAACACACACACACACACACACACACACACACACACCCTGTTGATCACAGAGCCTACTCTCCCATTTTTTAAATAAAAAGTAGCACTTTTGCAGTGTCTTAACATGGACTGAAATTCTCCACAAATGCAATTACTGAGTAAATACAGGGAAAATTGTACTTTGTTTTGTTGGGAACTCTACCAGGAGCCACTCACCATTTCTGCAAGGCCCTGTAGAGTCTGAGCTGCCAGCAAACACACCTGTGCCCACCTTCGTTTCCGGCTGTGGCGTGCAACCGTGTGACAGGGCGTCTGAGTTCCGTGTCAATAGACTTCAAACCAAATGCTTTTTACTTAGTAGAGGAACGTGAAGTGTGAGGATGATCACATTTTAAAGGTTTTTTTTTTTTTTTAAATCCCTGTACTAACAGAAGTTTTGAAGATGTTATTGTCATCCTCTGTATTTTGTTCATTTTTGCAATATGATCCTATGAAATAGGTTAGAGAATCACATAATTGGGCGGTTGATTTCGGGGGTTGCCTCCTGTTTTTTTCCATCTCCCCCCAGGGTTGCTTGCCCCCAGTAGTCCACAGTGTCATTCCATCCATTGTGTCACAGCCCCTCAGTTCTTGTCCTGTTAGTATCGGAGGCCCGATCTGAGCTGTTGGTTGGCACATGATGGGGATTCAAGACGTGAGGTATATTTTCTGAGATACTGTGTCGGTACCCCATCCTGCATGAGCACAGCAAATTGTTTTAACACTGCGTTTAAAAGTAATCCTCCTTATCCATATTCCTTTTCTTCACTTTAATAATGTGTAATTTGTCTAGGAGCTTTATTTCAATAAATATTATTTCCTCTTTCTCTCATCATTTACAGATAAGCTTAGTCCATTATTACTTACCCTAACCTTCGTATTTTTAATTGTCTAATAGTTAAAATTTTTTCTTGAGAAATAACTTACATATAATAAAGTACACAGATCTTAAGTATACACCTTGATGAATTTTTTTCAGCATTATATTATGAACATTTTCAAACATAGAAATGATTATAAAGTAAACACCCTTACACCCACTGCCGAGATTCTACAATTAATATTTTGCTATATTTGCTTCATCGCGCGTCCACCCGTGCACTCTTCTATTTTTCCACCAGTCTGTCAGGGTAAGTTGTAGACATTAGTACACTCTACCCCTAAACACTTCACCACACATACTATTAACTAGTGTTCAACATTTGTTTATCTTTTTTAAGGTAAATTTTGCATGCAATGAAATGCATAAAATGTAAGTGTACCATTTGAGTCACTTTTACAACTGCATACTTCCGTGTACAGCAGGCCCCGACTCTATGGAAAATCACTATCGTCCTGATCACTTCCCTGATGCCCCTTTCCGGCCAAACTGTCCTGAGCCCCGGAGAATACCACTTTTCTGGATGTTTGTTGTCATTGCTTAGCTTAGCTCTGATCTGGGACGCGTGGGTGACCGTGAAGCCCTCAAAGGAGGACCATGGGGTCCACGTGAGTTTTGTCGCATTTAGATGTTAGTTGCCCTTTTCCATCTCATTCTCTGATGACTGGCCAGTGGGGTTTCCCGGTTCCACAGTAATGTTTTGTGTGGTTGTGCCCTTGCTGGCGGGCTCTATATTTCAGTGAGGGTGATGAGCTAAGGGAGGAATCAATACTTAAAACATGATCTAAGGCACTATCTTCAATGCTCCTGAACAAAATACCCGCCCCCTTTTTATACCAAATATTTAATCATGCTTCCTCACTCTCCTGCAATGAAATTCATAGATTAAAAAAAAAAAAGCCACACATACAATTTCAAAAAATCAATATAATGTGGCAGCCTTGATAGTATGGAGAAATAAAAGAAAGCAATTCATAATGAATATGTATTTTAATATGTAAATTGAATGCAGAAGCAGATATGAGAATCCAGCTGTCTTCTATTAAGCCAGACATTAAAGAGATTTTCAAAAATGTAAAACAGGACCATTCTCTTAACTATTTGTTTTAGAAAATATAATTATCTTTCATAAAATATATGTTAATATGTAAGGTTTGTTATTACCATCTTTAATGAATTAAATATTTGTAAGTGTCTCAGTTTAAAATTTAATATGATAAATAGAAATAGGTATCAACATAAGTCAGAGCTTTTGGGGGTTCTCAGAATTACAGTTTTAGGACTGTATGACAACACTTAGCCCCCCAAAAATTGACAGTCATTGCTTTAGTCCATACTAGAACTTCATACAAATGGAATCCTACAGAATGTTGATGCTTTGTATATGGGTAAGGTTTATTTTACTAGACATAATGGTTTTGAGATTCACCCATGTCATTTGGTATACCAGTAGTTCATTCCTTTTTTATTGGTAAATAATATTCCATTGTGTGAATGTACCATACCCAATGAATTTTCAAATATTAATACATCCATGAAAGCCCCATCTCGGTGGGAATGTAAAATGTTTCCATGACGAACTACCCCCCAAAGGTAACTATTATTCTGACATCTAGGAATCCCATGTGAATGGAACATAATGAATTCGGTCGTTTATGTCTGTCTCCTTAGCACAGCCCTTGCTTGGGAGCTTCTGCTGCGTTGATGTGTGTGTGCTCTCCTTACTTTTAACGCTGGGTATTGCTCTGGTGTCCACCTGTATATACCTCTACTCTCTTGTCCTCCTGTGCCATCTTACTGAATGGTTTTTTAAACATATATTTCTACACACAGACATATTCATCCAAAAAGGTACAGGCATCCAGTGCCTCAAGTGTCATCAGGCTTACACATTTACAGATTAAAATGCATGGTCAATGTACATTGTTTCCCCTTTTCCACCCTTTCTATTGCGGTTGGGGCATAATATTGATTTCTTGAAATTATATGTGAAGGCTGGTTGCTTTATGAATTTCATTTCAGAAGAGGAAAGTTGGCGTTGTTAAATATTTGTTTTTAAAAGGGGGCAGACATTGGGTCCAACAGGATTGAGAATACTTCTTGGATCACAGTTTAAATTATTTATTTCCTTCTCAGTTCATCATCCTCACTGAAAGACAAAACCTAGTAGCAATAAGATCACAGTGCAAAAAATTAATCATTTGCTTCATAAGAACTTGTTTTTAATAAGTTCATCATTTATTTGAAAATGGCTGTTTTCCAAGAGGTGACATTTCTGGCCAGTTGGGCAAGATTTGCTGTGATGGATAGAAATGTCGTGTTTGAGGATTGGCATTTCTTCGAATTATGTGCAAAATCCTAATATTAATTTATAGAGGGCATTATTCTTGTATATGATTATAATATTTATCTCCTTGGTATCTGATTTGCATTGGTTAATGTAAAATAGGAAAACTAGTTATCCATTTTTTCTCAGTCTGAACATTTTCTAAATTCATGCCTTAGGAAGTTCTTTTATTCCAAGAAAATGATCCAGCCACCATGAATTGCAAAGTGTGTTATCTTATTTTTTACCTTGGGAAATAAGAAGAATGGTGGCTACAAGTGAGGTCTCTGAAGCCACAGTAGGTTGATTTGTATGCTGGCTCTAGCAGACAAGTCATGTCTGTGCCTCAGTTTCCTTATCTGTTAAGTGAGAGTAATTGTACCTACTTCATAGAGTTGTCATTATCAAATGGAATAATATAACGTGAAACACTTAGAATAGTGCCTGACTTTTACTAAAGGATCAATAAAAAGTAGGTTTTGGTTGTTATTAGTTTTTCTTAGAAATACTAGTTAATGGTGAAATTAGGAATTGTGTTGCTCTGATAAATTTTTTGGTATTAGTTTTCTTGGTAGACAACAAGTATATATTGAGCTATTATGTGAAGACACTTGGGAATTGAAGATATGAAGGGATAATGATTATTCCTTGGGGCAAGCTCAGGTAAATGCCTCTCCAATAATATACCCAAAGGTGGTTGTATTTAAATGTCATCAAAGACAAGTGGCAGTATCAGGCAGAGTGTCTGGTCCCAGGGGTCCTGTTTGGCTTTGGAAATGAGGAGCCTATTAGTAGTCTTAGTAGGAAAAGCCAGAAGAATTGGGGTAGGGAGGAAGTAGAAATAGTATATCCACTTGGGGAAGTTTGGAGAGGAATGGAACAGCATCAAGGAGGCCCCTTGGTAAGGATGGGAGAGGAGAAGGCAGAGGCCATAGGGGTGGGGTGGCCACAGAGGTGCTATGGAGAAAAGATTGGAGAGGCCCATGGGGGGTCAGGAGACCCACTGAGGCTGGGAATCCCACTTATGCTCTGGGACTGGCATCAGGGAGTTGACCTGGGGGCTCAGTGAAGAAGGTTTGAAATTACTGCCGGAAGAAGGAGAACACAGCAGCCCAGAAAGATGTTTTTTAAAAAGTGCAGGGCAGTGCTGAGAGCCTACTGGGACGAGACCCACAAGGGTGAGGGTATGGTCAGGTTTCCTCCTGTTAAATCCCCATTATTTTCATCGTAATTATTCATGTTAACACAAAATGAAATCCGTGATAGCTAACGCCTCCCGAATGCAGGCACCGTTCTTGGCTAACGATGTGAGCTCCCTTCACCGGCCAGCAGTCATAAGAGGCAGGCGCTCTCCTCCTCGTCACTTTACAGATGAGGAAATAGGGCAACTGAGGTGCCAAGTCGCAGGCCCAGGCACCAGGGTTAGGCGGAGGAGCTGGACTGGAACCAGGCAATCCGAGGCCTGACTCTAGGCTCTAAACTGGGATGTGTTGCCTCACAAAACAATGCAAGACAAAAAAACAACTTTGGAATTCTCCAGAAGGAAACAAACAGTCTAGGAAGACAAAGTGATGGTTTTCTTCCTTCAGGGTCATCATTGTCATGGGATGGCTTCTTAGCAAAGCAAGGAGAGATAATTTCTGTGCACTTACCTGGGGCCAGTTACCTGAGTCATTTCCATGACTCTCCCCTCCAGGCCTCACAACACAGAAGGGTCAGTGTCGGTTGGCACTGCTGACTTCACCCTTGTTCACACAGATGGAAACCGGAAAGCATTCATCTGCCCAGGGATGCACAGCAAGTAGGAGGCAAAAGGCTGGTGCCGTCCCAGGCTCCTGACTGCCATGCTGGCACTCAGTAATGTCCATCCATTCTCTGGGTTGTTAGTTCCCTTCTCTTTAAGGTGGCTGTGGCTGCAGGTGTAGCAACGATTTCTCCCCTATGGAAGTTTCAACAGACACTTGCTTTGAAGGACATGTGGCAGATCGGTGTACTGGACGTAAAGTAGAGGCGTAACGGCCCCCACATTCGAGGAGAACATTGTAATGGGCAGCGACAGCAGAGGTAACATGCTGACGAAATATTTCATTATCATCTTGTCCCTTACATTTGAAGGACATGAAATAAAAAATCCCTAACTTTGAAGACAGTATTGCATTAAATAAGCAAGTATTATTAAACTCTTCCGTACTTCTTGGCCTAGCGGCAGTCTCTGAGGCCATCTGACAATTTGATAAGATCACGTGGGCGTGGGTCCTGCATGCGGAATGTCTTGAGCTGCTTCTTGAAAACTCCAGTGCCGCCGAAGGTCTGCAGTGAAGTGTATGCATGTTCTCGCGTGCTGACGGGAAGTCTTTACACTCTGCCCCTGCAGAGCCTGGAGCCGCGGTGCACAGCTGTAGGCATCCCGAAGACTAGAAATAGTCACCAGCGATCAAGTCTTCTGAACCTCCCGTGCCCGTCCCTCTGAGGCCTGCTCTCTCTCTTCCTCCACCCTCTCCTGTGACAAGGTTTCCTTTGTCCGCTTTCCTCTTGCCCTTCCCTTCCATCCCGTTGGGTGCACCTGCTGTGGGAGCACAGCAGGGTGAAGCACTTCCCTGGGGAGCCAGAAGTCCCCAGGGGCTGGGTTCTGTCATGACCACAACTCGTCCCTGTGCTGAGTGATAGCTGTGAAATGGCTGCCGTAATGCTGCTTTCTGTCGGTGCCCTATCTGTGGCTTCCACCGGCTTCTGAGCAGTACAGCTTTGAAAACGAAACGTTGGATTTTGAAACAATTGTTGAATCACACGCACTTGTAAGAAATAATACAGAGATCCCATGTCCCCTTTATCCCATTTTGCACGGTGGTGATTTCTTGCAAATGTGTGCTACAGTATCACAACCCGAATAGGAACATTGGAGAAATTGACCGATCTGGTTCAGATTTCCCCAGACTTACTTGTGCTCATTGTGTGTGTATTCAGAGCTGTGTGATTTAGAGCTGTGTGATTTTGTCACATGTGTGGGTTCGTGTGTCTCTACCACAGTCAAGATTCAGAATAGTGCCAGACCACAAGGGACCCTCTTGCCCTTTTACAGTCACACCCACCCACACTGACTCCACCTCATCTCCTTTGTCCTCTGGCAACCACAGTCTGTGATTATGTCATTTCACGGTTGTAGAAATGGCATCCTGTGGCATGCCTGTAACCTTTTGAGATTGGACCTCAGCATAAGTCCCTTGATGTCCATCATGTTGTTTTGCGTATCAGTGGTTCATTCATCTTTGTTGCTAAGTAGCATTCCATGGTGTGAACGTAGCACAGTGTTGTTAATCATTAAGCCATTGATGGACACCTGGTTTAGTCACAGTTTTTGGCTATTACGAATACAGTTGCTGTGCACATTTGTGTATGAGTTCTATGTGAACATAAGCTTTCATTTCCCAGAGATAAATATCCAAGATGTTATCGTGTCGTCACCGTATGTTTAGTTGTATAAGAAGTTGCCAAACTGCTTTCCAGAGTGCCTGTGTGTACCATTGTACACCCCACCAGCAATGTCGGAGCAGTCTGGTTTCCCGGCGTCCCTGCCAGCACTTGGTCTTATCACTGTATTTTAGCCATCCTGATAGGTGAGGAGTGCTGTCTCATTGTGGTTTTAGTTTGCATTTGCCTAATGGCTAATAATGTGAATATGTTTGCTATCCACATACTCCATTTATGTCTTCATATTATTTCCCCGTTTTCGAATTGACTTTTTTTTGGCATTGAGTTTTAAGAGTTCTTTATATATTCTAGATACTAGTCCTTTGTTGGATGTGTAGGTTGCAGATATTTTCTCCCAGTCTGTATCTTGTCTTCTCATCCACCTAACATACTCTTTGGCAGAGCAAAGATTTTAAATTTCGATGAGGTCTCATTTATTGTGTTTTTTTTTCTTTTTTGGATCACGCTAATGGAGTCAAGTCTAAGAACTCTTCACCAAGTCCTGAGCCCCAAAGAATTTTTCCTATGTATTCTTCTAAAAGTGTTGTAGTTTTACATTTATGTTTACAATCGATTTGAGTTAATTTTATATAGACGTGAAGGTTAGGTTGAGGTTAATTTTCTTTTTCCCCATGAATGTCCAATTGTTCAAAACACTATCCTTCCTCTATGAAATTATTCTTGTGCCTCTGTCAAAAGTTAATTCTTCATATGTCTGGTTTTCTGGGTTGTCTTTTCTGTTTTACTCATCTGTGTGTCTATCTGCCACTGCCATAATGTTTGATTATGGTAGCTTTGTATCAAGTCTTAACATAGGGTAGAGTGATTCCTTTTATTTTAATATCCTTTTTCAAACTGTTGTAGCTATTCTAGTCTCGTGCCTTTTGGCTTTCCATATAAGTTTTAGAATAGTCTGTGTAGATCTACAGGATTTTTGCTGAGATTTTGACTGGAGTTGCACTAACCCTACAGACCTATTTAGAGATAACGAACATCTTTACCATGAGGCATCTTCCATTCAATGAACACAGTGTGTCTCCCCATCTCTTTAATTCTCTGATTTCTTTCATCAACATTTTGTAATTTTTAGTGTACAGAGTGTGTACTCTTTTAAGTTTATGGTTGAGTTTTTCATTTTGTTTGGAGTGAGTGTAAATCGTATTGTGTCGTTAATTGTAATTTCAACATGTTTATTGTTGATGTATGAAAATGTGGTTGATTTTTGTGTTTGTCTTGTATCCTGTGACTGTGCTCAACGAAGGCATTTGTTCCAGGAGGTTTTTCTTTGTAGATTCCTTGGAATTTTCTACATACATAATCATATCATCTGTAAATGGAGATGACTTCACTTTTCCCTTTGCAATCTGCATGCCTCTTACTCCACCTTCTTTCCTTGCCATTGTGGTTAGAAATTCCACTACTGCACAGGATAACGGTGGTGAGAGCAGACATCCTTGCCTTACTCTCAAACTTAAGGCTAAACATTGTCTTTCACCCTTAAGTATCAAGTTCAGTGTAGGTTTGTGGTAGATATTTTTTATTAAGTGGAGATAATTCCACTGTATACTCACTGTGAGTTTTTATTAGGAATATTGGATTTTGTCAAATGGTTTTTCTGTATCAATGGATATTGTGTGATTTTTCTTTTTTAGCCTGTCTTTAGGATGGATTACATGAATTGATTTCCAGATGTTGAACCAGCTTTGCACACCCAGTATAAATCCTACATGGTCATAAGTATGTAATTCTTTTTATACACTCTTGGATTCAGTTCACTAATACTTTATGGAGGATTTTTACATCAGAGTTATTGACAGATATGTATCTGTAGTTTTCCTTTTTGTGCCATTGTTGGTTTTGGTATCAGGGTAATACTGGCCTCATAAGATTAGTTTGGTGTGTTCTTTTCTATCTTCTTGATGAGATTATATAAAGTTGGTGTTAATTTGTATTTCACTGTTAGGTAAAATTCTCCAGTGAAACCATTTGGGTTGGGAGCTTTCTTTTTGGGAGTGTCAAGTTTTGTTGTGGTTTTACAAATTTAATTTCTTTAATGGCGTAGGACTATTCAGGTTGTCTGTTTCATCTGGGCTGAACTTGGATAGTTTGTGATCAAAGAATTGGGCCATTTCATTTGCACTGTCAAATTTACAACAATGATAATTTAGTTTTCAGAGCCCTTGTGATGCTATTTCAGTCTGCTGGGTTTGTCTGGTGCCTCCAGGTTTCCCACTAGTTTTCTGCTGCCGTCTGATGTGACAGAAAGAGTTCCAGGCTGGGCTGCCTGGTGCCTCCTGTCTGATGGGACAGAAAGAGTTCTGGGCAGGGCTGCCTGGTGCCTCTGGGTTGGGAGAGTATGTTCAGGCTTGAGGGAAAAGACAGAGCTTCTGATACCAGGCTCTTGTTTTGGTTGGGTTCCTTTGCCTGTGGGGGGTGGGAAGCACTTCCCAGGCTCAGGACACCTGGCTATGTGGGGAGGTCTCACCTGTGAGAACTCCCTGGGTCCTTGTGGAGAGAGTCCCCTTGTCTTGGCTGCCAGCCACATGCTATGTCTTGGTGGGGAAAGGGATCTTAGGCCTGCTAAGGAAGAAAAGCCCTTCTTTGGGCTGCTTATTCTCAGTGGGCTCCTGACTGATAGACCCGTTGCCTGTTTATAGGAGCTGCTGGGCTCACCTTTTGTTGTTGAGAGGACCTCTGTTTGTTTCATGTGAGGGAGGAGCCTGCCTTGGCTCCCTTCTCTGCCATGTTGGGGGCTGGGGAACACCGGGGGGGGGGTCACTTTCTTTTGTTGGCTGGGCAGGTGATAAATGCCCCATGTGATCTTTCTCTGACCAGTTTGCCTCCCTGTTCACTGTTAGCATTTCTTATTGCTCATGCGTGTCTGGGTCACCTGTGTGCATTTTCTGGTTTGGGCTGGGTCAGCCCAAACGTGCTGACCGCGTGGTTGTGGTCAGCAGGAGGTCAGGCAGGTGGTTCTGCTGATCTAGACTGGCTTCCGCACACATGTGTGGATTGCCTGGCTGTGGGCCGATCGAGGGTGGGAGGTAGCAGCCCTCCTCCAAGCGTGGTCTCCGACCCCTCAGCGGACCAGCCGGAGCCCGTGTGTGTGGCAGTTACAGCATTGCAGGAGAGTGGACCTTGGCTCGGAACTGGCACACCACCCCTTCCCCTGTGTCGTGTCAGCCGAGCCAGGTCACGGGACCAGCCCAGATCCAAAGAAGGGGAGGTAGGCCCCATCTTACATTGGGAGGCACTTCAAAGTCATTGCAAAGACTGTAGAGACAGGGGAGGAGGAAGAATCAAGGCCATTCTTATTAATAATAAGTTTACCTCGTCCTCCCTGTCACCTGTATGAATGACTGAATTGGGTTCTGAATCCCTTTAACCTGTCTGGGGGATGCTGACAGAGACTGACGTCTGTGGCATTTCTCTTTGCTTCATGGGAAGCATTTGGTTTTCAAACAAATACAGTTTAAGCCATCCACCATGGAAAGCAATACGCTTTACCTTCTCAGAAATTGGTATCTTTGCCAGATTATTTCTTGACAGTTTTCTGTATTTTCCAAGTTTTCTAAGAGAATTACACATCGATTTTATAATCTGAAAACTAGTTCTCAAAGTTGGAGGTATTTTTCCAGGGTTTCTAATCCTCTAAACTCTCTATTATTTGAGCTCTTAAAATTATTTTGTGGTATTAATATCTAGGTAACTCTGATCCTCAGAGTCTAACAAACCATGACGGGCCACTAAATGAGATTATTAAATTGTCAAACTTGGGCTTTCCCATCTTAGGGAAGCCTTTTGCCTCTGTGGTAATTCCTTTCTGGAGGGTCCACCAGTGGAAGGCTCGTGAAGGCTGGAGTGCCCAGATGCTGGTTGGCAAGCTCAGCTCCATGGGCAGTCCTGTTCCCATGCCTCCGCTACTGTTCCTGGAGAAAATCTCCTCACGAGTGGTCCGTCCCAGTTATTGTGGAGTTACCTGGGCCGCTGCTCTTCATGTGCTGGTTTTCAGGAAATACAGGTGAAAGTAAAGGTTTAGAAATAGTTCTAGGTGTTTGTTCTTATGCGCTCCTAACAGTGTCTCCTCACTGTTTCGCCTTCTTCAGGCCTTCTTGATTTCTGCTGGGCTGAACCATGTACAGCTGCCATTTCCCAGGTCAGAGGCATTGAATGTTGGCAGTTGCATACGGTTCAACCTAATGCTCTGTGTTTTCCCTGAAGCTGTTTGTGGCTTTGCTTGGATAGCCTCCCAACCTTCCAAGGAAGCTTCCCTTAGTGTGCACAGGTGGGCTTGTCCCAGGCCTGACGTCTTTCCGTCCTTGACACATACAGGTTGGTCCTGGCCTTCAGGCTGATGTTTTTATTTTTTATTTTATTTTATTTTTTATTTAGGGAGGAAATATTTTATTTTTTATTTTATGTTTTTATTTTGTATATATATAACTTATTGTCAGGTTGGCTAACATATAGTGAATACAGTGTGCTCTTGGCTTCAGAAGTAGATTCCCATGATTCATTGCTTACGTACATCACCCAGTGCTCATCCCAACAAGTGCCTTCCTTGATGTCCATCACCCCTTTAGCCCATCCCCCCACCCACCTCCCCCCGCATCAACCCTCAGTTTGTTTTCTGTATTTAAGGGTCTCTTACGGTTTGCCTCCCTCTTTGTAACTGTCTTTTTCTTTCCCCTTCCCCCATGATCTTCCGTTAAGTTTCTCAATTTACACATATGAGTGAAAACATATGATATCTGTCTTTCTCTGACTTATTTCACTTAGCACAATACCCTCTAGTTCCATCTACGTTGTTGCAAATGGCAGGATTTAATTCTTTTTCATTACCAAGTAGTATTCTGTTGTATACATAAACCACATCTTCTTTATCCATTCGTCAGTTGATGGACATTTGGGCTCTTTCCATAATTAGGCTATCGTTGATAACGCTGCTATAAACCTTGGAGTACATGTGCCCCTATGAATTACAGGCTGGTGTTTTTAAAGTAGTTTTCAGCCTTCCATAACATTTTTATTCTCATTTTTTCCTGTTTAATTCCTATGCTTAGTCATTATTACCTTTTAAATGAAATAATTATTTGATTAATGTCTTTGATTCTTCCTCGCCTGTTACCAGTCTTTGCACTGATTGACTTGTTGCTGTCTTAGTCAACTGTAATCTCTTTCCCACCCTGTGTCATCTACGGTGTCCTTCATTCAGCACCTGCTGTGTGCATCAGGTCACAGTCCTCAGGCCGTGAATATTCTAGGAAACACATAGAGTGTGTGCTCAATAAGTGTGTGTTGAATGAATAAATATATTAGAGTAAGGGAATGAATGAAAGGTATTTGCTTTGGAGGAACTTTCTGTTCTCAGGGGAGATAAACTCATAAGCAGGCAGTTTCAATTCAGTGTGTAAAGGACAGTTTATTGGAGATGTACATACAAGGGGCTTTGGGAACACAGAAGGGACACTTGTTTTTCCTATCTGTATTGTACCCCTGTTCTGCTTCCCAGTTACATCCTGAAAACATATTCTGTCAGATTCATGTTTGGATAATTTAAGGCCTCTATTTCTATCACTTGAACAAATAGGATCGGTTTCTGCATCTCATATGACATTTCTTGCCCCATGTGAAGAGCTGGGCCAGGTCGATTGCTGTGTGACCCTTCTCCACCATGCCGCCCCCTCACCTGTCTCACAGAGTTCCTGCAAGGCTTGGATGGAAACGATACAGGACTGGGTGTAAACCACCCAGCAAAGGGTGGGGATTTCTAGGATGCATTTACTACGTATGATAGCTTTTGACCATAGCAAATTATTAATGGCCCACAATAAATAACTTGAGAAATAACCACTAGAAAAAAGAAAAGGAGATAGTTGGCTAACATACTTTTTCTGGAACAATGAAAGCAGAGACCTAAATCATGTACCCATGAGATGCTTTCCCGGACAAGGATAAATCCGGAAAGGACACACAATGGAAACCAACCTTGGTTTTGTCACAGAGACCTAAGAATGTCAGCAGTAGTCTTGCATAACCGTGTAGTAAAACTTCTTAGAGTCTCCATGGTAACACGCAGAGAGCTGTATCACAGAGAGCTGTGTATACCCGCACGAATGCCGATCCGGCAAGAGATCTGTATCCGTTCCCCACTCACCAAGGGCTCATATTCATCTCTGTGCTTTTCCAGTGCCTCAGACACCTGCCTCCTCATTGCTAATAATGATGATATTTTTGTCTGAAATCTGTTTCATAGCTCACCCTTTCCGGTATTGCTCTCCACACCCTTGGCACTTATGTAGGATGAGATAAAGGTGTCACCGAAGGGCTGTAAACTTTGTATTATGATAAAAACACTTGAGACATAAAATGAATGTTTTAACTGTGGACCTGAGTGAAACACAAGTCTGATCTTCAAGTGACTTTTGTCCCACCCTTTACATTCAGACGGCTGTGCCCTAATTTGCCTTTATTGGTATGCTGCTTAATAGATATCCCTAAGTCTTTTAACAAATAGTCTAATGTTTAACTACGACTTTATGGCTGTCATAGTGTTTACTCCTATAATCCAACTTGATCCTCACCTTGTGTGTAGTCCGGGCAGGTAGTACGGTTGTCATTTTACAGGCGAGGAAGCGTCCTCCGATGTGGATTAGCAAATTCGTGGCAGGGCCGGCCCAGAACTGAGACCCGTGTCCTTGTCCTGATGCTGCCACGGCAGACTTGTCGGGAGCCAGAGTCCTCTCTCTGCCACTTGTATCCGCTCTCGCAGCTACCGTGTCACGTGTTGCCTGGAGCCCGGCGCGGCTGTTCGGAGATTTTTGACTGACCATCGCTTCACAGCTTTTCGTGCCATCTTACAATGTGTGTTTACATATTATCTTGCAGTAATTGTCTTAAGCTTAGGGACTTCACAGAAATCCTTAAGTTATTGCCACTTTAAGGTGATTATGAAAGGAGATGCGGTCCCCCACCTGGTCAGTTCTGGATAGTACCAACTCTAGCTGCCTGCTGAGAAATGATCACGGAGGATGATAGGCATTGTTATTTGGTAGCTAGTATTTTCAGACATGATTTTATTTCACATAAGTAGCCTGACGTCTTTCTGGATTATTCTCTCCTTTCCCTTTCAGGCAAAGGGGACCTTCTGGGTCTGTGTTCAGAGAACTCAAATGGTTTCCACACATTTTCTGTGACATGGCCACCATCTTGGTAAGACCACTAGCATACAAGATGAAAGACATTTCTACCTTTTCAAGTGCATTTCATTTTTCCTATTAAGAAAGGTTAATCTGAAGCCAGAATTTTCTGTACTAACATGAGTCCACATTTGAATAGCATTTTCCTAAAAGAAATATGTCAGCCTGAAAAAGCAAGGTGATACCCCATATAGTAGAACAAGGCTTCATGGCTTAGATTTTAAAAATAATTCCTTTGTTAAGTGCTTTGGACTTTGAACAAAAGCCTCCTTGAGAAACTCGATTTAACTGGCTGGGTTAGAGTTCACGTTCTTTATCTTGTCGTATCTGACAAAAATAGCCAGAGAATGTTTCTGTTTCATCTAGTCATTCCCACCCATCTGAACAGACGGCCCCCATGTACCTGTATTTATGCATTGACAACACGAGTGTGTATTTTGTATGTCTCTAGGAGGCTCAAGTGTATTTAGATCAAACATGAATCTAGCATGATCCATAAACTAAAACATACTTCACTCTAACAGAACAGACTCAGTGGAGTGGCTGGCTTTAAACACAAGCTTGAACAAAATGATGAGTTCATAATTATTTAATGTAAACTGAGTAAGGTTGAAGGGCCCCGTGGGGTCGATTATTTCCAGGGCTTCAATGATTACGCATCGTGAACCGCCTCTCCAGTCCAGCGCTGTTCAGGTGGGAGGCTAGCTGGCAGCACCGTAAAGTACCTGGATGGTTTCAGACTCAAGAATCTGTTAGTTTTGTACGTTTAACATCCTTGACACTTAATAGGATTTGGGATCCGTTGAAGCAGCAGCTTTTATGCATGACACTTTAATTGAATGCCTTAGAGTAAAATGAAATTAACAAAGACAGTATTAAATTATGGATGTTCCTTTTTTATCATTTGGCTAAGAATTCTGCAGAGTTTCCTTTGTAATTGTATTATTTTAAATTGATTGATATAAAAAATAAACACACTGTCTTTAAGACTAGGTGTACGTACCATCTGGTCCAAGAACTCCTGCCTAGCGTTGGTGTGGAGTTGAAGTTACGTAAATTGTCTGTACTGAGCTTGGGAAAGCAACTCTTTTAGGACCAGCAGAGTTTAAAAACGGCCTGCAGCAAATGCCCATTCGTGAGCGGGTGAGGGCCACAGCCACCTGAATTACAAATGATTCTAAGGACAGATGGGAGGCCCTGAACAACAGCTGGTTTTTGTTCCGGAAGTCACACTCTTTTAGTGTTGCAAAAACAAGCGTCCCATACATGTTACGGTCAAGGCCAAAGTCAGCTGAGTCCACCGTGGTTCTGTGTAAACATCCATGAATGATGATCTTAATATCGTATCTCTTTTCCTCTAATGCCACTTAAAACGAATAATCTAACTGAAGATCTGGGGGAAAAATTATATAATTAATCAGCTGAGGCCAGTCTGCCTAGAAAATGTGAAAACAGAAAAGAAAATATGGGAAAGCATTGCAAATTAAATAATAATTTTGTTAACAGAATATTGTCGTAAATGCTTCATAACATAATTGTCTGCTGGAGGGAAAGGGGGTAGAAAACCGAATATATTTGGAAAACTAGTCAATGAGTGCAGGCGTGTAGCTTGAAAAATACAATTGCCCATGATTACGAGCGCCCTCCCGAGCTCCGCGTTTGAAGGGTGGAAGGAGGGAGGAGGCAGTTTCTCACAAATGTCCTAAAGCGTCCCAGACTCAGAGGCCCACGCCCACGGTTTTTGCTCCCCTGTGACTCACATTACCGTCCTGTTAAAATGACCCCGCGCTTGTTTCCCTATGTAAATCATGAGGTAAATATTGAGCAAATATGGTATTAATCTCAGCTGAACACAGTTTTAGTGAACTACCTCCTTTTATCAGATTGCGGATCTGGTCATCTGACGTTGTCAGATAATACGGTTGTGCTCATGTATGTGACGCGTACATGGGATCAGTTCCAGAAAGGAAAGGCTGCTGTGTACTGGAGCCCCCACGGGTACGTTGTTTCCCGTGTTGCGTTTTGCTTCTTTCTTGGGGTTCTGTCTGGTGGTCTCCCTCTCCTCCCTCTCCCCCTTCCCTTCCCTCCTTCTGGGGCATAGCATTTGCAAGGTTCACAGAAGCACGTCCAAGCTGACTTGGGGCTCAGTCCTCTTGTACAGCTGCCATCTTCGTGCAGAATCCGTCGCTGTGTTGTGTGCTGCTGCAGGGTCGAAAGGTGTTTTCTCGCGACTGTGACTCTGGAAGGGAGGAACGCTCGGAGCAGTTGGAGCAGATCACCGGTTTTGTAGCCTCTACTTAGTAGCTCTTCTCTTCTTTTCCACCTAAAAACATACCAGATGGTTTTGGGTTGTGGATCTTAAATTCTAGCCAAATGACAGTCATGTTCATGGAACACAAAAGAGGGAGACAGGATTCCAGTTTGTGCCTTTACGAGCCTCTCCACGTAGAAGGATGCAGGTAAAAATGCAGAGGATGCCCCTGGATGGATGTCTTGTGATTAGCGGAGCTGCGTCCGTGTCCCAGGGAATGGAAGGAAGCCGTGTGCCATCTTTGCCCTGACAACACGTGAACTTTTCCCGATAAATGCTCTTTACGGTCTTTGCTTCTCTGCCATAAGATGAGTGCTTGCATCAGAGCTGCGGGGAGAGAAGGGGTGAGCCCACCAGTTCCTGGGCACTTGACAGTTTGCGCTTCCTTTAAATTTTTTTTTTTCGAATGTGCGTAAGTAGTGCTACCCTACATGTGGGGCCCTACAGGCCCCTCCGGCTCTTCTCATTCCCCTCCCGAAACGCACTAGCTCATCTCAAATGTATCACCAGAGCTCTGCATCATCTTATTTAAAACATGACAATGGAAGGAGAATCGGTGGGTTAGAAACATTGTTCTCTCCCTTTATTCAAAGCGAATTGATGGACATCGGTTCCCTTTCGCTGTGGTGGTGGTTGACGTAACATTGCTCTTGTTTTCAGGTTGCAAATAGGAAATGTGACTTCTCTGGACAATATATTCATTGTCATTAAAATTCTCTCATCCCAGAGAAGACTTACTATTGAAATCATTTTTTTAAATCCCATAAAGAAAACTTTTCTGCGTGTAGCGTAGTCTGTAATCTTCTTTCCCTGTTGCCCACTTAATTTAAATTTTCCAGCATTGTTTGAATACTAATTGTACTTGACAAGATTCTTTTTTCTAACTATGTGCATCTAAATTCTGATTAACTCGGGAGAGGACGAAGAAAATATTGTTTTCATTTGCAGAAAAGCAAGGGTGCCAAAACCCAGCAACAAAGTAAAAATGATCTCACTGAAGACATTCTTGTGTCCTTCCTCCCTCACTGGTCTGAAGAGCATCTTCTTCACCTAGACATGAACCTATACGAGCAGAAGAAATAAATGCAGCAACCAGTTTTAAAATACTGTTTTTTTCTCAGGCATTGGTGCAAAATCTCCTCTGGTTCCCCCAATTTCTGTATCTCAGGGATTCCCCAGGTACCTTTTTGTAAATAGTAAGACTCATTCCTCTAGATGATGATTCCTTTTTTCCTAGGCTGGCCTGGCCCTATCCAGTCGTCCTTTCTTTATGGCCAGTTCACCATAAAACAGCTAACTCAGAGACGTGCTCCCAAACCGCAGTGAAGCTGACTGCTTGGCAGAAATGTAGCTTATCTGTCTCCGCTGTCCCTTAGACGTGTAGACGCTTTGTGAAGCTCTGCATAAAAGCATTTCCAAACCTAAGAGTTCACGTTGTTGGGCCGCTCCTTCCTCAGGACCACCGGAGTTCTGCCGCTGCCATCGTCAGAGGCAGACAGACAGAAGCCACTCTGGACAGTCCTGTCTGCAGACGCCAGACGGAGGGGGAGCTACGTGCTCGCAGAGCCCTCAGCAGCGGGGCTGGCTCTGGGAATGACTTGGGAATGACTCCCAGCTTAGTGCAAGGGCCTGGCCCCCTCTGGGGAGTGGGGTTCCCGGGAGGAGCAGGAGGCGGGCAGTCCCAAAGCTGTGCCACCAGGGCTGGCCCCACACCCCCTCTGCTGGGCCAGGAGGCAGGAAGCTACATCTGTGTGGCCCGTTGGCTCCAGGATAGAGCCTCTCAGGTGTCGACGTCTGCAGGAGCGTATCCTGCTGCCCAGGAAGTAAAAGACTTAGTCCTCGGAAGCTCTGCGATCGCTGCTGCCCACAAGGGGACACCCCGTGTCTGTGCTCTTCAGGAGAAACAGACATGTGAACCCCTCGCTCCTCCACCGCCTGCAATGGTGCGTGCAGTTGACGCGTGAAAGCCGGAACCTGCAAATGTCGTCTTGAGCTTTCTAGCTTCTGCCGAGCTGGACGGTCGGCCACAGGGGATGGGATGGAGTTGAGCGGCCATCTGTGCTGTCGGCCACCCTGTCTGCGTTTGAAACGCAGTTAGCTCCTGTAGGCAAATAAGCCATATTTTATAATGTTCTCCATTAGAAATCTGTGTGCTGCACTGTTTTCATGTCATCATTTCTTTACCTTTAGGTTATTTGTATGCGGTTCTGAGCAGTGCTCTCTAAAAGCCCCTCAGAAAGCATTGCTTTATGAGAACATGGTGTCTCCCAGGACGAGATGAAGGCATAGAAGCTGGGCCTGCATCTCCAGGCTGCACGGGCCTCCTCCAGCCCTGGGGGCAAGGCCTGGGGCACAGGCTGCGAAAGAAGCCAGGGGCTGGAGGGGCCGTGCTCCGGGAGCACGGCGGGCTCCTGGGGCACACTGTCATGGCCAACAGCCCCAACAGTTGGCTAGGGGAAGGAGTCCCTTCTCTTCCTGCCTTCGAGTGTCTCTCAGGCCGATCGTTGACTGAGCAGATGGTTGGCCAGCACAGGACTCTGCAAACCAGTCTGCAGAGCCCCAGCCCAGCATCCCAGGGCCAGGGACTGTCCCAGGGTAGGTATGGGGCTGGGGTCACTGGCAACTGGCCCATGTGGAGGCAAATAACATTTGCCAAAGCTAAAGGCTTGAAAGTGATTGTCTCTGAGAGTGGGCCCGGGGGCCTGGTGAGAAGTGGGACAGGGGACCGCTGGGGTCAGAGAGAGTCAAAAGTGTGGGGAGATTAGCTAGAGCTTTTACAGTGGTCAGGGGAGCTTTGCCCCGGAGCCTTTGCTTGGGTTTGAACCCCGGCTCTACCCCTCATTAGCTATGTCACCTTGGACAAGTTACTTCTCTGAGCCTGTTTCTAGTACCAGTGCCTACCTCCCAGCCTGTCTTGTGGAGTATTTCACATTTGGGGGATTGTACGATGTCTGATATGCAGTTAACGTTACTGCTGGTTAAGCGGAAACCCCCAGACCATGGCTTGCACTGTTAAGTCCTGAGCTGCTAGACAAAGAAACCCAAAATTTAGGTGAACAGGAGCATAAAGTTCTAGATTAGCCCACCTTGTAGGACTACAGCTAGTAAGATGGGAGTTTGGAAGCAGATTTGGCCCTTGGGAAGAGGTTTGAATGATTTAGATGTCAGGGCTTCAGATATTACAAAGGGATATGGCAGAAACCGTGTCACATGGACCATGTCATGGTAGAGACCTGAGCAAAGACTTTGTGGCAGCTGTGGTTCGAAGGCTCCTCCAGGCCCATTGGTCATGAGTCCAAAGCAGTACAATGTTCCAGATCCTACTAACGGAACAAGGCTGCTGATGTGACCCCTGCTTGGCCTTCCTTCCTTCCAGACCCCGTGTGAGGCTGAGTGGGATGATGCCAACACTGGGAAAGGCAGGGACTCAAGCCAAGTGCCCTCTCAGCTGCAGGAAGCCTCCAGTTCCCTGTCTCTGAAGAGAATCCGTTTTGAAATAGACCTTAGTCAAGCGTGATCAGTGCGAGGTGTGGAGGGTGTATTCAATTGTGGATCCTTTGGCCAGATATGGAACAAAGGTCCCTTATACCTGAAGTAGGCCTCTTAGAACTGCCTGGCTCTAGACCACTCTGGACCCCCACTTCTGTGCCCCTAATGGCTAGTTTCTGACCTGCAGCTGCTGCGGGGGTTGGGAGCCGGGCACCTGAGTGCCACTTCCTCCTTCCCTTCTTGCGTTGCTGCTCCTTCTTCAGTCATTTCTAGTAAACGCTGAAGGGTTAATGCTTTCATTTGCCTTACTAATATTATGTTCTTACATCTTAAAGATGTATCTTACACATCTTTATATTCAGTGCTCCCCTGCCAAGCAGGCCCAGCAAAGAGCTGACCAGTGTTTGTTGATGAATAAATGAGTTACACACATCAGCCTTTTATGCTCTCACTTTCTTTCCCACTGTCCAACTGAATGTCCCTTTCTTCTCTCTCTCCCATTCATCCATACATTTATCTATCCACTTACTCATCAGCACAGCAATTTACCCATCCAGACACACATCCACCTACCCATCCATCCATCCATCCCCCCACCCTCACCGATCCACTCGTTTATCCATCCATCCAGACACACAGTCACCTATTTATCCATCCATCCATCCATGCTATTTTGTTCTCTCTACATCTCACTCTGAGTTTGTTTACTTAGCATCAGTGCCTTTGTCATTCCTGCTTAGATTCCAGTACACTGTAACTTCCAGCATTCATTCCAGCCTAGCTTTTAACATAGAAAGCAAAGCTTAGTGAATGTATTTAGTTGTAGCTTTGAAACACTGAAATATTAACATTGCGCTAACTCCTCAAGCCTTTCATACATGGGAAGGAAAAACATTCACTTCACAGTGATATACAGAATTGTGTAGGAGATAATGGAAAAAAGGTCAAAGGCTGAAATCCTACAAATGGGATGATGATAAAATTCATACTATTAAGAAGACCGATGTCCTGTTAGCAAACTCTCTACCCAGCGTCCTTTAAAAAAAAGTTACAGTAACATGTAAGGGTTATAGGTTCAATACTGTGGTCTGTTTCTATAAAAGAAAGATAACATTTCTAGATTTGAAGGCAACCCTTCACTATTGTTAAGACCCTAGAAGTGATTCGCTCACTTAGCTTCAAATCTTGTCTTCTACTCCTCTTTGAAAAGACATGGGCATTATTAATAGATTAATCAGCTACACATAGGATGTGTTTTCTAATGGATAGGAAAGCTGTGTACTTGAAGATCTTCATGCTCTACAAAGAAAATCCTGCCCAGCCGTTGACATGACCGACACTGCATATTTCCGCACACAGTGATGGTCACTTTGAGCTTATGAAGGTTTCCTGTGCTTTCGATAGTCTTGGTTTCTTTGTTCGTGCAGACTTTTAAATAGACCCTTGAGCCTCTGCCCTTTCAGCCTGTGCTGCCTTCTCATCTGCCTGCGCTGTAGCTTTTGTCAGCAACTGAGCAATCTTGTTTTTACTTCAGATTTGGGAAGCTATAAACCGCATCTTTTTTAACCTTCCACTCCTCTGCCCCTTACGGAGCTGTTGGAAGCGAGATTTAAAGTATAAATGGGTGTCAGCATTCAGATTGCTGGTTCTTTAATAGCTGGGCAGCGCTGTTATCCTGGGATCACAAAAAGGGCATGGGCTGAGCCGGGGGAAGGGGTGTGGGGGGGCACACTCTCACACAGCTGTAGTCCCCGGGGAGAGCGGAGCTTGGTCAGCCTGAGCCTGGTGAGGACCCCTCCCTGCCGTGCTCTCGGGAGAGTGCTAAAATCTCCACTCCTGAAGCCTCTTACTCCATAGTGCCTGCGTGTGGGAGTGGGGTCCCAGACTTGGCATTGGTCCAGTTGTCTTCGTTTTAATAAACGTTACCTCTGTACCATTTTATTTTGTCATGATAAGTGCACCCTTCCACCCATCCCCCATCCCCCATCCCCTCCCCTGAGGGGACCGTCAGTTCTCTATATAAACATAGTACCTTTATAGGGCATCTCTAGTATGTTCCTTGAGTTCATTTTACATATTATAATTGTATCTCCTTTAAAAAACATGTTATAAGTTATTTTTAAGTTTTACAAAAATACTTAAAGGAGAATGGCACGAATGCCCACCACCCAGCTTGCAGTTGAAGGCATAAAGTGCTGCCCATGTGAGGTCTCCCAGCCTCAGGTCAAACACACTGGCCCAAGTTTCCTACTTAACATGCCCATTATGGGAATTTTATTTTATATGTTACGATCCTTTTTTTAAATAAAAGAAAGATTTCAATACCCAGTTATTTCTCAGTAAGGCTGGAAAACGTTCACAAAGGAAAGAAAGAAAAGAAAGAAGGCAAGAAAACACTATGTAGCAAGGAGGCGAGCTCTGGATTCAGGGTCCAGGTGCCAGCCTGGCCCCTTCACGCGCCTGGCCCAGCAGACACCTGCTTTAGACCCTCTGTTGCCTTACGTGAAATCTCAGGCACTCAATTTGTCCTTTAAGGAAACATGACTGGGCTAATCATAAAAGACAATGGCGGGATTGTATCGCTGTTGTCCTTACTCTTCTGTGAAGTGTGAGCTGTGTGCCAGACACTCCGCTGGGAGCGTGGCTGGTGGTGGCTCGTGCCCTTCCCGCGGCTGCCCCGGGGGCCATGCACGTTCCTCTTCTCAGGTGGGTGGTGGGGCCTTGATGCGATTCGGGAACTTTCCCAAGGTGAGCGTACAGCTCACTGACTCCAGAACCTCCTGGCCACAGCAAGACGTCCTCGCACATGAGGTGGATCCCATCGGTGGGGACTCGGCCACCTCGGCCCCACGTCATACCTCCACTGGACGACGTGCCGTGCTGCGGGGTTTTTTTATTTTTCTGTACAGGAATATTGGATATGGTGTCTCATAAACTGATGTCACCTGGTGTGCCAGGCCGAACGAGACTTGGCCGGTCAGTGCACCCTCCCCACCCCTGCCCCACCTGTAGGAAGGGCCAGTCAAGTCTTACAGACCGTTTTGTGAGTTTATGACAGAGGGAGCAGTTTAAGGGCCTAGAAACAAATACGGAATTCACAGAAGTCCTTCGTAAGTGGAGCCTGAGGGGCGCCTGGGTGGCTCGGTCAGTTAAGCCTCCGACTCTTGATTTTGGCTCAGGTCATGATCTCATAGTTCATGGGATCGAGCCCCACGTTGGGCTATGTGCTGATGGTGCAGAACCTGCTTGGGATTCTCTCTCTCTCCCTCTCTCTGCCCCTCCTGCATTTACACTCTCATGCGCTGTCTCTCAAAATAAATAAACTTAAAAAAAAATTTTTTTTTTGAAAAGGAAGTGGAGCATGAGAGGGGCATCAGTGTCTGTAAAGAGCAGCGGGAGGAGCACAGGCTGCGCTCCTGGAAATTCTTCCCTGGGGGCAGCTAGTTGTTAAATGTCTGTCTTTCAGCAGCATCCTCTCCTTTCTGGTTTCTGTGAGGAAAAGTTAAATCACAGTAAGTTGAAAAGCGACACTGATGTGTTATAACCCATCACAGTAGACTGAGAGCTGAGTCCTGACATGAAATGTCCCTTTCTGAGGTGTCACCTCTAGGAAGTGGCAGGTGTCCTCCCCATGCCACCTGGCTCCACGATAAAGTCACAGCGTGGGTTTGTACCCATTTGAATTTTTCCTCGAGTCAATTGGAATGTGGAATTGACTGGTTACACTCAGCATAATATCAGAGAGACAATAAATCTAGCTGTGGCTCTCATAAAACGTGTTTCTGCGAAGGTAATGACTCATGATCAGACGCATGCACAGACATCACGAGAGTGCGAAGAAATAGAATTCATAACCTTTGGCTTTAGAACTCACGGACTGCTCTGCAGGCCCAGGCAGCTGGCTGGGGCCAGTAACGCGGAACCGTATGCTTTGTGCGGCCTTTCTTTCCCTCTCTGGGTTTCTTACAGTCCTACGTTCTGTTTCCTGGGATATTTTAGGAAGAAAAATGAGTAAAGGGATAGAAAATAGTTCTGCAGTTAATCAGTATAGGCTAATAAAGGGAAGGTGAATGAGATCTTTAAGTATGAGCGAGTGGGATGCCCAATGGAAGACCAGATAAAAATGAATGAGGCTCAAATAGAGAGAGGGTACTTTGGGTGTGAACAAGCATTTCTTACTCAAGAAGGTACTGGAAGATAGAAGTGGGTCTCAGAGCGAGACTTTGAGGCTACTTTCCTGTTTGCAAGTTGGTGTCCTTCGCCGGAAGCAGACCCCCCCTGAAGACGGATACAACTTTGTGCCTCCCGCCCAACTCAGTGCCGGCTCCATTCATCTTGGGCCCCCCTGTCTCTTACACCTGACACCCAGCCCAGAGCACTCCCGTTGGCCCCACCCACACAGACTCCCAGGATGCAACGGCCCCTCACCGTCTCCCCGTGGCCCCTTGGGTCCTAGCACTGGACTACACTGTGTGCCTCTGGACTGGACAGCCAGTAGTGGTCCTCCTTGTTTTTGTTTGCTTTCCTGTGGTAATTCATAGTGCTGAGCAGTTTTCAAATGCACAGTATTCATTTTTAACTGTTTAATGAATTTTGTACTTGTTTTCTACATTTTTACCAGTTTGCCTTTCAATTTTCTTGTTTTTATTTAAGATTAACTAAAATTACATATGTTATGTAGTCAGGTTTATTAATCTCTTGTAATTTAAATGTTATGTAATTTTAACATTCAGAAAACTACACTGAAACCTTCAGCAATTAGTAAATTTTTGTTTTATAATGTTTAATTCTTAAAATTTAATATTTTCAAACACGTGCACATTATAATTTTAAATGTGCAGAAATATGCTCATGTATGTGTTTTTCTGTTCATCTTTTCTCCCTTTCCTTGCTGCTTCCTTTGTCTCTTTTCGTCCACTCCATGTTGGTAACCTGAACTGTATCTTCTCTTATTTTTCTTTGCATAGTCCTGTAGTCCCATGATATGCACGCACACACACAAAGACACAGCCACACAGTTTTTATTGCCAGTCGCCATTTGTAAAAATGGGATCCCATTTTATATGCTTTTCTATGTCTTTCCCTACCTTCTCCTTCTCAACGGTACATACAGAACGGTCATTGAACTCGAGTTTCTGCAGTTCAGTCTTCTAAACGGTTGTGGGATATGTGCAGCATCTTCATTTATAAAGTCTCTTTCCATAATTTCTTTTCCACTGGGAAATCTCACTGGAGTTTCATGTTGCTGTGTGGCGTGAGGTAAGGATCTAATTCCTTCTCTCTCCTGAGTGGCTGGCTAGCATTTCCCTGATGTTTTGTTGAATTCTCTCTTCCCATTCTGTTGACCTCCAGCTCTTCCTTTTCTGCCTGTTATTTGTGTATGTATCATGGTCTGCCTGGAGGCTCTCTACTCTGTACAGATGTCCCCTTTTTGTTGTTTTATTTGCTTTCATTTTAAAACACCTTTTTATTTTTGAATAATTGTAGAATGATAGCCAAGAGCCATAAGAGAGTTCAAAGTCTGCTTCACCCAGCTTCCCCTAACATCAACATCTTACATAACTATTGTGTATTTATCAAAACTAAGAAATTAGCTTTGGTACAATGCTGTTAACTACGTTAGAGACTTTGTTCAGATTGTCCTAGTTTTTCTCCTCATGCCCTTTCCCCGGCTGAGGTTCCAATCCAGACCCCATGTGGCATTCCGTCCTCATGTCTCTGGTCTCCCTCAACCCATGACCCTTTTCTGTCTTTTCTTGTCTTGTGTGACCTTCGCAGTCTTGATGAGGAGCACTGGCTAGTTGTTTTATAAAATGTCCCACAATTTGGGCTCATCTGGAGTTTTCTCATGTTGAGGCTGTGTTGTAGAAAAGGAGGAAGCATCCCAGAGGGTGAACTCCTTACTCATCAGATCGGGGCCTGTGACACTGGCCCCAGTGACGGCTGCAGATGTCAGCCATGGTCACTTGGTCCAGGTGCTATCAGCTGGGTGCGTCCCCTGCAAAGTCATCGCTTCTTCCCCACGTTGTGTTCTCAGTCCAGCCACACGCAAGCCCCACCCACCGGAGAGAATTTGTGGACATAATTTAAACCACCACAAACAATAAATACTTTGGGGTAGATCCTTTGAGGTCCTACAAATATCCTGTTTTTCTTAAAATTCTGCTTCTCATTCTACCATTCATCAGTGGCTCTTGTCTGTGCCAACTATTTCTGTGAACTTCTCGCAGTGGCTGTTCTACTTTTCCCATTCTTTCTGTATTTATTAATCCAGATTCTCCGGTCAGGACAATATGTCCTTCCTCCTTCGATCATCTACCATTCGAACATTATTTATGGTAGGATGGATTTATGTCATTCTCTATCTGATACGAGCTTTATTCTTCCTTTAAACAACAATTTTGGGTCTTTTATTACTTTTTCATTCCTCTTATAAACTTCAAAAATATTTATTTTCCACTTTCAGAAAGTTCAACTGGAGTGTTTTTTAAAATCTTATTAAACTTTTCAACTGAATCTAGAAAGACATTTTATCTTTATGATCCAGTAATTGTCTTGTCTGGAAGCACGGCATGTCTGTCCACTTCCCCCCCTTACTCTCTTGAGACCTCTTCTGGCTTCTCCAGGTGGAAGGCACAGGACTGTGTTCGATACTATGTGTTCTAGATTGATAGCTGAGACTCCGTAACTTCTCTCTGCCCTTGCCTGGATTTCCTTGTTCTTGAGCACAGCGAATTTGGAGCTTTCTGCTCTTGGCATCTATTTAGAAATTACCTTACTGACTAAATTGCTATGTCATGACTGGTTGGTTCATGGTTTTTTCCCAACTTCTACACTTTTCTTTTCCTTTTCCGGGTGAAGCTTTGGTTCATTGTCTCTGAGATGGAACAATACACCTTTCCCAAAATGATGTAGCTAGTAAGGTTTTTACACAGGCTTCATTTGAACCTTCAAGTACGTACAGTAAAAACCGGATATTTTTTGGCTAGATTCCAGCAGGGGTGTGGATTTAGTACTCGATCCGCAACCTTTTATGAGCAGCCTTCAGGACGGTAGGTGAACTGAAGGGAAGAGAGCAATTCTATTTTCTTATTTTTTAAAAAAATCTTGTCCTATCATCTCTTAGTCAGCTTGGCCTTTGAGTAATGGCATATGCATATCTTTATTCTTGTTCTTCATTGGTTAAAGTGTCCAGGTACGTTGATGTGCTCCTAACTAACTACTACTTTTCTTTTTGCAAAGTAAACTGCTGTTCACACTGCTGTCACATACCAGATAATTCATAAAGTACCACAGTATTCAGAGTTACTAGCATCACTCCTACACAGCTTATTCCTGCATCAAAAGAGGAAAGTCCTTTGTGTCCTCTGAGAAATCTTACCGCCCGCAGAGGCGTTCTAGAAGCCCAGGTGTACCAGAAGGCTGGCCTCGCTTTTTCTTGGCTCAGCACATTTGTCCTCATCTTGAGTCTGGGTTCTGGGTGACTAACTCCCTTCAACTTTCTCTTCGTATCAGCCCCTTTGTTCCTCCTACCATAATGGAAATGTCCCAAACTCAGGTGTTTGTACAGTCAAATGTAGTTTTTAGCAAATTTCTTTATTTTACTAGTATATCCCACAGCACAGTTGAACTAGCTATACTAAGCAGATAGTTTTTGAGCAAAGGAAGACAGAGATGCTTTTTCATTTAGGAGGCATTAGTGTGTAATTAGCTGTTGCATATGTTACAGGGTTTAATTAATAGCCAAAAATAATATTTTACCACCGTAACTTTTTTTCTTTGTGGTAGCTTTAATGAAAACTTCTCTAATATGTCTCTACCTTTCTTTGGAGCACAGTGCATGTAATTTATGCTCTTTTCAATATCATTGCAAGGTTATAATTAAAAGCATAAATTCCTGTTTCATGACCCTGAGAGTCTACTGAATTGTTCAGTCCCTTTTTTATCTTAGATTTACCGACTGGCCTCAGCTATGCATTTTGCGTTCTTGTAACTACATTTATGTACCTTATTTATGCCCGTTGTTGATTGTCACCGTGCTGTCAGTATCCCTGTCTCCTTCATTCTCCTTCATTCTCCCTCCTGAGCCCAGACTGTCTTCAAGCTTGACCAAAGCAGGAAGTGGACTTCCTGTTGATAAGATCTGGAAGGTTCTGGATGATGTAGCTTCTCCCACCTCCTTGGCTTCACGGACCCCCTGTATCACACCACGCCTGTCCCACCTCAGGGCCTTTTGCACCTGGTGCTGTCTGGATCCTCTAACCTTGGTTTCATGTGGCACATCCTGTTTTACGATTCGGTTCCCAAACACCAGCATTTGTCTCTCCTAGTAAACTGGCAAAAACCCTGGACACTGGAGTGCTCTAGGAGGGTAGAACAGCTTGTTGGTTTTAATTCCCCACCGTTCTGTCTCATGGAACAAGTTCGGAGTGTTCCTTCTGCTTTTCTCTGGCATCAGTTTTTTTTTTTTTTTTGGTTTTATTTTTGTTTAATTTTTATTATGAAATAATTATATATTCATAGAAAGTTGTAAGAATTGTATCTTTCCTCAGAGAGTCACCACATATCCTTTAGCCAGTGGCCATATTTTACATAACTGCCGTGCACTTTTCAAAACCAGGAGATGGGCACCGGTACCGCGTGTGTGTCTAGTTCTGTGCTGTGTTATTACGTGTGTATGTTGTGTATCCAGCACTGCCGTCAGGACACAGAACTGCCCCGCGACCTCAGAGATCTCCTGAGTGGTTGCACCCACTTCTCTCCCTTACAGCATCCTTACCAGCAACCACTAACCTGTTTTCCATTTCCATAAGTTTGTCATTTCAAGAATGACGATATAAGTGGAGTCCTACAGCGTGTGATCTTTTGAGATTGGCTTTCTTCACTCAGTAGTGAGGTAGCGCCCTGGAGGTCCATCCGAGCTGTGTGTTATCAACAGGTAGCTCCTTTTCACTGCTGGTGTCGTGTTCCGCAGTAGGGCGGCAGCAAACTTTGTCCAACTCTTCGCCCATTAAGGGACATTGGAGTTGCTTCGCGATTTGGATTCTTCCAAATAAAGCTGCTGTGAACGTTTGTGTGTAGGCTTTGGTGTGGATGTGAATTTTTCTTTTATGTGAGATAAATGTCCAGGAGTGCAATTGCTGGGTCAAATGGTAAGTGTATGTTTAAATTTTTAAAGAAACTGCCAGTTTTGCAGTGTGGCTCTAACATTTCATATTCTCGCCAGCAGTGAATGAAAGCTGCAGGTTCTCCGCGTCACCATTTTTATTTTTGCTGTTTTAGTAAGTGTGTACTCGGAGCTCATCATGGTCTTAATTTGCATTTCCTTCATGGCTAGTGATGTTGAGCAACTTTTCATGGGCTCCTCTGCCATCCATATATCCTTTCCAGTGACATGCCTCTCAAGTCCTTTGCCTGTTTCCTAATTGGGTTTGTTTTTTTTTTTTTTTTCACTGTGGACTCTTGAGAGTTCTTTCTGTATTCTAGATGTGTCCTTATGTCAGTCCTGAATATTGGTTTACAGGTATTTTCTCCCCATCTGTAGCATGCCTTTATCTTTACAGGGTTTTTCACAGAAGTTTTTATTTTGTTCATCTTGTTTATTGATTTTTTTTTCATTTATGGGTTATGCTTTCACTGTCCTGTCTGAGGACTCCGCACCAAGCTCTAGGTCCCAAAGGGGTTGTCTTGTGTTTCTTCCAGAAATTGTATAGTTTTGCCTTTCACATAGAAATCTTGAATCTATTATGAGTTAAGTTTCATTTAAAGTGTATAAAGCTTAGGTCGAGGATAATTTTTTTCCCTGCGAGTGTCCATTCGCTTTCACACTTTTGTTGAAAAGGCTTTTCTTCCTCCGTTGAATTGCGTCGTCACCGTGGTCAAAAATCCGTTGGATGTTTTTCCATGGGTGTTTCTAGGTTCTGTATTCTGTTCCATTGATCTTCGTGTCTGTTTATCTACCAATATCATACTGTTTTATGAATCTTAGAAAAATCTCCCCTGCATCTACAAAAACATGTCTGGGATTTTGATAGGTATCATATTAAATTTATTTACCTGTTTGGAAAAAAATGATACCTTTATTATTTTTCAATCTATGAAATTGATATGGCTTTCCATTTATTCAGAGCTTCGGTCTCTTTCTCCAGTGATTTTGTACTTTTTCACATAGAAGTCCTAGTCATACTTTCCAGATACTCACATAAGTATAATTTTCCCATTTGTTGAGCAATCGCGAATGATATTATGTTTTCAATTTTTGTCTTCACATGTTCATTGCCATTACATGGAAATACAATTGGTTTTTGTGTGCTTATCTTGTACCCTGAAACCTTCCTTTCTGATTTGTATGCCTTATTATGATGCCGAAATCACGCCCTTTCAGGGTCCTGGAAAATTCCTCTGTTGAATCCTGAGCCCTTTCGATGTGACCTAGGCTTTGATCGTTTCCAGCCTATGTGATACATGATGTTCAAGGCTCATCTTGTACATTCCCTGGCAGAGACCACATTCTGGCATCAGAAATTGGAAACATCACTTTTAACTACTGTGAGAGACTGCCTGACTTCACAGTTCTCTGCTGGAATGTGGCCACTGATTAAACCTCTTGGTACTCCCTTATCTATCAGAGAAGTTCCCAGGAGGGGTTCAATAATTAATTACCAGATGAGGGAATGAATGAATGAGTGAATGAATGAATGAAAGAAATACATCTTGAGCTAGTCTCTGATGATGGCAAAACAAAAAAATATAATATGGCCCATGCAAGAAAGAAGTGGTCAGAGCAATTCAGATCACTACCAGTCTTTCAAAGAATTAAACTCCTGCGAACCATAAAACTTGTCTTTCTGTCCTCCCTCACAGTGACCTCCCATAGGCCTGGCCTCTTTGCTCTCCTCCTTCCTTTCTGGATCCTTTCCAAACTTTGTGTTTCTCTCCTTGGTGTGAATTCCCAAGACCCTCCTCTGTCTCGAGACTCTGCTCCCCACCCCACCCCCAAACTGCTTGATAAGGCCCCACAGGAAAGGGAGAAGAGATTGCAAATGTTCATGTTTGGAACATCACAAATGCACTCATCGCAAATATGAGTGCACGAATGGTGACACTCACAGGAAGCGCTGCATCCCCCTGCAATGTGTGAGTGGACACGAGCTGTTGAATATCGACAGGCCCCAGCCCCGTGCTCA
Organism: Lynx rufus; assembly: GCF_022079265.1. Taxonomy (NCBI): domain Eukaryota; kingdom Metazoa; phylum Chordata; class Mammalia; order Carnivora; family Felidae; genus Lynx; species Lynx rufus. The sequence goes on from NW_025814842.1 coordinate 3,028,448, forward strand.
GCACATGCACATACTTCTGACTTACCTTTTAATACACACGATGGCTCTGTGAGCTGGTAGAGGTCTCTCATTTCTGAGATGAAGAAACGGAGCCCAAAGAACTAGTTCGTAAGGAGTTTTCTGTGGCTGCTATAACAAATTTCCACAACGTTGCTGACTGAAAACAACACAGATCTGTTTTCTTACCATTCTTGAGGTCAGAAGTCCACAGTGTGTCCGGCGGGGTTAAAATCGACGTGTGTGCAGGGCTCCGTTTCTCTGGAGGGTGTGGGGAAGAATCTGTTTCTCACCTCGCCAGCTTTAGAGGCTCCCGGGCTCTGGGACTCGTGGCCCATCGGCCACCCTTGGAGCCGGCGCTCTCTCTGGCTCTGACTGTCCTGACTGCCTGCCCTTTTGGGGACCCTTGTGATTGTTTGGACCTGCCCACATGGTCCAGCATCATCTCCCCATCTCAGGATCCTTAATCACATCTGCAGAGTCCCTGTGCTGTGTGACATAACCTATCGACAAGCTCTGGGCGTGAGGACGAGGCCATCTCGGGGGCCATTCTGTAGCCTTGGAGCAGCTACATGCATTGCACACGGAGGCAAAGAGTTGTGTTGTGCCTTTTCCCAACGCTCCTTGGGGAGGTCTTGGAGGTCTTTACCTCTGGATAGCTCTGGCACAGTTGGCTGTGGTCTTTCACTCTGTTCACACCTAGCGCCTGGTTCATTTTCATCATTTTGGGCCGGGGCGCTAGTTACACACGGCTTGTGGCAGACGGAAATTGAGGAATGTGGCCAAGGACCGCAAGCAAACACACCAGCGCCTGATGGACAACGGTGCGCATCTCTAAGACAAGTGGAGGCAATTCTGTTTTATGTTACTGGGCTGTGTCTGTCATGGAGATGAACTGCATGGTCATTAACCGCGGCAGGATGTGGAGACGGTTGGGAAAAGTGACTCTTACCCTTTTTTACTACTTTTATCCATTTCCCTCATTGTGTTTTCCTGGGGGGTATCTAGGCACTATGAGTGATACTACCTAAAATTTGCACGCTGTCTGTATCTCACGGGTGCATTGTCATGGTTAATAATGTTTCAGTATACTTAGACTTTCCCAAAATGGTCCTCTTTAAGTTATTTACAGCTGTATTTTGGGCCTATCACCATTTACCCTTGCAAATCTGAGTCGCCTGCCTATTTTCTCATTTTAGACCCATCCTAATGTCCAAATCAAATGGTTTTATAAAGCTTTTCCTGGGCAAGTCCGAAGTGGGTAGTTCTTGAGAAAAAAGATTGTCTGTCTCCAAAGGAAATGATCACTAATCTTCATAGCCGACCCCACGCCTCTGATTTCTGCCTCTTGTTAGTAGGAACAACGGTTGGACCTAGTAGGGAAGAGAATTCTTCCCGGAATTCTCAGGGAGGCCCGGCTTTGGTGTTCTGCCCCGACATTCAGAGGGACCCTCACCTCCAGCTTCTCTACCTCAGAGGCACGGGGCTCCTCTGTCAAGATCTGGCATATTGTGGAGCACTTGTCCTCCTGGTCGATGTCCACCCATGGGACTTTGTCAAACCCAAGTGCAACACCAGCTCCGTGGCCCACCGCCGCGTGCTGGGCACTGTCTTAGCTGCTGAGGGGCCAGACATGAGTCCTAGAGAAGTGGGGGAGAGAGAGAGACAGAGATAGCACAGGGAGGGAGAGACAGAGACAGCACAGGGAGGGAGAGGCTTACCCCCAGGGCCTCAACCCTGCTGAATGCCAGGACGAGGGTTTGTGTCAAATACTGTTCCTGGCCTCTTGCCTAACTGGGTCGAGGGAGACTCAGGTGAGGGAACTTTCGGGGATTTGTCTGGGGTGGGGTGGAGGAGACTGGATTAGAGTCTCAATTCTTCAACTTTCCTCGGGAAAGTTACTTCATCTCTTCTAGCCTCCGTTTCCTGTCTGTAGAATGGGGATGAGACCTTAGCTCAGCGTTTTTGAGTCTGGGGCATAGGCCAGGCGTTGGGCCAGTCGCTTTTTCTGTTACCCCATTTGTTTCTCACCCCAGCCTGTGTTACCCCCCACTGACAGACCAGCAGCCTGCTTTGTGTCCATAGCCTGGGGGGGCCAGTGATGCGTGCAGGGTGCTGAGCACGATGCCAGGCCCATAGAACATGCTCAGAAAAGTCTGGATCTTCTCATTCCGTGAGGAGCGCAGAGCACCTTTGCGGAGGAGGATGGTCAAAAGGGGCTTACTGCTTCTTCGCACACCTGCAAGCAGCCCCAGCTGGTGGGACGACTGGGGGTGGCCAGGGGGGTCCGTCCTCAGGGAGACCCCTCCAAACGAACAGGTTCACCGCCGCTGAAATGGAACTCAGAGGAGTCCGTCCAAACTCAGGGGAAAACACCGCCGGCTGTCTCCCGGCCGGCGGCTGTGCCGGGTTCCCCAGCGCGGGGTGGGGGCCAGTAATACGAGGCCGCCCGGGCCCAGCTCAGCCCGTGAGGGGCGGCAGCTCTCCCCGGAGAGATTTTCATGTCACGGTAGCAAGGGAGGTGGTAATGGTTCCTGAGGGTTTAGTTCAGCAGCCCGGGGTTTAAGTACCTCCCAGCTTTGTGTATAAGTCCGTTTCTCTCTGTGGACTGACCGTTTCCCGCGTTTGTTTGCCAGGCTGTGTGCGTAAGCGCCTTCTGTTTACACGCGTATGCCACGGCCCCTACTCGTGGTTTCCAGAAGGAAAGTCGTTAAGAGAAAGTTGGCTATTCTTCTAGATTTATTTCCATCTTCCTGGCTGACAGAGTTCTGTCCTTGCGCACGAAGATCTTGCCCTGTAGTCTGGGGAGCTCGCGTTTTCCAGGGGCGCGCGGCACTGCTGAGGACCAGCTGTAGTCCTTGAGGACACCTGTGCTCTGCGGGCACAGCTTTGTCCCTTGGTCGTCAAACAGACTTCAACAAAGAGTGGAACCTTTTTGTGATAATTGCGTTTCTCTAGGAGGAGTGATGGTGGCCGACTTGCTCGGGGAGAGCATCCCCAGGAGCCGTGTCCCCCGGGGGTCCGCCAGCGGCCCCGCCTACCTTTCCCTCTTCATGGCAGCTGCTCCTTGTGATTGATCCCGCCAGGAGGACCCACCCCGCCACGGACGCCGCCCCCGTGGAGCCAGGGTCAGGTGCTCTCGGCCCAGTGCCCCTTCTGCAGAAGGAAGAAAGTCTCCCTGTGCTCTATTCTGAAGAAAAGGAGATGCGGAGAGAAACTGACTTGTCTGATGCTTGAATCGCCAGCCTCAGCCTCCAGACCCAACCTACTAGGTGGGAGTGGCTGGGTCCGCCTCACTTGCTCACTGCTCTGGGAGGGACTGGTTGTCACAGAGGTCACATAAGGGCACACACCCGCTCTGCGTACTCGCTCAGTCACTTGACCGTGGCAGTGCCCGTTGGCTTTGGGGCTGACTGAGGTCTTGTTTTTATTATGCCATATATAAGATAAAGTGAACTTACATCACGGGCATCTTCGTGGTTCATTCGGTTGAGTGTCCGACTTCGGCTCAGTCATGATCTCACCGTTCACGGGTTTGAAGCCCGCGTCGGGCTCTGTGCTGACAGCTCGGAGCCTGGAGCCTGCTTCAGATTCTGTGTCTTCCCCCTCTCTGCCCCTCCCCTGCTCACACTCTGTCTCTCTCTCTCTCAAAAATAAACACTTGAAAAAAATAAAGTGAACTCATTTCAGACTTGTCCACTGATGTGGAGGATCTCAGGAGAGCCCCCTCTGGGGAGACTGCCACTGGTGCCTGCCTGGGTTTTAGCCATCTTTCTGGAATCCTTGTTGATGGTTTCTGGTTTGAGTAGATTTTACGTCTGGGTAAGTTCTCATGTTTGGGGACCTCAAGACTACATGTTCTTGTTTTTTTTTTTTTCTTGTTTTAATTTTTTGGTTGTTTGTTTTAGTGGGGGGAGGGGAGAAGTGTGCCTGGAAATGTTTATGCCTAAACTTCAGCACTCTTTAAACCTTCCTCATCCAGCTCCTCTCTTTTGCATATGACCACACCAGAAATTGCTCCTGGTCACTTCCTTGTGCCTAGAGCTGGAACAATTAGTTAAAATAACAAAAGGCCCTGGATCAAGTATATATTCACTAAAATGCTTTTTTAAAGTAGCTAGAAGTAAGAATAAAAAGTAAAATAAAATGAATGAACTAGAAAAATAAATAAGTAAATAAATCAACGCAGCTAGAAAATTTAAGAAGCGCTGCTGTAAATAGATGTATTTCTCCTGGGCAAAAACCCCTGATGAAATACACCCTCCAGGAATTGTATCAAGTTGCCCTGTAATTTTTCCCTCTGTCTTCCGTCTCTGCTGATACGCGGCATCTTTCCAAGAGGAGGAGGATCGATTCTGTTTACAACACGTCAACATGTGTCGAGAGGAGGCCAGGAATTTTCTGGCATTAAGGTCTTGTACAGTGGGTGTTGCTGCTGGGGCAGTTGATGGATGGAAAGGCCTGGAAATGAGGTTTCCTAGGCCCGCCCGCTGCCGCTTTGGTCCAGCTCCTGCGCGGATGGCTTTAGGTAGTAGCAGCTCTGCATCATTTTATGACGTGAATCTGGTAATTCAGCGACTCGGCCGTGTTTGTTTCGCAGTCTGTTAAGTAGAATGCTACCAAGTATTTGATATTTCACCCTGGAAGGAGGACATTTGACTGCATTTAGTATTTTACTACCTACACAGCGCACCTGATAGACTGAGGAGCCAGATTCAGGTTCAGCAAACACCGAGTGAGGACGCCGTGTCAGGCTCATTCACCTCGTTGCCTGATTGGTACTTCACGAAGGTCCTTTTGATGGGAGTATGGTCACTCCTGTTGCGCAGATGGAAGAACCAAGTAGTGAGCCTGAGGGAACAAATCAGAGCCAGACCTGATTCTGGGCCTGTCCACCCACATGGGCCACACTTGCCTGGTCATTTCAAGGACCTTTCTGCATGTACACAGAGTATTGTGATTACTTCAGCCTGGGTTTATCCACGGAGTTCCTGCCTGTCATCTGCCGTGATCTCGTACTGGCGGACAGAGGGGCTGTCTTCTCTGGAGACCGTTGGAGATTTTACCTTGAAGGCAGGCCGTGTTTAATCTTGGGCCGCCAGGAGCTGCTCTGGAGAAGGTGAAGAAGCTCTGAGCTCTGGTGTCCTTTCTGCTCTCATTCAGAGACAGACATTGTGCCCAGGAGGGTGTCCTCTCTGCTTCTCTTTATGGCCCCCAGAAGTTTCTCAGCCACAGCTGGGCCTACTGACCTGGATGCTCGCCCGTGCTCATGCTGCTGGCAAGCAGTCTGCAAAGCCGCAGGCCGGGCCCACGGGTTGGGAGAAATTCGGACGCGTTGTCCTTTGGGACATGTGCTGTCTCACAGGAGCCCTGGGCCAGAGCTTTGGGTCGAAGGCCAGACACGTGGGTAGGAAACCGGTCCTTCCTTCCATGTCACCTCCAGGGGCAGCCCCCCCGTTCCTGAGGTGTTACATATGTTTTGGGCTAGAGGACCTGGCCTGTCTTTCTAATGTGACATCTGCATTTTACTTCTTTTTTTTTTTTTTTTAATTTTTTTTTTCAACGTTTATTTATTTTTGGGACAGAGAGAGACAGAGCATAAACAGGGGAGGGGCAGAGAGAGAGGGAGACACAGAATCGGAAACAGGCTCCAGGCTCTGAGCCATCAGCCCAGAGCCTGACGCGGGGCTCGAACTCCCGGACCGCGAGATCGTGACCTGGCTGAAGTCGGACGCTTAACCGACTGCGCCACCCAGGCGCCCCTGCATTTTACTTCTTAAGGAGCTGTCACCAGGAAGATAGATGTCAGATCTCCACGTTTTCTGGTGGCTTGGCTGACTCTTTGGCTCCTCCTCCTTTAACATTCTATACAATACGCATTGGGGACTTCATACGGCTGCCATTTTCTTCTTCTGTCTTTTGGATGTGTTGTTCCCTCCTTGTGTTCGGAGACCATATTCTCTGGTTACCTTCCCTGGACAGTGTCATTCACACAGCAGTCACTCCATATGGACTCATGGGGTGATTGGATTATCTCTTTTCCTGGCCTGGGTTCTGGCACCAAGATGGAGTTGAAATCTTAAGCATGAAGAGAGAAAAATGAACACCTGTATGTTTTCTTCTTGTTATTCATTCAACATGTATGTGTTGATTACATCCTTTCAGTCAGGCTCTGCGCTTAAATACTGGGGGACAAGTGTGCATAACGCAGAACATGTGAGTGTTGAATATACCTCACATCCAAACAGTTTTAAGGTGGTAATCATCTCAGACATCCTATCCCGTAATGTATCTGTAATTAAGAGTGGACACTTCATATAGAATAGAAGAATTACGTTGAAGACTTTATATAAATTTACCTCTATTTCCCCATATACTTGCCCTTGTGAAACTACCTATACATGCTATAGAAAAGAGTCCCTCTGTGGACTAAATTGAAATGTTTGGCAAGGCGTGGACCACAGTGGTAACTAAGCTGGTGGAAAGTTGGCCCAGCCCCTCCCTGTCTCTTTCTTCCATCTCTCGTGGTCTTTCTCCTACCACAGAAGGACAGTGTGTGTGTTACCGGACAGCCACCCCTCTCACATTTGATGGCTGCCTTTCTCCTTGGGGGCTGTGTTCCCGGTACAATGGTGCTGAATTGCCATCCCATGTACCCAGTGTTTTCCGCCATCTATCCTGAGTATTCTTGTCTTCTCAGCTCACCTCGTCCTTTCTGTTGGTTTGAAATTCTAAGAAACAGGCCTCCCACATTCTTCACTTGCTTTCAAAATGTTCTTCCTGTACCCACCGCAAACGGTCAGCAGCACGTGTTTACTTGGTGGCTAAATACACATGACGTTCCGGTGCCTTAACGTTTATTGAATATCCAGAGACTCATTATTGCCAAAACTACTCGAAAGCAATCTTAGTTCTTATAACTATACCAGTAATGGGAGTACATTAATTTTGAAGTTGTCTGCCTTGAAGTAGCTGTGAGGCTGTAAGGCTTGAGATGCAGGCTATACTCAGAACAATAAGCCTTAAACCGTTCCATTCAAAACTTAATTGTTTAATTAACACGGAGAACATTTTAGATGTTTGTGTTTTTAAGGACCTAAAAATAATGTCCTTCATTTCCTTGTGCTCTAAAGTTTTTAAAAAAATGTGCTTGAATATCAATACAAGCTTAATCAAATGCTGCCTTACCATTTGTGATAGTAAAACCACAAACCCAAGTTATACTTTTATGTTTTATGGGCACAGTTCTTATTTTACTGAACCCTTCACTGAATTTTTATCATAATGTATAAATCAATGTATGTATTACCATCCAGTTTGTGTGAACGGTGTCAAGGATCAAAAAACTTAGTGATAATCGAAGACCGTTTATCTTTTTTTGAAAGCCCTAGGATGGGTTGCATTGAAAGTTTTGAGGCACATCATGGAGATTTTTTTGGATGTCCCCCGGGACTGCCACTTTGGGCCCACAGCCACTCTTAGGGGAAAGTTAATAAAGTGTTTCCTATTACTTCCTGTAGTTTGTAAAAACACTGAGTCTAGGGGGCTCAGTCGGTTAAGCGTCTGAGTCCTAATTTCGGCTCAGGTCGTGACCTCGTGGTTCGTGAGTTCAAGCCCCGCATCCAGCTCTGTGCTGACGGTGCAGAGCCTGCTTGGGATTCTCTGTCTCCCTCTCTCTCTCCACCCCTCCCTTGCTTGCTCTCTCTCAAAACTACATAAAGGTTTTTTAATTAAGTTAAATTTTAAAAAGGAACACTGAATCTGAGCTCCTCGGGATATGGGCAGTGTGCACTTGGTTCAGCTTCGTATCTCCTCCACTCTGAGTTAGGCCTGGGGACTCCAGGCTGACTGAACAGTGGACACAGTTACTTACGTCTCTTCCCATGGCAGTCCGTGCGAACATCTGCCTTTCCATTCCTGCAGCTCCAAGGTGAGGCGCATGCTGGGCTGTTTTCTTCCACCACCAAGGGCACTTCTGTAATTAATGTATCTGTGCCACAGGTTGGAAAGCAGGTGTTCTTTATGGCGTCCAGAATGTGACGTCCTCGGACGTTGGCAGGTGTGGCAGGAAACTCACTTGTAGCTGTGCCCCCTGGTTGGCTCCCCACCCCCACCCCACACATCACATGCATAAGCCCTTGGGTCTAGGCGCCCAGGGGCGTTTTTTCCCTCAAGGGGGATTCTGATCAGTGCTGGCGGTCAGAGACCCCAAGGAACTCTCTGAGGTTTTAACTTTCCCGAAATAGAGAATTCTTATTTTGCTTACTGCCTCAAGAAAGTGTTGGGAGAATCAAGTGCAGAGTCAAAGACACTTGGAACGTGCCCTTTAAAATGAGCTCTCTTGTGAATCATAGCGTCTCCTCCTTAGGGCAGCCCCACGACGAAGGACAGCTGGTAGGTTTCTCTCTGAAAACTCCCTGTGCTTATAGTCAGTAGCAGGTGACCCTTTAACTTGTCCTTCATGAGTCTGACACTCTGGTTTCCCAAGCTGTGGTGCATTTTACCCATACTGGATTACGTTTTTAAGTTAGTGTATTCTTATCTTTATCACTATCCCAAAGAATTAGAATTACAAGATTTCATTTTGAAATGTAGAATTAAAATGGGGAAGACTAAGGAAATAGTTCTATGTAAAACCATACATACGTTTATTTTAATAAAGTTAGAATAAAGGAAGAATCTCTCTGGCTTAATACTATAATTTTCCTGCAGAGTCAATGTAAGTTTTAAATTAGTACTTCGGAATTATGTGATAAAAAAGCCAAGTAGTCCATATTATGGGCAAAGTATTCAGTGCGTGCCCTTGCGTTCATTTTGAAAGTTGTTCTTCTGTAACAAAAGTGATTTAACCTGAAAAATTGGAAAAATATTTTAAAACACAGAAATCGAAAGAAAATAAGTTATGATCGTACCAGTCAACAGGAACTATTAACATTTTATGCCCTGAGGATGCCTTCTTCCCTTTTTGAACTCTAAAGGGACACTACTGTATATGCTGTATCTGGATTCACGTGACTTCTGGTAACAGCAACCCTAACTTACACAAGTTCAAACATGAACGAAGTACCTCATTCTCCGAAACAGCAAGCCCAGAGACGGGATGGGCTGCAGGATGTGGTTCATTGACTGGGGCAGCTGGCAAAGTGAAAGACCCCAGTTCTTTCTTTTTTCTCTCTCCTGCTGCCGACGTCATAAGCGTCATGCTAAGGTGGCTCTCTTCGTGGTCACCCCATTGCCGCTGCGAACATCTGGACAACACGCGTCCTTGCTCGCATCTAGTGGAGGGAGAAAAGCCCTGGTGCCCAGCCCTGGAAACCCTGTCCTTCCATCTGGTGAGAGGGGCCTAGAGGCAGCTGCCCCAGAGCAGGGACAGTCACCACATACATGCCAAAGCCACCTGGTTCAAGCCCGGTCTCCTTTGTCAGTCACTGGCAAGAGGGGTTGGATTACGATGATCAGCTTAGACTAGTTGGGGTCAATTCTGCAAATCGCTTTGCTAGTGTAAAATGCTGGAGATGTGGAATCAATGTTGGAAGTCAACCCCCACCTCAGTAACCAGACGTTTTCACAGAATATTTTATGGACACATGTGAGAGTCATGTTGAAGGATCACTTAGCATACTTCCTCATCATTGCCTTCAGGTTGTTGACTAAGTTGCTCTGACTCTCAAAGTTCTGTCCCTCCTCCTGCTCTTATCTACGCACCGCCTTTCCCCTGCATTGCAAGGGTGGCTGCCTGCAGCTCAGGACAGCACATTTCCTGCCTGGCCTCCGAGAGGGGTGAGAGCTCCCCCCCAAGCAAGCTCCGCCTCCTTCAGCCGCTGGGCAGCTTGGGTCCAGGACCAGCCCCTGATGGTCTTGAGCGTGGCACCAGTACCTGTACTGGCCTCCGATGACCAAGAGACACGCCTGGTGCTGCGAATGGGCCGATTTGCCCACATGTGTGGTGCCCCACACAAGGTGTGGGCTCAGCAGAATCAAGGTCTGTTGGGGAAGAAGAATGAACGTGTGGTACCTGCTCCACTGTCTTTAAAAATTGCTCTTTTCAGAGGCGTCCGGGTGGCTCAGTCGTTTAAGCGTCTGACTTCAGCTCAGGTCATGATCTCACGGTTCATGGATTTGGGCCCTGCGTCGGGCTCTGTGCCGACAGCTCGGAGCCTGGAGCCTGCTTCGGATTCTGTGTCCCCGTCTCTCTTTTGCCGCTCCCCCACTCACACTGTCGCTCTCTCAAAAATAAACATTTAAAAAAATTTTTAAAAATTTCTCTTTTCGCCACCCTTGTAACAATTATCTGAATTATCTGAAATTAAGATAACTGTCTTTAGATAGTTTAATTTTCATTAAAAAAAATCAGTTTCTTCGTTAGACATGCTCTGTTCAGAAAGAGTTGGAGAGGAAGAAAGAATAAAGTCCTCATTAATCTAATGTTCTCCAAAGCTTTGGCATTTTTGCGGTGTCTTTTTTGGCATAGACAAGTTTTTCCTCATAAGTTTTGACTTAAAATGGTCTAGAAATTAAAAACTAGAAGAAAAAATGGGCTTAAAGATACAAATTATCATAGATGTAAACTTTAATATTTTTGTTCTTTATGTACTTTTTTATTTTTAATAGCCTTGAGACAATGTCATAAATAATATAGAGAATTAATAGGCATTTTTGCAGAATAATTCTGAGAAATCATAGGCATATTTGAAATTACTATGGCAAAAATCAGATGTTAAGGAAAAAAGTTATGACATACTCAGTTTTTAAAGTTATACTATTAAGGTGTAACTTCAGGTGTAATAAATATGCATATTTAATTTTAGGTGCTGGTGTGACGTGCACTAAAATAAAATGGAACAATTTCAGTGGTTCTATAAAGGAATCTATAAAGGAGTCATAAATAATTATAGTAAAGCTTCTTTGAGGTATTTTTATGGGAATAAAAATTGAAAACTTGTTAATAGGGAAATTTTTGTGAGAAAGAGGTGAGTTAGTCTTAGAGACCTCCAGCTGCAATATATCGTATGGGAACCCTGAATAAGCAGTTAACTTCTCAAGATAATCTTGTATAATGTATAAAAGTTGAGAGTTTTTGAAAAAGCTTTCCAGAAGGTAGCAGGAAGGAAAAAATTATTATTATAGTAAAATTCCCCGTGACAGATCATCCAGTTTCTGTGTTTTTTCTGTTACCAGAATGGAGACCTTATCTGGATTTGGAAGGGCTACGACTGCCTAGGATTAAAATGAACAAATAGGGGCGCCTGGGTGGCTCAGGTGGTTGAGCGTCCGACTCTTGATTTTGGCTCAGGTCATGATCCCAGGGTCGTGGGATCGAGCCCCACGTTGAGCTTCACATTGAGCGTAGGGCCTGCTCTGCCTCTTGCCCCTGTTCGCGTGCTTGCTCGCTTGCTCTCTCTGTTTCTCTCTAAAATAGATAAATGGATTAATTAATCAAGATAAAATAAAATGAACAAATAAACGTATTTCCTGTAGAATGACAACTTGTGTGCAGCCGTGGGATTCACTTCAGGTCCCAAGGTGCTCCCAACATTGGGAACTAAGAGCCCTTTGGTGCTCAGAATGTGTCTTACTCTCAGTGGGAGGCCGCCCTTTGCATTTTGTGTTTTGTAGCAAAATCTACAAATGCTAGCAAGAGCAGAGGATACCAGGACAGCTTATTTTAATTAAAAGCTGCTTGGATTTATGGAAGTTGTGTCTTTGTTGTTCTTCTTCCTCTTCTTTTGAATAACCTGGTGAGTCTGGGTGTGATCTGGTTGGCAGAGCATCTGTTCATACGTGGGAAGATCGTGTTCTCCCTCTGGTATTGTTACCTTGCTAGGTTACCTTGAACGAACAACTTAACCACCCTGTTCCTCAGTTTTCTCATTTCTGAAGAGAGGGTGGCTGGTCAAATGTGTCTCCCAGGTTCTTTCCTGCAGCAGAATTGGGCTCTATGGGAAGTCTCCGTGAGGAGGGGTCAGACTGTGAAATGGGCGGGGCGGGGAGATGGCTGGGGTGAAGGACGAGCAGGCCTGGCATCAGCAGTTATGGGGGAATCCAGTTGAAAGGGCCAGCACCATGCCCACTGGCGACTTTTCTTCTACCCGCCAGTTGAGAAATAGAGGTACAGAAACTCTAATGAGGTTCCTTGGGAGGCGGAGAAAACCGCAGCAAATTCATTTGCCCCCCGGTCTAGGTTTTGGGCAGTTCCGCCTTCCGTCTGAGCGTTTATTTGTAGTTTGTGGCCATGGTGTGATCTCACGGCCCTGCCTGAAAGAAAAAGACCAGCCCTTCTGGGATTTCTTGAACTTGTTACAAGTTCCCAGGGGAAGCTCTGAGTTTTTAACTAACCCTGGATATGTGAGTGCCTCACAACCGAGGGTCAGTAGGGAAGCAGAGGGCTCAAAGCCTCCCTACTGGAGTGTGGACGAGGCCAGAGGAGGCTCAGCCACCGCCATGTGCCTCAGCTCGGCCTGTGTGTTTTTGTCCTTCGAGATCTTTTTAAAGCCCTGGACACACCTCTCTCGTTGGCCTGATAAACTAATTTGCCTTACGAACAAGAAGCGCTGTGGAGTGGCTCTGACGCTGTCTCTTGTCTGACACAGAGCCATCACACTGGAAAATCAACTGGTGATCCTTGCAGCGACAGCGGGTGATGCCAGGGTTTACTACGCGCAGGCCGTCAACGAACGCAACGGAGACAGCAAGACCAGCCCGCTCGTTCACCTGAGCGTAGCAGGTAAGTTGTGAGACGCCACATGATAATTCTGAAAGCAATAAAGTCTTGATTTAATTAATGCATGTCTCACGGGGCCCTTTGCAATCAATCTTCTGTCTCTAGGATGGTGGCCATGGTTCAATATTGATCCACTGTCAATAGTTGCTTTCTTTGAAGCTGTACGCGTAAAATGTGAACACACAACAGGTGATGCCCACTGCAAGGTCTTATTCGTTTTGGGGGTTTCAAAAATCGTTTTTAACGTGTATTGTTTTTAACAACAAATCTTGGTTTATAAGGAATTCCATCAATGAACCTTATTTGAGACTAGATTAGGCACAGGTTATGTTAATTTAAAAATAAAATCCTTGAGAAAACATAAATATTGTGTTCAAATTAGCAGTGTTTCTTAATCATAATGAGCTGACCATTTTTTCTACCTGATTTAACGGAATTGTGAAGAGAACACGCACAATTACCGTTACACCTGCAGTTTATTTACAGAAATGTTAGTCTGAGGAAACTTAGTTTAAACATTGGCCTTTGAAGAGGTCTCTAGGAATTCTCCCAGAGTTGATTGCTGGAGAAGGGGAAAATGACCAGAAGCAAAAACTCTGACCTAAAAGATTAAAGCGTGCGTCTCACGGGGCCCGTCGCCAGGCGTTTGCAGCATGAAGCTTCATGGGATGAAATGTGGTGATTTTGTGTTGAGAAAATACAGGTGGGAAATAGTTGTAGACTTCAGAATTCCGTGATCACATCAGACAAGAGTGAAGCAAGTGATTTTGTCTGTATGGTAGCAGACGTCACCTTTTTGAGAAACGTCTCTGAGCAGTGGTTTCCCCCTCGGGTTTGAAAAGTTTCCTTTCATTCATGGGTTGGGATCATAGTGTTTGCTGCTTGTGCTCCCCGAGGGATACGATTGCACGAAGCCAAGTAGGGCTGGCCGAGGGAATGTCTGTAGCAAACATGGGGTCGGAGACCCCGGGGTTACCTGGTCGGCTTCTACGTCCCCTCACGTTCCTGGTAAGTGCCCCCAAGTGGCCATTATCCTGCCATCAGCCCCTTTGTTCCTGGGAATTGAAACCTGATCTCCAGATTATAGACTGGGCACAGACTGGGCTGTCTCCATGGCCTTTTTAAGGCTTTGGAGAGTTATGTGCATCGACTAGGTGTGGTGTTCACAAAATATAGGCCAGGAGGTACTGATATTTAAAGGACCAGAGTGGAAATAAATATGACTTCTCAAGAATTTTTTTCAGTATCGATAACAACAGATGGAAGTCACATTATTAAATAGATTGATTGCTTTAGTGTTTTCCAAGTTTTACAATTACAGCCATTTCTTCTATTTAGAAAATAGATTTATCACTCAATTGTGATATACCTACCAGGATAATAATTGGTCAAACTGGTAAAATTCTAGGTCAGAAACAAGGAAATTGGCCTCAGTCTGTTGGAAGAGAGAAAAAAATTCCACAAATATTCTGGTTAATGTAATGCTAACATCAAAGAGTTATGAAATAGTCTGAACCCATGGTGTTCTACATTGCCTATTGTAGAAAGGCCAGTAGGAAACAAAAATAAAACAGTGATTTTGCAAGTTGCCATACTAATGGATACCGTAGCGTTAGGTAATTGGGATATGTAAATGCTTTTTCAGTAATTTCAGTTTCTACTCCAACCCAGAAGTGTATTGGGAGTAGCTCATAAATATTATAATTAACTGCCTTGCATTTTGCTCCTTGTGTATTTTTATCTTTTCATTGGCACCGGGTACAATGTGTAGAAGGTGGGTTATAAAGAGGTTGGTGATACGGACGGACTTGTTTTAAATTTTTTTTTTTTTTTTGACGTTTATTTATTTTTGAGACAGAGAGAGACAGAGCATGAACAGGGGAGGGGCAGAGAGAGAGGGAGACACAGAATCGGAAGCAGGCTCCAGGCTCTGAGCCATCAGCCCAGAGCCCGACGTGGGGCTCGAACTCACGGACCGCGAGATCGTGACCTGAGTCGAAGTCAGACGCTTAACTGACCGAGCCACCCAGGCGCCCCGGGACGGACTTGTTTTAAATCTCAGGAGAAAAGCTGCCTACTGTTTCCTTATATAGTCTTTGCTTTTTATTGGGTCCAAGTAAAATGTGAAGAATGAGAAGGTTGAGGAACCGGCCTTATTTTGATTCTTAGGATAACATTCTGTTGACATATTGGATTTAGCTGAAAGTTAAATGGCACTCAATTATGCGCTTTCTCACTAAAAATCCTATTTTGAAACCTCTAAAGATCAGGAAATTGATAAATCTGCAGAAACCCCAGAACTGTGTGTTTACATGTCGCTTCCTTCCGGAACAGTGGCAGAACCTATAGTTCAGGACTCCCTGCAGCACCGGGGGAGGCTGCTTGGGGATGAGGTGTCCTCAGCACACTTACACATCTTTTGTTTCTTTCTTTCTTTTTTTTTTTTCTGATGGAGCCTTTGTAAAAACACCAAACAAGATTGATGAAATTTTTTTTCAAAACTTGCCAGCCAGCATTTCTGAAGAATCCAAAGATGCTACAGCCAATTATCATTTAACGAAGATAAATTTTTCTTCGGCATCAGGAGAGTAAAACAAAGAATGTTTCTGTAGTGAATACGACTGAGGTTGATAGGGGTAACTGGAGATTAAGTTCCTGGTGCCTTGTACTGTAGCTGATTTGAAATTGGAGAGTGCCCGGCGGCCCCACCTCTCGTTTCCTATCGTAAGAATAAGCTGTCCCTCCTGCAGGACAGCCCAGTGTCAGGTAGGAGAGCACAGGGGGGCCGGCCTTGCCTCCAAACATCTAAGTGAGTGATGCCCGAACACCCAGCCCCCCCAGGGAGAATGATGTATCTTCCCCAACAACTGTGGACTTGAGAGTTCAAAACCTCGCCACCGTTTCGGTTGCCAAACGCTTTACCTACACTGGAAGCGTATGGGAAGCAGAAGATAAAGAGGGTTTAAATAGAAATAAATAAATGTTTACGAAAGTGTGACAATTAGCGGGGAAATGCAGTCCCATAATGGTGCCGCCTCCTGTTGGTGCATGGTTGGTGGCTGGCGTTCTCATCTCTTCACGTTTCTCCCCCTTTTGTCTGGCCAAGAAGATAAATCGTAGCATGTGCTGCACAGATACCTCCTGTCCTGAAGGAGAGGCCATCTCTGAACTCTCCGTTCTCCTCCCCCGTGAAAGCTTGCTGCCATCTCAGGGGTGGATTTGCTTTGAAGTTGTGATGTGACGTGAAGCCAGCAAATGTCAAGGACATAGGTGGGACCGTTGAAGCGCCCTGCATGAATTTTTCATCGCTGGCTCCCGCAGTTCAGGTGCACGCCAGAAAAAGAATGGGCTGAACTCACCCGAGAGTAGACGTTTCTATTCTGAGGTCAGACCCAGGCAAGCTTTTATAAACCTGTCGACCTGCTTTTGGTTTTTGCTTTGAAGATTTTACATTGAGTTAACTTTTGTGGATCAGATCTTCTGAACTGAATGAATATGTGAATAAGAGCTTCTCCTTAAAATCAGAGAAAAGGGTAGAGTCAGGAGATGAGAGGAATTCCGCACGATGATCAATCCATCATTGTGTGACGGCCGCCTGCACACCTCGACACATCATCACTTCTGACCCGATGCGCAGGACGCCAGGCGTAATGAGAGTCTCTGCCGGGGAGGAGGCTGAGGGGGAGAGAGACACGGCCGCCTGCCTCCTTCCCGTGTTTTCACGTCTTTCATTTCAATGCCTGCTCTTCAAACAAAGTCCTCAGCTAGCATATCATTTTAGCTGATCCTCCTTCGGGCTGACAAACCATGGCTTTTCATTCTGAAGACCACTTAACATTCCTTTGTCCTCTATAATGCTAATTTGACTGCAGACCTCATATAGGCTTAGTAGTTGAGACTGGATTCCTGAGAATAATGTCCAGGAACAGTCAAACAGTCGTCTGAGAGAACTGCCCGGTAAAACCTGACTTTTGTGTGCCCAGATAAGATTCTCTCTTGTTTTCTTTGTGCCTTAAAATTTCAGGGAGAGAGGGGGCAAGGCATGAGCCTGTCAAGTGTGCCCTGACGTGGGTTGGATTCCCAAAGCAATAGTAGCAGTTTGAAATATTACTGGAAACCTGTCTAGAGACTGTGGCCCTCCCACAAATGATCAATTTAGAATCCTGCTACAGCTTTACACATTGTAGGGACCTTTACTGCCAGAACTTTGAGAAACACATATAGCAAGTGTGTGCTTAATGGTAGAGTGATGAGTTAATCATTTAGGACGGATTGAGCCTTCTAAGTGGGGTGTGTAGTGAGACGTGCTCTGGCCCGGGGATCCTGGGGCTGGGCGTGAGCAGAACTGAGTGTAGGCTGTGGTCTCTAAAGCGTGTTTGTAGGCACTCCATCAGGAAATAAGCCTTGAGCCTTCACGCTAACATATGCACACTCAGTTGTTTATAGATTATAAGCATAAGAGATACAAAAGAGATAAGTGGTATCTTTAGTGTCTTGCTAATCTTGAACATCTTATTAATCTTAAAAATAAGACAAGTAGTTATTTTACCAGTAGAAGTGAGTTTATTCAGGAATAACAGAACATTGCAATTCAGGACAAGCAAACCATGGCAAAACCATAGGCAAATCCAAGAAACAAAGGAGAGGAACGTTGTTTTATGGAGAAGAAGGAGGAAGTTGTATGTGGTGGGGGCGGGGATTGAACAAACATCCATTGGGGAAAAACAAGGGTTCATGGTGGTGACGGTCCCTGATTGGCTGAGTTGTAGGGTGGTTGATTTTGTTTAGGGCACGCATTGCATTATCTTGGCCTGCCGGGCCCTGTAGCTGAGGTTTCTTTCCTGTTGATTGTTCTTCTCTTGGGTCTGTAATAGACATTTCTTCCTGTGAGAGACATCGAGGGATGTCACTCCAGCCTCCCGTTCTAGCCCCCGAGCCGACTTCAGTGAGGTTCCCCTTCATTAACTTTTAGATTCATTCCATCTTTAGTTCATGTCTCATGGCACAATAGACACTTCTTGAGTGGAAATCCATATTTTACGTTGTCTTCCTGCTGTTTAGTTTTTTGGACAAATTCTTGGAACCTCTGTTTAAGGAGGACTATGTATCCAGTATCATTGCCGATGCAGAGCCGCTGTTCGTCGTCCTCTTCTGTGCTGCCTGTGGAGTGACTCCAATCCGTGCCTCTTGCCAGGAACGCTTGTGTCTGGTTATCTATTCTGTGACAGTTAGTTTAGTTAAAACCAAATATAGCTGGTCCTTGAAGAACATGAGTTTGAACTGCATGGGTCCACTTACATGCACGTTTTTTTCCCGATAAACACAGTACGGCTCTGTAAATGTATTTTCTCTTCCTTATGATTTTCTTAATGATGTTTTTTCTCTAGCTTATTTTATTATAAGAATATAGCATGTAATACATAAAACCTACAAAATTTTATGTTAATCGAGTGTTATGTTATTGGCAACAGTAGGCTATTAGGAGTTAAGTTTGGGGGAGTCAAAGTTATACACAGATTTTCAACTGTGCGGGGTGTCAGCAACCCAACCCCCATGTTGTTCCAGGGTCCACTCGACACAAATACATCTGTCTGGGCGAAGGTGAAACCACAGCCCATTGGCAAGTTCTGAGAGCAGACAGATACATGAGGGCATCCTGTCTACCTCCTTGAAAATGCACATTTTTGGTTCTCCCCTTGAGAGAAGGTGTATTAATTACAGTGTATGATGTGGGGGGGGCCATCCCACCAACACACCTGGCATTATCAGAGGTTAGTTTTCTTCTTATGGCTTTGCTTTAAAAACATAGATTAGGGACACCTGGGTGGCTCAGTCAATTGAGCACCCAACTCTTGATTCCAGCTCAGGTTGTGATCTCAGGGTCGTGAGTTCAAGCCCTGTGTTCAAGCCCTTACTTAAAATAAAAAAAAAAAAAAAGCTAGTTCTGTTTTGTTTCTCAACCCCAGGCATATGTTTATATGGGTTAGTGACAGGCTTAGAATCAAGTTCAACTGGTGATTCTCAACCAGACTTAGTTTAAAACAAAACAAACAACAACAACAACAACAACAAAAAAGACCAGTGAGGCCTGGCGGATGAGACAAAACTGGGTTATTTCCATTACCTACCTGCTCTCGTCCGTCTTCTCTTCCCATGCTGCCTTTCTTTCCCCTTTATGGCTGATTGCAGCCTAATCTCAGCATTGGCAAGTCTGAGAGAGTCAGTTTAAACCATAAATTGTAACTTGTCCTCAACTTTTCAATGTATTCAGGGTAACCAAGTATCCTTAGTCTCCCAAAGCAGCCTATGCGGACCTCTCAGGGCACACACACACATTTCCTAGGGGGTAAGCAGGCACGCATAATCTTTGCGGAATCTATTTCCAGGTGCTTTCATATACTCTTCCTAAAGCCAGATCTGCCTGAGCATGCCTGAGTTTCACGGAGCTCTCTTCCTTCCGCAGTTGCCTCTCTCACTCGGCACAAATCACACTCATCCCGATTCTTTAACACAGGCATTAAGTGAGGGTGTGAGTGTCCAGGTGCCAAACAAAGGGGTAATCCTAAATGTCAGTATCGGCATTGAGAAAGTGAAGGACTCCAATAAATCATTGTATAAATTAGGTGCTTCGGTGTCTTGCTGTCTGCAAAATGAGGCAGGACCGAAACGCAGTGTCAGTTGACTTTTTATTACAAATAATTTTTGAAGATTGCTGATATCAGTGCAGCTTCTGCTTGTAGGACAGGAAGACATTTCTGGCCTCTTTGTGGTTTGGGGGCGATTCGCCTAACACTAGTCAATGAAATGTGAGTGGAATGAAGTACGTCGCTTCCAGGCCAGGGATTTAAGAGGCAGCAAGTGACCTTCACGCTGTCCCTTCCCTGTGGCCAGGCCACTTTTGGAGATGGTGGAGCCCAGGCTGGAAGCTGTCCAGATACTGGAAGAACAGCCCGAGAGAGCCCCCAGTGGAATGACGCCTTAGGGACCGGGGAACGCACCTCTGTGTGCCAAGCACTGTGATTCCACGCTTTATTTGCTACTGGAACAAAAAACGATCTATCCTAACTAATAAATGACCATGTGGAGTTCAGAAGGGGCTAAAAGAACTGAGAGAAACCCAGGTAACAAAATTCCTTCCACCGTCATCTGCTTTTCTACGAACATAGTTTCACAGGAGTTATATATACAGAAAAGAAGTAGGATTAGAATCAGGGTACACGGCTATCCATTTCTGGGAGAGAGCCATTTTCAGTGATTTTTTTTTATGTATAATATTCATCAAAATCGGTTATACTTTTGATTAATTGAGTACAAATAACAATTGTAACAGTAACTCAATCCAAGAGAACTTTTTTTTTTTTTTAACCCCAGAGCCATATGGTTGCTGGGAAATTTTAATTTATATGCATATTTTGTCAGAGGCTATGATAGGGTGATCAATAAAATACTTGGAATCATTAAATGTAATAAATTAGGATAAAATTCTGTGGGAGGTATAGAATGAAAGTACAGGTTCAAGATGAAAAAGGAATGAGGTCAGATTTCTGGCTACTAAAAATTAAAGCTTGTTGATGTCTTTTTTTTTTTTAATTTTTTTTTCAATGTTTATTTATTTTTGGGACAGAGAGAGACAGAGCATGAACGGGGGAGGGGCAGAGAGAGAGGGAGACACAGAATCGGAAACAGGCTCCAGGCTCTGAGCCATCAGCCCCGAGCCTGACGCGGGGCTCGAACTCACGGACCGCGAGATCGTGACCTGGCTGAAGTCGGACGCTTAACCGACTGCGCCACCCAGGCGCCCCGATGTCTTTTTTTCAAATGGGCGACAACGTGCATCAAATTCTTAGACCTGCTCTATCAAATGCCTAGATTCCTTTGGATACATATAAAAGAGACCGCAGACTTCTACTTTATTAAAATACACTAACATATCCAAAATGAAAATACATGTGAAATTCCCTTCTCTGTAGTCCTTCAAATGTGTGTTAAAAAGCATTAGACGTTAACGTTAGCTGTGGAACAACCCAGTTTGGCAAAATTCTTCTAGGTGATGTAGGAGCAGAAACTGTTCCGAGCTATATGCAGCTCTGATGCTAATTTATAAATAAGTGTGCTGTTAAGTGATTCCCCAAGGGAGAGGCAGAAGCAGGGCCCTGATGAGCCTTGAGCTGCAGGTAGGTGTTTCACGGACATTTTCGCTGTTGAATCCCACAACAGCCTGTGAGTCCGTGATCAACACCATTACCGAGCTGAGGGCTCCAAGGCCCCAAAAAGATTGGGGTCATCGGCCAAAACCACAAGAATTGCGACTAGGGGATTAGGGACTCAATACAAAGTTTCTCTGAGCCCCCAACACCCTAGATTTTCCTTTTAAAAAGGAACAGCATGTATTTTGCACACTGGGTGTGCTTTGGTGGCCAACCCGTGTCCAGGCCAGAGGAGAAGGCATAGAGAGCTCAGGAAGCAGCCTTCCCGTTGAACTGGACATTCAGTTAAGAGCTTCTCCACACTCAAACCTCAGAGGAGCTTGGTTTTGTTTTCAAAAGGAAGCTCTGTTTTGAGCTCAGAACCACTCCCCATAAACATTCAGTCTCCGTGTACTGTTCATGCACATGCAGCTCGGTGGCTGGCACCCTTTTGCAGCTGCCAGGGGTACCCTTGGGTGGCCGTGAGTGAGAGTGTGAGCACAGGTTTGCCGAAGTGTGTGGTGGGAGGGGAGATAGTCAGCACTCGGTGACGGAGCATTCGTAACAGCAGGGTGTGTTGTCACTTGTCACCCAGGATGCAGTAGACACTATGTGGGCATAGAACAGGACGTGGTCTGCTCTGGTGACGCGCACGGCCATCCTCGTCTTCCCAGCCATTGCTGGTGACCGGCCTTGGCGGACTCTGCCCCCAGAGCAAGCCACAGCCGGCGGGGTGGAGCACAGCTGCTCCAGCTGGTGCATTCAGTAGACAGAGTGTCGGCATTCACTTGCTTCTTCCAGGATAGGATGATTATCCAAGGGCACAGACTGTCACCTAGTAGTGACTTCGTAATCAGACCTTAAATCTCCCCCAAAGCCCACCTTTAATGTTTTTCACAACTACCCCTCCTCCTGTCCCCTTGTGAGATACATCAATTTAAATTCTTCTGTCCAGACATCTCGACACAGGAGTCTTCTAACTGGCGCTTCTAAGGCTGCAGCTGGATGTAACCCTAATAATTTTACCCTTGACCCTGGGATCTAATTTCTTAACCTTAGCCAACAAGCAGCCGCATGCTTGCATTCAGGTGACTGAGAATTTGACATCCTTTCATTGCAGGTTCTTAATAATTAAACAGAACATTTCAAAACTTGTCATGTATTGAGAGGGACTCAACATTGTGACTTACTCATGCAGTAAGTACCTTCCCAGCCTGGATCACTTCGGATGTCACATTCATTGAAGTACTTCATCTGCTTTCCCTGTCGCTATAATTGATATGAAAAGATAAGCAATTTTTAGAGGGCACAAGCAAGGGGGATGGAAAATTGAATTTTCCTCGCAATCATTTTTATCAAATCTAACATACATCCATTACCCATCTCGTCTGGGGAAATCCTAAACAAAGTAATGGTTATCAGCCAAGATGAGGCCACAGAACCAGTTGTTAGTTGTAAATAGAGTTTTCTGTGAAAAACTGTGTTTACTCAGTAGTTGGATACAGATGGTGACCGTGGTTAGTTCCCTTGTGTCGGAGCTTTTACTCTTTCCTGGACTAAATAATCCCACTCTTACTTTCATGTTGTCCCCTGGCCCTTTATGAAGGGGCCCAGTGTTCTGAAGTCACTGATTAAGAAACACATGTTTAGTTTGTCTTTCTTCAGAGTTTCCAAGGTTTGCAAACTCACGTTGTCCTACTTGCTGGGCTGAAATGTCTTTGTAGATCGTGCTTCAGAAAAATGAGATATGTGGTTTTCTGATTTGGAGGGAACGTGGAGAGAGGAAGCAGCCTCAGTGACTGCAGGGTGTCGTGGAGGGCAGGCCCGATTCCCTCCCGTGCTAACATCCATTTCGGGCTTTCCCCGAAGGATAGGAAGACAGGATGTTGCCTAATGTGTGATGAAAGCCTGTGATACTCGTTGTCTTAGCTTGGGCGCTGTAGCAAAACACCACAGACTGGTTGGCTTGTGGACAACAGACATTTACTCCTCTCGACTCCGGAGGCTGGGGACTGCCAGCCTGGTCAGGTTCTGGGAAGAACCCTCTTCTGGGATGCCGAGTTCCTACTATATACTCACATGGTGGAAAGGGTCCCTTTAGGAGGGTACGAATCTCCTTCATGAGGGCTCCGTTCTCATGACCTAATTACCCCCCAAAGGCCCCACATCCTGATGTCATCACCTCCTGCCTCCACACTGGGGGGTTAGGATGTCAGCATAAGAGCTTGGAGGGGACCCAAAAATGCAGTCCATTGCAACAGTAGGAACAGCAGTCATTTACGGAAGTCTGCTCTGGGTCCAGTATGCAGATATTCTACATGATTTCATCCCCCATTTTTAAAAAAGCCCTAGGAGGTCACTGTCATCCCCATTTCACACACAAGGAAACAAAGGGAAGAAATAATGTGTGCAAGGCCGCACAGTTAATTACGTGGCTTACTTTCCACCCAAGTCTGTCTTCTCCCAAAGAGATGGTCTCCGTTTTCTTTATTGACATTATTTATATTGCAGATCATTTTCGATTTTTAAAATCATGTTGAAAGTTCTTAATCTGATTGCTGCGTGTCTGTTTGCAGCCTGACAACCAGCCACCTCCTGATAACAGTTCAGTTCTGCCTTTACAACTAAGTCATAATGTTTTATGGCTGATCACTGTAAATGGTGTTCTTTCAGCTCTCACGGAAGGCAATTACAGCGGGTGATTAAAGCTGGAGATCTTTACAGGATGCATGTGAATATTAAATTAAGCTTTAAGAAAATCAGGTAAAGCGTCTGTTAAAGTAAAAGGTCACTCAGCTGCTCTAAAGACCATTACTGAATCCAGAGAGCTGGACTCCCCACTTTTCCGAGGACTTGTGCGTCTGAGATGTGAAAACCCATGGAATTTGTATCAGAAATAAGAGGAACCAGAAATAGATATTAAGATGTAGACACTGTATGTTCTAATTAGCCAGTTCTTAGCAACAGTCTCCACCTGTGAGTTTTTGTTCTTCCGGGTAATTACTCCGCCTATACCCTCTCCCCTTTTATGATCTCCAGCCATATCCTCCTTGGTACAAAGTCAGTTCCTACCATCAGAGCCTGGTATGGCTCTGTATTTGGTAGAGATGTCATAGGGCCTGTGACAAATGTAACTGCTGATTCTCCGTGTGATCTGCTATTTGCCCAGGGGTATTGGGGGGGCGGGGCTTTTTCAGGTCACGGCCCAAAGACTGTTATTTTAAGTGGTTGCATAGATTAGGAAACCGTGAGCTGAGAATTCCCTGGTTCACCCTAGCTCCACACCTGAATGACCACCTGCGAAGTCTGCGGGCCATCATGGTTTTGTGATATTCCTAGGGAGCAGCATTG
Source organism: Lynx rufus (assembly GCF_022079265.1). NCBI lineage: Eukaryota > Metazoa > Chordata > Mammalia > Carnivora > Felidae > Lynx > Lynx rufus. Next base: position 3,052,703 of record NW_025814842.1, read on the forward strand.
AGACACAAGCCCACAAGTGCCAAAGCACTGATGGAACTCCTGAAAGTACGGCTGTTCTTCCACGTGGGTCCCCAGCATGGACTTGACAGTCGGCGTCAGAGCTGGAAAAGCAGCCGTGCTGGCGACCCACTCGGCTGGCTCTGCACGGTTAGCTGTGTGTTTGCTCATCTTACTGGGAATGGACTTGGGGGCTGTATCCCACCTGCATGTAGGCCCCATGCTGTGCACTCCCTTCACTTTCCTGGAAAGACCACAGCACACTCCAGTATACTCCCCCATCAGGATGTCACTCTGTGGCTATATTAATGCAGACAGGCTGGAATTACACAAATGTTTGCCCTCAGGTGGGAAGGTTTCCAGCACAAACGTGCTTCCAATTTCAGACTTCTCCCTTTCTATTCTTTGAGACTTTGGGAAGCACCCTTGTCAAAATGACTTCGGGATAAGACCATATACAGGACTCGACCTTTGGTTATTAGTTGATTTCAGAAAGTTGACGTGGTTTCACACTTTTTTAGCCTATGGAGGAAAGCTTCTTCTGAAATGAGAAAATAGTCTTGGGAAAAAAAATATGCAAAAAATGTTACTGTTATAAAGAAGTATAAAATGAGTAGGCAGCGTTCTGAGCCTTTTATTTCTTTGTTCATTTTAGTTATAGTGTTTAAAAAATCATGACAGTAAGCATGTACTGGATAGAAATCCAGGAGGCTCTAGTTCCTTGGACACTGTGTTCCCATTAAGATGGGCAGGATCGTGGGGCGCCTGGGTGGCTCAGTCGGTTAGATGTCTGACTTCAGCTCAGATCATCATCTCGTGGTCCGTGAGTTCAAGCCCCGCATCGGGCTCTGTGCTGACAACTTGGAGCCTGGAGCCTGCTTCAGATGCTGTGTCTCCCTCTCTCTCTGCCCCTCCCCCTCTCACGCTCTGTCTCTCTCTCAAAAATAAGTAAACATTAAAAAATTATAAAAAAAAAAAAGATGGGCTGGATCATACCCATCACTCAAGTTTTACCTGCTGGACTGAAGGTGAGCCCTTGTGCCCCTGCCCGCTTCTGTTCTGACTGGCTGGTGCCCCTACCACCACGTTGGCATGTCCATCAGTATATATTCTGAATATCACTCCAGCCTGGAAGAATCCTCAAGGACGAATAAGAAAGTAAACCTCTCATCATTGTGGAAGGACTTCGTGTACTTTGCTGTTCTGGAGTTCCCCCAGGCCATCGCTCCACACACGTCTGAATGGAAGGGGCAGTGGGCAGGGCTGCCCTGTGATTTCTCTGGGCCTTTACAGTCTGTGTGCCTCCTTTTTGTCCCAGCGTATATGACCCCTCCTTTTAAAAATGGAGATTTCGTGTCTGCTATTTCACTCAGAAAACGCTGAGCATCTAATATGTGCCAGCATGATGCTTGATGCTGAGGAAACGACATGAATGAGGCACACACCTTGTTGCCTTTTATGAGCTCGAGCTTTGCTGAGCAGAGAGGCAGACCCCGAGCAGATGGCAGGGTCGTGATGTGGGGGACGCCCCGTGGAGTGGATGTAGGGGCCGGTGAGTTCTGCCGCCAGCTTGGGAAAACATCATCAGACGAGCTCTTTGGTCCTTGCCTCCATTTACAGAGACACGCACTCCCAGTGAGATGGTGAAGACCAGGAGGTTTGGGGCGGAACTATGCTCCATTCCACTCAGGACGGTTACAACTGCTGCCCTCTTGTCTGTTCCGTTTTCCATACCAGTGTCCCCAGGACGCGCGTTCCAGTTAAGTGTAGCATCCTGATCTCTTACCAGAATGCGTGTTCCCCGAGGGCAGGCTGCCCCTCATTCCACCAGCAGCCCGTGAGAATCCATGGGGCCTGCCAGTGCTAGTTCTGTGAAGGAGTGAGAGTGCTAGACCCCAGCGCGTTATTTCCCTTCTTCATCCTTCAGCACCAGGGACAGGGACGGGCGCCTCCTCCCGCTCGCCCAGCCTCCGCATCCCCCGCCTCCACTTCCGCGGGAGCCTTCCCTCCAACCCTGTCCTGGCCCTTCCTCCGGCCCTGCCCCTTCTGTTTCACTCTTCATAGCTCCTTCTGGTTCTCATTGCCCCCAGATGTGAGGAGCTGCATTGTGTAGGCCTTTGGTACGATACTTCTTTTTGTTTCTCTGCAGTTTTCGTTCTCCTTGGAGAACCCCTTCATTCTTGTGACTTTGTGTATCACTTTGATCACACGTTATCTCCAGACCCGAATGCCAGTCTGAGCGTGTGGTCTTCAACGTTTATTTATTTTTTTGGGGGGACAGAGAGAGACAAAGCATGAACAGGGGAGGGGCAGAGAGAGAGGGAGACACAGAATCGGAAACAGGCTCCAGGCTCTGAGCCATCAGCCCAGAGCCTGACGCGGGGCTCGAACTCCCGGACCGCGAGATCGTGACCTGGCTGAAGTCGGACGCTTAACCGACTGCGCCACCCAGGCGCCCCTGAGCGTGTGGTCTTCAAGTGAAACACCGGATGAAATGACTTAAGTCCTCTATGGCTGTGACATTCTGATTATCTTCTAATTGTTTAATTTCTTTGTCTGATTCAGTTAAGGTGCCTGAAGTGGCAGGCACGCCCCCAGGCATCTCCTCAGTTATTGACTGACTTCTTTCCTGTTTTATGATTTCCCTTGACCCCCTGGGGTCTGGCTTCCCTCTGTGGGTCAGTCTCTCTACCAGTTCTGCCGCTGCGTGCAGTGCAGGGGGCAAAGCTTGCCCAGTCTAACGTGGTTCGTGGGAGGTGGTGCCTGAGAGTGAGATCCATGCTGTTGCTGCACAGTTGCACTTGGAAGTTAGATGAGCCTGTCTCCTTAGACTTCCTGTCCACAGCAGCCTCTTCTCCTGAACTCCCTGGAGAGTCACCTCACTGCCTTTCTGCGTTTCCACCTCTTTGCTGTCCCTGAACGTTTCACCTAAACCCGTGCTCCTTTCAGAACATTTATCCACCCATCCATCAGTCCATCTATCCATCTGTTAATATGTTCACTCAGCCTATGTTTATTGAGTACTTAGTAAGTGCCAGCACTATGTTGGGCATTGGGAATATAACCGTGATTGAGGTAGACTGGTTTCTGCCATCACAGTTTGCATTAGTGGGACAGAAAAGCAAGCAAGCATGTTTGATGTGGTAGGGGATGCCCTAAGTGAGGGAATAGTAATTTTCCCGCTCGTCCTGGGCTTCTGTCTCCTCCATGTCTAATCTTTCGCCTGTTGGAAAAGGTCTAATTGGCAAATATAAAGATACACAAGATTGCATGCTGAAGAAACACTTCTGGGGGGAAGAGTTATAATAGTTCTTATTTGTATGACTATTGGCGTAGGCATATATAAAGGAAATATGGAAAATTTTCAAAAGATGGATTGTGTGAGAAATAGGGCAAGTCAGTAGAATTACAGCCATCACGCTGTGGGCCTCATTATCCTCACGAGCAGGTCCCTTCTGTGGGCAAAAGTAACTGAGCCACGTGAAAGAGTGCCAGCTCACGCCTGTGCTCTGCAAGCCCAGGGTGTCAGACTGTAATTTAAAAGATGAGTTGCTTTACAAATGGACTGTTAATATAGGTTCTTCATCTCTTAAGCCATTCAATATGTGATTTGTAAAAATTGATCTCCTTATAACTTATATATAAGTTACATACGGAACTTCTATACATTTACATAAAATAACCTAGATGTGTAAGTTACAACTACAACATGAGTCAGCTAGAACTGCCCTAGCTAGATACCGCCAACTGGGGTTTAAAAAACTGACATTTATTTTCTCACAATTCCTGAGGCTAGAAGTCCAAGAACAAGGTGCCAGCAGAGTTGACCTCTTTTCCTGGCTCGCTGATGGCTGCTTTCTCCCTGTGTCCTCACGTGGCTTTTCCTCTGTGCACATGGAGAGAGGGAGAGAAAGATCTGGTGCCTTTTTCTCTTCTTATATGGACACCAGTCCCATCGAATTAGGGCCCCGTCCTTTCGAGCCCATTTTTCCTTAATTACCTCATTAATTAGAGGCCCTTTCTCCAAATACATATTAGGGATTAGGACACCCATATATGAATTTTAGAAGGACACAATTTAGTGCATAATAACTGCCCTATCCCTGTTGTGGTTTCTTTGCTGAGGCACAGCACTGCTGTAGATCACATGTCTACTTTGGCCATCTCTGGGCTCTGTTTGCTCGTTACTGTGTTTTGCATAGCCCACACAATACCGTAAAAAGACACAAGTCAGTATTTACACATCAAGAGAAACTCGTCCAGTTTTAAAAAATGCCTGACAGGGGGCACCTGGGTGACTCAGTCAATTAAGTGTCCGACTCTTGGTTTCAGCTCAGGTCATGATCTCAGGGTCATTAGGTTGATCCCTGTGTCAGGCTCCGTGCTGGCCGTGGAGCCTAACTTAAGATTCTCTCTCTCTCCCTGTACCACTCATACTCTCTTAATTAATTAATTAATTAATTAAAAGGAGGGAGGGATGGAGGGAGGGAGGGAGGGAGGGAGGAAGGAAGGAAGGAAGGAAGGAAGGAAGGAAGGACGGACAGACGGACTAATAGCTGACAAATAGGTCGCCCCAGCCCCACCTTCCCAGGTCCAACAGGCTGTGTGGTTGGGTGCATTCTCCCAGGGCTGAGGCTTCCGTTTGCCTGTGGAGTGCAATATTGGGGGAAAATATTCATTGTGGGTTTTAAATTACTGCAGACTTAAAGCAATGTAAGGGGCAGGTGTTTTAGAGTGAGAGATTAAGTCTCTTTGTTCTTGAGGTGAATTGGGTATTTGTGTTAACAGGCCTCATCGTTGGAGAGAAGTGTTTGTGAATCTTAGCCTTATTCTTTCACATTAGCTATCTGCTCTCGAAGCATTTCACTTGTGACCTGTGATCCAGTAGAAGTGTCTGTGATGAAGGAAATGTTCTCTGTTTGTACTGCACAGTATGGGAGCCATTAGCCTCATGGGGCTACTGAGCACTTGAAATGTGGCTAGTGAAATTGCGGAAGTGAACTGTAAATGCCATTTAATTTAAATTAATTTTAATTTTAGTAGCTTCATGTGGCTAGAGGCTACCATGTTGGATGAGACAGTTCTATAAGAATGCATAGCACACTTTGGGGCGCCTGGGTGGCGCAGTCGGTTAGGCGTCCGACTTCAGCCAGGTCACGATCTCGCGGTCCGTGAGTTCGAGCCCCGCGTCGGGCTCTGGGCTGATGGCTCGGAGCCTGGAGCCTGTTTCCGATTCTGTGTCTCCCTCTTTCTCTGCCCCTCCCCCGTTCATGCTCTGTCTCTCTCTGTCGCAAAAATAAATAAACGTTGAAAAAAAAATTAAAAAAAAAAATAAAATAAAAGAACGCATAGCACTTCATATACAAAATGCCCATCACTGATGGTACGTGCTCCTGGAATTTTCTAGAAGCATTAAGAGCGTGTCATGACCAGCAATACTTTGACTCCCAGGACTCCTGGAGAGCAGTTGCACATACAAGCAGGAGAGATGACAGAGGCTTATTTACTGAAGGTCTGTGGCCACGGAGCACTTTGTGCAGGGAGCACATGTGATTGGTTAGTCACCTGCTCTGCACCTTCAGGGTCTCTGGGAGTCTGTATTAATGGCACCCCATAAAAGTGGGTGGTCACTGCCTAGCCTGCCTGGGTAGACATGGCAATCTTGATCTCTGTGTTCCACAGTTATCTATAGGATATCTCTTGTGCACCAAGCCTTGAGCAAGGCCTTGGCCAGTTAGGGGAGCCAAGGGTGAGATGGTCATGTCAAGAGATAATTGAAACAAAGGCACGTGAGCCACGATGGAGAGGAGCACAGGTCACTATGGAAACCCCGATGTGGGGCACCCACCAGGTCCAGAGGGACTGGGGAGGTTTTCCCGTGGCCTTAAGGTTGAGTAAGAGCAGTCAGATGAACTGCTGAGGACGAAGGGAAAACAGCATTGCTTGGGGTCAATAGAAGCTTCTCTATTCTCTGGGTTCTAGAAGCTTCACAGACTTTTGACATACCAACTTCCGAGATAAGAGCTTGCCGAAACATAACTGGAAATATGAACAGTGCTTTAAAAACCAGGAGAGTCCACATAAGCATTGAAGATCTGGTGACCTGGACCCACGTGCCCCCTCAAGACATCAGTCAGCCCCAGCTGAGAAGGAGTGGTTCACTTTCCGTGGCACATCTGCTCCTCTGGCCGTTGCCCCAACTCTCCCCGGCTGTGTCCCTAATAAGCAGACCAGCCAGGTGTGATTTGTCATCATGTTCACCCTACGGTGTTTCTTACTTTAAAGAAATCTTCTGTACCCAGTGTCTATCAAAAATAGGGACACAGAAGTTAGACGAGGAACGTGGACAGTATCTCACGCCTCACGATGGCGGCTTGGTACCTGCGGGCAGGAGTGTGGGCGAAGGCATGTCAGCGCTGCTCACCACTGACGGAAGGGGAATCCAGATCAGGGATCTCCATTCGGGGCTCAGTCACTGCAAGGATCTTCCATGATGGATGGCCCACGGGAGTCGGCCTCCACGACAGACACACGTCCCGTCTCCCAGACAGCTGTGTCCGAGGGAGCGCCCCTCACCTCCCTCACAGCTCTCTTTCTGGCCCCTCACCCCAGAGGGGCATTCCTTCCAGGATCTCCTGATTTTCCCCGCCGCATTGTTCTAGAAGGCCAAGCCCTCCGCTTGCCAAACAAAGGACACCTCCATAGACAGGCCAGTGCTGAGAAAGTGGGTGACTGTAACAACTGGATAAGAAATCCTGTTTAAAGTCAGGTGGCCTAGAGTTCCACGCTTTCAGCAAAATTGAAGGAGGACCCCATCAAGTTGTCGGCCAATAGATCATTAAAAATAATGTGTGATGATAAATTACTGTGTAATTTTGGGCATAGTCATTGGAATGATGTGAAAGAATTGACAGTGTTCTAGTGAAACTCCTTCCATTGCCATATGCTTGTTTATGAGAATAAGTTTTCTAAGTGCATACATTTATAAAAACAAAAACTAGAAATAAAATTGATGCTGAATGCCTTCTCATTTTAGCTGGAAGTAATATTCATCCATGAATACGTGAACTAATTTTTTTAAAAATCCCATTCATCCACTAAAGATGTATTCCCAATAAAATTACACTTTTTCATGTTCAGTATTTTTCAGAATTTGTGATGATAAATGTTGGCGTGATTATTACTTATAATAATTATAATGGATGACCAACCAGAATTTTTAACATTTAGAGTTTTCAGATCATGGAATTTGAAAAAAAAATAATGAAACCTCTATCTTTTCTTGTGTAGAGAAGTGTGATAAAAGACTCTCAAGCATAATATATATTACAGTAAATAAAATTCTATGCATGGATTGAGAAAAAGGAATGATGCAAAGTTTCCAGGTATTAAAAAGATTTTAGAATGAATGATAGTTGGTATGAAATCACAATCGTATCTAGGTCCCTTTGGATACATTTAAAAGTGTCATCTAAAGTTTTATTTAAAACACACTAGAATTAAATGTAACGTTTATGTGAGGGAGATAGAGTTTTGCAAAATTCTTTTATGCACTAAATGGGCAAAAATACCCGAAAACTCTGTCACTTAACGTGGTAAATGCAAAGCGTATGCTTCGTTTGCGAATGAAAGTTGAAGCGGGGGAGGGGATTTGAGAACCCCCAAATGTTCGTGGCAATAATGCCAGGACAGTGGGAAAACTGGAAGGACAGACAGAGGACAAATCACACAAAATTTCTAAAAGTGCTGGGCCAGTAAGTTAAACAGTAATCATAGGAAAAGTGACAAAATGGAATAAAAATATTTCAAGTATTTGATAGTGTCTTAACCCTAGGTGCCCATGAAAATCACCTGGGCTGGTTCAGGACCTTTCTTTAAAGCCCGCACGTAGGGGCGCCCAGTGGCCCAGTCATTTAAGTGTGCAACTCTTGATCTTGGCTCAGGTCATGATCTCACAGTTCATGAGTTCGAGCCCCCCATCGGACTCTGTGCTGACATGGCAGCGCTTGCTTGGGATTCTGTCTTCCTTTCCTCTGCCCCTCCCCTTCCTGCCTCTCTCTCTCTCTCTCTCTCTCTCTCTCTCTCTCTCAAAAAAACAAAAACAAAAAAACCACGCAGGTGCTTTGACTACACACACACACACACACACACACACACACACACACACACAGAGCCAGTGCTGTGAATTACTTGGTTAAAGTCAACATGTGGTCCTTGGACCAAGGATACCACCATCATCTTGGGAGCTTGTTGGGAATGCAGAGTTTTGAGTTGCATCTCAGTCCTACTGAGTCCCATTCTGCACCTGAACTAGATCCGTAGGTGATTCATATGCCCACTCAGGTTTGACAAGCGCCCCTGGGTGCAGCTACTGTTGGTATAGCAGTTCTAGACTAGAGCTGCTCCAAGGGTGGTCCGGGGACAGGCCCCTGGATGTTTGGTAGACGTGCAGATTCGCAGGGCCCCACCCCAGACTTCCTGACCAGAATCTCTGGGATTGGGATCCAGGAATCTGGGTTTTAATGAACCCTTGGCTGATTCTGGTGTTCTCCACAGTTGGAGAAGGACCGCTCTGGAGAGAATCCACACAGACCGGCTCTGAGCGTCACGCTAGTTTAGGGCGACGGCTAGGGGCTGAGCACCAGGAGGGCCAGCTCAGTGAGAGAGTTGCAAGCTTCACCGGTCTTCAGCCCCAGGTACCCGTTGGCCAGGGGTCCTGGTGGCACGGCTGATTGTCTGCGGCTTACAGGCACGGCCTGGTAGTGCCTCTTGGGCAGACAGCCCTTGGAAACACTGCCGCCGGCCATTTATTGGGTGACTCAGAAGACTGTCGGTGTTGAGGAGAGGGACCGGATCAGAGAGGGTGCCGGCAGATCCAACGGCACACTCCCCCAGTGGCTCACACCCTGAGATCAGCAGATCTCGTGGGCAAGAGGCATCCTTGCTGGAGGCGGGTGCTGTGCGCGTCTGTGGTGGCCTCAGTGGCGCTGTGGTGCGGGGCCCCAGACGGAGGCAGGCTCACTCCTTCTGTGGGAGAGAACTGCTCTTAACTGAGAAGGACAGACATCCCGCTCTAATGAGTTTCTGGGCCCTCGTGGACCCTGAGCACCAAGTGACCAGTTTCCAGAACTGCCCGTCACAAGCTGGGTGCCATGAGACCCTCCAAGTCAGGAGGGCGGCACATTTGAGGCTGGGCCTGTGCAGATACAGAAGGTGGTAAATTACAGGAAAGGTAACCCCAAGCCCTCGTGTCACCGACTTCTTCAGCACCGACACCTCTGCCCCATCTTATGACCCCAGCCTCTGTGGGAAAGGGTCCTAACAACCGATGGAGGAGTGAAAGCCTGGGACCGACTCCCACGTGGGTCCCAAGCACCCTTGGCCCATCGGAAACATGCACCCCTTCTGGATGGCCGTCAGGACGTGGTGAAGGAAAGTCCTCCCCTCCCCACACCGACCCGGTTCGGGGGTTATGCTTCCTGTTCCTAAAGTCTGCTCTCTCAGAGTTCCTGCATTATGGGAGACGGTGCTCTACCGGGGGGTGCACCAGGCTTCCCTGGACAGTCAGGTGAAGACAGGTGCTGGCTGGGGAGTCGGCACCAATGACCATGAGGAGCCCAAGCCTTTGCCCCCCAACAGGGGCAGGGAGGAAGCTGAAACCCAGGCGACTCTCTGGTATGTCCCCACCGCTGCACACCCAACAGTAATAGGCAGTGGGGGGCTGTAGCGCCCGGGGCAAGTCAGCTACCTGCTCTGAGGAAGGTCTGAGTCACCCCGCCGGACAAGTTGAAGTGCTGGCCCCGTCATTCTACGCCCCTGGGATTTTACTCCCTCACGCGGTTGAACCCAGGGCAGACAGGACTGTCCGAGTCTGTGCGGGAGGAAAATGTGTCACCAGAGGTGCAGCCAGGAATTGTGCCGTGCTGTTTGTGGAGGTCCAGCAAACCTGTCTCTTTGGAGAAGGAGTCCCAGAAGGACGTAGGTCAGCGATTGGTGGCAAGGTGGCCCAACCCATAGTCCTCTTGGTGAAGATACATCCAGCACCCGCCGACACCCCCAGTGAGTACGGACTCAGGAAGAAATGGGTCTCGTCAGCAGCCCTCCCACACTTAGTGCAGGAACCTGTGCAGCTCAGGGCCGCCATGCCTTCCCCGCGCTCTTGGCCTCCTCGACGCGGGGCTCTAGCTGGCCTGGCGGGCTTGCAGGGCCGTCTTCCTAACACCAGAACCACTTGACTGCATTTACTCTGTTGACTTGCATTTATTTCAGGACCCCGCGGAGCATGGGCTCACATCGCCTTGTGATCTGGACCAAGTTGAATATTCTGGTTTCGAATGGTCTTCTTTAGGACTACAGACGGGCTGTGATTTATTAACTTTGTCTCTGGCTACTTAAAAAAAAAGGGGGGGGGGCTTTTATTGTGAGGAAGAAATTGTTAAAACCCTATCACCTACAAGTAGGACTTGGCTCTTTGAATTAACTCACATCAACCTGTTTTCAATTGGCGATATTCCTTCTTACTTTTAATTCATTTTGAAGTACATCTGATTTTTTTATTCATAGTGCTTTTGATGAAAATTAATTAGTTTCTTTAAGAACCGAAACAGTATTATCACGGGCACTCAGACCCTGTTAGACAAAAGGGCCCTATTACAAAGCTGGCCTGAGGATCCGGAGCGCGAGGCTGTTTCGGAGAGAGCTCACCCCCGGGTGCGGCTGTGGAGGCTTTTTGGCCGCTCGGGGCCTGGGGCTCAGTTTTCTCATCTGTAAAATGAGGACTTGGAACCAGGTGGACTCCATCTCAACTTGTGTTTTATGAGCCCAACAAAATTAAACTTCTACGGAATAGGTATATAAAGAATACGTTGCAGAAGTTACGTAAACGTTATACTGATGAAACATTTTCTTAGCCCAGTGGAGAGTGCCAGTCACAATTGTAAGTAATAAGGGCACAGGGAAAAGTACAGAGAGGCAGGCGATGAGAGGAGAACAGTGGGCTCCAGGCTGGTACTCAGGTATCAGGTCCACCCCGAACTAATGGCCGAGATGTCGGGCAGGCTCGGATGGGCTGACCAGGACAGCCCCCGGTTGTGCCGGCCAGGAGGGCCCTGGATGTGCTGTCCTGGTTTTCAGGGAACAGTCAAGCTTGAAGTCTACAGACAGCCAGCTTCCTGTAACTTCACCTCTTTTGCAAAGACAGCTATGAAACCATCTTTCACGAAGCCAAAGAAAAGTCCACTTCCTTAGCTATAATTTCAATCATGAAGAAGTTAGAGAAAAAAATCAGCTTCAAAAGTACCACTTAACTTACTACAGCTCTCCAGTTGGCCCATGACGTCACTGTTTGCCTCGGGCCTTGGAGACGAAAGTCAAATCTGTTTACCTACCACGTTTCTGATTTGGTTTGACTAACCAAGAGCCTTAATTTTAATAAAACGTGTGATCCTGTGTTCACAGTCCATTACGAGTAGAACCTCCTGAATTGATCCCTTCATTACTTACCAAATAAATGTTGTTGTCTTAAGAGAAGGGCTTTTAACATAATGCTTTATTAGTCGGAATATATACTTCAGCAGAACATCTGTTATCCCACAAGATGCAGGGCTTAATGGCCTGGCCCGGGGAGGGGAGGCTGGACAGCCCTCAGAGAAGGGAGTCCGGAGAGCCAGGGTGGCTCAAGAGCAGTGACCCAGAAAGCGCTCATGGATGTGCCCCATTGGGGACAGCAGAGAGGGAGGGAAGCAGAGTTGGGAGACCAAGCTACCTCAGTCTGGAGGGTGGGAGGAACGTAAAGCTGCATCTGAGTCGTCAGGCAAACCCACCCGCAGAATGGAGGGCAGAGCAGGTCGTAGAGTGGGCAGAGGGCCTCACGTTGGCATGTGCTGGGCGCGCCGCTCGGACTTGAAGACGGACCGCCAGCCCGTCCTAAAAAAGCCGCAGCTCTCGATTCAGGGTCCCCTAAGCTGTGGGTCTCCCTCAGCATTCCAGATAGGATTCTCTCGACGCAGGTTGTTTTTTTTTTTTTTTTTTTCTCTTTAACAAATGCAACCTGGTCAATTAAAAAGAAAATCCATTTGCAGTGAATATTTATTTAACACTGAACAGGTTGCTTGCTGTACAAGCCTCAAAATAATACAAATAAAATAAATTACTGGATACATTTAGGAAGTGACTGGATCATCAGTAGAAACAGACTGAAATTGTGGTTTCTGGAATAAGTTCAGTAGAAATGATGTTTAAACCGCTCTCCTATATGCAACCTTACAGAAATCCACTTGAATGATTTTTTTTAATTTTTTTTAACGTTTATTTATTTTTGAGACAGAGAGAGACAGAGCATGAACAGGGGAGGGGCAGAGAGAGAGAGGGAGACACAGAATCGGAAGCAGGCTCCAGGCTCTGAGCCGTCAGCCCAGAGCCCCACGCGGGGCTCGAACTCACGGACCGTGAGATCGTGACCTGAGCCGAAGTCGGACGATTAACCGACCGAGCCACCCAGGCGCCCCATCCACTTGAATAATTTTAGACCATATTCCCAGTTACTTAAAGAAGAAAGGTGGGTTTGTATTTCTTGATAACACATATGCGTTTCTGTTTGAAGTAAATGAGAGTAACTCACAGATAGCAGGAGGAAAGAGAGCCCCAGAAATTTTGTTAACTATAAGTTTAGGTTGCTGATAATTGACATTGCTTTTCCTGAACTGAATAATAGCATCGCTCACAGGGGCCACACACCCAGCCGCATGCGTGTGCATACACACCCATGAAAAGAAAAACGTGCCAGCACATCCCTCTGGATATGCAGTTAATGTCCTGGTTAAAGGGATCTCAGTAAAGATTTCCTATAAGTTATGTTTATTGCATAAAAACAGGTAGAACAAGGGGCGCCTGGGTGGCTCAGTCGGTTAAGTGTCCAACTTCGGCTCAGGTCATGAGCTCATGGTCCGTGGGTTCGAGCCCCACATCAGGCTCTGTGCTGACAGCTCAGAGCCTGGAGCCTGCTTGGGATTCTGTGTTTGCCTCTCTCTCTGCCCCTTCCCTGCTCACACTCTGTCTCTCAAAAATGGATAAACATCAAATTTAAAAAAATAGGTAAAGCATAAGGTATGAATTCTGTGCTAAGGGAATTCTGCCCTCCGATTTTCACAAGAGAAGGACATTTCTTTAAGGAGTTTGATTACCTGTGATAGGTCGTTTCTGAGTATGATGTAGAGCACCCACCTTCAGCAGAGCTGATGTTCAGATGACTTTACCGCAAGCCCCAGGTCCCCGCACACCTCCCTGATCCTTTGAGAAGAAGCCAGCCGCCCCTCTATAAAGTCCCTCAGATCTGTGTGTGTTGACACCTTCTGTCTGCCTCCCTCCAGTCCTGGAAGGGCATTTCTGCTCCTCTTGGAGCTCAGAAACGTCTGCTTCCCTGACCTCCTCTTCTCCAGGAGCTTGGCTCCGCCTTGTCTGTTGTCCACTCAGCCTCCCCTGCAAATCTGTAGGCACGCTCAGTGCCTTTGCCATTGACACCCTCAGGCTCCCTGCTCCGGGGCCTTCGCCCTCCGCAGCCCTCTGGGGTCTGGTCTCCACTGACACTGCCACCAGTGGGTCAGAAGTGATCTGTACGACTCCACATCTCAGGATTTGTCTTCCATTCTTTCTTTTTTGGCCACTTTCCCCCATTAAATGTCCTCTTTCCTGTTAGTGTCGATCACTGAGGCCTGGAGCCCCAAGTCTGCTCTTGGGATTGTGTGCGCTGTGGCCGCGACTGGGTCTCACACAGCCAGGTGTCCCATGGACTCCTCGGGCCAGTCTGCATAACACAGGGCCTCATTTCTTGCCCAGACCCATTGCTCTCACTAGTAACCAAGTCTTCTTAAACCTGGAAATCATAGGATCATCTTAAATTTCTCATCTAGTTCCCTGAAGTTCCCAAATTCTGTCGGTTCTATTTCTGAAATAATAGGAACTTTATTTAGCGTCTGCTGGGGTCTATGACTTGCTACGCTGAGGGAGGCAGTTTGCAGAGGAACCTGCTGACCTGGTGCTAGTCCAGGCCACAAGACCAGTAAGTGCTAGAAGCAGGGTTGAACTTGGTGTACAAGCTGCAAAGCCCCATCTTTCGAGCTCCTGCGTGCCTCAGGCTTCCGGACCCTGTCCCGATCCCCACACTCACTCGGGCTCTCGTCACCTCCCCCACCCTGGGAGAAGGCTCCAGCAGTTTTGCTGCCCTTCCTCCTGAAAGAACTCGCGAGAGCCGTCCACCTCCTCACACACCTTTAGTACCGTTTTCACACGTGTAAATACTTGCAAGGGATATTATTATAAATATGCACATTTAAAAGTAAAACTTCGTCCTTCTGAACAGATCCGCTGGAATAGCTAATTACCATAGTGGTTTGATAATCGACATCCATTTCCAAAGACCGTGAGAAATGTTTTCTCGGACAGTTGACGGTGGTGTTGCTACATCATTGACTTCTACTCTGCCCACCCCCCTGCGGGATTTTATCCCAATGGACTGTTATTTTATGCTTCAAGACTTGTCATTGATCACCCTATCATACTTTCTTGCGAAGGTTGATCAGAATACCATTAAGTGTATTACACGTTTCATAAATAGTTATCAAACTTAAAATTTTAATGAGAACGTCTCTCTCGATGAGATGGGTTCAAGGGTATTTATGTTTTGGTACCATAATCAGAACGACTCAAGTTGGTTCTTCGGTTTGCGAGCCAGAGGGTTTTGTTCAACATGGCACGTCCTTGCAATTCAGGATGGAGACAGGTTAGCCTTCCTTCTTCAAGTGGGAGGGTAGCAGTGAAAGGGGAGGAGGGGGGAGGGCCTGGAGCTCAGACTTCTCAGGCAGGTGGTTTTAGGGAAGACACGTATGGAAGTTGGTATCTGGAAATTGATTCTTTTAAAAGTGTCTGTGCTTAGAATGTTCCTTAGGTCGCCTTACCCCAGGGGCACGGGTCCCTGGCTTGAAGACCATACTCTGGACTATTGCATTGGCCTCCCCACTAGCCCATGGCAGGTGCCCTACCCCGGGCACCTCTCAGTAATGACAACGGAGCTGTCTTTCTAAAACAGGCCACTTGCCTTCTCCGGAACTGAAAATCTTCACTCCTTGCTGGTATTTAAGACTCTTTACACCTGCCCTAGCCTATGTATGAAGTTTCAGTTTTTGCAAATTTTTCCACCTCTCCCCAAATTAATTCACCCTTGTCCTGCTCTGCTGCACTTTGAACAAGTCCCCTGGCCCAGAGTACCCTCACCCCCTTTATTTCTGCCCACACATCTACAAGATGGCTCACATGTTCTCTCTCTTCTGAAATCGTATGCAGCCCTGAACGCATTCATACATCTGTCACAATGCCCCCCACCCCCACCCGGGCGGTCACTGCACCTGCTTCACCTGGCAAGGCCCGAGCTCCTTCCAGACTTCACCTCCCTTCTGACCGTGGATCCCTAGGTTAAGCACAACGCCCAGTGTACAGCTGGAATGGAATTGGTAGTTTCAGATGCCAAGACATTAAACTTCTTAAATAAATGCAAGAAAGTAGACTTATTCTTTAGGAAGATCATTTTTGAGGAAAACCTGTTTACACAGTTTGATATTATATTCATTGACTGAGAGGGTAATTTTTTACTTGAGAGAATATGGCAAGAAAATAAGAATGTGGAAGATCTCTTGAGCCTTATACTGACTGGTGAATTTCAATTTAAAGCAGGAAGTTGAATCCGTTTGACAGATGATTCTGCCAGGGCAGCTATTTTGATAATAGATTGGAATGTTGCTGATAGTGGCCATTACCTACAGTACAACACGCCGTCCTCTGGGTAGTGGGATCATTTGTTTCCTTTCTCTCCTTATTATTGTACCTATCTATGTAACTTTCAAAAATCATAAATAAATCTTTTTTAAAAAGCTGCTCTGAGGCTCACCTAGGGAGCGTAAGGTAGAAAGGCAGGCAGACCTTTAATTGTGAAGGCTGTGCTTGGCACCACAATAACAGATTAGCTTTACAAAAAGAGAATTCAGAAGTTAAGAATAATAATATGTGTTTTCACAAGTTGAAATTGCCAGTAATTCACAAGTTGGGTAGGAACTGGAGACAAGGCAGAGTTTCTTAGATGGTATCTGGCAAGTTAAAATATGGAAGGAAGGCGTTTCCTTCTCTGTTTGACTTGCTGTCTTCCTCTCTGCTGTCTTATAACCAAAGCCACTTAGCAGAGATGGCCCCTGGGGGTGAGAGACACCTGCCCTGGGGCCAGGCCGCCTGCCTGAGTCTGGCCGCTCTGTTGGCAGGCACATAGCCCTGGGGGAGCCCCCGAGCATCCCCTCTGCTTCTGCTGGTCATCTGTCTCACAGGGGGAGCAGTGACAGGTGCATCACAGGAATGTGTGAAGAGCTGGGTTAAGAACACGTCAAGTGTGTCAGAGGGCCTAATGTGAATTATTGTTATTTAATTATTGCTTTTATAGAATTATTCATATTACTGAGTACAGTGATGCAGTGAGTACAGTGATCTTATTCTAATTATTGTATATTTATAGTTTTTATTAATTAAAATGAGACACTTTTTAAAGTGTATGTGTATTTATTTTGAGAGACAGAAAGAGCGTGTGCAGGGGAAGGGCAGAGACAGAGTGGGAGAGAAAATCCCAAGCAGGCTCCACACTGTCAGTAATGAGCCTGAGGCAGGGCTCTAACTCATGAACTGTGACATCATGACCTGAGCCAAATTTAAGAGTCGGATGCTTAACCCATTGAGCTACCCAGGCGGCCCTCAAAATAAGACACTTTTAAAATTTTTTCTAAAAATTGTCTGACGGACCAACTTAAAAAAAAAAAAAATCCCATGTGTACATTATTAGTAACTCAAAATTATACAATACACGTTGGAAGTTTCACTTGTCAGAGTAAAAATTATCTTTTTTATGAAAATGCATTTAAAGCTTGTTAAGAGCAGACAAGGATGCTATCTGCCATGAATAATAAGCTATTAGGAGACAGTGTCTTTCTTGAAGACACGGTATAGTCTTTTTTAGAAATTGAATTATTTGGATGATATTAACATTTTAACGGAGGAATTATCCTTTTTTCATATTTCTTAAGAAAGTGATATTTAATTTCGGCTTCACGTTAGTGATGTTATAAGTATTTAACATATCCAAAATCTCAGTTCAAACTAATTGATACTTCATATTTCCATAAAGATAGAAGCATCACGCGCTTCTTGGTTTCACGTGTGTGTCACTCTGCCTTCGTCGTCAGTGTGAGCTTTAATGGAGCCATATTGTGAAAATACCAATCCCGAGGAAATAATAATTTGGATAAGTAATACCTTTGATGTGAAAACTTGCCAATCACACAAGTGCTGTGAAGATGTGTGTTTTACAAAAAAGGGCCCCGTTTGCTAAGTGACAGCTGCTGGCATTAGGCAGGTGTACGTGATTTGCGGGAAGCCACAGCAGGGTCTCACCTGGTGTCCCAGGATGCTGTCCTCCTAGGTGGCCGTGGTGGACACAGAAGAAGTGGCCTTTGGAGAAGGACTGGATGGTGAAACTAAATGGCTGAAAGGCTTCAGACACCTCCTGGAGGAAGACAAGTAAGATTTAAAGCTCTGTTATTAAAGAACGAGATGTATAAGTAAAGCAGTTCGTTCTCACACCCCTGGCAGATTTTGACAACTAAGAGAAAAATGGGGTCCTAATAGGAGGTTTGTGTTGGAGGTGTATCGTACTCCAGTTAGTGCTGTTGGTGCACTGAGAGCTTGCTGGTGGAGTTCAAGTGGAGTTAATCTCGGGGAACTAAAGGAGAAGGGAAGATTGCTTTTCCTGGAGCGTTTTCTGGGCACCCCGCTTGGTCTGGGCGCACGACGTACGAGAAGGGGGTCTGCTCTTGGTTTTTCTTGGGATTATTCAAGTCATTTTGGAATTTCATTAACAAAAATGGTTCTGGCCAGTCCTGTGGAAGCACAGAAATGACCAGGGCAGAGCGACGAGGGCAGAAGGCCTTTGAAGGATGCCGTGCGCGCCTGGAAGCCGTGGTTGCCTTGCTGCGGGGTCCCGGGCTCACCCCTGGGAGCGCATCGGTTGTATGAGTCGTGAGAAAGGACAGAGATGTGCCGTTTGTTTTCATGTCTTGAAATTTACTTTTAAAACATGCTACTTAAGGAAAGAAAAACATGTTTCTTTTGTCTCGAAACACTATGTACCTTTGTCGCGGTCATCACTGCCCTCAGTCCTTCTGAGGGAATCACCTGGCACGAAGGCAGAACCTTAACTTGTAGGTACACTGGTTAATTCTGTCCTACAAGCGGCGTGGGGCCGGGCTGTGTACTGGTTGGAGTAGCCCCTGCGCGTGCTGACTTCGCTGGTTGGAAGGACGGAGAGCAGTCTGTTGTTCAGATGAATCTTGCAAACATTTGCAGTCCTGCGTGTAGATCCTGGAGTTTATTTGCTTGTTTATTCAACAATTTGGGAGGGCATTTATTGAGTGTCAGTTGTTGGGGATGTAGCAATAAATACGACTGTCCTCCGAGACCTCACGACCCATTCTGTCTTCTGTTTCACAGCCTTTGTGGCTTTTTTTTTTTAAATCAAGTGATTTTAATATTGAAAGCTTTGCTAGAAAAACTTTCTGTTTTTTTTTAAGTTTATTTATTTTTAAAGAGAGAAGGAGGGGCAGAGAGAGAGGAAGAGAGAGAGAGAGAGAGAGAGAGAGAGAGAGAGAGAGAGAGAATCCCAAGCAGGATCTGTGCTGTCAGCATAGAGCCCATTGTGGGGCTCAAACTCACGAACTGTGAGATCAAGACCTGAGCCCAGATCAGGAGTCCGACACAACCAACTGAGCCACCCAGGCGCCCCTAGAAAAACGTCCTAATTAGATTTTGAATATGTACACGTATACATATTTTATATTAAACACAAGCCTTATAAATTTCTTAATTTGAGAATAGAGATTATAACTCCCAGGAATAAAGTACTTGATATAGTAAATCTCCCTTTCATGGGCGACCCGTGGGAGCCAAATCCAGTGCCCAGTATGGTGGAGAAGTGTTCTGAATAATAGTAATTCACGATAGGCACACTGTTTCGTGGAGGAAGGCTGTATTAATTTTAAGGGGAAGGAATATACGGAATTAGCGAACATAAAGGAGAGAGAAGCACAGGGAAGAACAGAGAAGTGTTCGTACATCAGATCGGGTGCTCACGACATCCACCCTCCCGGCTGGGCAAGCCCCTGCAGGGGCTTGAGTCCCTCTGAGGGTCCGGGGCAGAGCGTCCGCCCCTCAGCTGAGGCTTCCAGCTAACTGTTCCCCCCAGGGCGAGATATACGCTGCCCGTGTGTGATCTCTGCGCAGTCCTGAGCACTCCAGGTTTTGTTCCGTCTCTTCCTGTATCTCGCAATCTTAGGAGCCCGGCCATCTGCATATTTCTCTTCCCTCCCTGATCCGTTTCAGAGGGCCGGCCTGGGATGGCTCAACATGGTGAGGCAAGTTGACCCCTCTGGACATCCGGAACAGAGGGCCAGTTGGGATCCCAAGGCCAGGTATGGAGCACAAGCCGACGAAGCCCCCCATGCGTGTGTGTGTGCAGCTTTGGGCAGAAGTCCACGACAGGTCACGGGAGCAAGTTCTCTACCGATCAAGGAGCAGGGTTCCGGGAATCCTCTGACCTCGGTTCCGGTCTCGAGTCTGCTTCCCAGTCCTGTGAGCGTGGGAAGGTTACCTCAGCCCTTGAAGCCTCAGGTGCCTCATCTGTAAAATGTGGATAATCATAACAATCCATAGCTTACAGGGTTTTTGTGCAAATTAAATCAGATTACATAAGGAGAGCCCCTAGAACATGGAGACATTCAGTAAGTGTTAAGTATGTTTCCCTCTCATCGCCTTGCCTGTAGTCTCTGCACTTATTCCGGGACCTGTTACTAAGTGGGGAGAATCGCCCCGATATCTTGGGGTACGATGGTGATCTTAGACAGTGGGAATGGAATGCGAGGTAAGAAATATTTTGCTCATGAAATTTTAAAAAGAGACATGCAAACAAAAAAAAAACATAAAAAGAGTCATGCAACAGCATTTGAGTGCCTGTATTTATTAGAAAACATAAAGGCAACAATTTGGCTTTATCTGCAATATTTTCTTCTGAAAATACAGGAATAATATTTGAGGGTTTCAGGTCAGATGACAGACTAATAATCTACCATTGCTTTTCCCTCTCACACCAAAGAATAGAAACAAAAATGAAGCCAGGCAGATTAGAGTGACTGAAAGGAAGCCTCCGAGTGGTGGGGAAAGTGCTAGGGGGTGGGAGATGGGGTGGGGGGGGGCTGCCAGCGCAGGGCATGGGAGACAGGGACAGTGGGTGGGAGACGGGGTCGGTGGGGGGGGGGCAGTGCCAGCGCCGAGGGCTTCACTGGGCCCTGGAGCTGCATCCACAGGAGTCTGCATACACCGTGCTTCCCCACCCAGCCCTCTCAGCCAGGGATGCGGGTGCCTGCAGGTGAGCGCTGTGTGTCCTGAGGGGGCGGGTGCCTGCAAGTGAGTGCTCTGTGTCCCCGGGGGGGGGCAGGGGGGGGAATCAGTTCCTCCATAAGCAACGGAGAGTGCGCCTTCCTGGAGATCAGCTAGGTGAGCACCCTGGTCAGCAGCTTCTGTCACCGCGGGGAATGGGCGCAGCCGGTGTTCTCCTGTGGAATCTCCGACACACAGCGTCACCTCCGGGGCCACTAGGCAACCAGGAAGCCCCAGCAGAGAGACACAGACTCAGCCAAGATGACTCATCCGAGCAGGCACCGAAGAGAGCAAGTGGAAGAGAACGACAGAGAACAGAGACAGATCGTGAATCTAGCAGAGATACAAGAAAGCACTTCCTGGGTCAAAACCGCACATCCTGGAAAGCAAAGACTGGTTGTCGAGATAAAAATGCGGTAGATGGAGGAAACAGCGGACACGATTGGAGAACAGGCTTAGGAACTCCCCTGGACGGGCCACCGACCGTGAGGTATTATGTAGGTGGAAGGAAAGCGAGCGGTCAGAGAAAATGCAGCCGGCATTTAGGAACAAGTGTTGCACATTAGAGAATGTGGGGGAGTGATATGCAAAGAAATATCAGGGAACCTCCATAATGGAAGAGAGACAAAGATATCCCGGGGCGCCAGGACAAACAAGGGAAAAAACCTCCCAACACAACATCCTAGAAGAGCCCTGAAAGAAAAATAGACTACTTCTAGTCAAGATTCTGAGGGAAGATAGCTTTGCATATAAAGCTCTATACTCTCTTTCAAGACATTTGCACAAAGTCATTTGCAGACATTGACCATCTCAGAAATTCGCCACCTACTCATTGCGAAAGAATTAATAAAAGACCGACTCCAGCAGTAAGAAAACCACGTACAAATGAAGCAGTAATGAATAAAGAATTGCTACACCTTACTCTTAAATCTAAATAATGTGTTTTATTGGTACTATCAAGACAGAACTGAAATTCCAAGAGTCATCAACAGGGAGAGGTATTGATGGTCTGGAGAGAAGAGAGGGAGGGAGGAGTAGTGGAGAAATGAAGAAAAAATGTACTAATTTTCTTTTCGAGGAGAAGGACATGCCTACGGATTAAGTCTAGACAGAAGGAAAAAGTATGTTTAGGTAAACGTTAAAATGTTAAGGTTAGCCAGTAGAAGAATAGGAATTGAATGTGTAGCTTCCAAACTACTGGAGGAAAAAAAGAATGGATCACATCGATCCAAGAGAGAACAGGAAAAGAGGATTTAAAAAAAAATAAAGAAACAACTAAGAATTGTGGGGCATAAATATATAAAACAAGATAGCAAGATTACTACAAACAGATGAGAAGTCTCAGTAAATGTGACTAAACTCATGTTTATAAAAAACAAAGCCTTTCAGATTGCATTTTTAAAAAGCACTTATATGCTATTTACAGGAAATATTTTTTTCAAATAATATAAGAAGGTGGAAATAAGACACAAAGACATATCAGACAAATGTTAACCCTAATCAAAATCTGATTTAAAAATATTTTGTAAAATATATTAGATAAATTAGAATTCAGGTCAAATGGTATTAAAAATAACAGATATTTCATGCTTCAAAGGGATCTAACAAGACACTCTGATGGTCGTAATTAATATGGTGGATTAGGCACCTAAAAATGGGAGGATGTTCAGAATGACATTGTGAAAAAACTCCAATCTATGGTCAAGGTTTGCCAGGGGAAATAGAAGAAAAGCATATTAACCCAATAGAGGAGATCTAACAAAACTACTGGAAACAAATTAGTGGTAAATTATTAGAAGCCTTGAGTTTGAAGTCTGGATGTGGGCAAGGATGCCAGCTGTTACATTATCCTGATGACAGTAAATGAAGTAACAGGAGGGGAGTGAAGTAGAAGATGGGAGGGGCAGAAGGGCAGGAAAGAAAAGAGGTGTAGATAACCATAAAGAGGCCAAAGTATCAATATTTCAGGCAATGTGATGGCTGACACAGAAAACCTAAAATAATCTTTTGAGGATTGGGATTTATAAAACAGCCCTAAAAGATGCCTGGATACAAGATTAAATGGAAGAAAATTAACAGTTTCCTGTTCATCAGGAATAACTATTTGGAAAAACTTAATAGGGATGTCTGGGTGACTCCTGTGCTGGGACAGAAAAGGAGCAGAGAGAGAAAATCCCAAGCAGGCTCTGCACGGTCAGCGCAAGCCAGACACAGGGCTCGATTCAGGAACCACGAGATCATGACCTGAGCCAAAATCAAGAGTCTGATGCTTAACCGACTGAGCCACCCAACACCCTGAGTGTCTGACTCTTGATTTCAGCTCAAGTCATGATCCCAGGGTCCTGGGATTGAGCCCTTTGTTGGGTCCATGCTGAATGTGGAGCCTGCTTAAGATTCTCTCTCTCCCTCTGCCCCTCCCCCCACTCACTCCCTCTCTCTCTCTCTCTCAAAAATAAAAAATAATAGATAACAAAAATTAAAACATGCTCTCACTATAGTAAGCTAAACTTTGAAAATATTTTTTAAATAAACCCAACAAGAAATATATAAGAATCTGTGGAAACTCTCCTGAGGATTCTGAAAGAAGGACCAAATGGAGGGGTATAACTTGTTCATGGATGGAAAACTCAGTTATGGGAAGATATCAACTCCGCTCAGATGACTCTATAAAGTCAGCACAATGATGAGATTTACCAAGTTTATTTAAGGATGAATGTGGAAACCTTCAAAAGGACATGGCTTACTAAACCCCAGTACGTCCATATGATGGGATACTATGGCTCCGTTCAGGGTAATGAGGTAGATTGTTACATAGACTATGGTGCAAACTCCACAACATGTTTCTGTGCAATAAAGAAAGTTACAAGACAAAGCATATAGTATGATTAACTTATTTTTAAAACCACAAAACGGTCCTTTATACACATTGTTAGTACATGTACATACGGATAAATGCATTGGAAAAGATCCAGAAAAGACTCGTGCTGAACCGTTGATGATGGCTTTCCCTGGAGAGGGAGGATGAGGACAGAACAGAAAAATTTCGGAGGGACATCTCAGCCTCCATTCAGAGTCTCCGTGGGTTTGCTTCCTACGTGAAGCCCAGGGTTTTCAGGTGTGCTCATTTAGCAGGAAGGCTTGGGGAATGCGTCTATGCCATCTTCCTGGAAGCGCAAGTCCCCAGCGCGAGTTCCACAAGTGCTAAGAAAAGAGGAAAGAATTTCCCTGTTATCATAAAGTAATAAATTTGTCACACTGGAGCAGGAAGGCACAATACTGTTTGGTTATCTAGTGTAACAGCTACCCCCCATATTTAATTGTTTATAACAACCTCTCTCTTTTTTTTTTTTGCTCACAACTTTGTGGTTCATGAGTTGAGGAAGGTCTTAGCTGGGAGGTCCATCTCTGACCCACCTGTCCGCTGGGACGCCGGGCTGGAGGCCTCCTTCTCAGGTGGCTTTTCTTTGTGATGTCTCATTCTCTGCGGCCTCTATTTATGGCAGTTCAGGGTAGTGGCCCCTGTATGCAGGGAGATCCACTTACCCGTTAGTTACCTGTTAGGTTGCTTGGGACTTCGGGCAACAGAAAACCTCAATTCAAACTTGTTTTAACTGTAAGCAGGTTTGTTATCACATAGCTCGTGATGTCACCAGGACCCCAGATTCTTCTCGCTTTTCTGCTTTACTGTCCTCAGCATCCTCAGCATTGACTTCATCCCAAATCAAAGTGACTGCTGGTAGCAGTGTGGGTTTCATGCCTCCTCATCAGGAGAGAAAGAAAGTCCTTTTCTTTTGAGAGTTCCTTTTCTTTTGTCTTATTAGATCAACTGCAGTTACAGTCACCAGGGGAGAACCAGATGGTCATTGGCTTAGACCAGTTTTTAGGGGTTGGATCAATACTGATGAGTCAACCACAGTGTCCTTGACACCTCTCTCATTCACACTGTACTTATCAAAATAAATTCCAAATAAATAAATGTAAAACATAAAATTGCAAATCCTTAGAAAATATTGGTACAGGGAAGACCTTTCTAAGAAACAAAAATGTAAAGCAGTAAGAGAACTGGTAAAATAGTTTATTGCATCAAAAAATTTTTTTAATGTTTATTTTGAGAGAGAGAGAGAGAGAGAGAGAGAGAGAGAGAGAGAACGTGCATGCAAGCAGGGGAGGGGCAGAGAGAAAGGGAGAGAATCTGAAGCAGGCTCCATGCTATCAGCACAGCCTGACTCGGGGCTCGATCCTACGTACCTTGAGATCATGACCTGAGCAGAAGTCAAGAGTCGGGCTGGTTAACTGACTGAGCCACCCAGGTGCCCCTACGTCAAAATCTAAAATCTCTGTGTAATAAGGAACGCTGTAAACAAAATTAAGAGATGAGTGACTAAAAGTAAGTATTTGCAATACAGTTAATCTACAAAGACTTAATATTCTAGAAGCGATCACCATGAGAAAAGATATCTCAAGGGTAAAAAAAAAAATAGGCAAAGGATAGGAGAAGCAGTTGATAGAAAGTGAATGCATATTTCCAGTAAGCTTATGCAAGGATGGACAGTCTTTCTCTCAATCTAGGAAATACAAATTAAAATAGACTGTAAATTTTCACTCATCACATTGTTGAACATTTAAGAAGTTTGATGATCTCCAGTATCCAGTTGGGTAATATCCAGTGTTGGGCAGGGTATAAGAAAATGAAAATTTCAAACTGCTGTAAATTGTAGTGTAGATTAACGCAGCCGTGTTGATAAGCAATTAGATAATATCTGTTATAATGAAGATTATTTCTCAGGCTCTGTACGTCTTCACTTCTCTACTTCTGAGAAATACTTCCTTGCACGTGATCGCAAGGAAGCGTACAGAAGGGTGTTTGTACGAGCATCAACTGGAAACAGCTACTGAGTGGAGGAGGGCCAGGTGGCCTGCTGTACGTCCAGCACGCGGCATTACTGTGCACCCAGGTCCGTGCAACCCTGTGCCTAAAGATGGGGAAAGGACACTGATAGTTGCTCCAGTGATGCGGTTTTTTTGTTGAGACAAAATCCACCCGTTTCGTTTGATGTCTTTGTCACGTCAGAGCATCTCCATCCATCCTTTCTGCACGGCTCGCCTTCCGGTCCTTGCGGGGCATGGTGGGGGGGTGGAATCACTACGTAGACATTTTGGGGTATGGGGAGTGCTTGTGTGCTTCAGACTGAAGAGGTTTAGTTGACCCCCCTGCTGCTTGGGTACCACCAAAAAGAAATGGAAAGAGTAATTTGAACACAAATGGGAGAAAGCAAGACTCATTTTCCTACCATGGAGAACTCGAATGCCTCCACCAGAAGGGCTGTCTGTTAACTTGGTGCTCATTCAAAACCCTATTTGGGGCTAACACTTCTTTATAAGATGCCTTCATGCGCCTCAAGTGATTCACAGAGATTGATTTGTAAAACATTCCGAATCAATTAAAGCTTTAATCAGCAAAGTAGCAAACTTCACATGGCTTGTGGACTAATTTTACCGTCTCCCATCAATGTGAACCTAAGCTGAAAAAAGAAAACAATTAGGAGGATGCAATTATCTGTCCTGATTACTGAATTAGAAGTTTGTGTTTACCCGTCCCGGCGTAAAGGTGGGGATCTTCAGAGAACAATCCAAGCAGCTGTTGAGGAGCTGGAGCCTCCTGGCTCCCGGGCCCCTTTCCGCAGGCCCACCGGGCGTGAGGGGGAGTGTCACCCACGAGGCTCTAGCTGTCGGCTTTCAGTGACCCAGCAGAAAACAAAGGCGCCTGGCAGTTATTGCATGTAAATGTTTGTGAGAGCAAGTTTCCGAAAAGCCCCTTGCCATTGACGGTGGGAGTTTCCTGCACAAACATCTCATTTGAATTACTGCATCTCCAGATCTGTCTGCTTGCACAATAATCAGGAAATTGGTTTCCTTTATTTAGACCAGCTCTGCGCCACGGCTGCATATTAGAGCCACGTGGGGAGCTTTGGAAAGTCCCAGAACCCTCCCAGAGCGATTTCATCAGAATGTCAGGGGAAGATGCCAGGCGAGGAGGGCGCTTTGTTAGGCTTCCAGATGATTCCAGTCCGCAGCCAAGATGGAGAACCCTTGGGGGAGCCTGGGTGGCTCAGACGGTTAAGTGTCCAACTTCAGTTCAGGGCGTGATCTCACAACTCGTGAGTTCGAGCCCCACATCAGGCTCTGTGCTGACAGCAGCAGAGTGCACGTCATATCCTCTATCTCCACACCCTCCCCCGCCCCTCCTCCACATGCTCGCTCGCTCTCTCTCTCTGTCTCTCAAAAATAAATAATTAAACTTTAAAAAAGAAAATATGGAGAACCCCTGGTTGAGAGAGCTTCTCCAGGCTAGTGCTGTCTGACTGTGTGGTTGGATGTGGTGATTGTATCTTTTTAGAATAGGATTTTTTTTTGACACTTCTTTTCAATAAAGCTATGTGTTGTTGAATGTAAAACTAAAGGCAACTTTTGCAACCTTATCAGATACTGTGTTTTGTATCACACGTTTCATATTTACAAATCAGAAAGATCCCTTTCTCAGGTAATGCTTCCTAATTCTTGATTTGGAAAAGGTCATCATCTGAATTATTTGTTCGGCAATATCAGTGCGTAATATGTGAGTAATATTCCTCATATGTATCAGAAATGTCAGCCTTCTTCTGACAAAACTGGAGTTTGAGGAATTGGTTGTGTATTTGAGGCATCTTCTCTGAGCTCAATATTCTGGAGCTTCTGGAATATTCTACTTGGCCAAACATTGCAAACACCTCAGGAGGAATGCCAGGAGCAGATGTTGTCCCCTGAGCGCCCTGCTTCTCACATAAACGGTCTTAATCAGACAACTTTCGCCAACAGGAGTTCTGGAAGAAACTTTTTCTCTCTCCTCAGCATTTCCGCTGATGGCTTAGTGCCCTTTTCAGCACCTGATTGCCTGGCAAATCCTTTTTTTAAACAAATTGTGGTAAAATATACATTACATAAAATTTATCATTTTAACCTTTTTTGTGTACACAACTCAGTGGCACTAAGCACATTCACGTTGCTGTGCAACCATCATAACTACCGTTTCCAGAGCTTTTTCATCTTCCCAAACAGAAACTCTGTCCCCATTACAAAAAATAACTCCCTGTTGCCCCCTCGCCGCACTCTCCCTGACTTCTGTTCTACTCGCCGTCTTTATGAACTTGACGACTCGAGGCACCTCATACAGGTGGAATGATGCAGGATTCGTCCTTTTGTGACTGACCTGCCTCACTTACATCATGTCCTCAAGGTTCATCCGTGTTGTGCCATAGGCCAAAGTTTCCTTGCTTTTGAAGGCTGAGTAATACCCCGCTTGTGTATGCACGGACCACGTTTTGTTTGTCCATTCATCCGTCAGTGGACACATGGCTTGCTTCCGTCTTCGGCCGCTGTGAATCATGCTGCCGTGAACTTGGCTGCCCAAACTCCTGTTCCGGTCCCTGCTTTCGGGTCTTTTGGTTGTAGGCCCAGAAGTGGAATTACTGAATCATGTGGTCATTCTGTGTTTAAGTTTTTGAGGGACTGCCATCCTGCCATCCACAATGGCTGCATTCCCACCAGCAACCCTGGGGGGGGGGCGGGGAGGGGTCCAACATCTCCACGTCCTCACCAACACTTGTTTTCTGTTTCATTTTAGCCACAGTGCACATTCCAATGGGTATGAAGTAGCTGACTGGTCCGCTTCTCCTTTTTCAATATACGTTGTTGCCGTTGTTGTTTATTGGTTTTTTTTTCATTTTAATCCCAACATGATTAACATACGTCATATTAGTTTCAGGTGCACAGAATAGTGATTCAACACTTCCATACATGACCTCGTGCCCATCACGATAAGTGTGCTCTGAATCCCCATCGCCTGCTTCACCTATCCCCCCGCCCCCCCGCACCTCCCCTCTGGTGACCAACAGTTTGTTCTCTACAGTTGAGAGTCTATGTCTTGCCTTGTCTCTCTTTTGCTTTTACTTTGTCCATATGTTTTGTTTCTTAAATTCCACACATGAATAATATATCGTACTTGTCTCTGGCTTATTTCACTTGGCATCATACTCTCTCACTCCATCCACATTGTTGCAAATGGCAAGGTTTCATTCTTTATTGTGGCTGAATAATATTCTATTGTATATATGTGCCGCATCTTCTTTATCCATTCTTCTATCAAGGGCTGCTTGGGCTGCTTCTATAATTTGGCCATTGTAGATCATGCTGCTGTAAGCATCAGGGTGCATATATCCTTTTGAATTAGTATTTTTGTATTCTTTGGGTAAATACCCAGTAGTGAGATTACTGGATGACAGGGTAGTTTTATTTTTAATTTTTTGAGGAACCTCCAGACTGTTTTCCACAGTGGCTGCACCAATTTGCATTCCCCCGACAGCACACTAGGGTTCCTTTTCCTCCACATCCTCACCAACACTGTTGTTTTTTGACCAGTCCGTTTTTAACACAATTCTGTCTAGAGCTGGCTCACCTCTAATATTTTTACATACAGCAAAGAGATTCTTTTTATGTAACATTTGGGGAGAAGGCGCCAATAACTCTGTATAGAGATATTTAGTATTTCCAGCCTCAAACTCAGCCAGACCTCCTGTGATAACTGCATTCTACAAGGCCTGAGTCTTTTCTGGGTTCTACAGTATAAATTGCCTCACTTTTTAAAGGCATCTTAAACAGGTATTTGAATTATAACTTCCCATCATTTTTTTTCCTCCAAAAATTCATTATAGGTCCTCTTCTGCTTTGCTTTGTACAGACCAATAACTTAAAAAATCTTTTGCTGTCATTTTAGTAGGGTTTTGGAAGGGAGAGAAAGTAAACATATGTTAACAATTGTTAAAGTTTCTGGAGCCCGATAAACAGTACCCTCTCCTTCCAGCCCCAGTTCTCAATCTATTGAAGAATAAGACAAATGGGTAGAGTGGATAGGAGAGTAAAATATTATCTTTATAACTAATAAAGCAGAGTTTGTGAATGTGGCCAAGATCTACAGGAAAGTGAGTTTCTTAACACCAAAACGAGTGTTGAACTCAGTCCCTGAGTCTTAGATGGCCATGGATAGCACATGTGCTGGCCCACAAGGAGGTGACAGAGCAGAGCAGATGTGTCTCCTGGTGACAGCCTGTGTAGGAAAGAGGAGGAAGGAGGAGCTAAGCTAAATATCTCATTTGTTCATTTGTTTTTGCCAAATTCACTAATTACCTAAAGGCACATCTCTTTCCTCAGTGAGGGAGATGGTGAGGGAGGAAGAGACACACACACACACACACACACACACACACACACACACACAGAGAGAGAGAGAGAGAGATCAGGGATGGACTTCTCTCCACCAAAAAGAAAACAGAAGTGGATAAGAAATATTTTCTCCAGTGGGAATCCTCCATATTTAACAGACTCTCCTCTGTCCCTGCTTGAACTGGATCTCAGCTACTGGCATCTCGGGGTTGCCAGCCATGGCCACGTTTTCCCTACATGTATGCAGCTTCCCACTACTCAGACCTCTTCCCTTCGACTCCAGCCCTCTTTCCTCCCGCATGTTTTACTGACGAGTGGGGAGGAGAGTATGTCTTTGCCCCTGGTCTTGGGGGTACAGCATGTCCAAGAAGACAAGATTATAGGAAGCCGTATCGGAGCCGCTGAAAAGCGGGCAGAAGTTGGGGAGGTGAGAGGGTGGTAAAAGGAGGGATTTGGGTGGATGTGTGGATCCTCCTGGAAGAGTGAGGGTGGAGTTGGCTTGAAAGGGTGAGTCAGCTCCACAGGGACAGAGTGCAGAAGGGTAGGTATCTCATTCATCTCTCTTTGGAGGGATGTCGGAACGTGGTAGAAATAGGACCACAAACTCAAAACATTTTTGAGGTGTGACATGGCCGTTTACGAAAACGTCTGCCTTTGGGAAGAAATGATAGAACGGCAGCCAGCTGGACCCAGGCGACCACTTCACCTCCGCTCTTTTTTTTTTTTTTAACGTTCATTTACTTATTTTGAGAGACGTAGTACACACGCATGAGCAAGCACAGGGAGGAGCAGAGAGAGAGGGAGAGAGAGAATCCTAAGCAGGCTGTGCTCTTTCATCACAGAGTCTGATGCAGGGCTCAATCTCAAAGCCACGAGTTCATGGCCTGAGCTGAAATCAAGAGTCACTCTTAACCTTTGGAGCTGCCCAAGTGCCCCTTCACCTCTGTTCTTAACACACCAGTTTTATAGGTTTTCTTCTCCATGACCCAGGTACAACCCAAGATCCCAAGAACCCACTCACACTGTTCCGGAAATGATGTTGGGATTCACAGGAAGGGAAGTCATAAGTAAGCTACAAACTTTAAACAAACTTTAAATCCGCATTTGAAAGGCAAAGAGAACAACAGTGAACAAGGCACATCTGAAAGGAGATTCGATGCACATTTGAAAGGGAAGAAAACCACAAGAATAGATCAGAAAACAAAGAGAATAGAATATTGTAATTATATTATGTTAGTTGATTTTTAAAGGTATTTTAGAATATATGGCGTACAGTCCTTTTGATTACTGGGAGGCTCATTTCCATCATGTGAAACAACCAAATGAGAGCTTTTCTTAGATCTCAAGCCACTTTGAAAGATTGATTCATTCACGTATTAATCCAGCAAGTATCGATTGAGCATCTCACTACTGTGGCCAGTGTCAGGATCTGGGGACTCCGTGGTGAGCAGGACAGAGGTGGCTCTGCTCTACTGGACTCCCAGAGGGGAAGAAAGATGACAAGCAAGTCAACAAGTACCTGACGGCAGTCATTCCTGAGAGTGCTACATGCTTTGAATGATGAAGACGGATAGAGAGGACAGAGGCCCCAGGAGGGAAGAGATTTGTCAGCTTTGAGGAGAGAAGGCCGGAGTAGCTGGACGGTAGCTACCGAGGGGGAGTGTGGTCTGAGATGGTGGATACAATGGACTGACTCTCCAAACCAACACATACATAATGCTTCATATGATTCGAGCAACGTTATGGACTCCCTCCACTCAGAACCCATGAACCACAGATTAATTCAAGGGGGAAGTTGAATTTAGGTTTTGGCTCCTATAGAAACCAAGCTGGTTAGATTGGGGAAGCCCATCATGGTTACGTGTGTGGGAACAACATGTCCTGTTTTCAGGGTAGTGACAACGGAGAAACAGTGGGGGAGAAAGCTGAAGACTTTGAACGTGATCCCGCTGGTCATGAGAGCTGGGTCACCAAGACACCGAGTGTTCCCCAAGTGGGGTGACCTCGCTGTGGGTTCCCTGCAGGGATTCAGACTGGAGGGACACGGCCATCGCCTCCTTCCTCTGTCCTTAGGGCAAGTTAAGAATGATGGGCTAGACACTAGGAGAGTGTAGACAGGACAGTACGTGTGTGTGGGGTTGGGGGGAGTTCATTCTGAGAGCTGATGGTAAAGTTGTGATCTTTCAAGTGATAACACAGAAGGAAGCCAAATTAAGGCTCCACCAGACACAAGAAAAAGCCTGTTTAGTGATCGTATCATGTTAGATTCAAATGAAATAAGAATTCGGCTTGGTCAGTCTGTCTGAGGACATGAGTTCAGACGGGCTGAAGAATAAAAGGCCTTCAACCCAGCAGAGAAAAAATAGACTCTTCATTGAAAGCAAATTTTCTGCAAGTACATTAAGGAATTAGAATCTGCTTATTTTGATGTTGGGGATATATAAAAGTGTAGCTCCTTTTGATTAAAACATTTTTAAGACTTAAAATATACTTATTGATCTCTAGGTAATTTTTCATCTTTAAGATAATGTTTTTCATTTGAATCATGATTTTCTTTAGAAATGATGGTGTGTTATATTTCTTAGCTATCATCCATTGGCTGTGTGTGGTTTACGACTGCATTAACATGTTCTTTCTTTCATGGAAGAGATAAATATTTTTTTGGCAGACCCATTACTTACCCTTTATATCTTTCTAGAGATGCTCAGAGTTCACAGATTACATAAAACTTCTCATTAAAAAAAAAAAAAACCTATTTCATGACTGAAGAGTAATTTCGGTTCACATGTTTAGCAGAATGTTAATCCTGGCATATTTAGCTGCTGTGATGAAGGATTGCTCCTGGGTGGCCTGGCACGTTCAGGAGAAAGGCCCAAACTTGTGAGTCATAGGTTAGCCTTATAATTTGGGAGGAAATACAATCACGTAACCTGACATTACCCACTAGGAGCGTTACTGTTTATTGTTTATTAATGAACAGTAAACAAACCTGCCACCAGTCATTGACTGTGGAAAATGTGCTGCTTAGCTACTCCATTGACTGGTACCGTCGGAGCAGGGGGTTTATGTCGGGGAGGCTCGGTGATTATTAAATACCATCCAACAGACTCTTGATATAATGAGATTAAAACTGTCTGTACAGAGGAACCAGACTTTATTAAAAAAGAAATAGGGAAAGAAAAGTGCCTTATCAAAGTTGACTTTACAGACTGGGTGACATCTGGTTAATAAATTTGCTGTTTTTGTTGAAAACGTAACTTGCATTGCTACTAGATTAAAAAAAATACACGTGGAGGTCTTCATAACCAGATAATGTAATACGATCCGCTACTACGGTCAAACCCTATTCTTTCATCTGTACTTTTCTTCCACAAGTATTTGCCCGTATTTTAATTCTGCATTCTCCCATGATAAACAGTCTAGACTTACATCCTAATGTCAGACTAGCACGAATGGAAACCCACTCTCCTGTTGATTGTTGATTTCTCCAGAAACTAAGGGAACCTCCAGTGCAGAAGTTGTATGTACAATAGCATGCACCTTCTTCACGACAAAAGTTAAATTGCAGATACTCTGTTAACTTACACACAAAAGAAATTATGTTCAAGAGCTGCTGTTTATAAAAAAGGCATTTCCTTTGGCATCATTTTACCTTTCTGGACGAGAAACAACTATATAGCTTTCTTTTGTTGCTTAATATTCTGAGATGAATAATTGACATGTATGATATCATTGCTCTATATAAGAAAATGTAAATTACCATGTTACACTGTTGAAAGCAATAATACAAAACAGAAATATGAAGTTGATATTTCTCACTCAGGAAAAACAAAGCTAATTCTGGTCATTCTGGGGCATTCTACTTGGCTGCGGAATGCTTTCAGTTGAAGATTTCTTGTAAAAAAATAAGTGGAAACGAGCACAGTGGGAACAGCTGTATTTTTCATTTTTCTAAGATCTCAATCAGAGGAGCAAAGCCCAGAGGGCAGTGGGGTGGTTAGGAGTCAGAGTGGCTTCTAGCTTTCTGAAGTCACTGGGCTGCTGACCCAATACACTGACTCCCCTTCTTAGCAACCCCTCCCCTGCTTCTCCCCCCCCACATGCAACAGTCGGTTTCCACAGGCCACATGGATTTTCCTTGCTGATAAGAAAATGTAGTCACACTATTTTTAACTCTTTGAAATTGAAGATTTTGAGACCTCACCTGGAGCAGGACATCGGCTCCCTCAGGCAGTCACCTGGGCGTTGGAATGTCATTCTGCCCAGCAAAAGGGAGGAGCTTAAAGTGTAGGGTTGAATTAAAAGCCAACATAACACATTGCCTGTAACAAATCACACAGGGGTTCCTTTTGTTCCCACAGGGTAGAAAAAGAAAACGCTGTTAAAATAGTTTTATTCCAAAGAAATGCCATATGATACTTATTGTTCCCTCAGTATTACAACTTGAACATCTTGGGGGCTTATCTTGGATCATCCACCTAAGTGTAATGTAAGGTTGTGTATAAACGGACTACTGTCATTGTGTCATGAGAAGTAAAAATGATCAAAATAATAAAAGGCATTTAAAAATGCATTATTCTTTAATACAAAGCCTTTGTCAACACTCAGAGAAGTTTATGTAAAACTATTTAATACTTCACCTTTGAAAACTTCATAAAGATATTATGATCTAGGACCAGAGTTTCTGTGAGTATTTGATATATTAAACTTAACTATCTCATTCTAATATATCAAGTAATTGCCACTTCTCATTATTTTCACAGTTCTGTGGCCCTTTTAAGCTGAGGCAGCTGGCCTTGTGTGCCAATTTCCAGGGGGAAAATGATGGTTATCAGGAATGAAATAAGTTTTCGATATGGGTATAACTGTTGCATTGAACAAGCAGGACTTAGAAGGATGTCAATTTTAGATAAATAGCTTTTATTCTGGTCTCTTATCATTTTGAAACACTGTGTTTAGACTAGTCTTTCCCTGACCCCATGGGGGAAATCTCTAGCAAGTGCCATTTAATTTTTTTTTTCAGTTTACTTATTTTGAGAGAAAGAAAGTGTGGGGGGAGGGGGGACAGAGAGAGAGGGAGAGCTTCACTGTCAGCACAGAGCCTGATACAGGGCTCAATGTTCCAAATCATGAGATCATGACCAGAGCTGAAATCAAAAGTCAGACACCTAACCCACTGAGCCACCCAGCCGCCCCTTAAAAGAAAGTAAACTTTTAATTTTAAGTAATCTTAGATTTACAGAAGAGTTGCATAGTTAATACAGAGAATTTTGTAGACTCTTTATCCAGTTTCCCACATAACATTAACATTTTACATAATCCTAACCCATTTTTCAAAACTAAAATTAACATTGGTACATTGCCATTAACTGAAATACAGAGTGTATTCAGATTTCACTTGTTTTTCTACTTATGTTTTTTTTCTGTTGTAGTATCCACTCCAGGCTATCATGCTGCACTTAGTTGTTATGTCTCCATAGTCTTTTCCAATCTAATAGTTTCTGATTCCTTCCTTGTGTTTCATGACCTTGACATTTTTGAAAGGTACTGGTCAGGTATTTGTAGAAATTATTTGACTGATAATGAATTGAATCTGTAGATCAGGTTGGAAAGAATTTGATGTCTTCACAACATTCAACTTGCAATCCATGAATATGGTATACCTTTCCATTTATTTAGGTCTTCTTTAATTTCTTTCATCAGTATCGATAGTTTTTAGCATACACATCCAGCACAAGTTTTGTTAAATTTATATCTAATCCTTTCTTCTCTTTTTTGTTTGTTTTTGGTGCTAGTGTAAATAATGGATTATCTCCTTTCCCCCAAATTCACCTTGTTCACTTGCTGGCATACAGGAATACAATTGACTTTTATATATTGACCTTGTATCCTGCTCTCTTGCTAAAATCACTTAATGTTAGAACTTTTTCATAAGTCCTTTCAGGGTTTCCACATAGACATTTCATAAGTCCTTTCAGGGTTTCCACATAGACATTGTGAGTAGAGACAGTTTTGTCTCTTCCTTTCCACTCTGTATTTACTTCCTTTCCTTGCCTTGGTGTACTGAATAGGATGTTGAGTAGGAGTGGTGAGAGAAGACATTCTTTCTTTGATCCTAATCTTAAGGGAAAAGTCCTTAAGGGAAAAATGATGTTTAATCATTAAGTATGATGTCAGTTTCAGGTTTGGGGGGATATCTTATAGTTGGCTAATAAAGTTCCCTTGTATTTCTCATTTGCTAAGAGTTTTAATCATGAATGAATGTTGAATTTTATCAAATTCATTTTCTGCATCTACTGAGATGTTTATATGGTTTTTCTTAGCTAGTCTATTAATATGGTAAGTAAAATTGATTGGGGTCTTTTTAAATTTTTTTAATGTTTATTTATTTTTGAGAGAGAAAGACTAAGAACAAGATGGGGAGGGGTAAAGAGAGATGGAATCTGAAGACAGAATCTGAAGCAGGCTCCAAGCTCTGGGCTATCAGCACAGAGCCTGATGCGGGACTCAAACTCATGAACCGTGAGATCATGACCTGAGCCAAAGTCGGATGCTTAACTGACTGAGCCACCCAGGTGCCCCTGATTGTTTTTTTAATATTGAACCCACCTTCCAATACTGGGATAAACTCCACTTGGCAATAATGTATTATTCATCTGTACACTTTTATATATTTTGTATTCAATTTTCTAGTAGTCTGTGAAAATATTTACATCTATATTCATGAAGTACATTTAGCTGTAGTTTTCTTTGCTTATAATGTGTTCATCTAATTTTGGTATTAGAATAATGCTGGCCTAATAAAATGAGTTGAGAAGTATTCCCTTCTCTTCTGTTTTTTCTAGGAGATTGCATAGGAGAATCAACATGTTTCAGAGATTTCACCAGTGACAGTATATCTGGGTCTTGAATTTTATTTTTTGTTTGTTTCATTTTTAAACTTTGCAACTACACACACAATTTTGTTAATAGATCTAAGACTATTCAGGTTTTTTTTTCCTTGAGTGAGTTTTGGTAGTTTTTTTTTTCAAGGAATTTGTTCTTAAAAATTCCAAGTTGTCAAATTTATTAGCATAGAATTATTTTTGGTATTTATTATCTTTTTAATGTATATGGTATCAACAATGTTTCCTCTCTCATTCAATATTTGTAATTTGAGTCTTGTCTCTTTTTCCTCAATCAGCTTGCCTAGAAGTGTATCACTTTTATTAATATGTTTTTTAAAAAACAGCTTTTGGTTTCATTGACTTTATCTCTGTTTTCTGGAAGCTTTTGTCATGGCTGCTATAGCGTTTACAATATAAATTTTAAAATAATCTGTGTCAACCTTCAAATAATAGTATACTTCTTCACATGTAGAGAAACCTTATAACAGAGTATTCTCAATTCCTCTCCCTCATCTCTTTTACTATTATTGTCACATATTTAATTTTAAATATGCTGTCAACCCACAATATAATGTTGCTATTACAGCCTTAGTACTTATTTAGGTAACTTAAAAATAATAAAATGTACCTTATTTTATTTTAAATTCACTTTTTTCTTTGCTGATGCTCTTTATTTCTTTGTGTGTATCAACATTCCTGATCTATGTCATATTCTGCCTAAACAATTCTCTTTAATGTTTCTTGTAGCTCAGGTCTCCTGGCAATAAATTCCCTGAGTTTTGGGGGAGAATGTTGTTTGTTTGTTTTGCCTGAAAAGGTCTTTATTTATTCTGCACTTTTGCAGGAGAGTTTCATTGGGTATAGAATTCTATACAGATATTTTTCTTTTAACATTTGATGTAATTCCATCGTCGTTTTGCTTTCCTGGTGTCTGACAAAAAGTCTTCTGTATTTCTTATCTTGTTCCTCTGCGAGTAATATCCCCCCCCTTTTTCCCTTCACGATTTTTTGTCTTCAGCTTTCAGCAGTTTGAATATGATATCTAGAGGTTTTGTTTCATTTTAATGCTGTTTGGTGTTCTCTGATCTTGGATCTGTAGTTTGGAGTCTGCCACTAATTTTGGAAAATTCTTGGCCAATATTTCTTCAAGTGTTTCTTTTCCTTCTGTCTAGGATTTTAATTATGTGTGTATTAGACTGTAT
This sequence comes from Lynx rufus, assembly GCF_022079265.1. NCBI lineage: Eukaryota > Metazoa > Chordata > Mammalia > Carnivora > Felidae > Lynx > Lynx rufus. Next base: position 3,090,558 of record NW_025814842.1, read on the forward strand.
TCTCCCATAATTCTTGCATGCTTTCTTCTGTTTTATGCACCTTTCTTTTTCCTCTTTAAATTTCAGTTTGGATGATTGCTATTCTGTTTATCTCTCTTAAAGTTCAATAGTCTTTTCTTTCAGAGGTATTTTTTTTTTAATTTTTTTTCAACGTTTTTATTTATTTTTGGGACAGAGAGAGACAGAGCATGAACGGGGGAGGGGCAGAGAGAGAGGGAGACACAGAATCAGAAACAGGCTCCAGGCTCTGAGCCATCAGCCCAGAGCCTGACGCGGGGCTCGAACTCGCGGACCGCGAGATCGTGACCTGGCTGAAGTCGGACGCTTAACCGACTGCGCCACCCAGGCGCCCCTATTTTTTTTTTTTTTTTAATTTTTTTTCAAACTTTCAGAGGTATTTATGAGTCCATCAGAGGCATTCTTCATTGCCATACTGTGTTTTTTAATTTCTATCATTTCCACTTAATTCTTTCTTATGGTTTCTGTTTCTGTGTAAAATTACCTATCTGATCTTGTATATTATGTGCCTTTTCCATTAGAACTTTTAACATATTCACCGTAGTTAATTTAAATTCCTCATCTGATAGTTCTACCATTAACATCGTGTCGTAAGTCTGTCTCTGATGATTGTTTTCTCTCTCCATGGAGCGTTTTTCTTTGCCTTTTCCACATGCTTCATAGGTTTTGTTGAAAGATACATCATGGATGATGGATACTTAGGTAAATATTTTTTTTATGCTCAGAGATAAGCCTGCCTTTTCTTCTGCTAGTGTTTTAATATGAGGGTATGTTAATTCTGTCAGGTATCAGGCTGGGTTTCAAGTTGGCCTTGGCCTTGTTATGGTGGCCCTCATTCGCCTGGAGGTTTCAGATTCCTCTCGTGATATCTTGTGTTTACAGCGTAGGCTAATTTTCCAGAGGGTTTTTCTGTCCCCCTTGTCTGTTCCCACTTGTCTTTGAGTCTCCCAATGAGTCTTTGAGTGTTCTCTCTGCATCGCTCCTGAGGGATCCTGTCTCTGGCAGAATCCCCACTGTATCCCTAGTTATTTTCACTCACTGTTTTTTCGTGCTGGGTGGGGTCCAGGGACAGAGGGCATTCTCCTGTGTTCTGATTAGGTCTCGCTGGTAGGCAGGCTCTGTGAACCTGTGCTCGGGGTTGTGGCCCTTAAGTGTTCCCGTTCCCCCTCTATGCATCCTGCTGGCCCAGCGCACGTTCCAGTCTTCCTTCTAGGGTAGAGCCAACCCCCTCCCCTGGCCCCCACTTCCCAGCCTGGCCTTACGAGGAGTACTTAGTGCCCTCAGGCTACAGTTTTGTTGTTCTTTCTTCTGTGTGTTAAGGCTTTCATTCCTTTGGGGATTTAGGAGAGAAGGGTACGGGCAGTTTGGGTAATGACTACCATTCCCCTCTCCCACCTGCAGCAGGTGGCTAGCAGTGCCTTAAGGCCATGTTGTGCTGTTCTCCCCCCTATAGAGTATGGTTTTTGTTTTTAGGGGGATAGAAGAAATAAGTCTGGTCAGAGTTTCAGTGCGGCTGCTGTTCCCTGGCCCCAGCCAGCACCACAGCAGAGCCTCCTTAGGATTCCCATTGGTCTTCCCTGTGAGCACCTGGTTGGGGTCCTGGAGGAAAACCTTGTACTAGGCTGTTCGCCCTTTTCTGCCTGTGAGCCCTGGCATGGTGCACACTCTCGCTAGCCCACTCTTGGCCTTGGGCAAATCATTAGAACTTAGCCGAACCTTCCTCTGGGCCCTAGTTGTATTCAATGGTGTCTGCCCCATATTAGCAAATGCCTGGGTCCTGGTTCTCCGTGGAGGTGCCTATCTCTTTCCAGATTTGGGGTTGTTTGCCCTCAACTTCTGTTCTCTGACAGGTTCAAGAAAAGCTGTTAGTTTGCACTTTGTCCAGTGTTTTGCTCGTTGTGACAGTGGGAGGCTCTTTCCAGGTCTCTACAGGGAGGAGATAGAGGCAGAAATTCACCATATCCAGACTCTGCCTTTTCTGTTTCTAGTCACTGTCAGAACAGTGAACATCTCTCCCCCGCCGCCACCGTAATACTCTAGATAATCTCTGTGTAGACAGCAAGTCGTGTGGTCAAACATACAGGAAATGCTCTGAGCTACTTGCGGCCCCCCCCCCACCCGCCTTCAGGCTTGTGTCAGACTCACTACAATGGGAACGGGGGTGGTGACCGGCGTCTCCTTGGTCCCCACCTCTGTTTATACTCTGTCCCTTCCAGCTAGCCATGCCTTTTACCGAATGAACCCCTCAGTTTGGAGATTTAGGGATAGAGCGGCCAAGATTGGCTAGAGGTTGGGGTGGGGGGAGGGGACATAAAGAAAGGATGCATGTTCATGAACCTGCACGGGTGTTTCAGGTGACAGTCTCTTAGGAGAGCCCCAGCCGTACTCCCGAGATCCACTCGTGCCGGGGAACCTGCACCTGGGATCCCTTATCGTGGAGGAATGCCTGTCTTCAACCTGTGGGTCCTTGTGTCTCCTTTCTTAGCCCCTAGCCAGCAGGCGCTATGCTTCCAGCTTCTCCCCCCCTCTTACTCTCCAGGGATTTCTCTTGTGAAAGCTCTTACATGGTCCAGAGGGAGCGTCCACCCTGGTGGCCCTGTGCCCTGCTGCCGCAGGAGGAGGACAGCTGCACTCCAGATGGCAGGTCCCCTGCCGCAGGCACTGGGGCCGGTCTCCAGGCCGTGGGATACCAGCCTGCTGTTTCCCCAAACCTCCAGGGACACGTGCACACTCTCCCGGGGTCCCCAGAGCTTCTGTCCCTTGACTTGAGGTGAATGAGGGGAAGGGTCAGACTCCCAGCATTACGACAACTTTCTCCCCAGTTTTTCTTCTGCTCTCTAGCTTTTTTGGTGCCATTTTCACCAGTCTCCTTTAGGCTGGGAATTTGTGGTCAGCTAAAGATTGCAAAACCCATTTTTGACATCGAGTGTTACAAATCCTCTTCTGCGGATCTCGCATGGTGGGATGTGGACGGAATCAGTACTTAAATTTCCTAGGCTCTCAACAAGACAGGAAGAATCCGGTGTAAGCATCTTCTTACCACTGTTTGTTCTGTTTAAGCGAATAGATGCTTTTAGTAACTGTTTGCAGAACAGAGCTTTTTCTCTGGGTGTTATTTTTATAATTTTAAGATGAGAAAACAGTTAGATGACCATAGAGAGCTCATGACATCTTAAGATATTTCAAGTTTAAGATACTGAAGATTACATTTGAGATTTCAGATTTCAGAACTCAAAACGCAATGCTATAGTGTATCTCAAGTGGCCAAAGGAAAGATTTTTTGAAGGGACGTAGATACTATTGTCTTTTCTTTTGTCCTGGTGACACTTTTAATCAAGATATGTGACCACACTTCCACGTGAGGTCTTTATAGCTAAGGCAGTATATAGACGTGGAGCCGATTCACCAAATCTTAGCATTTTATTTTTTTTTATTTTTAATTTTATGAAATTCAAGTTAATTAACATGTAGTATAAACCTAGGCATTTTAATACAGCTCTGTCATACTTTATTCAGTGTTTCTAAAATTATTTTTGTGGAATTGAAATATATCTTAGTGGAGATTTTCCTTTTAAATGAATTCTACATTTTTTTCATAAAGCAAAGACTTTTTTAATTAAGTAAATAGCCTGTCTCCCTCTGACCCCTCCCTCTCTTATGTATAAATCTTAATTCTTAGATTCAGAGGCAACATGTTCATAGCTTAGAAGATCCAGCTTCAGAATCAAGAGCTCTAGATTCAGATTCTGGCCAGGAACAGCCCCCTAATGAATCAGAACGGCACCTGATCGATCAGAACGAGTGTCTGACTAATCACAATGGCCACCTGACCCGTCAGAGCCCCTGAGCCGTATCTGGCCCAGAGCACCCGGACTTACCCTTCTTCTGCACTCCCCCTACACGGAGAGGCCACCATCTCGGAGCCTCAGTTTCTTCCTGATGTGGGTAAAATAGTCCCTATCGTGCAGAGTTGTTAAGAGGACTGACCAAGGTACAGTGGTTCCTGGCACTTAGTAGCCTCTCAGCAGAAGGCAGCTGCTGTTATGACATTGCTAGGTGTCAGACTTGGCAGAGAGAGAGAGAGAGAGCATACTCCTTCCTTTGCTGCCTACTCTTGAATTCGCTTCTTTTGGGGATTGGTTAATTGATAGAGATATGAACTGTATCTAATGGAGACTTTTCTCCCTTTCCCAGCTAAAAATCTTTAGGTGATTCCCCCGTTTCAATTTTTCTTGTAAAAGTATCAAGCAATGAGAGAATACGGAAGAATTATGGAAAAGAAGTGCAAAGTCACCTGTGACCCTATCGTGCGGTCAGCTACCGTCAACTTTTGAGTTCTATCCTTCCAGACTCCTTCCTGTAAAAATATACCAACGTGGACGAGAATGGGGATGTGCTAAACATAATGTGCTGAAGCCTCCCTTTCCCTCAGCTGCTGTGTCGCAAACATGTTTCCACGTCAGTAAGTAAATCATCACAGAATGCCAGTATATGGGCTTCCCAAATTAAATAAATTTGGGTCAGTGGCCATCAGTGGACTTGCAGGGAACTGCTTTATACATTCATCTTTAAAACATACACAGTTATGTTCCTAGAACGTATCCTAGATGTGGATCTGCCGCACGGAGAGAACATGTATTTAAGTAATGAAACGTGTCACCGAATGCACGTGGGAAAGGCAGCTCTAAATTATACTCCCCTTAAAGCATAAGTAATATCCACATCTCCACATTTGGGAGTTTTAGAATAAAATAAAATCTTTCTATGGTCTCTGATAAGACCATTTTCTCCCTAAAATTAAATAGTATCTTTAAAAAAAATGCCTTCATATTAAAGTTAAAAAAAAACCCTCGCTTATTTAAAAATTAAACAATAGCTTTTATAAAGCAAGTCCTCCCCTCATAGCAACTATGGAAACTGATTTTCCAGAATCCTGGGGTCCTGGGCGGCCGCTCCTTTAGAGGTGCACATAGTGAGGCATCAGGTCAGAGGGTGGACGGGAAGAGTATCCTGGGTCCTGCCGACCACTTCCCCTTCCCCTGCCTTCCTATGTTGGAAAGTCCTGGGGGGTTCATTAGTCTTCTCCTAACTTCAGGGCTGCCCTGTGACAATTATTTTTTTTTTAATGAGTATAACATGCATATGGCAAAGTATAAAAATCTTAGCTGAGTGAATTATTACAAAGCAAACACACCCGTGTCATTGCCACCAGGTTAAGATCAGAAAAATATTTAGTATCGTTTTCTAATACAGGTGGTCATAATGAAAAATGTAAAGCCGTCCCAACAATTCCTTCAACTATAACTATTATACCAGATAGTCAGTGAGTTTTCTTTGGGAGAACATACCCTTTGGTCTCCCCTCTTCTCTCTTTCTCCAGGGGCAATGAATTCTCAATATTCTCTGTGTAATAATAAACTGCCTAGGTTTTGGAGTATCTACAGCACTGATAAAGCTTTTAGTAGTTCTAGCCTTGGACAGTGAAACCAAACCACGATATTTTAAGGGCAAACACGGCAGTTTGCAACAGTGTGTGATTGTTGATCTTGCAGGAAGATTGTGTTGATCTTGCAAGATTGTGATGGCGCACCTGGGTCAGAATCCAGATACGAATGTTCGGCACGTGTCATTACCTGGTGCCGACCTTGCGGTTACTAGGTAACAGTGGAGGTGCGGTAACACCGTGCAGGGCAGAAGTGCCTGTAAGGTAATTTGGGGTAACGCTTGCCTACGGCCACAGAACTGGTTGGATGCAGAGGCCACAGCCCCCCTGACTCCTGGAGGCCGCGCCCGCCCCCGCCCCTGGGAGCTGGGCTGTGCCTCAGAATTTGGACAGAGAAGATTCATCACGGCCTCACGGGCCAGCAGCCGGCAGCCGGCCCCCGCTCGCAGGCCAGCCTTGCAGCTCACTTAGCCATTCCGTGCGTGTTCAGGATGGACACCTGGTTTAATCTTGTTGTTCAGTCAATAGCTTTTGCATTATCTTTCTTTTTTGTGGTTAATGTACCATTTTTCTCCTCTTTTTTTCCCCTACACAAACACCGCCATGCCTGAAGTGCTTCCCCTGCTTGTAGAAAAGTTATAGCCTGGTCTGTAGCGGAACAGTGCTCTGATTAAAGTGATTAAAACTATATACAGCATGCATAATTAACCTTTGCGCGGCTGTCACAGTGAGCTGATGCATAGAGCTGATACTGTATCTGTCTGTGGCAGCCGGCGTATGCTACATGCCCACTTTTCTTCCTGCAGAATTTTAATCACTTGAGATAAAGAGCCAGGAGAGAGAGATCAAGGCTGTATTAATCCTCTCAATGGCTTTATAATTTCCCTTCTATTCTGCTGCTGGTAATCAAGAAAAATAATGCTGCCTTAATCCTAGATGCCAAGGTCAATCATCTCTGTGCCCTTTGATAGTAAGGATGTCATTACGAAAAGATTTTTAACGAACGCAATTCTCGCCATGCTCTGCAGGGAGAAGGGTATGTCCCACGACTTTGGGACGGTCAGGCGTGCCTCAATTTCGGGCAGGATTGATTTTAAAATATTAGCTCTATTAGAAATAAATTCCTAACAGCTGGTTGGGGCCGCAGCCCAGCCACACGTCGCGATGAGAGATTGAGGAATCGGGGAGAGAGCCGCAGCAGCGGGCAGCAGGCGAGGAGGGCCTGCCCCTGCGATTAGCACTCTGGCCACACGGCCGGCTGCCCGCGGCCACAGCAGCAGGACCGTGGCCCTGCGTGAACTCGTGCCTCCCTGGAGTGTGGCCAAGATCAAAATACAAATGCACCGATGCACAGATGTGTGGTGACATTTTAAAACAATGCCCTGGGTTGGTTTGTCTTTTTTTCTTTTTTTTTTTTTTTTTTAAGAACATGGAGACAGGTGAAAAACAAAAATCTTTCAGCTCACCAGCACCTGAGCGAACCCCCAGATGGCTGCTTGTGCTGCGTCTATCCATCTCCTCTTGTTTGGTTTCCCCCAAAACGTGTCCTCTTGGTCAGGGTGACGTGACGGGAGCTGACATGGCCTCGACAGAACGTAGCAAAGCAGGAAGGCTGAGAGCCAGCGCCAGCGCCGTGGAGGCCCCAGCCTCTGCAGCACCACAGGCCACGGCTCTGAGCTGCAGCCGGGGAAGGCAGGACTCATTAGCAAACCTAATCGAGTCCCGGGAAGATGGGGCCACGGAAGGCGCTGAGCACAGACTTCAGAGACACACGGCCACGGGATGGGCAGAAGAGACGGTAACTGGCTGGCTGTTCGCCCCTGGGCACGGAAGAGGAGCTTCATGTCTGGAGGACTCAGTTTCAGTACAGTCGAGAGGGGCAGGTCTGCAGTGAGCCCATCCCCCGGAGGGGCTTCTCCATGTAAATGGTTTTTATTCGAGTGTCTCTAAGAATGTGTTAGATTTAGGGGCGCTTGGGTGGCTCAGTCAGTTGGGTGTCTGACTTTGGCCCAGGTCAGGATCTCAGACCCCACGATGCCCTTCCAACTGGGATGGTACAGGCAAGTTGACCTTGGGATGCTGGGAGTGAAAGGTCAAGGCCAGGGTTCACCAGGAGACCCTCTTTCTCCCGGAGGTGCCTCTCTGTCAGGCTTACTTTGATCTTTCTTCTCTCCTTTGTAATCTGACCCCAAATACTGATTGTGTCCTTGCAGAATTTTTGCTTGGATTCAGTAAGTACCTCCACTTGGATTCTATCCACTGAGAATTTATGATCATCTAGCCTGGCCTGGAATGAAATTTAGCCTTGCTCTATGGGGACGGTGTGCATGGAGCTAATTTAGAATGTAAAAAGCATCGTCGGGGGCACGCTCTGCCTACTTACATGAACAAACTGTTTTTAAGGACTCCCGGTAACCGCTGATGTCACTGTTTACAAACGAACCTTCTTTTTTGACTAAAGCCGGCTTGGCGGGGTGTCTTCTTGGAACCACTTTGCCTGCAATTCGTTTGAGCGGTTAAAATGAATGAAACTGAATTTTTAAAAAATATTCTATAATTTAGACTTCTTCTGCTTCCTCTGAATTACTGTCCTGTGTGGATGCAGAAAACAATGTAGTCATGCATACCTAAGAGACCGTTCTGGCGTTTGTTCCCTTCAAATGTAATTTCAGTAATGGAGCATATGCCCCATTTCCATAGATCAGTACAAGTGTTGGCTACAAGGGCCCCACAGATGTGAGCCTTATAAGAAACCGGGACATAGGAGCTCTCAGTCTGAGTTACTGCCGTGATTTCTGGCTCCGGGAGGCTTTTCTGCAGGGTTCTCCAGAGCCTGCGGGTCCCGTGAAGGTGCCAAGAGGCCCCCCGCCCACCAAGGGTTAAGCAGATTGGCTGGCTGGCTGGCTGGTGGGTGGGGGTCCAGGAGTGCCCCGCCCCCCCGCCCCCACGCACACTTTATCCAAGGTGGCCCCTACTTTTCTCTGTTTTTCACATCGAAGTTTCTCCTAACTCTTCTTTTGGGGAAAAACAAGGTTTCTTCAAAGCTTAAGGACTTGTAGGGGCGCCTGGGTGGCGCAGTCGGTTAAGCGTCCGACTTCAGCCAGGTCACGATCTCGCGGTCCGTGAGTTCGAGCCCCGCGTCGGGCTCTGGGCTGATGGCTCGGAGCCTGGAGCCTGTTTCCGATTCTGTGTCTCCCTCTCTCTCTGCCCCTCCCCCGTTCATGCTCTGTCTCTCTCTGTCCCGAAAATAAATAAACGTTGAAAAAAAAAAAAAAAAGCTTAAGGACTTGTATGGCCCTTTTTGTAGAGTCTGCTCAGTCTCAAGGGAACTTATAAAAGAAGATTGGTCTCCTCGGTAAGAGGTTATATCTGAAAGGGGAAGTTCTCTGGGCAGTCACAGTGTGTCTGCCATATATTGTGTGCGTGTGCATGTGTGTGCACGTGCACACACATGTGAGAAACTGTGTCATCTGAAGCTGCCTCGTCGCAAAGCTGAGTTCCAGAAATTCACCCTGAGGGCTAATCAGAGAGCCAGACACATGGGCCAGGGGGACTTTGATGGCCCCACGGTATTAAGGCCTTTCATGTCCCTTCTGAGAGATGTAGACTTGACCGTGAAGACAGAACCAGAAGGCTGTGAGTCACTCTGCGGGCTTCTTCCCCAGCGAGGGCCCAGTTAGCGATCACTCTGCCTGGTGGTCTGACACAGCGCATCTTGAATGCGGCCCTGCTCTCCTCCAGCTGCCGCCCCGGACCCGGTCGTCCTCACTGACATGCTGTCTCATTGTTCTGCCACCGCAGGCCTCCTCCCTCTCCTCGAGCCCCACGCGGCCTCCAGTAGGGTTCTGGAGGATCCCTGCACAGGAGAGATCGAGTGGCCACCCCCACAGATAATGCCTGGTCTTGCCCATCGCCAGAAGGTAAAGGCCAGACCTTGTAACGAGGCGTGCACAGCTCCTCTCCAGGTCGACAGTCTCCTAAGTGATTTGTTTACTGCTTCTTGACGACTGTGCTTATTTCTTTCCCAGACTCGGGCTCATTGCGGGCCTCTTGCGTTTGAATTCCCCGTTCCTAACACATAAAACGTGTTCGGTATGTCTGAGCTGAATCCACTGGCCATGTTACTTTGTTGTTGCTGTTGGGCGTTTACTGATGTCCGTACACGCCCCAGGCGTGTGGCACGTGGGCACACACTTCTTTTCAACTCTCACGACAACCTTAAAGAGAAGGAGTAGTTAATTCCACTGATTAGATAAGGAATTTGAGGCTCAAGAGAGATTCCGGGCCTTGCCTAACCTTATTTTTGTGGTTATTGAACATCCTTCCAGCAAGCAGTTTGTGAGGGCCTACTGTGTGCCAAGCCCGGGCTCGGTGCTGGGAACACAGATGTTGGAGGCGGAGGACAGTCCCCGCTTCAGGAGGCTCCTGGGAGGGTGGGGACAGGGGCTGCAGTAGGGGCAGCCCAGCACGTGCAGGAGCACACAGAACATTCCCTGCCTCTCGTGGAACAACATGGTCTCCATAATTAGAATGCACCTGTGATGTGGCTCCTTGGAACTTGCAAAAGAAAAAGTGACACCCCCCCCCCAACCCTGCCTGCACCGTAGTCAGTACAAAGTAGGCAGTGGGGGCGTCTCTGCTGATGAGCAGGCCTTGGCCTTGAAGCCTGGACTGGGGGTGGGGGGTGGGGGAGGGGGCGCGGCACAGAGAGCTTACCCCCTCTCCTCACCCTTGGCCCCTGGCACTCGGGGTGGACAAACCGGAAAGGGATAGGGTGGGAAGGAAGGCCATCTCCCTCGACCGCCTGCCCTGCCCCAGGGCTTCTCGGACGCCAGCCCCGTAGCACTGCTCTTGCCCGGGGGGAGGGGCAGGGCAGGCGTACCTGAGCCTGAACCTGCCCGCTTGCCCTGCCACAGCTGGACTGGAATGCGTGTACAACGCGAGGAATCTGGCTGAGGGTGGCCTGACGTGCTGGGTCCTGACAGCCCAGAACGGCTGGTTTCCGGGCAGAGCTGTAAATGCACTGGCGCTCGCTCACGGCCGGCTGCTTTGTGAACCAACGAAGGTCAGCCGGCTGCTGCCTGCGGGACAGGGTCCCTGAGTACAGAGACTCGTGGGGCCGACCGCACGGGGAGTGGGGGTGGAACTTCCTCGTGACACACGTTCTCACATTTTGTACAGAGTGCGCCGCAGGCCTCTGACGATTGTCCTCTTTACGCGGGGTGTTGATTCTTATGTCTGCATCTCGTAGCAAGAACCCGGGATGGCTCTCTAGTACCGGGTCCGCTGGGTCGAGCATCCCGGGCCATTCGTCCTGCCTGTACTCCCGGCCTTTCACCCTCACCTCCTGGCGTTGCTGGGCAGGACATGGGTGCCCGTTCTGTCTCCAGCGTGGGTGAATGCTGTGGTATCTCTCAGGAAACAGGATGGATGCTGCTTAATTATTTAGTTGACCCCTGGTCTACCTCATTTCCCCTCACACCGCAATGCCAGCCTTCATTAGGCATATGGTTTCATTGAAGCCTCTCCTCTCTACTTTCCTCCCAGAGTTCATCATAAATACGACGACAGTAACAAATGCTAACATCTATTAAGCTCTTTCTGAAGACAGGGCACAGGAGTGCATTCTGCGTGCTGTCTCCTTTTGAATTCTCCCACTTAGACCCTGAGCTGAGTTCTGGGTTTTTAATGTCCCAGAGGCTTCCCGCGGGACAAGGATCGCGGGCAAGTAGTGCATTGAGGAGGCAGTCCTAGGACAGGGGTGACATGTGACACAGAGAAGGCGAGGCAGCCCGTCGGAGGTTTATGATCTCCACGGCAGTACTTGGGAGACCAGAGCTCAGTGCCTCCCTGGAAGTCTGGAGCCGGTGTGCACCTCACACGGGGTAGTTACCCCACCCCAGGGATGAGGGAGGGAACCGCGGTGTTTGTACGACCCGTCCCAGCTGCGCAGAGCGGAGGCTGATCCCCTGGCACCTCTGGCCTCTGTGGATGAAGGCACAGCAGGCTCCGGCGTCGGGCCGTCGTGATCCAGAGAGCCGCCGGGCGTCGTGATCCAGATGCTGGCCACGAGAGGCTGGCCAGCGTGCGCCGTGTGGCGGGGCTGCGGAGGGTGGGTGTAGGCTGGCGTTATGGTATTTTCACTTGACGGACGATATCTCTGAGTCTAGTGGGCTAAGTAACTTGCTTCAGGTAACACTTGTGAGGTACCTCTGTTCTTCGCGCTGTGGCAACTTCCCCTCCTTCCTGCCAGTCCGGATATCTAAGCTGGAATTCAGTTCAGCAGTTGCTTTGTGAGCTTCGTATCTGCCTCTGTCCGGGTTGGACGTCTTTTGCCCCTGCCCTTGCCCCAAAAGTTGGCTCTTGAGATACCAAGCCCGCTAGCTTCCATGAAGGAGTAGACTTCAGCCCACTCCGAAGGGAAGCCGGCTAGTCTAGGCCAATGTGTTTGCCAGAGGGATGCATTTGTGATTCCAACTTTGAGCAATAAATACGCTAGGTTCCACTGCTCTTACAAACACACACATAATCTCAGTGGTTTCACGCATGGGTGTATTTTTCATGGAGCCCACACCGGGCCCGCGTGGGGACCTGGGGATTGGGCAGTCCCCATCTCGTGTGTCCCTTATCCCAAGCTCTCCAGTACCTGATCAAAAGAGTGACCGGAGACTTCTGCTTTGGCTTGTCTCTAATACAGTCCTGAAACGATGATGCCATTCTTGTTTCCATTGTCTTGGCCAAACCTTGTCACATGGCTCCAAGGAGTCACAAGGAGGTTGAGGAGTACAGTCCTGAGTGCCCAGAGGGGGTGATGGAGGGACACCAGGCACGAGTGAGGGTCAGAACTGTCTTCCCCTCTCAGAGAAGGAATGATAATTAAGTAGTCCTGATCAAGGCTGTCCTAGGGCATTTCCTAGGGATCTCTGAAAGGCTAGAAGAATTTGGCCTTGGGCTGTAAATGTTATTTGCTCATTAATTCGTCAGAAATGCCCAGAGCCAAGATTGCTATTACTAATAAGATATATCTGTTTGCTTATTTAACAAATCAAAAAAGCATGTTGTCATTTTCCCCTGGTCCTGGTGATTCTTGAAGCGGATGAATACCTTCCGTTTCATACATGGTCAGAGTAGTTACAACACCTCTTCTTTTCTCTCTGTCCACGCTCTAGCTGGGACTTGATCTCGGCGTGAAACACCGTCGTGGGGTAGCAGTCAACAGTTGTTGATTCCCACTGGTGTTTTGAAACCTCAACAACCAGAAAATGCATGTGAATCCTCCCTTCTTCCTCCAGCAACTGATGGCAGGTCTGCAAGCTGTCATTTACACTTGGCCATCTCTCCCTTTGTCTTGTTGTTTTCCAGGGGGGGAAAGTGACAATCATGTGGTTCTTACCACCTTAACACGAAAGATGGACAGATGTTTTCCAAATGGTATTTAAAAAAATATGCGATTCAGCCAAGAGGTGACTTAGGAAGGCCTTGGACATGTTCTGTTGAAACGGACGCTTGAAGTTGGACTTCCCTCTTTCCTCAGTGATAACAGGTGCCTTCTGCCTGCCTTGCACAGATTCCAGCTGATAAAGGAGGAAATCCTACCTTTATGGCTGTTCCCAGGTTGTCCTCACTTGGCTATTTGTCGTGAAGACTGTGGAAATAAGTCCTCGTTCCGAATGACGATGACTTGTCCCTCAACCTGACGCCGTTTTCCTAACTCTGCCCCCCCTGCCCACAGTCTAGTCTCTGGCCCCTGGGATGGAACCGGCTGCAGCCTCCGCCGAGAGCAAAACAGGACACACGCTGCACCTGCCCCCACCCCGGGCGGCTCCCTGGTCTTGTGCCCTGGTGCAGCACCGCTTTACAAAGGCTTTTGAAAGCCCCAAGAGAAAACGTATCCAATAAATCAATGGTGATGCATTAACAGACTGCTACTGTAGTCATTGTTCACAGAATGTAATTCCTTGATAATGGCATCTTGTACAGTATATCATCACAAAACAATAGTAATATCACCACAGCAGAAATGACTTTGATAAATTATACACGAATAGGGTCTTCGAATTCTGGTGTAGCTCTAATTTGGGGTTATCAGTACTTGTGGAACAGTAGATTTCGGTTTTGCATTGTACGGAGGAACAAAAAAATCCTGGCAGGAAGCACGCACGCATTGTGAGGAGCAGTGTAAGTTACGGGTGCAGAATTGGCAAGGTTTTCACCTCTTTTGAGTCATTTTCTTGTTACTCTGTTTGATAAGCTATGTTCACTTTAGCTCTTTTCATTTTACCTAGAAACAAATCTATGAGCACTTCCGAAATTTGCCACAACTTTAAGAAGAAACTATGAAATTTGATATCTTTTAAGTGGAGATAAGGGAATAATGTGATTTTGTTGCTATTAATTTTTAAATGAGACATGTTGATGCCACTTAAAGGACCCTGACAAAATCACTCATAGCCCTTATTGTCCTATGGACCTTGAAATTTTAAAAGGTCCACAAGGGGCGCCTGGGTGGCTCAGTTGGTTAAGCATCCAATTTCGGCTCAGGTCACAATCTCATGGTTTGTGGGTTCAAGTCTCCCATTGGGTTTTGTTCTGACAGCTCAGAGCCTAGAGCCTGCCTCAGATGCTGTCTCTCTCTCTCTCTCTCTCTCTCTCTCTGCCCCTCCGCTGCTCATGCTCTGTCTCTCTCTGTCTCTCTGTCTCTCTCTCAGAAATAAATATTTAAAAAAAAAATTTTTTTTAAGCCTACAAGCTGCTCTTAGCTCCTTTAAGTCTGATATGAATGGAGACTGAAAGTGATGTCCAATCACTGCCTCCAGAATCCAGCCAAATATAAAAGGGCCCTGGAGGATATAACAGTGTATAGGTGAATCCTGTGTACTTCTTCCTGCTAGGACAGGGCCTCGTGTCCCCAAGCCCTCACATGGGTGAAGATGGCAGTGAGTCATCACGAAAGGGAAGCGATTCTCCCCATCATGGCCCTGGGCGCCCAGGACCCAGGAGGAGCATGGGCGACAGACACCGAGGGATGGCTGGGTTCCTTTACAGCAGCTGTGGCTGCTTCCGAGCCCACCGTGGTGGTTTCTGCAGGTGACAGGTCCTCCGGCAGTAACCCGGCCACACTGTTCCCACCAGAAGGCACTGTGCTGTTGCAGAGATACCTTAGCTCCTGCTGGCCTGTCTTCCAAGACTGGCCAGCTAGCGTATGACCGGTTCTGTAAGCTCCTGAGAACCTTCCAGGCAGCCCCTCTCCCCCTCTCCTCTTCCTTGCTTGTGCTAAGATAGTCTGAGTTGGTTCCTACCATTTACAACCAAGAATCCTTGGCCGATTGGGTAGCCTGTGTTGGTTTGACACTGCCTGAGCGCTCAAAGCGGAAAGACGCTTGGGCGAGAGCTTCGTCCCTAATTTTGAGACTGTGCCGCGACACCCCTGTCCGCCAAGAGTCCTGTAGACCGTTGGCAGCAACCTCAGACTGGAATTCTGTGCCTGTGTTTCTTTTCACTTGTGGAAGTTCTGGTCAGGAAGGTGTGGACCCCTGCTGCCCGGCACGGTGGCCACCAGCCACCCGTGGCTCCTGAGCCCTCGTAACGTGGCCCTTCCAAGTTGCAGTATGCCGCGAGTACACAGCGTGTTCATGTTTTGAAGATTTAGTTCCAAAACACGGAAGCCATCGCATGCCTACGTTTTCCTGTTGATCACGTGTTCAAGTGATAATATAGTAGATATGTAGGCTGAGATAAAATACATTTGTAAACCTTCTGTTTATGTTTTCATTGTGCCTACCAGTAGATTTAGGTTACGTGTCTGACTTGGATGATGTTTCTGTTGACTAAGGCTGTTGCACAAAAACTCATGAGAAGATGACCCTGAGCCTCGACAGGTAGCACTGGGCCTGTGGTTGTTATGTGAATACTGTGTCGTTTTTTGCTTTGGTAACAAATACTCTACCGATTTCAGGGTCTCGCGGCCATGAGCTTTATTTCTCACTGTGGGTCTCCCGGTCAGCTTGGCTCAGCTCGGCCGATGCCCATGCTTCTTGTTTGGGGGCCCAGGCTCTGGCGGAGCAGCCACTGTCTGGGTCACGTGTTCCTCGGTGCAGAAGCTCCAGAGGGTGAGCAGAAGCACACAGTGCCTCCTGCAACCTCTGTGGCCGGTTGGCCCACCGTCGCTTCCTCCCCTGTTCCATTTGTCAAAGCAGGTCACGTGCCCGAGGCCAAAGGAAACGTGGCAGGGAGGCATCCCCGGCCCGTTGGGAAAACAGCATGAGCAGGGGCGTGAGGGGTGTTGGCGTGCATGTGATACAGCCTGCCGCACTCTGCCCTCTTGGCCATGCATATTCACCCTCCTCCCACATGGAACTACAGTCCTCCCTGCCTCAAGATAGCCCAGAAGTCTCCTAGATTTATGGCATCGGTGTCACAGTCCAGGCCATTGAGATCCACAGCGTGTCCAGATATAGCTTCTCTTGACCTAACTTCTCATGAACCAAAAAGGCAAGTTAATTGCTTCCTCCCTTCCTTTCCCACCCCCTCTCCCCCTTCGCCCCATATTCATTTTTAGAACAAAGTCAGGATTGGCTCAGTAGCACTCACATTTGGAAGAAAGAAGGGAGGAAGCCCCACAACGATCCATGTGTGTCCCAGTACCCGCTAGGCAAATACTTGGGGGTCCCCGAGGGACCAGGGAGTGGTGACTGGTCTGCTGTTAGGCCCCTGGGAGAACTTCTCCGTCTGCTGTTTGCCTCCGAGAAAGGCACTAGGAGACAGGCCCTCCCTCACAGCCCAGCAGATTTCTTAACCTGTTTGCTACCCACAAAAGAGGGAAGCCAAGGGTCATTGTAGATCTCAGATAATCACCGTCTGTTTTAATTCAGCCTTAAGTGTGTTTATTGCCTCCCAAAACTACTGCATTTGTTTTCATCTGGGGCTCCGGGCAGCTTCACACGCATGTAGCACTTGTAGTCGTTTCCAGCCCCGGGTCCCTCTCTAGAGTCAGGCGCAGGCACTTTGAGTTCCCGATGCCTCTGTGAGACCAAAGTCTGGGTGTCATTCTCTAGGCCAGTTTGTGCAGCTGAGCAGTTTCATCGGGGCCACCCTGACCCAGTGGGGGTGTTCCAACAAGGCAGGTAACCGCCATCCCTTTGATTGGTCTTTGCCAACAGGCTGTGCCTTGATGGCCACCCTTGATTGCTGAGAAATAGTTCCATTTTCAAATCTGCAAGTCCTGGAATCTGAGGATTTTCTATTCTCCCTTTCAATTGCGCTTGCAAAGCAGTGAAATTATTTTTTGAAGGAGGTGGGTCATTTCTATCCTATACAGGATGCAGAGGCATCCCACAACACCCAGCTCACATGGTAACATGCTGTTTCAAAACGGGTTCAGTAGGTACATTTTCTACCTTCTAAGCTAGCACAGGTGATCTTTTTTTGCTAAATGTTCCAGTGCTGCATGCCTTGGGTTGCCGTTCTTCCAACCTCCCCTAAGAGTTTTCTGGCTTCCCATTGCCTAGACCCAAAACGAATGCCCTGTATATCAGGGTTTTTGTTACGACAGCCCCTACTTCGTGCCAATTTCTGCATTAGTCAGCTCTCGCTGCAGTGACTTAACAGCCCCCAACTCTCTGTGGCATCCAGCGAGCAACATCTATTTCTCACTTAAGAATCCTGTGACTCAGCTGCCATCCGTGGAGCTTGGCCCTGCTCCCCGAGCCTTCTCGTGCCAAGACCAGGGCTGAGGTGAGCAGCCCCCATCTGGGCCGTGCTCCTCTGGCGGTGGAGGGACAGGGTCCCCGGAGGGCCGGTGGAAACCCACGCCACCTGGTAAGGCCTCTGCTGGGCACTGGCACGCCGTCACCTCCTCCTGCAAGGCATGTGGCAGGCCCAGAGCTAATGGGGTGGGTGCGTCCTTCAGCCTCTGGGGAGTCACGATGAGGCCAGGTGGAGGCAAACAATTTCGAACAAGTGACGCAATGTCTCCTAGCTGTAGACTCCATAAAGGAACCTGGTGGAGGATCATCTGGACACTGGATTGCGTTTTTTCTGAGTCTGGATCCTCCCTGTGATAAAACCCACGGACCTGGACAACCTCCAGCCTGGGAGGTCGTCCAGCGTGCATCCCACTCAGGGCAGCGGAGAGAACCTTCTGGGGAGTTACAGACCCCGAGTTCCGGCCTCAGCTCCGCCACCACTTACGTGTACACGTCAGGCCTGCAGTTTTTCCTCTGGATCCCACGTCCCTCTCAGCTGTTAGCAAAGGGTTCGGTTGGAGGGAGTCTTGGGTTGCTTTTGAGGACGACGCCGTGACTGCCTGCCAAACCACAGGGAGCGTGCTAGGTGATGAGGAGTCGGGGCAGCAGTAGGAGGCATAGAGGTTTAGGAACCAGGCTGACGTGAGTTTTAACCGCATTCCGCCGTGTACCAGGTGTGGAACTGGGGCCATCTTAAACTCCCTGGGTTGGTTTCCTTGTCTTCGAAACGAGCACAGCAGAACCTCACTCCCGGGCTTGTTGTCAGGGTTATTATTTTGCACAGTTCTCGCTGTGAAGAAACTTTGCGTTACAGAGAGTCAAAATCTGACCCTAACCAGTGAGCTTTGGCCCCCGTTCCCCCCGGTGTCGAGGGACAGCAGAGCAAAGCCGTCAGGAGCATGGGCGCCAGACCGCCCGGGGCCGAAGCCAGCTCTGCCGCTCTTGGTCTGTGTGGCCGTGGGAAGGGGGCTTTGTGCCTCTTTGCCTCGGTACAGCTGGCTGTCCGGGCGCCCCGCAGTCCTCTCGGGACGACGAACGCGCGCGCGAGTGCCTGCCAGTGCTAGGGGCCGTCCCTGCTTCACAGGCAGCTCTGTAAGTGCCTGAACCCAGCCCTCGGGCCTTCCCGGCCTCCCGAGTTCCTCCGGGTGGGACCACCTCAGTCCCTCAGTGTCCCGTGGACGTCAGGTCTCAGCCCTCGTCGCCGACCTAGTTCTCCTCTGGTGAACGTGCTTCCGCCGCTCTGGTTGCCGTGAAGGAACAGAGGGTGCGGTCCAAGTTGGAGTTCATTCCCACAGGGGCGGCCGCACTCTGGGTGACTCCGGACATCTCCACAGGCCCTCCCGATCTGCCCGCAGCTCTCCCCTGTGGCCCGCTCCCACCCCAGCCGGCTCACCTGGCCCCGATCCCCTCCTTATCTGACCCTGGTTCCTGGGCCACCCAGTTGCCAGTTGACATTGTTTGCCAACTCTGACTTCCTGGACAAGTATTAAGGATTTTACAGGTTTAGCTTCAACGGACCTTACTTCTAGTGTCGTAAACCATTTATTCGTTGTTTGCGTTAGGGCACGTTTCTTACCGGCCAGCATTCTGCTCTAAGGACGTGGAGCGGTTCACTTACTGGGTGGGTCCCTGCAAGACTTAACCGAATCAGACAGGGAAGGAAACTTCACAATCCCCTTAGTTTCTTGCTCTTGCCAAGTGGAGAACGAGGGCAAATACACTATTTTTCTGAAATTTATGACACGGTCACTTACACTCACTTCTTCGCTTATATTTAAAACAGGGCTTGACAACCCGGCGTTTTACCCCCACACATCAAGTCAACAGAGACTTCTTTAAAAAAATTACTGTCTTTAGATATCAAGCAAACTATGGTAGCATCCTAAATGAAGAGCTAGTTCCCGCAACATGTACATAAAACTCAGCTGCCTTAAGGGAAGCATGGTCTATTCTGGAAACACAGGGTTTACATGAGCAGGGGTGTCAGGGGAACACCTGCCCTGAGCACCACCTCCGGCAGCTGCCATACGTCCGCGTTCTCCTTCCTGTGCCTCTCTCAGCGTGACTGCCAGCGTTCCTGGCCAGTGCCACAGTGGTCACCCCTGCAGCAACGTTTAAGGTACGAGAATAAATTCACCGAAAGACAAGGAAAGTTCTTGAGCAACGTCTCCCAGGTCCCGCATTCTAAATATGGCAAAGAGCGTTTTAAGTACTTCCTGCTTGGAGGTGTTCATGCTTTCCATCATTGGAGTCGGACCAGTTTGAGAAAATATGTATCATAAATAATCTTCAGAACACTTTAATATACTGCCGATAGTATTAAAAGTCAAAGCTTTCATAAAATTTAATTTACCTCTCCGTGCAACTTAAATCAGGAGCAGTTTTAAAATGTGCACGGTTCTGATAAATTAATAGCTTCCCTTTAGCCTTCTGGGCTTGGGGGCCTCACAGCCTGCACCTGGAAGCTTAGTGACTGTGCAAAGCCGTGACTTCTGCGTCTGTCCGGAAAACCTGCTCATAGCCTCTGCGGAGCATTGGCACCAGCCCCCCAGGGGTGGGGTGCGAGGCTCCCTTCCCCCGCTGCCTTTAAGGGGTGTCCAGGCCTCCCCGGATGGGCCCAGTTGCCGAAAGGGATGTGTGCCTGCCTTAGCAGGATCTCCTGGCGATCCGTGGGGGCACCTCCCTGGACAGCTACACTGTCAGGGCCTCAGCTCCACCAAAACTAGGTGCGCTTCACTATATGCGGCCTGTGTGCTGCGGCAGAGGCAGAATGATGGCAATTTTACGTCACACCTATCAGTTAGCAACATAGCCCTGGTAGCGTTTTGCTCATTCTTTCCTCTAAGTCTCTTGGTACTTTTCCTTTGAATATGGTTGCAATAAAGTTTCTATTCTAGGATAACAAGAATAGCACAAAATGCCCAACAAGGATGGGGGGAACCATTGTAGTTGAAGAAAGAGACTGTGATCAGAAGTAATTCGGGAGCTTGGTACCCATAGGTTCACTTTCACGATGGCTGCAAGAGTTGATTCGTATGTTTGGTTATTGGGCATAACTAGGCTAATCCCTCACTTCTGTGTGCGATTTACGGTCAGTCAGGTAGTTTCACCTACATGGCCAACACTGTAGGTTGCCTGACCCAAGGTGCAGTCCCCAGGCACCCCCAGCTAGACGTGACCACGTGACAGACTTCTAGCCAATGAGAATTTAGGGAAGGCCACTGGGTAGGACTTCCAGAAAAGTGTTCTGTTTAGGATAAAGACGTGGCTAGCACCACTTGGCCATTCTCCCTTCTTCCCGCCTGGAACAAGCACGTAAAACTGGGGAGAGTGCAGCCACTTGCCCCTTAGAAGCAGTGGGCACGAGGACAAATGCCAGTGCCCCGAAGGACCCAGGCACACCTGCTCGCCTTCCATCTCCCTCCAACCCTTAGTGTTCTTTGTTTCTGAAGTGGCACAAAGTGGGTTCTTATCCCTGACTTGAGACCTTTCTTCTTTTCTAACATAAGTGCTTGATGCTATACATATTTCTCGAAGCACTGATTTAGGTGCATTTTTAAGACGTTGGCTTCTCATTTTCGTTCACGACAAAATATTTTCTAATATCCTTTGTAATTTCTCCTTTGACCCATGGGTTATTTGTAAGTGTGATGTTCAGCTCCCAACTGTTAGGGATTTTCCATATAGTCTTTCTGTTACGGACTGCTGACTTAATTCTCTTGTGGTCAGGGAATATACTTTGCATGATTTCAGTCCTTTTACCCTTATTGAGATTTGTTTATGACCCAGAATATACCGGCAAATGTTCTGTGTGCACTTACAAAGAATTTGTATTTTACTGCTGTTGGAATGTTTTGTAAAATATCAGGTCAAGTTGGTCATAAAATTGTCCCAGTCTGCGGTATCTTTACCGATCCTCTGACTTTTCTTTTAAATTTTTTTTCAATGAGGAACAAAAAAACCTTTTATATTCACTCACATATTTACCATTTTTGGTGCTTTTTATTCCTTTGTGTACATCGAACTTTCCATCTAGTGTCCTTTTCTTTCTGCCTGAAGGCACTGCTTTAACATTTCTGGGGGAGCTGGTCTGCTCGGGGTAAAGTCTATCCAATGCCTGGTGTGGCGGGAGCACAAACTCTGGCCATTTGGGCTCCTGGTGTTGTACTCTCTGTACCTTTCTTTTGACGTCTCAGTGCCCACTCCCTTGGATACCTTGCTGGTTTCCTTCCTTACACAGACCACAGATGTACAGCTCAGCATCAGCAGAGACCGGAGGGGACTCCCTTGCAGATCTCTGGGGCTGTGCGTACACGGGTTCCTGCCTGGGTTCTGCCCCACAAGCTTTAGCCTCCTTGCCCCCCAAATGCTGAACTCTGTCTTCCCGACTCAGGAGGCCCTCTGGGATGTTTGGGTTCCCTTGCTTGCCTGGAAACCCCTGTGAGATGGTGCTGGCCCATGGTCCAGTGTCTAAACATCATTGTTGCATATACTTGGTTTTCTGTTTAAGGTGGGGGAGTAAGTCAGATTCCTCTTACTCTTCCATGGCTGCAAGCAAAAGTCCTCTTCATCTGTCTTTTTAAATAAAAATGCTTTAATTGTAGTAAAACACACATAACACAGTTTACCAACTTAACCATTTTAAGTATACGGTTCAGTAGTATTCCATACTCACATCGTGCGCATCCAACCCCACCATCCATCCCTAGAAGTTTTTCTTCTTCCCACCTGAGACTGTCCCCGTTGCACACCGACTCCCCACCTGCCCTCCCCCAGCCCCTGGACACGGCCATCTACTTTCTGACCATGAATGTGACTCCTCTGAGGACCTCACAGAGGAGGAAGCATACGGCAGCCGCCATCTCATCCTCAGGGTTCGTCCTTGCCTGGCATGTGTCAGAATCCCCTCGTTCTGAAGGCTGAAGCCCCACTGTGCGCGTCTACCACGGTCTGTCTCTCCATGCAGCTGTCAGTAGCCAGTGGAGTGCTTCCAACTTTTGGCTACTGGGAAAAAATGCTATTTTCCACAAACGTGTTAAATTTCTTCAACTGTTGGCGGCCACATGGCCATGTCGTCTGGTCCGTGTCTGCAGGTTTTTGTGAGCCGCACGTAGGTCACGTGGAGCCCCCCACAGGGCGAGGAGACGATGGATGCACCTGCTTGGCCGCGTTTGCGCACATCCCCTTGCCTCCCGTTCTCATCTCCTTCCTTCCTCTCCTGCTTTCTCACCTTCTCCTTTCCTCTCTTCTCTTTCTCTTTCCTTTCTCCTCTCTTCCCCACTCTTTGCCCTTCCTTCCCGTTCTGCCCCTCTCAGCCCGCTCCTCTCCCCTCTTGCTCCCGCGCGTGAGTGCTGTGTTTACCGCGTGCAGCCACGTGTGCCAACCGGGGGGCCACTGGGTGTGGGGGGGGTTCTGTGGGCTGCAAGTTGAGCATGGGCGGTGGGCGTGCAGGAGAGCTGAGCGCACGAGGGTGGCCTGCGTGCCCGCGGGGTGAGCGCGTGTGGGTGGGCGGTGTGCTGGGGCAGGGTGGGCGCGTGCAGTGGGCGCAGGGGCGTCCGTGGCCACGGTGGGAGCCGGAGGCGCTGGCAAAGCCCGGCTGGGGTTCCTCGGTAATTTCTAGGGAGGCTCCGTCTGGCCCGGGCGATCCAGGAAGGCCTGGATGAAGGGCTGGCAGCCGCCCCGGCCCCACAGCTGGGCACAGTCAGGCTCACTGCGGTCGCAGAGGGTTCCCGGGTGGAACGAGTGACGCGAGCACACGCGGAGCCTGGAGGAACTTTCCGCCTTCTTGTCCGGAGCCCTTGTCACTCTGTCATTCCCATCTCTTTCCCCGAGACTTCTGTTGAACCAGCTTTTAAAGGTTCAGGATAAAATATGGGAAACTATATGAGCATGTGATAATGAACATAAGACAATGAAAATGAAGTTACTTATTTTTCGTGTACCTTGCCCATTTTTGATTGGCTTTAGATGTTGTGTATTGCAAATGTGTTTTCCAACTTTATCAGTTGTCTTTTGCTTTTTACCTCCTAATGTCCTTAAGAAAATAATGGCCCCTGAAACAAAAGAGCAGCCGCTCAGTAAATCTGACTAATGATAAGTCATCTGAATTCATAAAAAGTGTGAATGACTAATTTAAGTTCTTTTGTGTTCAAGGCACCTTGTCGCCCTTGATTGTCAAACTAAGTCTTAGCAATTAAAGCTCTTTGGGAACATGTTTTAATAAACAGATTGTGTTGTTATTTCAGTGAACTTCATTTATAAGTGCAAAGACATTCTCAACTCTCTAATGTCACTCATGTTGTTGATTTGCTGAGAGAAAAATTTCTCTTTATACAAATGTAGATTTTCTTCAGGCCAGTCCCTAAGTGAATTATAACAAATTGTGAATTAGTGGTGTTCTAATTATGCAGTAAGGTGATCCAGTCCGTATATACCTTATTTTATGATTATATCAGCATGATTCTGAGTTTCTTTCTGGTTTCAGTTTTAATTATGAGAACTTTATTAAATACCGTCTTTCCTGTAATCCTCCCAGGGTCAGGTGGGACATCAGGGCCTGAGGACCGTCTTAGAAAACAGAGGCGCTTGCACTGGTTGGCCTGGCCTTGATTTTTGATCGCTCGCGCTCAGTCCCCGCAGAGGTGTTCTGCCACAGAGCATCCCCTGGGCGTGTCTGAGGCACATCTGTCCACGCCCTCCTCTGGTGAAGGTTCTCGAATACCTCGCCATCGCCTGCAGGTTACAGCCCATTTGAGAGCTGGGCTCCAAAGGACCTCTGTGCGAGTCCTGTGTCTCCCGGTCCCATGTGACCTGCAGAGAATTACTCAGCTTCTCCGTGCCTCAGTGTCCCTGTCTCTGAAATGGGAGCAGTGTGGCTCCCTTGGACCTTTGGGGAGATTGAGCACAAATGCAGGTACAGCCCTCACCTTGACTCCTGGTCAGGTAAGCTCTGCAGAAATGGAGCCACAGCTTCTGCACCCTCAGACGGTCCGGACACCTCCCCTACCTGCCCCGGCACGGGTCTGAGTGCCCTTCTGTGTCACATCTGGTTTTGCTACCTTCTCCCTGCCCTGATGTCCTTTTCCACTGTCAGGTGTCCTCAGGGGTCACTGCAGGCTGACACTCCTCCAGGGACCAGAGTGCCCTACTCCCCCTGCTCCCCCAGGGCCTGCTGCGAATCTGAGCTGCAAGGAATTGTCAGAGCAAGTTGCAGTTCTCCCCTTGGGTTTTGGTTCCCTCGCTCACATTCTGCCTGACCGTATGAATTAGAAAGTATTCCAAGGGATTCTTCCTAAAAAATTTTAACCGCGAGATATTTCCGACATGTAGAAAGCTGTAATTTGGTAGCATGTACCCCACCAACGTGTAAGAAGAAAGAACGTTTTCAATGAAGCACTTTTACAGAAAAACTACCCCCTCCCATCCCCTCTCTCTCTGCAGTGGAAGCCATTAACTTGAATTTGATGCGACTCCTCACCCGGCGTTTCCTGTTTTATTATACATTTCCATCCCCGTAATTCTATAGAATATCACTTGTGTGTTTTTTAATTTACATAAATATTTCCATTTTATAGTGGTTACCCTCAAATATTTATCGTGCACAATTGACTTAATGGAGTCTAAAATGAGGCGGCGCTTTCTGAATATAAATGGACTTTCCAGCTTCCACACCAATCAACCTGTCTTCTGTATTTCCTATCTTTGTGGTCTTCTGTGTTGGATCTGTCTTGTTTTTAATCCCCAGGTTAGTTATAATAATGTACAAAATTACTTTTCACAGTGTTTATTTAGATTTGCCAGCATGGTTTTTACTCCTCATGGCTTTCACACCCCCTCCTCCCACTCATACAAGTACCTCCCGTAGAAGTCATTTCCTATGGAAAAACTGAAAATATCTTTGTTTCACCTGATTCATGTTCTCCTTTTATTTTGGGAAATTTCAACCTGCAGAAATGTAAGATGAATAAAATGTATATTTTATACCCTCCATCTAGGTTCTCTGATGGTTAGCCTCTTGCCACTTCGGCTCTCGCTCTGTCTGTCTATCTGTCTGTGTCTGTCTGTGTTGGTCTCTGTGTCGCTCTCGCTCTCCTGACACACACATTTTTGTTAGACTGATGCCTCTGAGAATTTGTCATAGACTTCCCACCCTAAATATTTCAGCATCTGTAGACTATGAACAAAAGCATTCTCCTCCATAACCACAGTAGAATGATCACTCTTTAAAATTTAGCCTTGGGGCGCCTGGGTGGCGCAGTCGGTTAAGCGTCCGACTTCAGCCAGGTCACGATCTCGCGGTCCGTGAGTTCGAGCCCCGCGTCAGGCTCTGGGCTGATGGCTCAGAGCCTGGAGCCTGTTTCCGATTCTGTGTCTCCCTCTCTCTCTGCCCCTCCCCTGTTCATGCTCTGTCTCTCTCTGTCCCAAAAATAAATAAACGTTGAAAAAAAATTTAAAATTTAGCCTTGATTTAGCACTATCACCAAATGTATAGCCCACATCCAAATGTCCCTAATTATAACAATAAAGAGCTTCGGCGCTTGCTTTCAGCTCTGGCGTCCAGTTAAGGATCATCCTTTGCGGTAGTTCTCGTGTCCCTCGTCTACGAAGTCCTTGACCTTTTGTTTGTCTTGACATGCACATTTTGGAAAAGCCCAGATCAGCTCTTTTGTAGAGTGTTCTTCAGTCTTGAACGTGTCTCATTGTTTCTCCTCTATTAGGTTCAGGTTAAACATCCTGGTGATACTGTGCCCCTCTCGCGCTCCACCCCAGCACTGCAGGATGTCAGCTGGTCTCATTACTGACGACTTTTCGTGAAGTGATTATTTGGGTGAACGGGGAGGCCAGCAGATTTCTCCAAACGGGAAGGTGCATTTTCCCTTTGTAATTAGTCAAAAACCGGTGTGGTAAAACCTTGACGCTCCGTAACTGTTCTGTTTCCCAGCGTAGTCTGTACCCGGTGATCTCGAGTCCGCTGAAGCGTCCCGCCCCAGTCTGATCCTACCGTGACGGGTGTGCTTCTGCAACATTCCGCACCTCCACCATCTGTCTGTGTGTTCGGTTAGCGTTCTTGTGCAAGGAGCTGCACTGTCTCCTCCATCCTCCGCCCTGCAAGTTTTTTAGAAGGGAACCGTGCGTTCTTGTCAGTAATTCAGTGTTGTAATGTAAGCCTTCGGTTACTCTGAGGCCCGGATCGTTCCACATTTGGCTGGTGGGAGTCCGTGCAAAGCGTCTCCTCTGTCTTCTCAACACGCTCTTACCTGGTTCGGAGCATCTCTCAGTTTCTGGCAAAACAGGGTGTTCCGGGATCACCTTGAATGTTCCCTGCCACAGCCTTGGAATCGGCCATTGTTCCAAGAAGCTGGGATTCCTTTGAGGGGCATGTGGCCTTTAGAACCTAATTTCTCGGAACTGGGTGTGTTCATTACTAATGAGGTACTACTGCTTCTAGGCTCTTTCAGTGGATGGGACAAGGATGTGTATATAATATACGGGAGGTATTGTATATCATATATAATAACTACATGTTATATATTTTTATCTTTCTAAGAGTGTCGTGTGTGTGTGTGTGTGTGTGTGTGTGTGTGTGTGTGTGTGTAAACAGTTCTTGTTTGTTTTTTTAATAGTTTATACTGGCACTTCTAAATTCCAGTTAAATATTGACATCATAGGAATTTTTCTTCCCTTCCCCTGTTTCCTACTTGTATCTCACTTCTCCCACAAGGAGAACACTGATTTCCAACAGCATTAATTTATTTATTCATTTTTTCAATCCCGTAGTTCACACTAGATTGTTTCCCAATTGCCACACCAGTACAGCTACCTGCTTCAAAGTCACTGAATACAATTCCACATTTCTTTCTCATCCTTTATGTGCTTGCAAGATACCCTCTTGAGGCTTGCAGTCAGATACTGGGTTCTAAACTTTATTTTTCTTCTGTATGTTATCTATTTGATGGACTGTTAGCTTCATTTCTTTCTTTTTTTTTTTTTCATATATTAGTGTTTCTCTTTGTCCTTTCAAATTTTTATTTAAATTCTAGTTAGTTAACATACGGGGCAATGTTGCTTTCAGGAGTAGAAATCAGTGATTTTGTCACTTACATACAACCCCCAGGGCTCATCATAACAAGTGCCCTCCTTCACTGGGATGAACCACAGGAATCTACCCCAGAAACCAAGAGCACACTTTACACACTGTATACTCGCCAGTTTGACAATAAATTATATTAAGAAATAAATAAATAATAACCAGTGCCCTCTCGAATACCCATCACCCATCTAGCCCATCTCCCACCCACTGGGTTCATTCATTTCTGTATGAATCAATTGTAGGAAAAACTTTTGGTTCCTATTTATCCAGTAATATATTTTTGGAAATGTAAATCATTAGCTAATTCAAAAGTCCAAACTACATGAAAAGATACACTCAGAGAAGCTCTACCTACCCCCTTCTCTATCTATACATTGTTCCTCATTCTCAACCATGCCCCATACGTACACAGGCAGCTTCATACGTTTCTGGTATATCCTTTCTATGTTTCATTTTGCAGAAATAAGTATATACCAGAGAATGGGAGAAAATATTTGCAAGTCTTATGTCTGGTAAGGTTTATTGCCCAGAATATATAAAGGATTTCTTTTTGAGAGGGTGAGTGAGTGAGGGGCAGAGAGAGGGAGAGAGAGAGAGAGAGAATCCCATGTGGGGCGGGGGAGGAGGGGGAACCCGAAGTGGGGCTTGAGCTCACTTGAACTCCAACTCATGAACTGTGAGGTCAAGACCTGAGCCATAGCTGGATGCTTAACCCACTGAGCCCAGGTGTCCCGAATGTATAAAGAATTCATAAAACTAAACAATAAAAAAAAAACCACAATCTAAGGTAAAAACAAAGAGTTTTAATAGATAGTTCTCAAAGAAGATAAGCAAATGGTCAGTAAGCAAATGAAAAATGCCTAACATCATGAGTCGTAAGGGACATGGGAATGAAAGTGCAATGAGATACCACCTCACACCCAGCAGTTTGGTGATCATGATTTTTTTAAATGGAAAATGACCAGCACCAGCGTTGGCGAGAATGTGGAGAAAGTGGAATGCTTGTGGGAATGCTCAGTGGTGCAGCTGTATGGAAAACACTTTTAAATTTCCTCAGGAAGTTAAATCTAGAGTTGACCATGTGACCCAGCAACGCCACTCCTAGGTAAATACCCAAGAGAAGAGAAAACACACGTTCCGCCGAAAGCCGGTACGTGAACGTTTTCAGGAGCATTATTCATGATAGCCAGAAGGTGGGAAGAACCCAGACGTCCACAACAGATGGCCGTATAAACAAAATGTGGTATATCCATACAGTGAAATATTATCATCACAGAAAGGAAGGAAATACTGCTACGTCGTACAAAATGGCTGAAACTTGAAAACATGATGCTACGTGAAGGAAGCCCGCTTACTATATGATCCCGTCAATATGAAATGTGAAGAATAGGGAAACCCCTAGAGACAGAAAGTGGATTAGCAGTTTCCAGGGTTTGGAGGGCCGTGGGGAGGGGGTGCTGGAAGGTACGGGTGCTGGGGTGGTGAAATGTTCCGGAATCAGGCCGTGTTGATGGAGGCCACCCTTGTGGATATAATGAACACCACTCACCCGCACGCTTTGAGATGGCAACTCCTATGGTATGTGAATTACAGCAATAAACACACAGGCATTTTTTTTCTTCTATGCTCATCACCACCCCGTTTTGCTCTGTTTTCGATTTCTACCCTGGAGATCAGTGTGTGCGTGTCTTCACTGTTCCTTTTTGACAACATTACACACTCCTCACAGCGCACTTCGTCCTGCCCGTCCCCTCCATGTGGACATTTCAATGGCCTCCGGTGTTTTTCAACTACAAGTAACGCCACAGACTTGTGCACACGTCTATGTACCGTGGGAGGTGATCTCACACTAAATCCTGGACGATAGTCTAGATGTGTAGAGAGTTCTAGGTTGACAGTTTACTTGCTTTCAACCCCTTGATGTTTTCTTCCAGCCGCTTTATTTTTCTGATGAGAAATCTGCTGCCAGTTGCATTATTCTTTGGTGGGTCATCTTTCTCTCTGGTGGTTTTAAAATTTTCTCCTCGTCTCTGCTGTCGTTAGCTTTGCTGCGTAGATTATGTTCTGCCTCAGAATCACCCTGTTTCTTAAGTCTTAAGTCTTAAGTCTGAGGAATCCCGTCTTATCAGTCTCAGAATTCTTAGCTTTGTTCTTTCTTCAGAGCACTGCTTTTCTTTCTCTGCTTGTCTCTCTTTCTAGAACTCCTATTTAAACGTATTTTGGACTCCCTCATTTCACCTTGCTTCCTCTTAGCCTCATTTCCGTAGCGTCTGTCTCTCCATCTGTCTTTGCTACATTCTGGGAAACCTTGACCTCTCTGCCAGTTAATTATTTTCACTTTAGCTCTGTCTTATCTGATGTTTCTCCTCACCTTTGAATTTTTTTATTCCAATGGCTGTGTTTTTCATTTGCAGAAGTTGTGTTTGCCGCTTTCAAAATCTGCCTTTTCTCTTTCATGTCGTTCTGGTTTTGGTTAGAATTTCCAGTTTTCATTTATTCTCCATAGCTTCAAACTTCCTTATTTTACAGCATCTCTCAGATTACTCCATCTTCTCAAATTCAGGGTGTGGGTATCACACCTGCTTTTTTATTAGGGCGACTCTTCCTGACAGTGGCTGTATTTTGTCCGTGTGTCAGCTCGCCCTCATTAGTAACTAATCCCTACATTCGTGGGTTGTAGCCGTGTTGTTGTGGGATGGTTTTGTGTCTCTTTGGGCCATCGTCTCAATGGTTTTATTGGTCCGGAACTGAAATTTTTCAGATTAAGGAGTCCTACAGAACACAGGTGGTACTTCTTTGTATTTTTGATCTTTTTTATTTTCTGATGCATGTTAATTATCCTTTTTTGTTCTACCAAGCTTAGCTCTGGCTTTTATATTGTCTTTTCTGGGGTGCCTGGGTGCCTCAGTCAGTTAAGCGTCTGACTTTAGCTCAGGTCATGATCTCACAGTCCATGAGTTCGAGCCCCACATCGGGCTCTGTGCTGACAGCTCAGAGCCTGGAGCCTGCTTCAGATTCTGTGTCTCCCTCTCTCTCTCTGCCCCTCCCCTGCTCATGCTCTGTCTCTGTCTCAAAATTAAATTAAAAAAAAATTTTTAAAAACTATAAAAAATTGTCTTTCCTGTATTTCACCCAGATTTTTATGTGCTTATAACAGGAATGGGATTCATTATAGCTCATTCTGTCATGTACCTAAAATCAGAAATCTACTGAGATTCTTTTTTTATTGTGGTACAATACATATAACCCTTTTAAGCATTTTAAGCGTACAGGTCAGTGGTGTGAACATTCACCATGTTGTGCAACCGTCACCAATATCCATTGCCAAAACGTTTTCATCACCCCAGATAGAAACCCTTTGTGGTTTTTTTTTTGTTTTTATTTATTTATTTATTTTTGAGAGAGAAAGGGAGAGAGCGCGCACAAGTGCGTGCACAGGCAGGGGAGGGGCAGGCGGAGAGGCGGACAGAGGATCCGAAGCGGGCTCTGCACACGCAACAAAGAGCCCGACACGGGGCTCGATCTCACTAACTGTGAGATCATGACCTCAGCTAAAGGCAGACGCTTAACCAACCGAGCCACCCAGGCACCCCAAGAAACCCTGTGTGTTTTAAGTAATAACTCCATGTTCCCTTCTCCACTGCCATTCTGATAACCTTTAATCTACCTTTTGTCCCTATGAATGTGCATACTTGAGATCTTTCATATAAGTAAGATCAAATGATACTTGTCCTTTTGTGTCTGGCTTATTTCACAGGGCATGTTTTCAAGTTCATCCACCTTCTAGCAGGTGTCAGAATGTCATTCCCTTTATGGCTGAATAATATTCCATCGTATGAATGTACCAGAACTTGCTTATGCATTCACCTGTTGGTACACATTTGGGTTGTTTCACCTTTTGGCCATTGTGACTAGTGCTGTAACAAACATTCACATACCAATATCTGTCTTAGTCCCTGCTCTCGGTCCTTCGAGGTATACACCTGGGAATGGAATTGCTGGGTCCTATGGCGATACTGTGGTTTTAAAAATATGTTCTTGGCAAAGTAAATCACAGAGATATAGCAAAGCAGCAGAGGGAGTGGGGGTCTTATGTCATCTTCTGTTTCGGTTAACTTTCATGGTATTCAGGGTTTGGGCCAATGTTTCTCAGCCCTGAATTGCCCAGTTCTTACTGATTACTGCTCAGCAGTGTGTACCAGGTGCATCCAGTATGATTTTCGATGGGACTACAAAAGTTTGAGCAAGGGTTGTCGTATGTATTGCTTATTTCTATTGTCCCTTCCTGTGGGCGCTTGTTGGGGTTTGGGGCGATGCCCCAGCACTGTACTCCCTCCTGCTTCGATGCACCATGTCCGTGTCTTTCTCACCTGCTCAGCTTTCCCTCACTTGGCAAGCACTTACCGAGCCCTTACAACGTGCTTGCTCCTGTGATAGCAGTGCAGTGAGATGCGGGTCCTGGTCAGTGAGGCAGGCGGAGGGAAGGTGATGGAAAGTGTGGGGAGAGTGGTGGAAGAGCCGTGCATGGTGATGCTCACAGAGCCCAGCTCCCAACCCAGAGGACGCCAGGTGTGTGTCTGGAACGCCCGGCACACTGGGCTGCAAAACACAAACACTCATACTGGTTCCAGGAAGTGATGGAGAACCCACTGCGCAAGCACGGGGCCGTAGGAAGGCAGGACTGCAGGGAAGGCTGTTCAGTCCAGGTGGAACAGTGCTTTGTCTGGTTACCCGCCAGAACCCCCGTGCCAAGGCCACGGTTGGCAGGTCCCTTCATAGGCTGCCGGTTACATGCCCACCCAGGTCCGATCAGCTGTGACGAGGACGGCTGGGTCACGTGGACGTAGCTTAGTGATTCACGTGGGGCACCTGCTCCCAGGACATCCTGATGCTTGTTCCAGCTGCCCCAAGCACCCACTACAGCCCCTCCCTTAAGTCCTCTGGCGCTTGGCCATTCACACTCGTATCGCACCTAAGCTGACATTAGATTCCTGTCTCTTTCCTCTAAATCACTTCTGATACATTTTTTGATGTCAAAAGGGAAATCATACTCTTTTGAAGCGAATATGTAATAAATGTACCCTGTCTTCCCAGGTATCATAGAGCAGGTGTGAGGAAAAGACAGCATCCTCTGGGGGATCCAGGAGGGAAAGAAACCAGTTTTTTGATGCCTTGCAGTGAAGAAGGAATAAGCCACGTTTGAGAGACATGGGTTGAAGTCTCCTGCTTCTGTAAATGTTCTTTCTACCAGCGTAGGTCATTTTGGAGTTCTGGAATGGTCCATCAGGAACTGAACCTAGGCTCATCCGCATGGCCTTTCTCTGCTCAGCCAGACAGGGGTGGCGAGTAGATTGGAAGGCAGCCCCTTTGGCTGTGCTTTTGGCCCATTTTCCTCTTGGTTGCCCTGAGTTTATTTATTCCTGGAATGCGCTTTAGGGAATTTCTTGTCACGGGTAATGGAAGGGTCCAGGGACAGGCGGTCTTCAGACACGGCTAGCCCCACATGCTTCACTTCATCAGACTGGGTTTCTTTCCACGTCAGGCACGTCTGTCCTCCAGCGTGGCTCCATTCTCAAGCAAAGTCTCGGGTTATGGCCACCAGTAACTCCAGTGTTAGATCCTGCCCCTGCCACAGGGCACATGCCCCATCTGCTCTGTGGGTGATGCTGTTGGCCAGCATGAGGAGTGCCCGGTAGAGCAGGGGTGGGGTGGAATGGGGTGGGCCCATTCCAAGGAGCATCCCCGATCCTCCCATTCTGGCCTCCGATTAGCCTGGCATGGCCACCTTGCAGCACATTTATAGCAAAGTGTGTCCCAGCCCTCCCAAAGATGACAGGCTGGGGAAGCATCTAGAGGGCGGGGGCCATGTGAGTGGTCCCCACGGTGCCTGGTGCGTTGTCTTCTAGTTATCTAGTGTGTACAAGTGGATTTTGTCTCTATGTGCTACACAACATGAGCTTGTATCATGTCTAAGAATAAACAAAGACACGTGTTCTAGGTACGTATGTTTTGAAATTCACTACAGAGAAGCTCAGTGATTACAGCGGCCTCTCTTAATTCCCATGATCTATGGCTTTGTCTCTTTGTGTACCTTACTTGCTTAAAGTAAGATACCTTGTAATACATAAATCAGCCCTTTTCGACTAAGAGTTAAATGCAACACAGCCTCAAAGGCATAAATGAGCAGGAGGGATCGTTGCGCATTTACACCCCGAGGGAAGTGACTGTTTTATGCGAGAAGTAGTGGCCAAGGGTAGGGTTCATTTAAAATGTATAAAAATAATACAGGCGCTCACGGATGGAGAGACTGTCTGAAAGGACCGTTCACTTTTTGGGTGATGCCGATGTGGGATCATTGTTTCTTCACGGGGAAAACAATGACACAGTGTGTGACTGGCTCCCTGCCTCCTGCTGCATCAGCAGACGGCCCCATTATTTTTTGGGGGAATGTGCAGTGCTCTGCACCTCTGTTCTCTCTCCAACGCCCAGAACCACAGCAGAGGGAGAATGCGAGCATTTGAGAGAGATGAAACAAACAGATTATTCTGCTGTGCTGCCACACCACGACAGCACAATCCTCTGTTCAAAAGCATCTCTTGTGAGGCACATTTTTAAGCCGTATTATGTCTACAAAGCCCGTCTGTGTGGGAAAATTTGCGCGTGCAGGGAAAATAGCTGCGTGTTGCAGAATATTGCCGAAAGAGGCCAGTTTCTTCTGGCCAGGGAGTCTGTTTCCTTAGCGTTCTGGAAAGTGCCTGAGCTCTCCGAGGTCACTGGAAGTATTAACGGGCTAGAAGACCATTCTGTTACATTGGTGCTACCGTCCCGGTCAGAAGCCTTCTCAAGCCTCTAGGGCCTGCCCTTGACCCCAGAGGGGCTTCCGTGTACAAGCGTGCAATCTGGGCACTCCCAGTGGAAAGGTGTCGAAGCGAGCATCTTTATTTGGCAGTTGCCTTGCGATTGTGGCCTGTTGGAAGTCGTCCGCAGTGTAACTTTGTGGAAAGCAGGTCACCTGAAAGGCCACTCTTTGACCCTTCTGCCTGAACAGCTGATGATTCTTCCTCTCAAATCCATCGTAAGCACTTACCCAGAAAAATTGATTATTCGGATCGTTAAATCCCCAATTAGTCTGGATAATCGACGACCTATTGTATCCCATAAATGTGACACATGCTGTGGGGCACAGCGGGCTTCTTCCTCAGTGTCCTATGGCTCCTCCTTCCTCAAGTTCACACACACGGCTCCCCTGGCTTTCCGCTCTCCTCGCCTGATGGTTTTGCAGGGCCTTGGCAAGATGGCGCCCTTGACCCTACGCCAGCTCCGTTGTGTGGCAGCCAGAGTGGCCCAGCTGGGAGGCTCTGTGGAGCCCTTCCCTTTTAGCTGGGACAGAAGTGGAAATGACACGTAAAGCATGGATCAGCGTGAAGGGACGTGCCCTCATACGGCCACCGTGGCTGCCCTTGGAAGTGTTCGACTCAAACCCATGTTCATCTGGCACCACGCCTGCCTGGCCTCACGATTAAGGAAAGAGGAATTCAGGTGACCTCCCCAAGGGCTTCCAGCTGCTCAGGGCCCAGGCGGCCCGGTTCCCTACTGGACCGTTGTTTTGTCCCCAGCCTTATGAGGTGTTGGGGAGGAGAGGTCACAGGGCTATGACAGTGAGTCAGGGACCCCGCAGGGAACAGGCCCGGCCCCGGAGCCCGTGGGGACTGTGTGAACTCCCCCACGGTGGTGTGCAATGGTCGTGCGAAGGTCGTCATCTGGTGCAGCTTGCTCACAAGTGCCCTGGGGGCTGGGATGGAGAGATCATCTGGCTGGGGATGCGAATGAGACGCCCCTTGAAGGCTGGGCGCCCGCAAGGGAAGAGGGAGGGGCCGCGAGCAGGGCCTTTTACTTGGAACAAAGGGCAGGAGGCAGGTGTGTGGGACGAGCCAGGTGACCCAGGAGCTTGGAGGTTGTTCCGTGTCCTCAGGGAAGGGCTTGGAGACACGACAGCTGTGTTCTGGATGGGGAGTCTCTGGAGCAGAGGGGAAGCTGGAGGCCTAGCTTCCGAATTGCATTTCCTCCACTAGGGGAGTGAACCCGCCCTGGCTGCTAGCAGATTTTGCTTGCTTTCGTTCGTATGCTAATGTGCATATGGTGAATTCCGAGGAGAGGGAGACTCCTCTGTTGGGTCATTTGACCACAGAGCCTCTTTGTCACCGCAACTGGCACCTGGTAAGCCCTCAGTGTTTGTGCGCGAACACATGCGCAGGCGTGACACCAGTATGCGCAGAACCGCGTTCTCGCGGGGGGCGGCCGTGCGGGGGCTTTGCGAGTTCCCCAGGGAGGAACCCGCGTTGTTGGCACTGAGCTTCTGGCTGAAGACAGAAAGCCCGCCGTGGCCCCCAGCCCCATGCACAGCCCCAGCGGGCTCCTGGGGGACCCCGGGCCGCACGACGGCACAGGAGGGAAACCTGCTTCCTCCCTTAGACACCCACTTGTTTGAGAAGTACATGAAGCCTGGCCCTCCCCCTGCGCCAGCTCCCCTTACACATACAAGTCACTCCTTTCCCTGTGTCCCCAGCGGAGAAGGCTCAGAGGGGAGAGCCCCATCCAGAAGCGGGGCGTGGCCTCCTGTCTTCCCCCTCCCCTCTAACCCTGGGATCTGTGAACTAGGGGGCTTCTAGGGGGAAAAGGGTAGAGATGAGGGTGAGGCCGCCCCTCGGGGCATCACTTGGAAACCCCCCTGGTTCAGGGGAAGCCCTTTTCCTAGCAGCTCCAGGCTTCTGGCCGCCTCTGGATCCGTTCCTTTACTCTCCCCCCTCTGGCCTTTCTTCTCTACCTTTGCTTCCTGCCTCCAGTCCTTTATTTCCCTGGAACATAGCCCTGCTCTGCCAACGGCCTTTCCCTCATGAAACCCTCCTGCCTGCGTAAGTTCGCCCAAGGTTACCTCTTCGTCTGTTCTGGTCGCTGTGGGTGCAGCAGAAATAAGGAAACTGATTTGGGGCAAGACCGATGCTGCCCTCTACCCATTTCTCTTTGATTTTCCTTCGTGTTTCTCCCTGGTCATCTGTCTCCCTGATCTCGTGGTGTGCTGTCTGAGAATCACGGGAGCCAGAGAGAAGGAGGCCCGGAGGGTGACTGGCTTGCCACAGAGGACACATGTGGTTCACGGCAGTGCTGGGGCCACAGCCCGGTGCTCATCCTGCTGAACCGCCCTCCTTCCTTGACGGTGTCTGCTCTTCCGGAGGCTTCCCACTTTCCATAAAGACCCAAGAGGCCCCTTCCAGATGTTGAAGAAAGGTAGGAAGCAATTTCAAGGGCCCAGACTGGGGGTAGCTTCCTATTTTGCATTTGCTGCAAGCCCATTTGCAGTTTTTCTTCATACGTGGCTTAAAGTGCGCACATTACACAGTTCATTTATGCCTTTATCATAATTAGGAGCAAGCAAGTTGCTGCTGTAAGTTGCTTGTCTAGCTATTATGGCGTTTGCCTTTTCTCCATTCCTCTTTATCTTTGTATGCTCTTCTGTCTTAGTGGCTTCATGTCAAATCTTTTAAATGGTTATCGTATTCTCCTTTCTGAGATCAATGGCAGGGGCAGAAAGTATGTCCAAAATTCGGGGAAATGAAGAAATGTGCATACGTACGTGTACACGTAGGGAGACGGTGCTGAAGTCACAGTGAGGTTGAGCGGAGACGGGGTAACACGAGATTAACGGCTAACACCGTTTTCGTGCTCCCTCAACTCTGAAACGGTGCGTTTGCAGCCGAAACGGTGTATTGGCGGCTGCTGTGCACAGACTTACCTGCCTCTGCGGCGTTGCAGGGGACGATCAGATGGCGGAGGCAGGGGCTTCGGAGGCTTGCTCCTGCACACATGTGTTTTGCGTGAGGACAGACGGGGGGGAATCTGCCGGCCACAGTGGCGTGGGCCACTCCCCAGGAGCTCCAGAGGGGCCGTGACAGCCCTTCTGGTAATTGGAAGCTAACTGGGATGATGAGAAAACGTACGCACAACTTAGGCAACTGATGTGCTTTTTGAGAATTTCAGTGAGACCCCTGCATTCGTTTCAACTTTTAAAAAGAAATCATTTCCAAAGTTTCCAAAAGTGCACACATGTTGTGGTCTAAGTGCCTGGTGAGATTGGACCCGTGTTGCGTGGGTGTTGGTAATGTGGGTGCAGGTGTCAGACCCGGACCGTGTGCCGTCTGTCAGTGAAGCTTGTGGGGCTCATTTCTCCTGGAAACCACACAGTCACTGACTGCTCACCTTTACAGACCCTGTGCCTAAGTGGCCCTGGGAGCCCAAGGGGTCAAGGATAGTTTTCAAATGAACAGAATGAACTTCCTGGCAGTGGCAGGGGGTGGGGTGAGCCTCGGGTCTCCCCTGTTCTCGCTGTCTCTTTGGCAAAGCTGGTGAGTGTGGCAGTGAAGGAGGGACCCGGGTGGAGCAGGGAGTCCTAGTACTGGGGGGCACGAGAGCATGTGTCCTAGCCAGGCACCCCATCCCTGCAGCCACTTCCAAGTTACAGAAGTTGACGATGGGCCCTCAGTGCTGAGCCGCAGGAGACTTACTGGTCCTTATACTTTGTATGCACCTTCTACCAGGAGCTCTCCATCAAAAAGCCCGGCCCGGCCAGGTGTATTTGGGGTGATCATTCATTTGGTACATACGTAGATATTTTACTTTTTATCTTTATTCTGCAACCTACTGTTTGTTCGTTTATTTATTTTTTTACCACCTCCACTAAATGAAAGGAGAGCTTAAACTCTGAGAGGCCTGTCCTGTTACTTTTTAATGTTCTGGTAGAAAAAAGGATTATTTGTACTCCTGCTGCCTTGTCTCTGAAGACAAAGGAAAGTTGACTGCTCATGTGTGCTACAGGCAAATCAGTCATTTTAAGCAATTTCCCGGTAAGGTTTAACATGGCCTCCAACAATTACTTAGGGACTGGCTCTGGGTTATTCATATTTTCCTGTATGACACACTTTGCCTGTGTGTGTGTGTGTGTGTGTGTGTGTGTGTGTGTGTGTGCGCGCGCGCGCGTACATGTGCATTCTATGTCTAGGAAAAGCGCTGAGTACCAGTTTTTTTTTTAACTGAATTATTGGGTATTAGAGAAATGTAACAACATTCCTGCCAAATTCTATACACAGTACTTCCTATTATCTGCCATTTGATGGAAGAGGAAAAGGTAGGTAGAAAGACAGACAGACATTGGGTGTTAGTCTCTCCAGAACTTCCTGGTTTAGGCACAGGTGCACCCTCGCTGTACCAAATTTCTCACCAGACCCCAGTGCCCGACGCCATTTCTCCCTTTCAGTGACTCTCCTGGGCCCAAAGGCTCACAAGCCTAAGGCAGATCCCCATCTAAGATTCTCCTGTCATCCCTTAACAAAATAATTCTGCATCACCAATTGTTTTCCATCAAATGAATCCTCAAGTGCTATAGAAAATACAAAGAGTCTGTCTGTTGCATGGACCACACATATTCAAAACTATTTTCAGGCTTATCATTTTGAATCTAATTTGGCACTAAATGAAAATCAATCCCTTGATAGCATTAAGTCTCTGATTTCTATCCACTGTCTCGCGGGCAAGTGTCTCTGTTTCCAAGTCACCGCTCATCATGCACAGTGTTCAGCTAATGTTTACTGAACCTCTGCTTTCTGCTGAGAGCTGTGCCTGACCCCAGGGCAGCTCCAGCAGGAGGCATCCGGCTGTGAGGGCTTCTGTCCCAGAGCAGACGACAGGGAGCATCCTTCCAGCCAGGGTGTAAGAGGCACATAACAGGCTTCCCGAGGGGAGAGCCGGGGTGCTCTGGGCACCCGGAGGAGAGAGCCTCGCGTGTTTGGGGGCACCAGGAGTTAGCATCTGAACTGGACCCTGAGGGGTGGGTGGAGGTGGTGAGAAGGAAGTCGGGGCTCATGTCTGAGCGCTGCCAAACTCCTTAACCAGGCCTACGGGAACTTGTACACGGCCAGCTATCAAATTCAAAACATAAGTCATGCCTCTTGTTTCCACGGCTCTGGAGGAGGGAGAGACTAAGATCTCTAACAGACGTTCTCAAAGCTCCTTTCCTGCTTGTGCACACGGGCATGTGGATGCGCGCTCACGCACGTGCACACACCCCCCTCTCGCGCGCCCAGGGTTTATGGTCACCGAGGGAAGAGAGGAAGGTTTAGGGCTCAGAGATTCTGGTCCAAGTCCCAAAAAAGCCGAAGCAGCTTCTGTGGCAATTCTTGTTTTCTGTTGCGGGGCCCAGGGCAGCTCATTTTGTGGGCCTCGTGTGCAACTCATGGCTCTTAGACGCCCCCTCGTCTGAGAGGCCGTGCGGCAACATTTCCTCTGACTGGGGCCCGTCCGCTGCCGAGGGCACTGCCTTCCTACCCCAAACACAAGGGAGGTCAGGGCCCCGTGCCCTCCATCTCCACACTGTGGCGTCTTGAGAACCTCGGGGGCCCGTGCGTCAATCCAGTCGGCCTCTGGGGGTGGCCTCGGGTGGGCCGCTCTCCTGCCCGGTTCCCCCTCTCGTGTGTCGGCGCGTGTGGTTTCCAGCCGCCTTTTTCCCACGGACACATCCTCAGCACCCACACTGTCACATTTCACTTCTTTTCAGATTGATCTGTGGGCACAGAATTATCCTTCTGTCCATTATTATTACAACATTCAGCGCCATTCTCGTTAGCCCAGTAACTCATGACTATTACTATCATTGCTAATACCGTGGCCGCTAGCTAAATATGAATAATTCATGCTATCACTAATATAATCACTGTTATTAACGATACTTCCTCTCCACGTAATCCGTCTTTGCTGCCTCGTCTCCCTCTGTGTCCCTTCACCTTCTCCCCGCCCGCGGTCCCCGCAGATCCTAGGAGTCGGGCTTCTCCCCCTGGGCCAGGGTGAAAGAGTGCCTGTGACCAAGCAACACTTCGTTGTCCTCGGAGGTAAGACGCGGGGTGAACTGCTGGGTTTGATGCTCACGTGGTGTGCCGGCGTTCCCAGCATCGCACTTGTCTCTGAGTCGGACTTGGCCTTCACCGGGGCCACAAGGCCCCCCTGATGCCGCAGGTCAGGAATCGAGAGGCCACGTGCCCGCCGCCCCACCTCCAGTGATGACCGATGGCAGTTGGAGGGGTGGATGGGGGGCGTCAGAGGGACCAGAGTTACTCCTTACTCCTCCTGGTAAACTGAGAATTCGTGGAGTGTGGCCAAAATATCACCACGCGTTTTGTGCTCTGCAGATTGTGCTTCTAGGAGCACCAGCATCTTGAGCACTTAAAGATCCTGATTTAGCAATTGTCTGCTGTGCCAGAGCCCGTGGGGCGTGAAGGGACCTCCAGTCTAGTTGGGGACCATACATGCAATTCGTGAGGACCATCTCCACTGAGGCTGCACGAGACACGGGCTGTGCCCACACCTCACCTCTCAGACTTGCACCGGAGTCAGGTCACAGTCCTCTGAGGGGAGGAGAGCAAAACTACAATTAGAGACAGTGCTGTGACACGAGTGTAAGCACGGGGGCTCTCGGGTCACAGAGGAGGGGCTCCTCGTCAGCCCGAGGGAGTCACCAGGTCTGGGAAAGCTTCACAGTGGAGACAACAATTAGCCGGCCTTTTGGGATGCAGGGGTGCGGCAGGGAGGGCTGGGTGAAAGCACAGTGCAGCCAGAGGAAACCCTGTGCAGATGGGGAGCATCCCAGGGACAGCGATGACTGCCCCCCCCCGCCCCGCCCTGTGGCTGGAAGAGGGGTCTGGAGCAGGAGGGGAAGAATGTGCCATGTATCCCGAGGCTCCTGCACTTTGTTCTGCAGGTTACAGTAATTCCTTCCGGAAGGATTTCAAAACTAGGGGTGTTTCAGGAAGATCATTCTGGCTGCAGCGTGTGGGCCAGCTTGAATGAAGGCTTTTGCAGTATGCCGGATGTGATGTCTTAGGACTTGAGCTAAGAGAGTGGCAGTGGCGGTGAAGAGAGGGACACGCTTGTGAGTTTGGGGGAGATTGCAGAATCCCACGTGTTAATTTACAGGTGTCTTCCGTGGCTTTTATGGTTCCGGCCTGAGTGGCTGATTGGGTGATGGTGAGGTTCCCAGGGGTTGGATGACCCAGGAGCAGGTCTGGGGGGAAGAACAGGAAGAGCAATGAGATAATGGATTCTGCTTTGATACACTGCGTTTTAGATCCCAGCATGGAAATTTCCAGAAGGCAAATAGGCACCTAACCTACCAGGCTGGGGCTAGAGATGGAGATTTGGGAGTCTTACTTTAGGGTGGTTTTGATGACCAAGAATTGGGCAGTGGAAGGGTGTTGAAGGACAAACCAGCACCGAATGGTGAAGAGGGAGGACAGATAAGAGTGGAAACAGGAGGTGGTAAAGTGTCAGCGAGCCACAGCCTAAAGCAGGGCTGAGCTACCGTGTGAAAAGGCCGGAAAATCCCTCGCAGAAGTAAGGAAGGCGCAGGCGGTAGCTTGAGTGGCCCCTGTGGCGTTCCCCGGCATTGCAGACACAAGTGCGCAAGCATTACCCGGGTCCTCAGGCGAAGGAGGCAGAGACAGAGAAATTTCAGATCAACTCTCTGCTTCCTGTTACTCAGATATAAATAAGAGGCTGCGGGAACAGAAAGTTTCTTTTTTGCAGGACGTCTGGGTGGCGCAGTCGGTTGAGCGTCTGACTCTTGATTTCGGCTCAGGTCATGATCCCAGGGTCGGACTCTGCGCTGAGTGTGGAACCTGCCTAAGATACTCTCTGTCTGTCTGTCTGTCTGTCTCTCTCTGTCTCTCTGTCTCTCTACTTCTGCCCTTCTCCCCCGCGTTCTCTCTGTCTCTCAAAAAAAGAAGTTTTCTCTCTCTTATTACCAAAGTAATAAA
Source organism: Lynx rufus (assembly GCF_022079265.1). Classification (NCBI taxonomy): domain Eukaryota; kingdom Metazoa; phylum Chordata; class Mammalia; order Carnivora; family Felidae; genus Lynx; species Lynx rufus. The sequence goes on from NW_025814842.1 coordinate 3,132,708, forward strand.
TGTTAACTGTAGAGATGAGAAAAGATAGATAAGCAGAAAGATGTCCATAACTTGCAACTCTGTAGCCCAGACTCATGATGGTTAACATTTTAATGCATATTTCCTGCAATAAAAAGAAACATTTTTAGCAAAACAGGCTTATACCGTATATTCTATTTTGTAAGATTTATTACTGAATTTTTCATTATTTATACAATGTTAACTACCTACTATCATTTTAAATAGCTGCCTAGTTTCCTTTTTTAAACAAACATGATTTATCTACCTAGCTCTCGACCATCGGACGTTCAGACGGCCTCCCGATTTTCACCGTTACAGACAGAATGGTGAATATCCTTTTAGCCACATCTGTGTGAACATCGAAATTATCTCTTTACCATAAATTCCTGGAAGTGGAACTGACCTGTTGAAGGATGCTGTGGTCCAGCCGTTGAGTTATATTAGAAATAGACGCCCACACATACTTGCGAGCTCCAGTCTAAAAATGGGACCAGGGCTCACGCGAACCACAGGAAACGAGGTGTCTCCTGTAGCTCAGGTACAAGGTACTCCAGGTGGAGAAGCCGGAGCTACAGACTCCCTGGACCCGGAGCACTTTGAGGCCCCTCAGGAGCCTTGTGACCTCTCACCTCTGCTCCCTGCTTACTTCCCTTTGCCCCAAGGTGAGCGGGAGCGCGTGCCCTGTGCGTCAGGGCCGCGTGTCCGGTGTTTATCAGAAAAACACGGGGTGTCACATGGAAGAACACTGTCAGAGTCCTTTAGAAAAGGTATGGCCGGTGGTCGACATCTTCAGAATGTTTTTTCTGACAACCTGATTCCATTAAAACATTGTAGATGTTACCTCATTCTGTTCTAGCGTTTCATGGTGTGGAGAAGAAATCTGGAGGGTGTGGGGTTCGGGTTTTGTTCTCTTCGGGTTGATAGCACGTTTTCTCTCTCTGGCTTCCTTGTAAGTTGTACTTCTTTGTCCTGAAGCCCGGACGCTCGGCTGGGACAGGACTACAGGGGCTCTCTCCCTCTTGGTGCGCAGGAAGCCCTTTGAAGACGCAAGCAAGCCTTCTTCGCGTGTGGCAATCTGTCTGCGTTGTCAATTTGATTGACGTTGGCCTCTCGCAGACTCTCTTCTCACCTTCTAGAATTCTTGTTGTGCCCACACGGGGCAGCATTCCATTCACTCATCTTCTCATTACAGCTCAGTTACCTGCTGTCTCGAGATGCCAGAAAAAAACTCTCAATTCCAGCCACATTCACTGATCTGATCTTAGGCACTACCCAGTCTGTACTTTGGAGCTTCTGTTGTACCTTTACTTTTGGCAGTTTGTATGCTCGTCAAAAAGCCATCTTTCCTGATCTAAGATCTTTCTGTTTTCATATCCACAGTATGTTATCAACCCCGCTCACTGGCACTTTTATTTGATTCAGATTTTCTGAGTCATCTGAATCAATATGGTTCGGAAATTTCCCGAAGTGTTCTTTTTCATAAAGGGGATATTTCTTCATAGTCTTTAAATTAATTGATCCCTTTATTATGGACTTTTTCCATTATGGGCTTTATTATTAAGATTACTTAATTTTTATTTTGCCACATTAATGAACGTGTAGACTGTAGTGAGGTGTCTACAGTTCACCCTGATGGGATGAAGGTAGTTTTATCTTAGGGCTAATGGAATTCTTTCCCCATTTTAATAATCCAGAGGTTCCCGGGGATCTGCTTCTCTCTCACTCGTGCTCACCTGTGCTCAGGAAGTTCTCAAAGTGGGGTACCTCGGCCGCATCACCTGAGTGCGTGTTAGAGGTGCAGGTTGCCAGACCCCACCCCACATTCACTAGATCAGAAACTCTGGGGACAGAGCCCGGGAATGTGTGCCTTAACAAGCCCTCCGGTGACGTGAGGGCCCTCAGAAGCTGGGGAGCGGATCATCTACTGTGACCTGATTTCTGTCCACAACAGGTTCACACCAAGTGTGAGTTTATGTTCAGCCCTTCGTGCCAACAGCTGTGGGCTGTCCAGAGCAGGCCACGGAAGGGCGCTCCCCTCCCCCATCTCCAGTCCCAGGGACTGCTCTGACCTGAGTGGCACTTGGGTGGTTGTCCAGCAGGGCCCGAGGGGCGTCCCTCTGACTTTCCTTTTGCAGATGGGGAGTTTCAGATCAGAGTGCCTTTGCCTCAGATGGGGCACATTCATGCCCTCTTAAAAATTCTCCGGTGGGTTTAAGAAGTGCAAAATGAGCGAGTGCAGATCACCTATGGGCAAAAGTTTGGATTTTGTCTTTTTAATGATGGCATTTAGGGTGACCCGAGGAGTGTTGCCCCAGAGACTCGCAGGCCCGTGGGAAGCTGTGTCCTCAGCTGCGGGGTGAGTGGTGTGGGGAGAGGGAGGAGCCGGGCTCCCGTGGGCTCCTGAGGACGGGGCTCAGCTGATAACCAGCGGCGAGAGAGGCGCAAGAGGACAGAGGTGAGCGGGACTGTTTCCTGGCGTGGCCCCTGGATGATTCCTCGGAGGAGAGGCAAACTGGACTTGACTGGGGCAGAAGGCTGGCCCGAGCCGTGGAAATGAGAGGAAGAGACCATCCCTGACCAGGGGAGACGAGGCCGGGTCATCGGGAGGAGCAGGTGTTCGTTGTTATGGTGACAGAGCTGTGGCCTTGTGGGCTCAGGTGCATCCCTTGGGGGTCTGGAGCGCCACGAACCAGATGAAGGACCAGCGCCTCCACAGCTCCTTTCGGGCCTCTCACATTCCCGTTTGTCGCTGATGAAAACAGGGCTCAGGACGCTCCCTGACTCCTGAGAGAACCCCCCTGTCCCCAGGCTCGCTCCCTCTGCTCCCTCCCCTTGTGAAGCTTTCCCTCAGGCCATCCCTCAGAGAGTCTGGCATGTTAATTTTCAAGTTTACCAAGTGGCACTGAAGATAATAATGGATTTCTTCACCCATGACCCTCCTCCTGTCTGCCGTGATTCCTCCACCCTCTTGTCTGGTACTTCAGCTCCTGGATCCTCGTTCCTGACCCTGGCCGTGGTAACTCTCGCCCGGCTGCAGTGTGGGGACGTCAGCTAGAGGCTCAAGTGCCCCATGATGGGCTACATGTGGCCTCTTAATTTCACCCTTGACAGTTAATTTTGTCCGTTCATTTTCCCCTCTTTCTCTTTATCCGTTGTAGCTTAAGGTCTGTCTGCTTACACTGCATAGGATAAAGCAAATGGGACAGCCGCTGTGTCCCTCAGGATTCACCACCACCTGGGTTAGAGTCCGTGCCGGGCACCCTCTTGCCAGGGAACCGTCCGATCACCAAAGCAGGCAGAAATGCAGACCATGTTACCTGCAAAGAACGCTCGACAGCTTGGGAACTTTTTACTTTCTATTAACACAACTGGCGTTAAAAAGAAGGAGAAGAAGGAGAAGAAGCAGCAGCAGCCAGGAGAAGCTGAGTAGATAACCCTGAGCTCTAAGGTTGCTTAGATGACAAAGCACATTCACATTTCCACACAGAAGTTGCAGTTAGCCGTGTGCACGACCTGTTCCAACGGCCGGGTTGTTATTGGCAAAAGCCGTGGGGTGTCTATCGTCAGAAGAGACCAGAAGTCAGATCTCTAGTCACCAAAGCAAAGAGCTTTAATCTAGAAACAAAAGGCGGGTGAACGAATGCGCAGAGGATGCTTTGCCGGGCGCCTCACGGTCATGGGCCCATCGGCACGCTTAACGGGCCGGCCCCAGGCTTCCTGGCACTGGGCGCATGCTCTGGGAATGTCTGCTGAGGCTGCGCTCTGTGACCTGCTCGGGGGGACACCCAGCTTTCCCTGATGTGTGGAAAATAAACTGTGAGCTGGCCACCGCTCCGCTCTTCCCCCACTGATGGGATGGGAACGGCCTTTTAGGAACTGGGTGTTGAAGCACCTTTGTAGGTCCCCCAGTGGGAGTTTACAAGAGCAAGCCCTCCGAACCCTCTGCCCCATTCGCGTCCTGTCGTGAAGGGGGCCGGCTGAAGGAGGGGGCCGTGAGGAGCCCTCACAGCCCCTCCCTGCGAGGCCAGAGCAGGCCCCTCCGCCAGTGGAGGGTGGAGGCCCCAGGGCCAGGAGAGGGACGGCGGCCGCCGTGCTGAGCAGGCCTGCCCATGGGCCTTCCCGCCAGGAGAAGCCCCACGTTCCCCGAGAGCTGGCCTTCTGGGCCGTTGGGAGCAGCGAGAATGACCACAAGGTGTGCACGCTCAGCCTGGCACAGAGCAGATGCCACAGATGTGGGTCTGTCGCCGTCTTCTGTCCCCAGCTTTCTCTGGGGTTGGCTGCGGGGAAGGGTCATGACCTGATTCTGAGGTCAGATTCACGCCTTAGGCCCAGGCTGTCCCTGCAGGTGGAGGGTTTCTGAGAGGCAGGAAGGCGTGGTGGTTAGGCACACAGGCCCTGGGTCACGTGGCTCTGGGCTCCCAAATTGCTGGACTTTCCACATATCAGTTTCCTTATGTGTAAAACAGGAACAGTAATCCCTTTGGCTTACCAGAGAGAACAGGCAGAAGCCAGATTTCCGGTAGGACTCACGGGCACCTGAATGTAAGTAAAAGCCGGCCTGGGTCACCTGGTCGCCCTTAGGGCTTAATTTGGGGCCCCCCGGGACACCTGATACTGGGCTTCAGGGCACAGATGGATTCCTGATCCACTCCCCCGTGGGTTTCGTTGGCTCACTTCGTTTCGCGTGATGGGCTGGTAGGGGCCGACACTCTTTTCCTCCTTAGATTCCAGTGTGGACTTGGGGGCGTTAACTGAGCCACACATTACGTATACGTCAAAGGTTATTAACATATTGGCGATTAAGAACCCTTTTAAAAATATATGCCATTCCAAAGCAATCACATGACTTATTCAAAGAGAATTTCTTTTCATTCAGTAAATGCTGGGATCTTTAGTTGATATCCTGATGTTTTCAATCAGATGTTTTGGGGCTTTCGGTTTGTTGAGTACCTACTGTGTGCCAGATGATGTGTTATAATCACCTTACGTATGTTCTTTCGTTTAGTCCTCACACGGCATAACCCACTTCTCCCATAGAAAAAGGGGTAAACAGGGAGCTGGTGAGACGCAACGCCAGACCCCCCAGGCCGTTGGACCCCCGGCACCGTCTCTAAAGAGCCACGTGGCATCCCCAGAGCACACTCAGCCCCCAGCCGCTGCAGGAGAGGACTCCTCGGCCTCAGCCCGCGCTGCCTGGTCCAGCTCATTTGTCTGGACGTACCTGAGGTCACTTCAGAGAAGGCAGGAAAAACAACAGCCTCTAATTGCATACACAGATTGAATTTTCAGGTGTATTTCCTTGCGGGAACCTAGCTCATTGAATGTCTTTAGATGGAGGAAATTGTGGTCGAGACTGAGGTTCCTACGTGAGTTAACAAACGGTTGTTCCTCGCACAGAACCTGCAGGAGCGACCCTTACAAAGGAACGCATTCTTTGTTTTTTCCTGATGGCTGACAGCGGCCGCTGTGAGTTCTGAGTAGAAGAATATTTAGTGACAAAAGCCAGGAGAGTGTTGCAGTAGGGGGAAAAAACTGGGAGACTGATGAATTATCTTTCTATTTGCACCTTCAGAAATAGGTTAATTGTTTTGGTGACTGGCTCCATCTTGATTAGGAAGCATTAATAGCAATTAATGATATAACTTCAAAAAAGGTATAGGAAAATTAATCGAATTCTCGGCTAACATAAATTATAGTCATTATCTACTGTATCCAGAACCATCAGACTGCCAAGCCAGTTGATTAAAGGGCCAGTAGATTTTTTGGTCTGAATTCTCTAGATAATTGAACAAATCTTTTCGTTATGTTTCTAGCATATAGTTCCCTGTGGTGAGCTAATAATATTACTTAGTTTAAAATGCCTCAATTCTATGACATCATCAAGAACCTTTCACAAGTTAATTTGATTAACATCTGCACGTTTTACCGACATGTACAAATATTATTTGATTATGGTGATGAAACTTTTCAAATAAAAAAGCACCTGTGACAGCGTGGCATGGCGCAGTTCAGGTCAAGAGACGTGAAATCCTGAGCCTGACTGCATGTACCCTTGATTCTGCCCGGTGGCTGGGAAGCAGCGGTCCATGCAGACTGACCCTCGAGGCAAGCAGCAGAGGTGTAGCTAGAGGAGGGGGACCAGAGAAATGCGGAGAATAGAGCCGGTCATCTGGGTGCAGGGAGACGCGAGAGGGAGCCCAGGGGGTCATCAGAATACACAGCCCTGGAGACTCAGTGGCTTAGACAACAAAGTTTATTTTCACTCATTACCCGTGCACTGCAGGTCTTGTAGGGGACAGGGGTCCGCTCGCCGTAAGGTGCCCAGACCCGGCTGTCACATGTGTCACTGTTCTGCGGTGCAGCCACCTCCGCAGGAGACTTTAGGCTCACTGCACGGGGCATGGGGGACTCACATATTCCTTGAATGTGCAAAACCTGTCACATCGCCACACCTAACTCGTAGGGGACGGGGTGCCAGGAGGGAGGGGAGAACTCAGAACGGTGGTGAGCGTCGCTAGGGTGACATCTCCCACCCCAGCTGAGGGCAAATCTTGAATCGGCAGGTATGGGGGCGGGTGTCGGGGTCTGCGGATGAGGGGCTGGTGCTCCAGGGAGTGTAGGCTGAGGTCAGCTCTGAACTGTGGCTCTGGCTGCGGAGTTTCTTGGTCTTGTCTCCTTTGTGGGCTTTTACCTCTGCTGCTCGTGCCCGGCCGCACCTTGCTTGGACCTTTCACTGGAGTCAGGACGGGTAGTAGTCCAGAGCACAACTCCTAGCCATAAAGCCCTGGGTTTGTGTCCCAGCTCTGCCATGGGACGTTGGGCAGGTGAGCTACCTTGCCGGTCTCAGTTTTCTGTCAAAATGGGAGCAATAGAAAACGTACACAAGGATGAACGCAAGATGACGGGCACAGTGTCCGGCCCACATAAGCAGTTAACGAGCGTTCGCTGTAATTCTTACGATCTCCAAAAAGTTTCCACCTATGGGATCTTTAATTCTGTTCAGTTTCCCTCCCATCTGCCTTCCCTGACCTTTGCCCTCTGTGCCTCATCCATACCTCATTGGTGTCTGCTCACCCAACCGTCCCTCCCCCACACCGTGGCGTCCACGTTTTCACGATTTCCTTGTGCATATCAGTCCTCTCTTGACCTTCCAGCAGGCCCAGCCTGCTAAGGCCCAGCCTGCCTTCTACCTGCTTCCTCTTCTGCAGGACTCAAGTCCCACCAGACTGGTGGTGTCCTCCTCTGGGCATGTCCCTGCTGCACAGAAATCCTTGGGTGCATCTCAGGTTTCCTCCTGCCTCTTTTCCCTGGTGGTTGTCTCAGGCCTTGCCTCCTTCGCCCCAGCGGGACTATTTCCTGATAAGTCACATCCGTGAAAACATAGTGTCCTCATGTGTTTCCTTTTACTTAACTGGGGAACAGGAGCATGGAACCCTAACTGAAGAGTAACATCACCTAGCACAGAATTTCTCAAATCGAACGAACACACGCATCGCCTCGAAAGCTTGTTAGCATTTAGGTCCTGATTCACTAGGTCTGGAGTGGCGCCCAAAGCCCTGCCCCTCTGACCTGCTCCCAGGGGAGGTCTGTGCTGCCCGTCCCAGCTCGCTTTGAGGAGCAAGGGGTTGGTTGCCTTGTATTGAGTGTATTGAGTGCTCCCCACGTGCCCCAAAGCACGATCTTTCCCTTGGAACCAGTAGGAGCCCTGCTACCAGAGAGCATGGCCAGCAGCACAGGCATCACTTGGTAGCTGATTAGATGCAGATTCTGATTTTGAATCTGCATGTGAGCAGGATACCCAGGCGGTCCCCAGGTGTGCACCTGAAGGTGTGAGAAGCACTGACTTAGAAGATACAAATAAAAAGATCTTAAGAATATTTGTGAAACCATATGTGGTTTTCAGCGCTCCGGAAACTGAAAATACTGATGTTAAGTTAAGCTAATTAGTGAGTGGGTTGAAATTAATTAACCAGAAAAGACTCTGAGGAAGATAGATTTTGGATCATGTTTGGGAGAAGAAAGGTGCATTTATAAACGTGTTTCAAACTGGCTCCTTTTATCATCATATAGAGCATCTTGTCTTTAGCCATTTCTTAAAGCCCGGTTGTAAAAGCATAGCGATCTCCTCATCTGTCTGACCGAGTTGTTTTTATTTTGTTATTTTGTTGTTTTTCTTTCTGTAAATAACAGCAAATATGCATGCATGGCCTTATTTCTGCCCCCTTTGCTACCTCAGAAGCAACACATTAGGCACACTTCTCAGAATTTGCTTTTTTTCACTTAGCAGTGTATCTTAGAGAAACCTGTGTTGCTCTGCGAAAAGTTTTCTCATCTTTCATGGCTCCTTATCCAGAAGAGTGGACGCACCACACTCACGGTTTGCTTTTCCAACAACACGTGAAAGTCTTTTACACGACAGGAACCACCACTTACCCATAAGAGGTCACACCCTCAGCAAATAATTACTAAATCTGTGTCAAATTTCTACGCCTCTTCCAAAAACCGAGTCCTTCAGGGAACCGCCACAAGTTGTTATTTTAGGCTATTGTGTTTCTCGCAAACAGTACTTAAATTTCAAAATAAAGAAGGATTTATTTCTTTGGGACACTTTGCAAAGACTCCACCAAAGGCAGTTCCCTCTTTCTGGGGAAATAGTTTCTGGGACAATTCTTTTTTTTTTTTTTTTTTTTAATGTTATGCAAATCCAAGGTAGTTAACACCTAGTATAATGAAGGTTTCCGGGATAGTATTTAGTGATTCATCACTTGCATGTAATACCCAGGGCTCAGCCCAACAAGTGCCCTCCTTCGTGCCTGTCACCCATCTAGCCCAGCCCCACCCACCTCCCTCCAACAACTGTTTGTTCTCTGTATTTAAGAGTCTCTCATGGTTTGCCTCCCTCTCTGTTTTTATCTTATTTTTCCTTCCCATCCCCTATATTCATCTGTTTTGTTTCTTAAGTTCCACATATGAATGAAATCATATGATAACTTATATTTCTCTGACTGACTTCTCTTAGCAAAATACCTTCTACTTCCATCCACATTGTTCAAATGGCAAGATTTCTTTTTTTTTTTTTTTTTTGATCACCAAGTAATATTCCATTGTGAACACATACCACATCTTCTTTATCCATTTGTCAGTCAAAAGACATTTGGGCTCTTTCCATAATTTGGCTGTTGTTGATAGTGCTGCTATAAACACTGCAGTGCATGTGCCCCCTTGAAATCAGCACTGTTTTGTAGCCTTTGGATAAATGCCTAGTAGTGCGATTACTGGGTCGTAAGATGGTTCTGTTTTTAATTTTTTGAAGAACCTCCATACTGTTTTCCACAGAGGCTGCACCAGCTTGCGTTCCCAGCAACAGTGCAAGAGGGTTCCCGCTTCTCCTCTTCCTCACCAACATCTCTTGTTTCCTGAGTTGTTAATTTTAGCCACTCTGATAGGTCTGAGGTGGTATCTCACTGTGGTTTCCATTTGTATTTTCGTGATGATGAGTGATGTTGAGCATCTTTCCGTGTGTCAGTTGGCCATCTGGATGTCTTCTTGGGAAAAGTGTCTGTTTATGTCTTTTGCCCATTTCTTCACTGGATTACTTGTTTTTTTGGGTGTTGAATTTGTTAAAATTCTTCATATATTTTGGATACTAGCCCTTTATCTGATAAGTCATTGTGTCAGTTGCCGTTTAGTTTTGTTGATTGTTTCCCTCACTGTACAGAAGGTTTTCTCCTGGTGAGGTCCCATTAGCTCATTTTTGCTTTTGTTTCCCTTGCGTCTGGAGACGTGTCTACTAAGTAGCTACTGCGGCCAGGATCGAAGGTTGTTGCCTGTTTTCTCCTCTAGGATTTTGATGGTTGTCTGTCTTACATTTTTTTTTTTTTAATTTTTTTTTTTTCAACGTTTATTTATTTTTGGGACAGAGAGAGACAGAGCATGAACGGGGGAGGGGCAGAGAGAGAGGGAGACACAGAATCGGAAACAGGCTCCAGGCTCTGAGCCATCAGCCCAGAGCCCGACGCGGGGCTCGAACTCACGGACCGCGAGATCGTGACCTGGCTGAAGTCGGACGCTTAACCGACTGCGCCACCCAGGCGCCCCTGTCTGTCTTACATTTATTTAGGTCTTTTATCCATTTTGAGTTTATTTTTACATACGGTGTAAGGTCCACGTTCACTCTTCTGCATGTCGTGGTCCAGTTTTCCCAGCACCACTTGCTGAAGAGACTGTCTTTTTGCCATTGGGTATTCTTTCCTGCTTTGTCAAAGACCGGTTGGCCATACACTTGTGGATCGGAGAGAATTCTTGACTTAGGTTCAGTCAAACGCTGTCGCCTCCAGGCTCCTTAAAATACTGCTCCGTCTTCCTCATTCAGTTTCACCAAGCATCTTCAGCCTGATTTGACCCTATTCTGGTTACCCAGAGACTGCCATCCTGGCTTCAGCCCCTTTCTCTGTATCCCCGTGTGCAGGCTTATCAGGCATTTTACTGCTTATCGATGAGTTGTCTCATGGATTGAACAGAGACTAAGTCGAATTTTTAAATAAATAGATGGCATCCTCTTATCGGTAGCTTTGGGAGAGGTTTGGCAGAAGTGCCTGTTGTTTAATGATTTGCCATAATTGCTTTTGGATTTCGTATAAATTCTCTATAAGTCTGTTACTCACGCTGCCTCACCGAAAGCTGAGTACCCGTGCTGCTTTAAAACTACAGAAGACTGCTCAGTATGTGAAATGTGCTCGTAGTGTTCGTTTGTTTGAACTGATAGTTTGCACAGTCCAGATGTGCTGAGTAATCATCGACCCTCCACATTTGAAATAGGCCCACACTGACCAGCTTCTTTCTTAATGTATTTGAATAACCACATAAATGGGATTAGGACTCTCTTTTTTGTTCACCTGCCTTCCTGTCTTCTGTGAATAGACTTCTTATGTTTCCTCCAGCAATACACTCCCCTCTCAGTAACACTTGTGATAATGTATTTATAAGTGTGTATCTTAAGAGGGATCTCAACTTTGTTTTTGTACACTTAATTCTTTATATACACGCCTTCCGCTTTATGTGTTCTGTCTCTGTCATCAACCTTAGATTTATTGTTCGTGTTGATTTTACGCCAAAATATAAATGAGATTGTGTTGACATTTTAAAAAACCTTGCTTCGTAGCAGATGGAGTAGAGAACCAGTTGGTTTAAATAGATAACCTTGGGTCATATCAGAAAATGTCTTGTTCTAGCTGAGTACTCTATTCTTGCACTGTGGGACTGACTTTATTCATTTAATGGAAGCTAGGGCAGACAGGAAAAGAAATATTTTCTTCTCTTAAGATTTCCTGATTTGTTTGTACCTGTGTTGTGACACCCAAGGGTAATTCTGATATAGCAACTTCCAACAAAAGAAAAGAGATAGGAAAACAGAAGGGGAAATACCTCTCCGGTTATGAGTTCTCATTCTTCATTCTCAAAGCACCCGTGTGCCCTGGCTCATTGTGTGGCCTTGTTTGCTGTGCACCGCATCAAGGACAGTGACCCACCAAACTCCCAGAGATGATAGATGAGAAAAAAGAGTGCACACCGTGAATAGGGGCGGGGGTAGGGGTGGTGGTGGAGGAAAACCAAGACTCGCACTCCTCCTGTCTTACCTGTGTGCCCCGATTGGATGTGGCACATTCTACAGCCAGATCCTGAGCCTGACTCTTGACTCTGCTCAGGGTCAGGGCTCTCTAGTCTGGACGCGAAGGAGCCAATGAGGCCATGCCCAGGATCTGCCCTGGTGCACCGGGGACAGTCAGTGCCACCATGTTGGTAGAGGGACAGCCCTTGCCGGGCCCACCTAGAGATGGGGTAAGGTGAAGCCCCCACTCCTTCTTCCAGAAAGAACTGCTCCTTTATGCTGATATCAGGAAACAGAGTGCTGTTCCATTATTCCTGAACTTACTTAGGAAGGCATAGGGCTGGAGGACTCGATTGTCTGTCACTCACTGTTTATTGTTTGGGAACATTCAGATTTCACAGTTGCTTTAAGATGGTTAGGATAGAAACCCTGCAGGATTTTCTGTTTCAGAGTCTGCCCTCCTCTAGGATGAAAGAAAGGAGAAATTGATGATCTAAAAACACAGCAGAGGAAAGGTGCATCGATATATTTGTGTCGAACATGGGGATACATAAGAAAATGCCACATGGTTGATAAAATCTTCGTCCTGTGTATAACCACCTTTCAGAATTTTAGTTTTGTGAAACAACTAAACATGTAAACGAGAGATTTTACTTGGCTTTGGATTTCTAATTTGAGAAGCTGTGGTTTTAATTAAGATATCAGCCTTATAGGGAAAGATCAAAAGAGGGTCGTCTGTTGCCCCAGAGGTGCCCCTTCTGGTAAGGAAGCGGCAAAGCCTCGAGAAACCCGTTTCTCCCAATGTTGGCCCTCAGCTCTGCATGTTTTCACACGGCTGGGCAAGGACGTAATATATGAAGCTTTCTATTTTGTGTTGTTCCGATCCAGCAAAGTCCTCAAAACGTAACAGCCCCAGGAGCGCTCACCAACGGCATGGCTTCCGGAGCTGGCTTCTTGATAACCAGACTATGAATTTACCTGCAGCATCAATTGCCATAATTTCTAGCCTGTGAGTTGAACGGTAGTATCCGTAGCAAGGGAAAATACCTTCAATTTAGGCTGGTTTTTTAAAGATCCTTATTGTATTTTAAGGAGGAGGGCGCAGTTGTGATTTTCAAGATAAATTCCACTGAACAGACTGCGACCCCTTTCTCTCTTATCTCCTTTTTTCTTTCGTCCTTCTCTCATGTGCTCAAAGCATTTGTTAAGTTAATTTTCCATTTTCTCCAGGGACTCGGGATTGAATTTCTCTGTTCTTGGTTTTATCTATTAGAGACACTTTTCTAGTTACAGATTCTGTTTGTGAACCGCATGCTTTGTAAAGAACATCTGATTTTCAGCAGGATTTGAGCCTGGCACATAGTCACAGACACACCCCAGGAGCCGAGCTGTGCTACGCTCCAGACACGTGTCTGTGAAACTCATCCAGGGAAGAGACGTTGATATTTTAGGAACAGATATTGACATCTATGTGGAAAATGTGAAGTTAGGTTCCTTCAATTTGGCGACCATCTAGTAGGCACTTACTGTTTGCCAGAGGCTGTGAGCATAAGGGGGTTTCTGAGCATCACGTGCCTTCAAGGAGTTTGCAGTGGACAGGGCACACCTGCTCATGTGAATGCCCTTGTCCGAAGGAGATAGGTTCCCATCGTCCTGTTCCCCCGGAAACGATGGGTGAGCCCGGGAACGAGTGCACTCATTTACTTCGATGTGGCCCCGGGAGGTACAGGTAGAGGGGTGTGTGAAGGAGACGGGGTGGGGAGAAAGATGCCACTACGGGGATATCAGGGAGCCCATCGCCTCTGGGAGCACCTGTCCTCAGTACCCAGGAGTCCTCGGGAGGCTGATGAAAAGCCACTTTCATGCCACTTATGTTTTAGTGGTGGGGAACAGCTTCCAGGGACATTAATTTGCTGGCATCCTGGCCTGTCTATCCGCCTCGCCCTTGTAGGCCAGTGTAGTGGAAAGCCCTGACAGGTTATTGTTTTTCCCTTTTGTAATGCAAGTGGCTGACTTAAGCTGTGATGCCCAGGCACCAGTTCAGAGATGGCTATCTTGGAATAAACACAGGCCCACCTTGCGGAGCTGGATAAAGAGCCCGCTGCCTCCCACATGGAGGCTCCTTTATTTCAGAGCTCCGAGTTGATCTTGATAACTGACCACCTGGGCCACTTTAAATTCCTGCTTTTATGTCTTAAATTCACCAATAAGGAGTGAGTCTGCGAAACCCAGGCCCCCACCGTCAACCCCAATAAAAGCAGAAACCCCGGCCGTGCTCTCTCTCTCTCTCTCCGTACCTGAGGCCGCCCCGTGTGACCCCAGGTATGCTGTGTAATTCCCAAGCCTGTGAAGATTAAGCGTGCATTTTTTCAAAGTTTCCCAATGGACACTGGAAGACACTAGAAGGTGTCTTCCAGTTGTCATGAGGACCACAATAGCCGGCCCTGTCATTACCCTGGTTATTGACAGGCTGAGACCAGCATGAACGACCAACCATTGCCCTGACCAGAGAACGACCTCAGGTGGGACCCCCCCCCCCCCTGCCGCCCAGGCACTGGCAGGAAGCCCTGGGTTCACACATGAGGGGTGAGTGACAGAGGCTATGGGCAGGACATGGGCAGCACCCGCTTCCAGTCATTTTAACAGATGTAGAAAGTGTACCACACGCCTTACCCCATGTACAGCATATTCGAATTCAAAACGATCAAAGACCTAACACTGTAAAACCCTTGGAAGAAAACACAGGGAGAAAGCTTCATGACATTGGATTTCGCGCTGACCTCTTGGCTGTGACACCAGAAGCACACGCAACCAAAGGAAAATAGACAAATTGGACTCCATCGAAATGAAACACTTCTGCATCACAGCACACCGCCAACAGAGTAAAAAGGCAACCCATGAAATAGGGAAAAAGTGTTTGCAAATCATGTGTCTGATAAGGGATTAATATCCACAATATATAAAGAAACCCTACAACTCAACAAGCAACCTGATCTAAGAAACCAAGCAAAGGGCTTGAATAGACATTTTCCACGCATGACGTACAGACAGCCACGAGGCACATGGAAAGATGATCGACTCGCTCATCATCTGGATAAACAAAATGTGGTCCCTGCAGACAGCAGAATATTATCCGGCCTCAAACAGGAAGGACATTTTGACAAATGTTACAGCATGTGTGAGCATTGAAGATACTGTGCGAGGTAACATAAACCAGTCACAAAAGGGGTAAAAACTGTATGGCTCCATTTATATGAGATACCTAGAGTAAAACTGGAGATAAAGAGTAGTAGACAGTGGTGTCAGGGGCTGGGGCTGTTGGGAGCAGGGGTAGTGTTTAATGGGGACAGAGTTTCCATTTGGGAAGGTGAGAAAGTTCCATGGATGGACAGTGGAGGTGGTTACAAAACAACGTGAATTAACGCACTTAAAACTGCTAACTTTCATGTTCTGTAGATGTAACCACAATAATAATTTTTTAAAACATCCACCACATGTGCAAAGAGGGCAGATCATCGTAACCGAGGGCCTTGGGAACTTTCATGGAGGAAGTATTCCCAGGCCTGGATGCATGGGTGGGATTCAGGAGGAAGCAGTGTGGAGGGGGGCAGGGGGTAGGAATAGAGAAAGTTGTCACAAGTGGGGGCATTCGGGTCCGAGGGGGACAGCCGGGATGCATCAGAGTGCCGCGTAGTCCGGTGCGATTGAAGCTCGGGAATATCGAGCCGTGGAGGAGACGCCATGACAGAGGCGACCGTGGTCACCCGGGACCTGGTCTCGGCTGGCATGTCGAGGAGGCTCTCTGGGGAGTGGCCAGGGGCTCCAGAACAGGATGGTTCTCAGTGAGACCGCTCTCATGATCTGAAGGTGGTTACTCCTCGTTCTGTGACATCCGGAGTTCCCCCATAGACACAGGACGGACAGACTTGTCCCAACGCCTTCACTCTGTGTTAACTCAAGGGGCACTGGCTGAGCACCTGATGAAGCGTCAGGCACTGTCCGAGGCCTGGGAGTGTAGCCAGAACAGAGCAAGTGCAAACGCCCACGCTCCTGGTCTTGTGGACTCGTGCAGAGACACAGACACAAACAAAACTAACAAGCCCAGCAAGCGGCACGTCAGATGGTGGTAAGAGTCAGGGGAGGGGCGCCTGGGCGGCTCAGTCGGTTAAGCGGCCGACCTCGGCTCAGGTCATGATCTCGCGGTCTGTGAGCTCGAGCCCCGCGTCGGGCTCTGTGCCGACGGCTCAGAGCCTGGAGCCTGTTTCGGGTCCTGTGTCTCCCTCTCTCTCTGCCCCTCCCCTGCTCATGCTCTGTCTCTCTCTCTCAAAAATAAATAAAACATTATTTTTTTTTTTTTAAGTAAGGGGAAAAGCAGAGCAGGGCGGAGGGTGGGCCCTGTTGCGGAGCCCCCCTGGCTTGCAGAGGCAGGGGTCACCAGTCACTGTAGCTTGTGTCTTCACAATGATGGCTTGATGGCCATTAAGAAAAATCAAATGTGGTTCTTACCCCTCCCTTACAGTTTACTAAATGTACCAACCACTAAATATTTTGTGTCTCTCATTTGAACTTGGAGGAGAACTCTTTTCCAGAGAGCTCTTCAAGCTTGGGGTTGAAGGAGGATCAGGCCTTCAGGGTCCCCTGCCAAGAGGTCCTGCCTTTTCCCATTGTCCTGGCTTAATGGCCTCAGATGGGCATCAGTTGCCCTGGTGGGCTTGGGCTCATGCCCAGATTTGCATGTTTGGCAAATTTATTCAAGGGAATTTCTTAATTAAAAC
Organism: Lynx rufus; assembly: GCF_022079265.1. Taxonomy (NCBI): domain Eukaryota; kingdom Metazoa; phylum Chordata; class Mammalia; order Carnivora; family Felidae; genus Lynx; species Lynx rufus. The sequence continues at coordinate 3,149,091 of NW_025814842.1, forward strand.
TAAAAGTGATCTGTTATTGTTCCTCATCACAGTCTCAATAATTTGAGAATGCCATTCAGAAAAGTGACGTCAACTCATGAAAAATCCCTCATCTTACCCCCCCCCCCCAGCCCGCCCAAACCGCCTGTAGTCCAGCTTTTCTGTCGGTGATGGCTTTTCTGTCATTACCTGGTAGATTATGCTCACATGTGTTTAAATAAAAAGATCTGGTGCGATCTGGATCACTCCAGACCCCAGTCACGCAGTTCCTAAATCCTGCCTTGTGTTTACCCACTTGTGCGCATCCCCAAATAAATAGAGAAATAGGCCCGCTGTGCCATAGTCTCTGTCACCTTCATTTTCCTCCACCCCGTAACAAGCTGATGAAAATACGCACCGTGGTATGGTCCGTGCATTTCCGAATGTGCGTGTTTTCAAATATATCATAAACGAGAAGAAAAGAAACTGCTAGATTGTTTGTCATACTGTCATATTATTTTATTTATCGTCTCTTGTCAATAGACGGGCCCAGAAGCGTATTGAGATAAAAACGGAAGTACACACAAAGATAAAATTGTAAATGGGATAGACTGCTGTATTTCCTCCCATTTTCTCTCCCTCCTACCGCTGGACAGTAAACAGGAATTGGGTCAGCTGGCACCCTGTCCTCGCAAGGGAACCGCGAGAGCGTTTGCGGTCGGGTTTGCCCCAGGGCTCGCCCCCAGCCCCGCACGCCCGCCTCCGTCTCACTGCACCACCTTGACGCCCACGCGGCCCCTGACCGGGCTCCGGCTGACGGGACCGGGGACGCAGCGTCGAAAAGAAAAGGAAAGGAAAGGAAAGTGTCCTTAGACACCTCCACACACAACAGATTAGTAACCCAGAAATTAAATTCAGGAGGTGACTACAAATGAAAACACGAACTTGGGGGTAGGTAAGAGGTGGGAGGAACCTTCTGCTCGGTGAATTTTTTTTCTGTCGGGAGACATGGCGTGCTGTTTATTTCACTTGTCACAGTGGCCCAAGTTCTGCCGTGAGAAAATCACCTCAAGACGTCCTCGGGAATGACCCGGTCTGCCTGCCGCTGGCATACCTTTCACTGTAGCACATTTTAATGAAACAAATAATAATCTTGATTTCCAGGAGTTCTTGCAAATGCACATAAATCGTAGAGAGAGACTTGGGGGTCTGTCAGTCTCTTAAAAATATGTACCCCGGGGGTTCAGCATGGCAGGATTCACGCTGTTGAGAGACTGGCTCCCCGTGGTGGCCAGAGGTCAGACACACCTGTTGAGACGCTCTTGCAGGCAGGCACTAATCCCTTTGCGGAGCGATTTTGATAATGCGGAGAAAGATGACAGACGCCAAGGGGTTGCAAAAGCAATTGATAAACTGAGAAGCCACCTGATTTTCTTTAAGTGGAATATATTGGAGTGCTTTCCACCCATCCCCCAGAGGAGCACCAACATCCCTTGCTATGCATGGGAGAAGGTCAAGAATCACGAAAGATTGACTAATTAAATTACGCTTTTTTCTGTCAGAAAGCAGGTTGGGGATGGCCCGCGCCAGCCTGTTTGCAGAAACCGAGCTGCAGAACTGAACAAAAGAGCCCCTCCAGCTCCACGGTGTTGTGCTGTGTTGTGCTTACAGTGAAGCCCTGGTCAGCGGAGGGCAGGGTTTTCGCCCGTATGTAGCCCTGCATTCCTTAGCAGCTGTCCCCCAAGTCACAAAGATCCGTCTTCAAAAACTGAGAAGTAGCCTTGATTTTACATGCAGGAATTCCTGTCCACTTGGAAGAACCCATAGCCTGAGCTCTAATTTCCTTCGTGTGGTAAAATCCCCTCTTTCTTCCCCTCTCTGACCCCTTGCTGTCCCTTGTGGACCTCTGTGCCCGCCCTCCACAGGCTTCTGTCCCGGGCCTGCTCTCTGCCCTTCCTACTCTCACAGAGACGTCTTCTCATCAGAATTTCGGTCACCGTCTGCGAGCCGAGCTGCCGATGCCCTCTGCACCTGCCCCCCTACACGCCCCACAGGAACCTGAGGGAAGTACGGCCCCTCCTCCTCTTCCACCCTAACATGCCAACGTCATCACCCCCAGTCCTGCTCTCTCTTCCGTGTTTTCACCCCTGAGTCGCCGTGCCATCCATCCGAACCACTCAGGCCAGCAACTGGGAGCACTTCATATAAACCAGCCGCCCAAGGCCCCTCTGTTCTGTCTCCCTCCTCCCTTTGGCCTCCCACCATCCCTTACTGGTCTCAACCCCTCCTCTGAGTCCTTCAGTGACTCCGTTTCTCACTGGATCAAGTCCCCAGCAGCAAGCAGGGCCATGGCCTTCACCTCCGGGTCCGTCCCTGCCACACCCAGACCCACTCACCCTCCAGAGCAACTCGTACCTTTCCAAACAGTCTGGACTGCCTTCTGCCTTCTTTGTCTTCCGTTCCTGAAATGCCTTTCTTCCCTCCTCTATCTGCTGATTGCCTGTCCATCTTTCAAGGACATGACTCAGGCTTTCCTAATTCCCCTGGCAGAATTAACTCACCGGCCCACACCCACCGTGTGCCGCTGTCCCCCTCCCTGCACCTCTCCTAGCCCCAGACAACCCGGTAGGACTTGCTCTGTTAACGGGACATCTTCCTCCACTAAACCCACAGCCCCTTGAGGACACTGACCTCGTGCAGTTAAAACTGAATCCCCAGCGCCGTGCCTGGCCGTAGCGCGCCTGAAATAAGAGATAATCAGTGTTGCTCCTGCCCTATGGTGGTAATCCTCTGCTAACAGTAGCCAACCTGTTATATTTGGGCGAGGTGTAATTCTTCATTTAATGAGTACCTGCAGAAGGGCTGGTATGGCCAAGGCACTTCGTTCATACAAAGATGAATAACGCGTATGTCCCTCCTTATTCCAGAAGGCGGGCAGACCCTACTCGCAAATCTGATGTTGCGGTGAGATGAGAGCCACGTGGTCAAGGAGCCAGGGTACTGACTGTGCTGGCTCGGGCCGGGGGGGGTGGCGGGGGGGGTGGTGGTTCCCCGTTGTTGCGTCCGGATAGCCAGCTGCCTGCGTGTTAAAGCATTTCTGTAACCGCCGTGTCACCTGCACACCACAACCAATACGTGTTGCTGTTGTTATTGGCGTTGAAGAAAGAATTCCAGGGAACGTTCCGCTCAGCACTGGGAGCCTTCGTTGTCTTTTACTCCGGTTTTGTTTTCGACCCCGTTTTCTCTTTTCTTCCTCCGAATTTGGGGCCAGCTCTTTTTGGAGCAGGAAGATTCTGAGGTTTCGAGCCATCCTGTAGACTCCCATTACCTGCTGGCTCCTTGGTGGGAGCTGTCTTTACAAAAATCAAAACCCCGTTGCTGGAGACACATGAGGAGTTGAAGACAGTCTTTCTGTTCTTGGGCTGTGCGACAGCTATCACACCAGTTTCTCCTCCAACACAGGCACTCCTCCCGGAAAACGTCTGCTCTTGTGTGAGAAGGACGTTCGGTTTGCTCATTTCGTACACGTTTACATGAAGTCGTGCACGGGTTTCGTATCTCAAGGCAGATGTGACTCGGCACCTTTTGGTCGAGGGCAGCATTTGTGGCTCATTATTTTGTGGTGTGGCCCCGGGAGGCACATGGGCTGTGCAGGTAGTGGACCCCACGACCTTTGAGCCGGCTGCTGCAAAGATTTCCTGAGGCCTATTTGCCACGAACATCCTCTGTGAATCAGGAAATTCAAGACCGTGGTGCTAACAGAGAAGAACCAAAATGCAGGATTCGCTTTCTCAGATGTCCTGGAAAATTCCACTTCTTTAAGGGCACAGACTCTTTTTGGAAAGAAGTCTACATTTTTAATGAGATGTTGATATCTGTGTAAGGAGGGCGCAGGGAAATGTCTGAGTGCTCGCAGCCCTTAGCGTGGGCTCTGCCTCCGGGCTGCGAATGTGAATGGAGCTGCAGCCTTCTCGAGGCTTCAAGAGGTTTCGCACATTCATCCACATGTCCTTGGTGAGAAGCAGGGACATCAGCACGAGCACCTCCAGGGCACCCGTGGAGAGGTCAGTGCTGGTGGAAGAGATGGGTGGAGCCCTGGGGCAGAGGAGGGGGTGACGGCTTTGTTCCCAATTCCCAGGACTAATAAGGAGCCCCCGCGTTAATAAGGAGCCCCCGTGTTCGTGCAGCGCCTTCTGTGAGCCGGGCACCACGTGTGCACACACACCTACGGACATACACACACATGCACACCCACATTCGTACACATGCAGGCCCCCGCTTATAACGGCCTCGTGAAGTGCTCACAGTTTTACAAATGAAAAAGGTAGGGCTCGGAGAAGTTAGGTAACTTGCTCTGAAACAGTTGGGAGCCGTGGTGGTATTTCCAGGTTGACTGGGCTCGAAACTGTCCTCATCAGGACTGCGCCTCTCAGCTGTCGGGCACAGGGGAGCCTCAGCTGGGACGGTTGGGGGCAGGGAGAGAAGCTTGGAGCAGAAGGACCTGGGATTGGGGCCGGGGCGAGGGGAGCCTGATGGGGTCTGCTTCCAGGGACCGGGCAGGCACCTACTCACCATGCCCACGCATCCGGGTCGAACAGCGGAAGCGAGGGCTGGCAGTCAGCAGCAAGCGTGGGGTCACTGCGTGCCCTCAAGATGGGCTGTCCTCACAGAGAAACTTGGGGAGATAGGAAGTGGGGAAAGCGAGGTTTGGGGGGGGCGGGCGCCGGGAGGGATGGGAGACCGGCGGCCCCAGAAGTGGGTGTGAGCAGAACGTCCCTGGTGTCTGGTGTGCGGGCTGGGTGCACGCCCGCAGGGGCCTCGTGTCTGGACGCGGCGTCTGGACTCGCCCGCACGCTGCAGCGCTGGGCCCCGGGAAGACCATCCGGGCAGAAACGGCGACCCCAGTAAGGGAAAGTCTGTGCAGCCATCACGGCACAACAGTAGTGGCTTTTCTGTCTCTTTTAAAAACTATGAAGGATTGTTCTTTCTTTCTACCCATACCAGTGACTAGGAGTGTGGCCTAGAACCAGTGACTCCCGGCTAGGGACACTTTTACCGCAGGGCGGATGTCTGGCAATACCAAGAGACCTCTGTTTTTCACGTTACATCCTGAGATCTTGTTTTTCTTATAGGTAAATATGTCAGTTTCGACCGCCTTTACCCATTTCCCCCACCCCTGCCTCTGGCAACCACCGATGTGTCCTGTGGCTGGGAACTCCACTTTTGCAGATTCCACGTGTAAGCGCGATCGTACAATACTGTCTTTCTCTGCCTGCCTTATCTCCTCGGCACGATGCCCTCAAAGCTCATCTGTGTTGTAGCAAACGGCAGGATTTCCTTCTTTCTTTAATGGCTGAATTATATTCTGTAAATATACCACATTGTCTTAATCTATCTACAGATGGGCACGTAATTTGTGTCCGTGTCTTGGCTGTTGTGAGCGTGGGGGCCCAGACACTTCTTTGAGATAGCGCTGTCGTTTCCTTTGGGTCTATACCCAGAAGTGGGATTGCCAGATCCCATGGTAGTTGTCGTTTAAGTTTTATTTGAGGAGTGGGCAGAGGTTCCCATCCTCCTTTAGAATATTGCCCACAGGCCTCCCCGATCTGACCCCTCACCCCGCACATCTCCCCGTGCCCTCGGGGCTCCAGCCTGCACCCCCAGTAGCTCCTCCAACAACCCCCCCCCACCTCCCGGGGCAGTGGGTGCCTGCACCACCCTGCACCCAGGTGTCTGTAGGCCAGTTTTCCTTACCGCGCCCCACCACCACCGCTGCTGGGTCCCCTAACCCCGCGTCTCTCTGCTGGGACTTTCCCTCCCCCCTAAAGTGGCACAGCAGAGTGTTTGTCCCTTACCCCGCTTCATTCGCTGCCTTTCTACGGGTCAGTAGTTCAGGTGAACCTTCCTGTTGTTTGAGACATTTGATGTTCTTGAAGTGTACTTTTAATGCTTTTTTAATGTTTATTTATTTAATTCTGAGAGCGAGAGAGAGCAGGGGAGGGGCAGAGAGAGAGGGGGACAGAGGATATGAAGCGGCCTCCACAGTGACAGCAGAGAGCCCGATGCGGGGCTCAAACTCTCAAACCACGAGATCATGACCTGAGCTGAAGTCAGAAGCTTAACCGACTGAGCCACCCAGGCGCCCCTAAATGTACTTTTTTAATTAAACGCAGCCTGGACCATTTCCCCTAGTCAGCTCTGTAGTGACTCGGGGGTTCCGTGGGGAGACCGGCTGGGATGAGGTGCTGTTTCGGTGCTCAGGCGCTGTATTCCTGTGACCACAAAGAGGCCTCCGTCTAAAGCCGCTGCCTCTGGGGCTGCACGGTGCCCGTCCGTTGCTGACCTCTGCTGACCTCTGCAGAAAGCCTCTTCTGAGTCAACACCTTCACCTCAACCACCTAAAACCAGCCTGGGAGATGTTCAGTTGAAAACACCACAGTAAAGTCTCCATTAAGGAAATGCTTGGGGGAAGGCGTGTTCTAGTTATTTAATTTCTGGTTAACTTGGCACAACCAGAGTTTTTATCAGGAGTAAACGGCGTTACGTGAAAGGAAGATGATGGATTCGGGGTGGAGCCTTTCCTTTATTTAAATCCTTCCTCTGCCATTTGAACTCCTATGACTTTGGGCCTCAGTTTCCTCGTCTGTAAACGGGGGGCAGTAGTAGGTATTTTCTGGTCTCATTAGATCAAATGGGGAGACGTTTATAAGTCATTTAGTGATGTGACGGTGGCTACCTGGGAACGTGGGGAAGCACGGTTACCTTCCCTCTTCCCTTGTTTTCATTCTTCTCGGAAGTAATTCTTAATACGTCGGCATATGGCATTTAAAAATCCCGTGTTCATGTAGAGCATTGAAGGAGAGGGTAATATTCCCAGTGGAGGCAGCAGTGACTCATTATTGTGGAATATTTATGACAAAATAACCAATCATTAGGGATTTCGGGTGCTTTTATATCTCAGATACTATGGAAGAGCAGAAATAAAGAGGTCGCTTTCTTTTTAAAATGCTGGATATTCTTCTTTGCATCTTTTTTTCTAAAAATTGAATGTGGGGGAAAAATTGGCAGATAAGTCTGCGTGACAGGCTAAAAATGGCAGATAAAGCACCTCTAATACTCCTGTCACTTAAAAAAGAGGCAAAAACCTTCTAAAAAGCAGCAAAAGACTAAGAGACCGAGGTGCGCAATGACAGAAGAAAAGAGACAGGACGATTCGCGGGCGGGAGATGAAGCCAGCTCCCGAGAGCAGCTGTCAGATGTTAGGACGGTGGCCACAGGGGATGAGGTGTCGGCCTGGGGACACCTGGCGCTGGACCATGGAGGGGCTAATTGCGACACGGAGCTGGAGACAGAGGGAGGAGTTAACAGTTTGTGTCTGGAACAATCTACTTCGTACCCCACTGCTGTATGCAGAATTCTCAGCAGCCAAACAGGACAGACATGAACACAGGGTGAGGTTCCCCTCTACAGAGGACACATGGGACACATGGCTCAGGGGAGAGACCTCTGCTCTCTGGGATTCAGGGTGTCTTCAGACAGTTCCAACCTGCCACACCAGATGGTCACACGGGGGCAGGGGCGTTTCTGCGCCTTGTTAATCCACGTGCCCAGTCAGATTCGATTGAAATTTAAAGACTTTTTTTAAAAGAAGAGAGCGCTCTAGCATTGTGTTCTGTCATGAGCACCGTCCCTGCTGTTATTGCGAGATCTGGATTCTGGGCACTTTAGTAAAATTTTGCCGAAAAGTGGTCATGGCAGCTTCAACAGCAAATGCGTAGCGTTACATCCAGAAGACTGTGCTGTGATCTTGCTGGTGGTGGTTCCCGTAAGGCAAGGACACCTCGCCGGCGGCCCCGTGCGTGTGTCATGGATGGTCCGTTTAGGAACGACCGCATTTCAGTCTGCAGCTCTCACACCCACTCCTTCAGCCAGGGTCCTGTGCCCCGAATCAAATCCAAGCAGTCACTGGACTTGTGCCGCCAACCCCGCAGGGTGAGGGCCTCCCGAGACAGGTGCGTGGGCGTGCACGAAGGGGTTTTGTGGAAATGGTCACCGCCCCACTTGAAGCACACTTAGGGGCTGCTCCATGTTTCGGTGTGGCTGCGACCCGTGACAGAGTGGCACTGCTCTGTCCCACCCGCCCCCGGGGAGCTGTGAGCTCGGCCTTGGTGCTTCTCTGTCCCATGCACGGTCTCCCGGGGTCAGCGTGCAGTCGAGGCCGCCCGGCCTGGGGCCCGTCCTCCCCGGGCGGTGACAAGTGCTGAGCACGGGTTTCCTCTTCTGCCGCCGAGGCGGAGCGGTGATTAATGCCAAATTAGCACCTTGCTCGGTGACCTTTCAGCATTCACTGCTGCCCTTCTTCACTTCACATAACTATTTGCAAATATTAGCTTCTCAGGTCATTTCTCCTCATCAGCAACTTTCACAGATGACAGGCAGGTTGTTAATCTGATTGGCAGTCGGCTCCTGTCCTTTGCCCCATCACGAAAGTGTCTGTACTCCGGCGTGTCGTCAGGAATCTGGTAACCAGCCCAACGGTCTCTCTGCAGTTAGAAGCGGAGAGCCTCAGAAGGAGGCTGTCAGAGAGGCCCTGTGGGGCTCACTTGGGAGGCAAAGAGGCCGGGAAAGGAGAAAGCCACTTCAGCCTTCCAGGAGGCCCCGGGACACTGGGAAGCCGGCCTCCATCAATGTCATCGGTGTTCAGTTAAAAAAAAATTAATTCGTTGGCCCTGCCTGCATCAAGTTGTGTTTTTAATTGACACGAACCTTTCATTCAAAACTCACATACCGCTTAAGCAATGAAACCAGGACGCAGAGCTGTGGAGAATTAGTGGTGATACAAAGCCAGTCCTCGGTTTCCCTACCGTTCTCTCGGTGGCGCCAGCCCGCTGCGGTCGGGCGGCCAAGGACTGGTCCCTGCCAGAGCCCCCCACGCTCGCCGGGCTCTCCAGCGGCAAGCGCTAGATGAAACATTTCACATTCGCAGAACTTATATTTATTTTTATTTCCAGTCTCTGCCGTCTCCACCCTTTATGGAAATTCCTGTTCTAGAAATGTTTGATCCGTCATCATTTCCCCCAAATAAACAGCGGTAAAGTGTACTGTGGGTAGTTTCATTTCGATACTACATGGATTTTAGAGAAAAGTGGCAAAAACGTGTGCTGGTTTTTTTTCTTCCTTGTCACCAGAAGTAGGAGCTAAATTATTTATAGCTTTATACTTGCAAGACAGAGGTGGATTCAGGATATTTACTTCTCCGAGAAGAAAAAGGGATTGAAAGTACACGGGCAGAACAGAACCCTTTGTTGATTGAATGTGTTTGCTCCGGGGAGTCCCCTTTGGGCCCAAGTACGAGAGGCGGCCGCTTTCGAACACCACACGTGCCCAGCAGAGTGCCCGACACGCGGAATATTTGTGGCAATGAGCAGATTTGAAAGTAGTGGGGGGACTAGGTAACTTAATAAGCAAAGTCTTAAGTCAATAAAAAAATAAAGTCAGCAAGCAGTTCGGAAAACGTTCCTCACTTCACAGTCCTTAGCCACGTGACGTCCAGGCGGCGTTGTGACGCTCTGGTTCCCTCAATTTCTTGCCAGAACGTACCCTTACCGGCCGTGGGTTTCACACCAGGCTCCCACGGTCGGATAAAGGCCAGTGACAGTGTCCTCGCCCAAGGGCTTCTCACGGGGAGGGCGGGGGGAGGTTGGGGTAGGGTCCTGACGCCCGGGCGTCCCGTCTCCGTGACTCGACAAGACCCCCTGTTCGTTCTGTTCCAGTCTCCACATCCTCCCTACTTCGGAGGGTCCCATGGTCTTCTGCTTTCTCTGCCACAGGAGACGCTGGCGCCCCCGAAACCGTGGCTCCCGTCATTGTGATCCCCCCAGGCAACAGAAGTGTGGTGGCCGGGTCCAGCGAGATCACCTTGGAATGCGTGGCCAATGCCAGGTATGCTGCCGGTCGCCCCCTGGGCCTACAGAGCCCGTATAACTGCCCTGAGGTTTATCTGGAGTGGAAGGACGCACCACACGCATGCTCTGCCCTTGTAGCAACGGTGGCCTTGTGTGTCCAGCGGGGCTATGAGCACAGCGGGCCGGGAAGACAGGGAGCCGAATTCCCAAGCCTGGTGCCGCAGTACTTACGTTGACGGTGATGTTCGTGCCGGAAAACACCGCTTTTCAGTTTAGCCGTGGGGGACCGTGGAGATCCTCCTCCTCAGAGACTCCAGACGAGGGCGAGCCAGGAGGGAAATCCCACGGGGGCACTGGAAAGAGTTAATCCCTCCTCTCCTCCGCAGTCCGAGGTGCTATCGGCCTGGCTCGTGGTGGCTCCAGAATCGAGTTCCCCTGATCATGCCTCCCGTGTAGCCGTGTCCCCTAGTAGTATTTATTTTAAACATTCTTTTCCCGAGCACATGGAGTCGTTAGCACTTATGGTCCATTGCTGCTGCAATTAGCTCTCCTTGTTCAGTAGCCCTTGAGCGCAATGTATTGTTGACGCATGCCGCAAGGGAGCACAGTTGTGTCTGGATTGATTTTTAAATGTCCACTGTTCAGCCCGCCATGGTTCCTGGTAGAATTAGCTTTGTCAGGCTTGTGCTGAATGCCTCAAATTATTGTTATTGCCGTCTGCGTGACTCACAATTATCGTCACTAATGCTCTCCCAGGCCTGTTGAGTTGCTGAGCGTGAACTGGAAGAGAAACGGGGTAAGGGTCACCAGTGGGCTCCACGGCTTTGGGAGACGTCTCACCATCAGCAACCCGACGTCTGCGGACACCGGGGCGTACGTCTGCGAGGCGACACTGACGGGAAGCACTTTCGAACCAGCCACGGCGAAAGCCTTTCTTTCTATCATAGGTAATGCTCAGCCGCCTAGCGTCACCCGCAGCCTCAGGTGGCAGTCCCACACGGGCACGTCCTGGGAAACGGCACAGCGACCCCCGCGTTTCACCGGCTTTCTTTCTCGCTCAGGAGATGAGGGCGCAGTTAGATGAGCTTCCAAAGTCACCCCACTCTTCCTTTTCTGAGAACATAAACCCCTTAAATCCAAAGCGCTGATATTCTGAGTACCTACTAGAAGTGGTATTCTGGATACTTCCGATCATAAAGCATGGGGGATGGGGGGTGAGGTCCTTGTGGCGTAGATCTTGAGCCGGCCCCTGCACCACTGAGCTCCTCTGTTACTCTCACCGGGCTCTTATGATCAGTTTTCAGAGATCTTTTGACCCAGAAAAAGAAACTTCTGGATAATACCTTTCATGAGGTTAAAAAGTGGGAACGGAGCCGCTCCCCCTAGAACGTGCGCCAAGTGTCATTCCTGAGCCGAGGAGGGCGAGAAGTTAAAATGAGGCACACGGGAGTCGCGGTGCACGCTGGCGAGCATCGGTGCCCGGGAGGCGTGCCTGGTGTGGTGGCAGAGGGAGGCCTCGCTTTATTTTCGGATTGCGAGAAGATGACACTGAATTGTGAGGCAGGTCCTTTATTTCTTACGTTCTTCAGTTCCTGTAACACTTTCTGGTCTTCTTAGTGGCTGCGGTCACTGTCGTCGTGACCTGTGCAGCGGAGTGGTAGCCGCAACAGGTAAGAGGTCCCCTGGAGGCCGACCCCAGGAAGGGGGATCTCCACCTCCTCTCTCCTCTTCGGGAAGAAGAGAGCCAGAAACGAGAAGGGTCAAATCCGCAGAGAGCCCCGGGCAGGGTAGTGGCTCCTCACGTGACATATTTTGCCGTTTACCGCTTCACAAATTAAGAAAAAATAAAAGCTCCTATTTTCATATGACATTGGCCAGAGTACGGAGAAATCCTGCAGAAAAGGCCGTTTGCCCAGAGTGCATCACGTTCCTTTAAGTCATTGTGAAAAGGCTCCACGGCCCGTGAACGACTCTGTCAAATACACGCCAACCTGTCAGCCCCTCCGAGCGGAGCACAGAGATTTTTAAAGTACGGGAAAGCAGGCCTGGAGACCCACACCGCTGCCGACTCCATATGCTGGGGGCTGTGCTGGCTCTCTGGCTGGCTCGCTCTCTGTGCCTTCGAGGCAGAAACACCACAGCCCCCTTCCCTGCGAGGACGCCCCACGAGGGTCTGTGTGTAGCTGTATGAGCACAGACAGCACAGAGCGAACCAAAATTAAAATTTGCGGCATGGAAGTCTCCAGGAGACAGCCCTAGATTGTGTTAAAACGTTTTAAGGTAATTTAAACAGGAGAAGAAATTTATCTTCCTAGAAACCAGAATGTTTGTTTCCATCATAATTCCTTTTAAAAATATTCAAGTCTATCATGTGAACTTTGGTTTTGCATTTACAGCTGAATTCCGAAGCAGATTGCTCTGTATTCTCTAGAGTTCCCGTCTCTCTGCATGTCCTGGCTTTTAAAGGTATACAGTCTGCGAATGTAAATGTGGATTTACATCCCCTTTTATTCACAAGAATTTGCTGTGACAGGTAGGATTTTGTGGTTGAATCACCCTGGAAAAGCCCTGAAGAGTGCCTCTGTCAATCCGGAGCGGCCTGGGAGATCACGGAGGGAGGGTCCCCAGGCCCCGTGGGGCCGGGCAGGGAGGTGTCCCTGCACAGGCAGCTGGAAGAAGGCGGGAGCGCACTGGCTTTCGGTCACTTTGATCGCGCACTGATGAGACAAGACAGACCAGTGGCCGCTCTTTGCTCCGCCTGTCAGCCTCGCTGGTGTGTCGCTCGATCTCTGAGGTTTAAAGGGAATCGCGGGGGTCTGGCTGCGGGCAGTGTCATACCTGCCGGAGGTCCTGGTGACTCTGCGTGACCAGGAACGCCGGCCTCCTGGGTCCATGTTCCCTTCCACAGCCTCCTCCATAGCCTCCCCCGTCTCCCTGCCACTCACACCCCGTCTGGTGAGGCAGACGCCTCCGTCTGCCGGCATGTCCCCTCGCCCTCCCTGCCTTGACCGCCAGTGCCGCCATTCCTTCCTGTGGCCTTCCCTGGCCCCCGAGTCCAGGCGCCCACTGCACAGGGCCAGGCACGTACCACGCGGAGCCCAGGCACTCACCACGTGGCAGGTTGGAACACAGATCTGACAGACTGCCGGGTGGACAGCAGGTTGGAGCACGGGTCTGACAGACCGCTGGGTGGACAGTGGAGCTCCCTCTCTGTTGTGATGGGGATATCATTTGGAGGTCGTGCTCCATCTTGGCTTTTCCCAGTAGATGAGCCGACTTGGTCACGTGCTCACTTCAGCTGCCCTGCCTCTCCCGGTGGCGTTTCTGTCACCTCCCAGGTAAACCGTGGCCGTGAACCTCGTCTCCCTGTCTGTGTCTCTGGGAGGCCGACCCAGCGCTCTGCGCCCACAGACTCTGAGCACCTGTGCCTACCTGTGCTTGGGATGAATGCCTTTCCGCCCCAGGCCCCACCTCACCTGGTGGTGAGTCTGCGTGTCCTTCGAGACCCCTCCCCGAGGTCACCACCTGCTCCAGAGCGTGCGTGCGGGCATCCTGGTGGTCAGCCGGGCACTGCATGTAACAGGGCGGGCTGTGGGGACAGGCCTGGGCTCACACTCTCCCAGCACCACCCACTGGCTCAAACCAGGCCCCCTGCCTCTGTTGGTCTCAGTTTCCACATCTGTAAAACGTAGACAAGGTAGGAGATCGTACCGCTTCCTACCGTGAGCAGTAAAAGGCAGTGCTGGTCACAGAAGCACTAAAACGGTGGCTTTGTTAGTTGGTGGTGCCACTCTGTCACAGCACGGGGGACGCTGGTTGTTTACCAGCAGCTGGTCACATGGCACACGTTTTCCACAAGTAGTGTCTCTGAAAGCAGGATGTGTCTCACAGTCCACGGAAGCGTTTCCTCCTCTCTTGGTCGTAAATAAGACAGCGATGCCTCTTACCCACGACTGCAACGTCTCAGGCGTGGTGAGACATGTTGCGCCCATCTTCCTGTCCCGACCGGCAGACCGACGCTTTCTCCTGTCACCACCGTTCACGCGCTTGCCCTGCTCCAGTGAGCGCCGGCGTCCTGGCACGCCGGCTCCCGCCGCGCTCACACACGGGTTGGGGAGGGTGGGTGCAGTAGAGAGCGGTCTCTGGTTTGCACATGCAGATCATCCAGGAACTCCCATACCGTAACTGTCATCAGAATCACAAATCACACGTAACGTCTCTTGGCTGATAACAGTACCACAGTCGCGAAGTTCTACCTGTACCGAACTGAGAGCGAGCCCCTCTCAAATGTCCGAACCCCAACATAAAATCTTCCCTTCCCCCGCTCCTCCCTTCCTCCCGTCTTTCTCTTCCTTCCTTTCCTCCACTTCCACGTATCGAGTCTCCATCTCTGACACCGTACGGAGCACCGGGGGCAGAGGGGTGGAGAGGTAGCCATGCTCCCAGGCATCAGGGATTCTCGTGCGGGAGGCAGCCCCTTCACGAGGCTGTCACAACTCAGCACAGTGAGTGCGAGGCCGTGGGGAGGGGCGCCCTGACCCTCACACGGCAGGTGCAGGGGGCAGAGGCTGTCTTGGCATGTGGCCAGAACAGAATCCTACAGCGAGCCGAACCCTCTCGCGCTGCCCTATAACTCATTCACGTTGGTTTAGGATAAACTCAAGATGTCTCCTTTCTGGTTTTCCAGATGGCCTGTGTTAGAAGCACCCACGTTAATCATTGGTGCCCCGTCACAGCTAGAACTTCTCTGTAGCACAGGTCATGGCCGAATGAAGCTCAGAAAACAGAGCTGTTACAGAGCTGTTTCTAAAGCGAGGAAAATTCGTACAAGGCGAAAAACCAGCGGTGTTTGGGTTGTTTGCCCTGTGTGCGGGATTGGCGGGCTGGCCGTGATGCCCCAGGAGGGAGCAGGGAGGGTGTTCCTCTGGGGACCGTCTGTCCCCCAGGGCCCCCAGGCCGTCTCTGCCCTCCTGCCCACACGCCAGCCGTTCGTGGAGGGCACAGCGTGTGTGAGCCCCTGGGCTGAAGCACTGGCGTGGGCCAAGCGCGAACAGGGAGGATTTGCCAAGATGAATAGGACACACCTGCTCCCCGAAGGGCTTCAAGGATTTAAGGTCTTTGGTAACCTCCAGTGTATCTCTCTCCAGCAGACAGTTTTTGCGTCTCCTCTGAGACCGTGCCGGGCGCTACCAAGACGGCGATGAGGAGGATGCCGTCCTTCTCCGCGGAAGCTCCAGTGTGGAGGGGGGACCCTGCCCGAGGAGGTCGGGGGCACTGTGCAGAAGAAGGGTGCTAGGGCTGAGCTCACGACCGACACGGCGTTTGCCCACAGCTGCCTCCTTTATAGGAGCTGGCGCCCAGGGGCTGCTCGGTTCCCCTAGTCCCCGCGGGCAGGCTCAGCCGGTTTCTCTGCTGCTGGTGTCAGGAGGCCAGCGTCAAGGCTTTGAGTGGCCTGGGCTCTTTCCTGAGTGTTTTGGGACAGGATCTACCTCCAGGCTCCCTCGGGGTGGGCAGAGTCTTGTGCGTGGGCTTGTGCATGGCTTGTGAGACCGGAGTCCCCGCATCCTTCCTGGCTGTTGCTCGGGGTCACCGTTAGGCTCCAGAGCCCCTCCCCCTGGCCTGGGCCACCTTCTTCTCCACAGCCAGCAGCACAAGCCAGTTCATCTCCTCTGCCAACGGCAAGGAAGCCGCTGCTTTTAGGGGCCCCGGCGATGGGACTGGGCTCACCCAGCTAATCCAAGACCAGCTCTGCGCTCTAACGTCGACGGCCTTAATCACACCGGCTGAGGCCATCTTGCCATGTAGCCCTCGTGACATGTTCTCAGGTCCTGGTGACTAGGGGGTGGACGCCTTGGGGCCATTCTTCCCACTGCAATTGACAGAGACACCAGGTGTGGACGATGGTACTAGAAGGGCACACCGTGGAGTGAGTTGGCCATTCTGGAGCTGAGAGGAAGACAGACCAGGGGGCATGCGTGGGTCTTGTGAGCCCTACTCAGGACCGGCCCTGCAGATCACACTTGGGAGCTTTGGCAGGAGAGTGTGATGAATCCTTGGTGCACACGGACCGTCTGCCATAGCTGCCTCCACGAGGCCGGAATGAGTGCTTGAAGTCCCTGACGTTTTGGAGGGTGGAGAATTTCACAGCGACTCCGGTCTTAGGCTTCCAGGGAGACTTCCCATCTCCTGGTCCAAGACTGGGCAGTGGGGGTCCCTGGGCGGATGTGGAGGACGATCAGCGTGGCCGCCATCTCTCAACCTGGGATGGGACCATTTTCTTGATGTCTTCGTATTGTTTCGAGAGAGAAGAAAGTGTTAGTTGCCATCCCCAGTTTTATTGGCTGCAGTCGTGGCAAAGTTTTGAAATTCCGGTGTGCACCACTGTTGGCAGTGTGCCCTTTCTAGAAAGGGTCGCTACCAATTAGCTGAGTCACACACCTGGCCCTCGGAGGTAAAGTGGCCGCAAGAGTTTGTGCGTAAGACAACTCGCTCACGACAGATTTTCCCCAGTACTCAACCCACAGCCCTTTGGTTGTGAATATGCTCGCTATGCCCCCCGCTTTTTCCCGTATAGCTGACTACGTATAAGAGTAGCCGGGAGTCCAGAGAAAAAGGTCTTCTGAGCACCTGTTGAGTTATGTTAATACAAAGGGTGAGCAGTGAGAGAAATCGTCACGTGCACATGGTGGGGGAGGCAAGACCATCACAATCAGAAGCTGTGCAGGCCTTTTCAGAGTCTTGGCCGCTGCACACCCACTCTGCTTTGCTCAGCCACCTGGAGAAGTTTCAGGAACAGGGCAAGAGTAAATGAACAAACACGCTCTGTCCGTGCCATTCCTGGCCTTCCTCGTTGTCTGCCTCTAAAACCTCCCTGGTTATCGGCTTCAGAGGAGAGAGACAGCGCTTTGCAAGCTTTGGCCAGACGCCCTTGCAGACTGTGCCCGGGGAGCCTGACAGCCCTGCTGCTGGTGCTGCAGAGGGTGTGGGGTGAGGCACCCATGGTAACCGTGTGGGGTCGGGAACAGCAGTGTTCGCAGATGAGTGGCCTCGGCCAGGCCTCTGATGCCCCCCGGCCTGAGAGTCATGCCTCTGCTTAGCTCCCGCCAGCTTCGGGCCACTGTGTGGAGAGTGCCCCAGGTCTCTGAGCCCCGGCTGGGTCCTTCCCTGGCACGTGGGGGAAGCCTTGCGGCGTCACGGAGGAGAGAGGGGCGACACCAGGACGCTGGCCCGGTACCTGGGGAAGGCTGTCTGGTCCTGGACACGTTGACCATTCATTTGTGTGGGTTTTTATCGTCAAAGTGCACTTCCTCTTGGATGAATCTCACGGGACTTGGGCCAAGTGAAAAAAACCAGCTCCAAAGGTCACATGCTGTGTGATTCTGTTCCTGTCACATTCTTGAAATGACAGAATTATACACGGAGAACAGAGGAGTGGTTGCCGGACGCGAGGGATGGGACGTTGGGTGGCCATGATCGTGAAAGGGCAGCGTGTGGGACCCTGGGGTAACGGACCCATTCTGCCTCTTGACTGCAGATACAGAGGCCTGCACCCTGGTAACATCGTGTAGGGCTAAACCCTCACCCGCGCGTGCGCGCTCCCACATACATGTACAAGCAAGACTGGGGGTGGGGGGGGAGGGTGGGAGGAGGCCAGGTCACCTGTGTCACTGTCAGTACCTTGGGTGTGATGTTGGACTGTAGTTTTTTGCAAGAGGTCACTGTTGGGGCGAGCTAAGTAGAGGGTGCCTGGGGTCTCTATTCTATTATTTCTCACAATGGTGTGGACTCTACAATGACCTCAAAATACGATGTTTAATTTAAAAAAGGAGAACCGTAATTAACCAGAGGCAAATGTTGACTTCTTCACTTGGTCTTTTTTTTTTTTTTTTTTTTTTTCCTTTTCCCTCATGTCCCTTCCATCGGACCATGGAGGTAGATATCGACTTTAGCATTCACTGATGAATATGGGGCATGACCTACACACAAGGGCCTTGACGGGACGCTGCTCCTGCATCGTTAAAATACAAATATTGCTGCTGTCATGATTATTGATGGAGGAAATGCGGCTGAATGTGAACATTTGAGTGTATGCAGTGAAGACCGCCTTGAAAAGAGACTGTAAATCTCTGCGGTGTGTCTTTAGGCCCGATCTACACACGACCAAAGCCCAGTAGAGGGGTCTGCGTCCTCCAGTGAGGGTGCCGCCCTGGCCTCAGCCAGAGCGGGTGTTCGGGCAGATTGTGGCCGCCTGAGTGGCCCCGGTGATTGCAGAGTTGGAGGCCACACTTTACCCTCATTGAGAGACCTTCGGTCTTTGCCCCTCGCTCACTTCTCAGAAAGGGTGTTTCCACTTCTCCTTTCCCTCTCTTAGGCTCCACTCTGTTTTGAAGCCCCCGACGGTATAGGAGGCATGCCAAGCTGTACTGTCCACCTTCAACACAGTTACGGTGAAAATAAGCCACTCTGGGAAGACCGTGCCCAGAAATTAATTATCACGCAGCAAATGAATACTACAGCCTTTTGTTATCGTGATAATGAAATCACTACCGCCTTCATACTGGGTGAATCTGGCCACACCACTGTTGAAGTTTCGCTGAATAAACCGAGAAAAATATTGCAGTGTACTCTCCAAGGAGATTCACTGTTTAATACACCCACTATTTTTTGTTGAATAAGCGAGGGGAGTATGTAGAGATATACAAGCAGTGGACTTTCCTCTGCAACTAAAGATGGATGAGGGGCCCTTTTTCTTTCTTCTCTTACCTATTATTTAGCCTTCCATTGAAGTAGTAAATCTATATTTTGGAGAAGAGAACTGCTAAGACTTTAAAGAAATATGTTAATAGGCCGTCGTGACAGAGGCCCTGACACAGGCCGGATGCCTGGCTGTGGCACTTTATTTGACATGCTTCATGCGTTGGTGCTTAGTTTAGATACTGAAGCAAACTGGCCTATAAAATACTGTGCTGTAAATATAAACCTTTATGAACCTCTTGGGATCGTCCTTCTAAAACGTGAATTAAGATATTCCATGATTCAAGCCCATAAACGAAAAAGTAGCCATCACCCTGAGTAGTAATTTGCTTTCTCAAACCTTAGAATATAAATTGCCTTTGGCCTGTGCTCGCTCTGTGCACGATGGTAACTAATGAACTTTTTGGAAATGCTTTTCAAAAGGAGTCCAAGCTTTTTCAGGCTATACAGGTCATCTGAAATACACCTCTTTTGCTTAGGGGTATTTTTTTTCTCTTGTTTAAAGAGCCACCGTATTTTACCGCTGAGCCCGAGCGTCGGATTTTAGTGGACGTGGAAGAAACCGTGGACATCGTCTGTCGAGCAATGGGTGAGTGTGGGGAGGCTGCTCCCCACGCAGCCGTGACGCGGAGGGGCATTTTCCAGGGCGGGCTCCTCATCGTTATGGGGACACACGTTGACAGTGACGTCAATCACAGGGCCTCTGGAACAGAGCGGACCTCT
This sequence comes from Lynx rufus, assembly GCF_022079265.1. Classification (NCBI taxonomy): domain Eukaryota; kingdom Metazoa; phylum Chordata; class Mammalia; order Carnivora; family Felidae; genus Lynx; species Lynx rufus. The sequence continues at coordinate 3,168,431 of NW_025814842.1, forward strand.
GTTACTGGGCATGTGACCTTGAGGCAGGTTTTTGGCCTTGCTGAGCCTTTGCTTCCTCCCCTGCAGAGCAGAGATAGTACCTGTCACCCACAGGAGCGACAGGGAGGCCTTAACCCCATCCGTCCCGACAGAGACAGACAGTCTTGTCTTCCAGTGCTCTGATTCCACCAGTGTGCCCCCCAAGACTTGGGGCAAGAACTTCTTTCTCGTCCGTGGGGTGATTGAGGCTCACGCCTATGTGTTCTCCTTAGTAAGAGAGATGGTTTTAAATTCTTTGCACAGGAAATTCTTCCTTTTTTTTTTTTTTTTTTTTTTTTTTTGCCTTTCCAGTTTTGGGTTGACTTTTTCTTTGTTATTCCAGTAATTTCCCCCCTCGTCCCCATGCCTTGATTATGAGCTGTCCATAGTCTCCGTTGCCTGTCAGGCAGCACAAATAATTATACTAAAACCCATAACTGAGACAAGCTTTTTAAAGGCAATTTCATTAACAATAGCTATGCTAGTGCTCTGGAAACTGTCAGTGAAAAAGGACATTTTTTTAATGTTTAAACCTGTCCATCTTACGGCTGGGTATTTTATTCTAAGAGCTCGGAGAGTAAGGATTGCTCACGATTTTGTAAATCTTCAAAACAGCTTCATAAAAGAGATACTATTATCTCAGAGTACACATTTGAAAACAAGACCTTAGAAAGCGAGGGTAAGTAACGTGCTCAAGGCGCAGAGCCAGGGGGATGAAATGAGCTACTTATAAAATCATGGCCCAGCATCTCGCATGCAGGAGCATCTCATTAAATACTGGACCACCTGCCGGGGGTCACGTTGCAGTGGAGGCAGGATCCAAACCCAAACCCATCAGCTACCAAAGCAAGGGCTTTGGCCAGGTCGCCTGGCTTCTCCTGGAGAGCTGAGGTCCTGGGACCCAGAGCGCATGTCCACCAGTCCCCAGGTCCGGGCATGTCGTTCTTCGTTTCTGAAAAGTAGTGGTGTCCTGTGAACAGCCCTGATGGTTCCTGTAGTGATCGGTGTCTGCCGTGGGCACCTCTACCCACCGTGCTTCGGCCCAGAGGGCGTTGGCTGAGGGGCTCGGTTCTCAGCCCCTGGTCAGCTCACAGCAGCCCTGCTGACAGACCTGTCCTGCTCGCGCCCCCCTCTGGTCTGGCTCTGCCCAGGCCTCCTGGGGAGGGGCAGAGGAGAGTGATGTGAGCGACATGGAAAGCTCTCCCTAGCTACGGGTTGTATTGTTCTCTCTTTTTTTATTTTTATTTTTCATTTTATTTATTTATTTTGAGAGAGAATGCACACAAGTAGGGGAGGGGCAGAGAGAGAGGGGGAGAGAGAGAGAATCCCAAGCAGGCTCCATGCTGCCATCACAGAGCCCAACGTGGGGTTCCATCCCATGAACCTTGAGATCATGACCTCAGCTGAAATCAAGAGTCGGATGCTCAACTGACTGAGCGCCCCTGTTCTCTTTCTTCGCATAAACCTATCTTTTTGAGGTCCACGATGGTCTGAAAGTGAAGCTATGCAGTATTTAGGGTGCTCGGATTTTAGAAGGCAGAGTCTGCAATCCTGCAGGGGATAAGATTTCCTTTTATGCCACTAAATTGCCCTAAAATAGAAAGGCACTGAGTTCCCCATATCCTAACAATTATTTTTCGATAAATGACAATCTTAAGCTCTTCCCTTGACAAGAGAATGCTTTTTTTGCATGATTTCTACAGGGTGAACTGCTTGTTACCATACAGACTTGTAAATATGTATCAAACAGGCCTTTCAACGCTGCCATCGTATAATTTACTGCTTTCTTTTAATTTTGACAATGAAACGATAGCAGTATGCGAAGTGGTTATTCTTCATGAAAGCTACATCGTGTAATTGCTATTATGAGATTTTACATGAATTGGTTATGCTTTTACCTTGAAATGGATTTTTTTTAATTTCCTGATTTAATGAAAAGTGACAGGAAACATAATTAAGGCTAAGAACAGAATCTGAAAATACATTATCTTGAAATATTTCACAACGTTAACTTTATTTATTAAAGAAGACATCTTACACCTACATAGCATCTGAAATCAAGTGATTTTGGTGTGCTTTTCACCATGAATCACTGCCGACACGTGCTTTACTTAAATTAATTTCACGCGTAGAGAAACTGAGGTACGGAAGCAGCCTGAACATCTCTGCGCATTTCCCACGGGCCCACGGCAAGCATACGTGTGCCCACCACGGTTCGGGACGCCGTGGTCTGGTGCCGTGGTGGAGTTTCTGTGCACAGCCTGTCCCGTCTTCCCAGCTTACCCGTGTTGGGCGGCTTGGGAGGGCCAGGGAGCGGTGGCCACCACTGTCAGTCACCCAAGCCTCCCAGGGCAGCTGCCCAGGGAAGGAACGTGGCCTCTGCCCAGTCACGGCTTGTCCCGTGCAGCGAGGCGCTGGGGGGGGGGGGGGGTTGAAGGGGGGGCGCAATGTGCGCACCCTCATCGCCTGGGCTCCGTGTGCTGAGCAGAGCCACGTGGGGGGTGAGCGGCAGGGGGCTTCATGCTCTCGGCCAAGGACAGTCTCTTCATGTACAACAAGGGCTCTGCCCCTGTGAGCTTGTCCTTTGTCCTCCTTGTAGACCCTTCCCAAACCCAACGGCACCCTCCATCAGACGGGCCGGCCAGATGGCGCGGAGCTCCGGTCCCTCTGACCGAGGCCTGGGTTGTCTCCGTCACATCGCCAGGGTGAGGAAGGGACGCTCAGCCTCAGACTGACCCTCCCGTCCCCCCGGTCAGTGTTGGCCCCGCCCAGGCTGCCATTAGCTCCCAGGGGCAAGGATGGTGCCGTCCCGGCCCCTTCTTGCCACCTGCTGGACTCACATGCATCTCAGGGGCCAAGCGACTTCTCCCCTGTGCGCGGTCGAACACCAGTTGCACCTGAGGCGCCGGGCACTGACCTCAGCCATCGCCCCTCCGCCACGGCAGGCCTCCGCTTCTATCAGGGTGACGCCCAGCTCCCAGGCGGGGGAGGGGTGAAGACATGGGGCACGTTTTTGGCTGTTGGCTGTAGTAATAGTCATTCTAGCCCCTGTGCACCCACCACCTGCCGGGCACGAAGAGATGCGTGTGTACTGACGCCATCCGTCTTCGCAGCAACATTCGGAGTTTGCAAGGGCCGCTTCCTTCCCAAGTGCGTCTCCGGCCCCCGTGACCCTACCCCCAGCCTCGAGGGGCAGCGTCAGCCCTACGGAGCGACAGGGGCCTTTCTCCCCATCCCTTTCCATCCGGAGGGCGGTCACAGCTGGGATCCCTTTCCCTCCTGACTAGAGCACAAACCTGCACAGGCTCCGGGAGTCCAGAACCATCTGCAGCCCAGCATCAGGAGTTCATTCCCACTCCTTGTGGTGCCCCTCTGTGTCCGCAGTCTTCACAGAGATGAGAAAAATAACACCATACGAGTTGGACGGAGGGGCTAAGAGATGAAAAAATGCCTACCAGCCTATTGCCATGCAGCCTTTGAGACATTTTTGCCTCAGTCCCCGTGTATAGTGCTTGGAATTTAATTTTTTCGAATGCCTACTTCTTTCTACTCCTACACAGGGGTCCCTCTGCCCACTCTCCAGTGGTACAAGGATGCCGTCTCCATCGGCAAGCTCCACAATCCTCGATACAAAATGCTTGCAAGCGGAGGCCTGCGCATCCAGCATCTGCGTCCAGAGGACTCTGGAATCTTCCAGTGCTTTGCCAGTAACGAAGGAGGGGAGATCCAGACCTACACGTACCTGGACGTCACCAGTGAGTATTGCCCGTCGGGAAAGACAGGCCATCCGGGCTGGGCCCTCGGGCCAGGGCTTCCCAACTTTTGGCTGAGTAGCATCTGCTCAGGTCAGCGGGCAGGGCGCAGTGGCCACGGCAGGGGCCCCGTCTCAGGTGGAGAGCAGCCCATGTGCTAAGCCCCTCGGCAGCCCCAGCAGGTACACCCTGCCCCCACGTCCTGGTGCCCAACCTGCTCTTACACAAACCTTGATTTTTTGGCGCTCAAGCCGTCTTCTCCGCTGAGAAGTAGAAAAGAAAAATCTGCATTTTTCTGGACAGAACTGGAAGAACTATTCAGTGAATAGCTCATTCCTAATCTTTTTCTTTTGATCTCTTTCCCATTTTTTATATCCATTTTCTATTTTAGTTTTATTGAACAATTATAGTTCTTCTGTAAGTTTCTTTTATTATCCCATTAACAGAAATACTTTGGCACTCTGTCTTTGAAAAATAAAATAAAGGTAAAGGCTTTCACTGTATCTGTGGGTTTTCTTTTTCATCTCCACAGCTGTAATATTGTTCTTCTAAAATGAAGTGGAATTTAGTGATGATGGGATTATACCTTTCATGTTTGCCCTTTTGGAGGCAAAATGCTGATATCCTCAGGTGTGAGAGCCATTTGAGAAAGCAAATCGTGTCAGTATGCAGATGGCTCCTGTCTGCCAGAACGAATGAATTTAAGGAATCGTGTGTCCGTTTTGGTAGGGTAGGGACCACTTCCTTGAATCTTGCCCAGGGGTCAAGTTTATCCTCTGGTTTGGACGACTGTAACAGTGGAAATAACAGTGGGTACTTAAGCCAGAAGCTGAGTTTTGATCAGTTAGGATTATTTAAAGCACATCTTAAAAGTGCCAGCCGGGAGCTTGTGGGGCTTTTCTCTTTCTTTTTTTTAGCCTGCATTTTAATTTCAGTGTAGTTAACATACAGTGTTGTGTCAGTTTCGGGTATACGGTACATCGACTCTACGATTCTGTTCCATCCTCCGTGCTCATCACGATGAGTGTGCTCTTCATCCGTCACCTGTTTCCCCCATCCCCCGCCCCCCCCTCCCCTCCGGCAACCACCAGTTTGTTCTCTGTCCTTAAGAGTCTGTTTTGAATCGGTGTTTTCGTATTCTTGGGGTAAATACCCAGGAGTAGAATGACTGGATCACAGGGTAGCTCTCTTTTTAACTTTTTGAGGAACCTCCACACTGTTTCCCACAGTGGCTGCACCATTTGCATTCCCACCAGCAGTGCGAGAAGGTTCCTTTTTCTCCACATCCTTGCCAGCACTTGTTTCTTGTGTTGTTGATTTTAGCTGTTGTGACAGGTGGGAGGTGATGCCTCGTTGTAGTTTTGTTTTGCATTTCCCTGATGATCGGTGACGTTGAGCATCTTTTCATGTGTCTGTTGGCCATCTGGATGTCTTTGGAGAAATGTCTGTTCATGTCTTCTGCCCGTGTTTTTAATTGGATTATTTGTTTAATTTAATTTAATTGGATTATCTGGTTTTTTGGTGTTGAGGTGTAGAAGTTCGTTATATATTTTGGATGCTAACCAAAATATCAGTTATGTCATTTGCAAATATCTTCTCCCATCCAGTAGGTTGTCTTTTGGTTCTGTTGACTGGAGCAGACTTTTTCTGTAAAAAGCCAGATAGTATTTTCAGCTCGGAGGGACGTGGTCTCTGTCACAGCCACTGGCTTCTGCTGTAGTGGCGTGGGAGCGGCACAGACAGTACTGAGCAAATGGACCTGGCTGTGTTTCAATAAAACTTTATTTATAGAAGCAGGCAACAGGCTGTCGTTGCCTACCTTTCTCTAGTGAGAGGCTTAGGACACATTCCTTAATTCTCAGCCTCAGTTTTATCGCCAAAATTGAACCATCTCAGCCAAGTTCACAAGGTTCCTCCAAGGATCAGATGGGAAATTTAGATGAAAAGTGCTACCAAACTGGTTACCATGGCAGCTGGGGATTGAACAGTAAATACACGATAATGATACTGCTACATTCTCTGTTTTGTAAGTACACGGTTTTGCAAAATAGGCTTTTATTTCCAAATTAAAACCCTTTTAGTGAAAAGAAAATATAGTATGTAAAGCAATCAATATTTATTCGTTCATTTCACAAACATTTAATTTAGCATCTCTGTCAGGCACTTGGGTCTGTCAGGCTCGGGGATGGAGCTCTGAGGAAGACACGCGAGGTTCTCACCCTTCCAGGGCAGAGGTCATGAAGTGGGGAGACACGCAGGAGAGGAGGAGCGCATCTAGCCAGGGATGAGGGCCATGAGAGGAGACAACAGGCCAGGCCCATGGTGACCCGGGAGGCGCCTCTGAGGGCGCCCAGGGATCGTTCCCTGAGGCGGTGCGGGAGCTGAGGCCCGAAGGTGCAAAATCTTGGGGGATGTGCGCGTCATGGGGTGAGGGAGGGGACGCTGCAAGTGCCTTCGAGGAACAAGCTTGGGGATACAGGAGCCAGGGGTCATGGTAGGAGGTAGGCTGGAGGGGTCAAGGGCCAAGGCCCAGCGGGAGGCTTTCCAGGGCCTCCGGCAGGGAGTGGTGGGGTATCCTTCATAGGTCCCAAAGGGCACCCAAGGCTGGGTGTAGAGCGGCCAGCTCAGGGAGGAGCGGAAGGCTTGGGCCCAGGTAGGAGGCCGCTGTGCTGTCCAGGTGGTGGCCCCACAGGTGCAAGGAAGCAGAGGGCTCTAGGCTACGCTTTGGGGATGGCACCCATGGCACCTATGAGGTTCGTAGGGACTCCCGCCTGGGGGAAGGCGGGACGGCAGCAGCATCCGCTTCCCCCCGGGAACCCCAGCCCAGGCTCCTGTGGGGCCCTCCCAGGGTTTGGGACACACAGATCCCTGCTCTTCGGCGATTTCCAGTTTAATCATTCTCCAAGTGGTACACAGTCAGGTGAGCCCTCGCTGAAGCCGGCCTGAGCCGCCCTGGCTGTCTCGGTCCGATTCCGGGCTCCTGAGAGCTGGAGACCCGTGCCGACCCCCCAGGACAAGAAGGCCCCCCAGCAGTTGGACCCACAACACTTCCTGGAAATCCTTTACCGAAGGGCTTCAAATCTGATTATTTCGTGAAAGTGTCATCTTGTGGTTAATATTTAACAGTCAAAAATTAGCTTTTTCTATTTTTTAAAGAGTAACGAAGTCAAGCTTGTTAGATTTATCTAAATAAATGTCTTTCGTCTCATTACCGTTCTTCTGAAACAGCCCTTCCTGGGCCCCGGCACTTTGCCACCGCGTGTCCGTTACATCACGGACTGGGTTTCTCTCTGGGTTGTAAACACAGATCGGCAGCTCCTGAGGGACAAGTAACTGAAGGTTATAGTCACTGCTGAAAGGTTTTCATCTTTTGTCGCTGCAGTGCTGTGTGATTAGTCCTATAAAAGTCCATGTGGGCCACCCCCAGCAGGCGGGTCTGGGCTCGTCTGGGGGGCGCACCCTGAGAATGTCACTGTTCGCTCCCGCTTAGATGTCGCGCCGGCGTTCACCCAGCTGCCAGTGGACACCACGGTCACCGACGGGATGACAGCCACTCTGAGGTGCGAGGTGTCCGGGGCGCCCAAGCCCGCCATCACGTGGAGGAGAGGTGGGTAGCCTGCGCAGCCCCCACAGCCTGGCCACCGTGGGAGAGGAGCCCCTGGGCCAAGGCTCGTGTTCTCAGCCCCCTACCCCCACCGCCTGCCTTCAGTCAGTAAGGATGAGTAGCCATCTGTCGAGCACCTGCTGGGTGCGGGTGCCGGGTGAGTAAGAAGGACAGTGCCCTGGAAGCTTCACAGAGCTTACGTCTCCAAGAGCAAACAGACTTTTTTCAAAATGTGTGAATATCGCTGTGTTCTGCCCAAGCCCTTCGTAGGCCACCTTAGGCGTGTGAGGGGCTGCCTGAAATGGATCTGCAGAAGTGCTTCCAGGACTCAGTTTCTCCATTTATGAAGTGAAGGCAATATTCGAAATGAAGAATAATACCCTCGTTTCTTTAAGAAAGAAAGGTGCCTAGGATGCACGCCTGAAACTAACAGGATATGGACGTCATTTGTACCTGGTTTTAAAAAAGGCAGAGAGGGACGCCTCAGTGGTTCAGTCACTTAAGCATCTCACTCTTGATTTCGGCTCAAGTCATGATCTCACCATTTGCGGGATCGAGCCCCATGTTGGGCTCTGCGCTGACAGCATGGAGTCTGCTTGGGATTCTCTCTCCCTCTCTCTCTCTCTCTCCCCCTCCCCTGTGCATTCTCTCTCTCTCTCCCTCTCTCTCTCAAAATAAACACAAACATTAAAAAAAAAAGCAGAGAAACCAAAGACTGGATTCTGCCAAGGCTCAAAGTCTGAAGCATTCATGGACAACAAGACTCAGAAGGACCTTCCAAGATCCCTTCCCTGTGTGTAACTTAGCAGAGTGACGTCAAAGGCAGAGAGCTTTACTAAAATAGAAAAGCGGAGAGAGGGAAAGATGGTTCTAGCACAGGCTCATCTGACACGTAACCCTCTCCATTCTACCTGTTTTCCATCCCCATGAGGAGGGGCATCACGTCATGGGCTTTCTCTGTGGTTCCCAGGCCCTTCCACACGAAGGCACACATGTCCCTCAGTGAACAGCACACATGATCCATTCTTAACAAATATATGCTGACCTGTGCGGGTTCACACAAATGAGCTGGTCACGCTCGGAGCGCCCTCCTCTGGGTGAACCACGTAGAGGCTTCTCACCTCGCCCAGCATGTGACTCCTGCACCCAGACCAGAGCTGTTACACATGCAGGTCAGTAAGCAAGAGGGGGTTCTTCTCTTTTATGTATACATTTTTTCTCCCAATTTAGAATGTATGATAGCTTTGTATAGAAAATCTGCAGATGTATACAGGTATAAAGAAAAGTCAGAGTCAGTCACCAAAGATAACAGTCGCATACATACATGGACGTAACTGGTTTAACCCATTTTCTCAGTATTGCACAATTAAGATTTTCTTGGTCTCCGTCATCCTAAATAATGCGAAAGGAAACTGCTTTGGTTATTTTTGCACATACGGTTTCCACCTTATTATGATTATTTCAAGTTATTTTCTTGGTTTTGGTGCTGACATTCCCGTTTCTCTACTTTTCTTCAGGAAAACATATTTTGGCCAGTGGCTCTGTGCGCATTCCTAGGTTTATGCTTCTGGAATCCGGGGGTCTGCAGATAACCCCCGTCTTCATCCAGGATGCTGGCAACTACACCTGCTATGCCACCAACACGGAGGGGTCCCTGAGCGCGTCTGCAGCACTGACTGTGTGGAGTAAGGACCACAGGCCACGTGGAACCTTCTGTTCATCATGGCTTAATCATCGTGTCAGCTGTGCTTAGGGGATGTCAATACGCCCTTGGACTCTCTAATTTAATCAAAAGATAATGATTATTTTTACAACTAATTTATAGAAATCTGTTGAGTAATTAATTTTTCAGTTTCTAAAAGAATAATTAGAAAATGTATTCAAAGATTTAATGGGACATTTCAGGAGAGATTAAAGATTGACTTTTTAAAGTCAGTGGAGTAGGAAATATTATCCCAAACTAGCCCAAACAACAAAACTGATAGGTTGATTAATTTTATAAGCATTGTGTAAGAATTAACAGTTAAGAGTCAAGAGATAACATTTTATAGAAAGTATGTTTTTTCTGTAGTATCATTTTAACCAACTAAAACACTCTTAGTATATTAAACGTGAGTGTTTTTTATATCTTAGGAGAGAATTGAAAATTTTTGATTTCTCCAGCTTTTTGTCTTTATCTGTAACACAGGTTTCTGAACTGGAGAATGATTTGTTTTCCAGACATAAGGATTCATTACCAAGTATCTCTGCCCCACCTTTAACTTCACTTCCTGGTGTACTTTTTCATCTCTGCTTCATCCATAATGTGTAGGACTAAAAAAAAAATCGTTGTTCAAAAAAGCAAAAGATAGTGCTCACTGATCTTTGTAAAGCTTATCTCTATGAAGAGAGAAAAATTTAACTGGCATCAGTGACTCATTTGTTCAAACACCGTCCTTAAAGAGAACCTGAACTATCGTGCTTTATTTCATGTCCATTTGGTTCTCTCTGGTACAGTTTGTGTCCACTTTGAGAAATGACCCCTTCTAATTTATTTAGGTGTTATAAAAACACCAGGACTTTTAAAGAGGCACAAATTCGAATTGCCCCAATATTCTCCGGTACCAAAAAAGAGGTCTTGTCCCATCTCGTAGCCCACTCCGTTGACCATTTCTGATTTGTCTTGTGTCCCTAACATGTGAACCTGACATTTAACAGCTTGTGAAGAACTATGTCTGCGTCTCTGTAGGTCACCCTCCAGAAAGTTCTTTGGATCTGCTAAGATTCAAAACCTCGCAACACTAGAGTGATGGGTGTGCTCTCGGGGGGCCTGCAGAGCACATCCCACCCTTTACCTACTCTGTTGTGTGCGGTTGCGGGGGATTCCGCCCTCCCCCTTCCGCAGACACCCAGTTTAAAGCTCAGGTCTTTTTCGGGACACTGCGCTCCAGGCGGTCAGGCTGGGCCCCGACCTAGTCTTAGGACTCCCATGTTCTGGGCTCTGTTCCTTGGGGCCAGAGCAGGGTCCACCTCACAGGTGCACGGTGGGGGGGTTCACCGGCCACAGGGCTGTCGCCGGGCCTTTCTCGGCGAGCCACTGCACTTCTGAGCGCCACTCTCTAGTCCTGGAAGCTGGGAGTGGTGCTGTCACAGACCCCACGAGGTTGTGTGAGCATTAAATAGAACAATACAAATGGAGGCACTTTGCAAAGTCATGACGTGCTGTGCAGACAGCAGAAATGACCAGAATGTTAATAATCTTGGGAAAGAACCACGGTTTTAACCTAAGACCGCAGAACCTAATGAATATTTGCATACGGTCTGTGTTCTCGTTGTCCTCAGGAGGGTTGAGAGGCTGGGGAGCGGCCCCAGAGGGGAGGGGAGGCCTGACTGCCCTGGCCGCACCGTGGAGAGCTTGCTTCCAATTCCCTGAGTGCTTCCATTTACGCTCGTTTTGCCAAGATCAGAGAAAACTTGGAGGCTTTTATGTTAGGTGACCAATTCATTCCCCCCTGAGGGAGGAAAGTCTCAAGCATGTAATTCTGTCTGAGTTGTGACTTGTGTTTTCCCAGATCGTACGTCCATCGTTAACCCTCCCGAGGACCGCGTGGTGATTAAGGGGACCACGGCCACTCTGTACTGCGGAGCCACTCATGACCCCCGGATCACTCTCCGGTCAGTTCAGTCACTCACAGCGTTTGGGGCTCATTCATGTTCTGGGAGCTTAGGAGATGAAGTTGAGATGCGAAGGGAGAATTTGGGCAACTTTGATTTCAGCCGCAGATCCCTGATTACGGCATCACACGGTCTTGGGCTCCATCATTAATCACACAAATCCCATTTTCCACTCCAGCCTTATGTATTATTTACAGTGAGCTATGTTCCACTCCGTGGCTTCAGTACAGCTTTTCATGATTTTTCTGCCAAGGTTAATACACTATCTGTAAAACGTACTTGTCAGGGGCTGATACTTAATGAGAGAAAAATCCGGACAGATCGAATAGGATTTCAGCAGCGTTTATGCTGGGCTGTGTAAGACTTGAGAGGGGTTCCCTCTGCTCTAGGGTGGTTTCATGGTGAGATGCGGAGTAAGGCAGACCTGTACCCAGAGGAAAGGTGGCCACAGTCACCTTGTGCATGTAGAGGAAAATGCACGTAAACACGGGAACTAGATGCCTTGAAGCCTCACTGAAGGGATTGTAATATCCCGTCTTTGTCCGAGTTCAGGCAGAAGGGTAATGATGAAAACTGTGCCCCTCTGGGGAAATGCAGGGCAGCAGACACAGGTGACTGGGTGGTGAGCTTCTTCCCAAAGAGCTGCCACCTTCAGAATAGTTTTTAATTTTCAGAACCAGCCCTGAAAATAAATCTAGAGAGAATGATACGGTCATCCTAGAATTTTCAGTCTGGCCTTAGCCCAGCCAGAAGGCACACATTTAGCCAAATGGATAGACTCAAGATGCCTTCCTTCCTTCTTGAACACCTCACTGTGAGCAGAGGGAGGGGCCTGCTGCCACATACATTTTTTTTTTTAATGTTTATTTTTGAGAGAGAGAGACAGAGCATGAGCGGGGAAGGGGCAGAGAGAGAGGGAGACACAGAATGGCAAGTAGGCTCTAGGCTCTGAGCCATCAGCACAGAGCTTGATGCAGGGCTCGAACCCACGAACTGTGAGATCATAACCTGAGCCGAAGTCAGACGCTTAATGGACTGAGCCACCCAGGCGCCCCTGCCGCATACGTTATTAACTGGATTCAGAGACTGAGCTGTTTGCTTACTCTTCTTGAGCAGACGTTTGGCAGATCGTGAGTTTCTGTGCTTTCACCTAGCTCTCTCGAGTTCCCGAGAGCTCAAAAACCAAGTTTGGTTTAGTTGCAAGAATGTCAAAAGGAAAACCCACCAACAAAAACTAACAGGCCAAAGATTACCGAGAGAGTCCATGGAGGCCGTCTTAAAGATGTTGCCTGGAAAAGAGCACATTCATTTCTAAATGGTTTGGGAGTAGGATTCCAGAGGAGGGAGAAGGACAAGCTGGTTTTCTGCAACTGTAAGAGCTCACCCGGAATCCCTCTGGACCTTTGCGGTTTTCTCATAGCTTTTCATGTGTGAGTAAACAGAACCGGAGCCTCCTTCCGGAGGGGTTTTAGATGGCTCACTCTTGGGGCACTGCTCGTCCCAGGGTTCCTCTGCCCTGAGAGCACCGTCCCTAAGGGATGATCTCAGCCGAACGTCATACCCCAGAGCGAACGATTTATTCATTTCCTTCTTGGGGGACTACGTCTGTTCTGTCTCAGGGTAACTTCAGATAAGCAGTTTATTAATGTCTATGCTCTGTGCATATTAAACCTTTAAAGAGCTGGGTACATTTTGCAAACCCGAGCACATTATTTTGGAAAGGAAAGCCAGTTATGTCCCGCTGTCCAGCAGTAAGTGGTGACCCCTGACCACTGACACCAAAGGCCGGCCAGGCTCTTAATTGATTCTACATTTGAAAAGAAAAATGTGCTAAAATTGTCATAACTAAAGAATTAAATGAGAAAGAGGTGCAGTTTTAAGAAAACAAGTTTATGGGGTGTGATCTTTTTCCAGGAGTTGGGTAATTCCCCTCTGAAGAGTTCTGGGACGGTCATTGCCCCCTATCCAGGCAGCACCCCTGTCCTCCAGGAACATTCCTGGGCAAAGTGCGAGGTACAGTGTTAGTAAGTGACATGTGTGATCATGACACTGTACAGACTTCCCGTCTCGAAACCCAAAGGCCAGTTCGGTGTTCTCAGTGATCTTCACAGACCCATTTTTAACTTCAGCGTCTGTTTTTGTCTTGTGGCCAAGATATTTGGTTGCTTTTCTTTATTCTTTCTTTTAGATATGTTCACATGTCATGAAATTCACCCATCTAAAGAGCACACAGTTCAGTGGCTTCTGGTTCATTCACAAGGCCGTCGGTCGCTCACGGCCCAGATCCTAACCCTCTGGCTTGATCCTAACTGGAGAGCTTTCCTAACTCACGGCTCCCTGCTTGGCCCACAGCTACGTGTGGAAGAAGGACAATGCAATCATCACCCCATCTGGCAGTTCCAGGATCGTGGTGGAGAAGGACGGGTCCCTTGTCATTAGCCAGACGTGGTCGGGTGACATCGGAGACTACACCTGTGAAATCCTCTCGGAAGGGGGGAATGACTCCAGGACGGCCCGGCTGGAGGTGATGTGAGTGTTGCCGCCGTGGAGCGTTAACCACCTCCTGATTGCTTGCAGCGCTGTGGTCAGCCATCCCGAGTCCAAGTGGCTATTTTTAGCGCGTGCGATGCCACTTGGGTCCCCAAGCCAGCCGTCAGAGGCCATGGCCTCATGCCTCACGGGCATACAGGCTTACTTACGGGTTTTGTTGGAACCTGGAAATGAAAACATTCCACTCTTGGTTCAGATGGTTTGGTACTTGGTTTTCACCCTCCTATTATTACCTTATCTCCCCCGTTGGCACCATGTCACCCATTTACCGCAGCGCCCGTAAGCAACAGCCCACTTTGCCACGTGACGCCCACAGAACTCGGTGAGGAATGTCAGGCCAGCCCACTGAGGCCAGACCGTTCGGTGACAGCCAGGTACGTGGCGCACTGAGGTCAGCACCACCTGCCTCTCTGTGGGTAAACAGCTGCTTTCCGTGAAGTCTTTGGAAATCCTGGAAATGGCAAGCAGCTGATCGAGACCTCCTGGGGGTCCCGAGGGCCCAGGAGGGAAACCACTGCCTTCCTCCATCTCTGGGCCTCTTTATGCAGCTCCTCTCTGTTCCCCGGCAGGGGCTAAAGAGCCTGCTGACAAATTTCCTTTTTCTAATATGTAGTTATTTGTTCTTTAAGAATGGTGCCTCCCAGACAGTCCCTGAGCACAACCATACCAAAGTAAGATCTGCAAACAAAGCAGCAGGGCAGGGGCTCCAGGGGTGCAGGCCAGCAGCCCTGGCTAACGTGGGCCGTGCGAGGCCATTAGAAAAGGCCGTTTCAGAGGTTTTTCTTACTGGTGTCTGCCCACCTCAGTCCAGGAAGGAGTCTATAGACAGAAGCCACTCCCTGAACGTACAACATGAACAGTCTGCATACAGAGGCAAGCCTCCAGCCGAGGGGGTTCACGGGAGAAGGATACTTGCTAAGGGCTCAGCACATGGGCTCCTGGGTGTGTTGCACACACGTGTGAACACATGAACAGATGGCAGCCTGGCCTAGCTCTGTTTCTGGGATTCCACGGGTTAATGGTGTTTAGCAGCTGGTCCAGAAGAGCCTTGAATTGTGCCTCCAGTACCCGGAAAGGCCTGTTCTCCTGCCTAGTTGGCACTGCAGGGCGACTCCTTGTTCTCGTTCGTACGGTCGGTCACCTGCTGGGAGTGAAGGTCATCCCGGTTAGTCACCAGACAACAGGTGCCCCCAGCCCCCGGGTGGGCGGGATGTCTGCGGGGGTCAGGTGCTGTGGCCCTGCAGCTTTGTGAGTGTGCGTGAAGTGCCAGGTGTCCCCGCCCCACCCTTAGCCGCTGGACCTGCCAGCCCTGGGCCCTTTCTGCCCTCCTGGGCTCACCTGGTCCTCTGCCCAGGGCCTCGGGCTGCTGCGGCCGTGTTTTCTGCCATCGCCGTCTGAAGGGCCCCTGCCTCTTTTAGGGCTCAGCCACAGGGTCACCCCTGCGTGGGGACCCCAGGGTGCCTCACGGCTTCCCAGCATTTGCTTGGACTTTCTGTCATAGCACTGATCGCATGGGCTGCAAGTGCCCGTGTTCACTGGGCCTGTGCACCGGAAGAGTCTGTTTTCACGATGCTTTCACTGCTGAAGCAGAAACACCCGGATGGCAGGCCTTGCATTTTGAGTGGCTCACGATGCTTTGGGACACGACAGGGGCTCCGACGTCCGTGTCGGGTGGTTCACGCATGCATGAACGAATAAATGTGTGTAGGTTACCAGCCACCGGCGGGGCTCCTCCCGATTGGGCCCTCCCTCCGATGCTGACATGCCCGGGGCTTCTCCCTCCGAGCACACAAGCTCATGTTCCACTGCGGGGAGCCAGCCCGGCGCCCAAACCCCCTGTCGGATCTGGGCCTGTGTCCTTCCTCCTTCCATCATGTTGGGAATTGTTTTTTTTTTTTTTTTAATTTTGACAATATTGGGAGTACACATCCAGCACATTCACACGATCCACTGTGCTATTCACATTTTTAAAGCTACCTATGAGAACTCTTAGATCATCCGTCATTGGTAACAAATAAATGAGTGTTAGCATTTCATAAGGACTCTGTCAGCAGAAGCCAAAATTGCATGCTTCCGATGCAGGGCATGCTTTTTATTCTGCACTACCTCTATGGTCTACTGATTTGCATATCTTCCCTTCTATTTGCTTATTTGATTTCCTCTGAGTAAAATACATTTTTCAGCAAATGTTGCCATATCTATAAAATAATAGGCTTTCTGTAATGGTAAGACACCTCATCTCTAAATATAGAAATATTTGCAGATTTGTGATTCAAACCAATTGAGGTACAGCGGGTTACAGAACTGATTTGGAAGACAGCGGTTCCTTATGAATTGTGAGTGTAATAAACACTCCACTCTTGCAAATCTGAATGAATTGCGGAAGTTGTAGGTTATAGCCTGGTCTGTCTTTAGATCCAGATAGGTCTTAACTGTACGACATCAGTAATGACAATAGTAATGATAATAGTCGTAACTCACGATTGAGGGGCATTTTGTGCTTCTCGGAGAACTTTCAAATCAAGCTCGGTAACATTTCTGTGATTTACTCTGATGACAAAAAAAAAAGAAGAGGAAAGAAAAAAAAACCTCATACTGCAGAAGTGACTGAGAGGTACTTACAGCTAAATAGTGTCCTTCAAAAGAGGCTGAAAGCCTGCTTCCCCTGCCTCCCCACTTGAGTTAAAAGCTACTTAGTTAAATATAGAAATTAGCAGCATCAGAAGTGGGCTTCTCAGAAGCAGACCATCCGTCGGTTTGCTCTCAGTGTGTGTGTGTTGCGTGTTCTAGCTCCATCCTCTGTGCCTGCCTGGTTGGACCCCTGGCCCGTCACGCCCAGGACAGTGCCGGAGAAGTCGTGGTCCTGGCAGGGCTACAGGTACCTTTTGAGGTGCCCTCCACCAGCCAGGCCGGACTGCACCCCCTTCTCCAGCTCTTCCTGACTTGGGGCAGCTTAGCCCACTTCTCAGCCTTGGTTTTCTCAACTGCAAGATGGGCACGTTATCATTACCTTAGCAGGCCACTGTGAGGTTTGAACGAACCAATGTTTATACCACCCTGGCCTGGAACCCAGCTCACCCAGTCATGGCTCCTGTTCCTTGCTCACTGTCCCACGAGAAGCACCATCGCTCCTTCACCAAAGCATCCTCCCACACCCGGGCTCAGGAAGCTTCTCTTCTATCCTGCCTTATTTTTGACCATGTTCCGTGACCCTCGGACACACTAGGTATGTCTGTTTGCCGTTGAGCTCTCGATGCCTGGAATGGTGCCCGGTACATAAATGTCCAGTAAATGTCAGAGTGAGCCTCACCCCGCCCCCCTCCACGAGACTGAACTGGGCTTGCGTAATGGGGATCACAGAGGAGGAGTAATTTCTGAGGGGTCTGCCTTCATCGCCTCCCCGAGAGGAGAGGCTTCCACAAATCCACGTGGTCCCGGGTTGTGCCCCATAAATTAACCGTCCACAGGGCATCACGAAACGGCCAGTCCCCGACTGGTCGGTTGGGCGTGCCTCTCCTGCTAGTTAGCTAGTTCCTCTCGGGAAGGAGCTGGTTTGGGACGCCCCACATCCCAGAGCACCTTGCTGCATTGAACACACCAGGGGAACTAGGCTCCTAGGGCTTTATGGATTGAGTGATTATTAATCATTTAAAGACCCAATTAGCTTTGCATCTTTCCTTCCGAGATCAGAGACTAATTCTTAGGAGTCTAGAGTACAGAGAAAACTTAATTTATGGAGCCGACTGCAAGACTTGGACCCTGAGGCAGGGAAGAGATTTCTCTCAGTAAAGCCAGCCTTCACAAAGCCATCATAAGGAGTGAACAATTTAACACCATTTCTCGAGAGTTGCCAGGCCCCCCGTCATCTTCACCCTCAGAGTGAAGTCGGAGAAGCTGGGTTTGACCAGGTCATCATTTGTGCGTTAAAGGGGCCGTGCTTCCATATAGAAAAATACTTACCTGAGCCTCTGCTGCACAGCAGGCCGGCTACAGCCACAATTTTGCCAATTGCTTTCCGTCGTTTTCGAAGCTGTTTTCCCCAAACACACCTGGCTTAATCCCCTTTCCCTACGGTCCCCGTGTCTCGTTGTTAGTGTCTGGTAGTCTTGTGGTGTAATTGGCTTGACAGGGGTTCCCCCCCACCCCCAAGTTCTCTTTAAATCACAAAGTGACTCGGCACCGGCCTCATTTCTATTGTTCGCAGATTTCTTTCATTTGTCACCCTGTCTGCAGATCCCTGTCTGTGAGTTGCTCTGCTGATCATTTATCTCCTTTCAAAGTTGGCAGAGAAACGCCAAGACATAGTCTATTTCTATTAGATCAGATTCTCTGAAATGGACTCAGAATATATTAAAGCCTCATTTATCGGTTATTGATGGTCAGGCAAGTATTGCGCAAAGCTTAATTTTCCCGATAACCAAAACTCACCATTTAAAGAAACAGTTTACGTCTTCAATGTATATTATAAAGTTCTTTGCATTGGGAAACAGGTAACATTGAACACAAGAGGTATCACAGAGGGGATTTTCCTATAGGACAGAGGCTGGAGCTAGGAAAGGTCTAAATTTCCTTCTGACTCTGAGCTCTGCAGTGTGTAAAACATCACATTGAGCATTGGGCCACCATCTTGGATGTGACCATGAGCCCATGGAGAGGACTGTGGGGCAGCGGTGGACGAGGGCTCATTATTTCTTGATGATGAGTCACATCATGTCTTTGGGCACCGCTGGGCTTTAGGTCCCTGTTCCTACACTAAATGTCCCAAAGCTACATTGCCTTTACATTTCCACGGTCTTCTCAATGTCGCCTCCGTCTCAGGCACCTGGCTGCCATTTTGCTGTTCAGGGTGCCTACTTCTAGCAGACCTTAGGGCCTTCTTGTAGGTGGCTTTTGGTCAGCTGGGAAGAGGGAAATCACAGACCCCTCTTAGGAGAATCACATGCCGAGTGAGAATCAGCAAGCTCTGAGGGGCAGACAGAGGGACTGTGGTGAGAACCCTCCACAGAGAAGTTCTCAAGTAGTGTCCCCTCGCACAGGAAGTGGCTGTGAGTAGTGGTCAACCCTCCACCCCCCCCAGAACAGAAGCTATCTGGTCACCGGTCAGATCGGTCCCCTCTTGGCCCTCCTTTTAGGCTAAGAGAAGCATGATCTGACATCGAGTGCGAGAAGCCCCGTATTTTCCCAGCTGTGGGGAAGCTGTACTTTCAGAATTTAGGATAAGGCCCCTAGACGAGGTGTGTGGGGACACGGGAGTTTCTCAGGGGCCACAGGCTGAACGAGAGCAGACTGTCTCTTCACAGCCTCGGGTCCACGATGGCCAGTCTTGTCCCCAGCCTGCCGTGTGCCCCCACCTCTCGCTCCCCGGATCTCCTCTTGGAGTCCGGATGTATGTGTCGGCCGTGGATGCTGGCTCCTTGACCTCTAGCCCAGCTTTTGTCTCCCGGTCTGTCCCCTCTCCTGACTGCCTCCTGTGTCTCTCAGACACTTTCCAGTGAGTCGCCCTTGGGGTCCCAGTTGTAGCCCTGGAGGGTCAACGTCACACAGATAGCCCAGAAATTTTGAATACGCGTGTCTCTTACTTGCCTTCTTCCATGACTCAGTGCAAACCCTGCGTTCCCGCTGCTGCTCCAAACCTCCCCCTAGTCTTACCCGCACCTTCAGCAGCCCCTTCTCCTTCCTGTCCTCCGTGCCCAAGGGAGCCTTCCCTCCTCCTCTGATCACCCACACCCCTCCCAGCCATGCGACCCCTACCTCCTCCACAGATGGCCCTTCCTGCAGCTCCGCCCTGCATTCTGCCCACCGTTATTTCCAGAACCATCCCACGGCTCCTGACCTGCGATGCCTTGCCTCGTCTCAGCCTGTATACGGGCCTCGTGCTCCTCCTCAGCGTCTCAGCTCTCGAGAGCAGGACTGTGACAGCCTCTCCCTCCGTGTCCCTACACTCCACATATGGCCCCCGGCTTGGGGAGTGTTCGTTTGTTAACCCATCCACTCCCGTATCGGTTGGTCCATCCGTCCGCGCCACATTTTACTGCGTGCCCACTCTATGCCAGCGTTGGCGATGCCAAGATCAAGGAAAAAAGGCAGAGAAGGGAGAAGAGAAATGTTCCTTCCCTGGAGAAGGGAGGCAGATCCATAATCAAGCAGGATGCAGTAGGGTTCCTGCTCCCGTAGGACTTCAAGATGTTTCCTGAACTGAAAAACCTGTAGATTGCAGTGAGATAGAAGTGGTTGGTTCTGCTCAAGA
This sequence comes from Lynx rufus, assembly GCF_022079265.1. NCBI lineage: Eukaryota > Metazoa > Chordata > Mammalia > Carnivora > Felidae > Lynx > Lynx rufus. The sequence goes on from NW_025814842.1 coordinate 3,188,256, forward strand.
ATTAGTCGTGGGTGAGAGGGAAGCCGAGCCTCGGAGGCTGAGATGGATTTTCTGATTGGCGCGACTCTCCCACCGACGGGACGTCCCATGTGAGTGCACACAGGTCACGGGGTGGCTGGACTCGGGGAGCCACAGGGCCTTCACTGTGGCTGGAAGCGTGACGCTCAGGAGAGCAGCCAGTGTGGGCTAGAGGCTGAGCTGTGTAGCAGGGAGTCGTCGCGGGCGCAGCGGGGAGCACATGGCAGGACCCCGTACGGCGGCAGCAGGCAGGACGGGCGGGAGGACCGTGTGGCGTGGCCCTTGGGACAGCTTGTGTCGGGTGGGCTGAAGCTGGTCAGTGGCGACGAAGCAGACGGGTTGGCGTTACGGGCGTTTCTAAGGAGGGTAGGTAGGACGTGGTGACTACTTAGAGGCGCGTGTGTGTGAAGGGGGGACGGTGGTGGGAGTGGAGATTCTGCAGTGTAACCACCGACCCAAAGAAGGGCCCCACACCCCAGTTTCAGTGAGGAGAATGATCCGTGCCTGTCAACCCCCAGAGAGAATCCCTCTGCGGCGTGTCACTGGAAGTGCCTCCTGCCCACTGTAAGATGCCGCCCAGGGCCTCCCGGGACCTCTTCTCCGTCCCCCCGGCCCCTTCAGGGTCTCGCGGGGGCTGCGTCTGCCTCCAGGGCCTCGGGCCACCCGCACGTCTCCCCACTTGGCGGTGAGTCGGTGGTGGGGGCCTCGGGCCCGTGTGGGGCAGTGTCCGCACATGAACGACGGTCCCGGGCACCAACCCACCCTGTCAGTCCTCTGAGTTAGTGCTGGTCACGTCAGCCAGCCTCCCGGCTTGGGCAAGTCTTTGCAGTGCGGTCCTGACACCGACTCCCCAGAGGTGAAGGGCACCGTGCCCCACCGCAGACACCAGCCGCAGCTCCGCGGCCCCCGGGCCACCTGTGGTTCTGACCGACCCCCTAGCATTTGAAGCTTCCCGCCACCCCAGCAGGATGGGTGATTCCCTAGAACAACCCACAGAACTCGGTTAAGTGCCTGATTTCCGTCTTATTATAGAGGATAAAATCCGGACCAGACGTACAAAGAGAGGCAACGGCAAGGTCTGGGAGGGTCCCAAACACAAAGCTTCCACACGTGTCCGATTCCCGACCAGGAAGCTCAGCTGAGCTTGGTGTCCATAGTTTGGCTGGGGCGTCATTATCACTGGCTCGACGCCCCAGCCCTCTAACCACACGGCTGGTCTCTCCAGCAGGCGAGCCCCTCCTGGAACTCTGCAGGGCCCCCCCCCCCCCATGAGTGACGCTGTTGGCAAAACACAGGTGTGGCCTGACGGGCCCACCATGAACAGCTAAGACAGCCCCTCAGGAAATTCCAAGGGCTTAGAAGTTCCACCCCGGGGAGCTGGGGCAAAGACCAGACCAATTCTTTATGATACCACAGTCTTACTTGGAATACTTACCCGAGTTTATCTCAGTTTGTTTTCAGGTTGGGACGATTTCAACAACTGTGGTTTGGTTTGAGAACAACCCAATTCCAGTAGGAAAATGGGGCACAGGGAAAGGAGAAGAGATATTTTTTCCTGGCATGTCCTTCATAGGCGTCTTCACTGGGAATTTAAGGAAGAATCAGTTACTGGAGAGCTCAACAGAAATAAAAGCTCCCTTTCTGATTTAAAACCTAATTCACAACTAAAGAGAAAACAAGCCAACATTTCAGGCTCAAGTTGATTCTTTATTGTACTAATTTAAAGTCTCCGTCTACACTGGAAATATTAGTTTGTTTATTAACCGTGTGCCTGGGTTAGAGAGAGCTGTGTTTCTTAGGTAGCCGCACACACATAACAGCTTAATAAATTTCAAAGTGTAATGAGTACGCTTTTTAAATTAAAAATATCAACTATAATTATGGCTCTTTGTGCTGACCTATGTGGGTCAGCAGTAATTGATGTCTCAGAGAGACCACAGACTGGCTAGTGGGTGAAACGGGTCCACATGGCACCCCTCTCCCAGTACCACCTGAGGACGTTTATAGAGAAAGCTGTTCCCGATGGCCACGAAACAGGGTGCTGCTCCCAGATTTGTGAGACATGAAGGTTAAGCACCAGACTAGGGCTACTTAGGGTGGTGTGATTGCAGGGGCGCCTGGGCGGCTCAGTCAGTTAAGCATCCGGCTCTCAATTTTGGCTCAGGTCATGGTCTCATTGTTTGTGAGTTCGATCCCCACCTTGGGCTCTGTGCTGCCGGCATGGAGCCTGCTTGGGATTCTCTCTCCCAGTCTCTCTCTGCCCCTCCTGCACTTACTCTCTCTCGAAGGAAGGAAGGAAGGAAGGAAGGAAGGAAGGAAGGAAGGAAGGAAAGGAAAGAAAGGGATTGTATGGTTGCAGACTGAGGAGAAACCATACAATTGGACTTTGAAGCTTTGTCACCAGTAAATCCCAGTAAAGACCTTTTCTATTAGTAAACCCCTTTCTGTATTTATTTGCTCCAACTGTGTTTCCATTCTACAACCCTGCTGATGTTCTGTTTACTATTTCCATGGGGTTTTCGAATTTTCTCCACATTCCCCTGAGTTCTTCCCCCGAACCCCGTTATCTCGCAGAAGACAGAATGACGCTACAACATCATGTGGTCAAAGAAGAGGCATCCACTGTCTGGGGATACCTGTGGGCATTTTGGCGAATGAGCCCAAGTGACTAGGGTCCAAAATTTCCCAAGTTAAATCTTATTTCCTACGCCCTTTCCTGTTTCTGTGGCTCTCCGCCTTCCCATTAACAGCTTCGGGTTGTAAGAACAAATTGCTGACTGAATTTTCTCAATTAAATACTATACTGTGTAAAACTTGGCACTCCCTCCCCATCTAATCCCAAAGCCATCATCCCTTTAATCTCTACCAGAAGGATTAAATCAAATATCTTTGGCGAAACAACCACATTATTAATGGAGAAGGTTTTCGGGCGGAGAGGTGGTCAGAATTTGTGTCCGGGGCATAGTTTCTGTTTCCGTTTTCAAAACACTCCCCACCGGGACTGTGCGATGTGAGAACCAGGCTAACCATCGATTCTGATGTGCACCCTTTTTTTCTTCCTGTTCCTTTGCGCCCAAGTGAACTGCCTCATTCACCTCAGAACCTCCTGGCCAGCCTGAACTCTTCCCTCAGCCACGCCGTGACGCTCTCGTGGGTTCGACCCTTTGACGGAAACAGCCCAGTCCTCTATTACATCGTGGAGCTGTCTGAAAACAGTAAGTGCTGAAGCAGAGTTGTTGCCGTGGACGGATTTCTCTCCGCGCACTCAGTGTCCTTGACCTGTACTTCTGGCACAGACCCCAAACCAGTAGAAAGATGTGATGATGCTTTACGGAGTTCCAAATGAAAAACCCCACTGTGGCTTTTGGGAAAGATACGGGGTGCCGTGGGAGGCTGGGAGGGACGAGAAGGAGGCACAGGGAGCTTCCCGTCCGGGCCTGAGCCCCACAGGGAGGCTGTGCGCACACCCGTTGGGACCGTCCCAAGGGTGAACTTGGACGCGGGGAATAGGGCCGCCCCCTGGGGCTGCTTGGGAGCCAGCAACAGCACTAGTTAGCGTTTCTGCCTGTCTCCTCTGGCTCGGACGCGGGCTAAGTATTCTCTGGGCCTTCCCCTTCTCCCTTCCCCCACGCCTTGGCCTCCGCCAGCAGGAGCTGGCTTTGCTCCCCGCCCTGCCACCGTTCTCCCCTCCTCTCCGTGGGCCAGCGGCTCCTCTCCTGCCCCCTCCACTCTCTTCTCGGGAAGTCAGGGCATCCCTGTGATTCCAAGGGGCGTCTTTTCCTTGACATCTGGGTTCTCCAGCGTCCTAATCCTCCAGAGTCACGCTCAGGGCCCCGTTCCTCCATGTCTCTGTCCAGTGGTCTCCCACACTCCTCCAGAGTGAATTCAACTCCTTTGAACCCTGACCATCCTCAGTGCCTTGGTGCGGCCTTTCTCATCTCCATTCCAGCCCCAAGGCCTCCTTGGTGACGAACGCCACGAATGGCCCTGGGCCCCTTTCTCCTCACCCGACCCCACGCCCACATCTGCGCTCTGCGTTCTCGGACACAGCTCTGCAGGGCCCGGTCTCTGTCACCAGGACAGCCTCCAACTGGTGCCCCTGCCTCTACTCTTCTTCTCTTCCAAAGCATTCTTACCCAGGCAGGGACACTGATCTTAACCTCTCCCCCCACCCCCACAGGGCTTAGAAGGAAACCTTCCTCAGAGCCTGAGCACTGTCACCTACCTCCCCCTTCCCACTCTGCTCTGTGCCCGGCATGTGCCAGCCACGCTGGTTTCATGGGCTGCCCGCATGGCCCCGTTTCCCTCGTCTGGAATGCTCACGGGGCTGGACCGTCACCCTTCACTGTCACCTCCTCGAAGACGCTTTCCAGCACACTGGCTCAGTGTAAGCTTTCACCATCCAAGCTAGCGTCCTCCCTTGGCCGTTATTCCAAACTCCTCCTGGGCCTCCCCCAGCGAGGAGCTAGCCAGACCACAAGGAGCTGGACTCCTGTGACAGTCAACATCATGGGGCCCCTGGCTTGTCTCATAGCGACATTGGCATTATAATTGGGTCCCTGTTCCAGGACAGCTGGGAATGGTTCTCTCGGGGTGCCCTCTGCTGAAACCTGAGTCAGCCTGGCCAAAGTCCACATGGCTCGCTGGCCCGCTCAGTTCTGCAGGCAGAGACGTCCTACGGCCTTGGTGACCGCTTTTCCTAGGCGCTCGCCAGCTCGCACGCTCTTCTGTAATTGCTGACTTAACTCACCGAGCTTCTGCTAATTATCTGCTGTATTTCTCCTCCGTCCTGATGCCGTATCCTCCTTCAGATCATCACGTGCCCATGCCCCAGCAGGCACTGACTGATGCTCATTTCACAGCTCAGGGGCCCGACGTGCAGAATAAGTCACTGGCTGGAAGTCACACGGCTAGCGGTGGCTGAGGGCGGGACTCCACCCAGGCTGTCTGCCTCTGGAGGCCCTGCTCTCAATGAGTATCAGGCATTTACAAAGAAGTCTCATGGGGCAAACGCTTCTCTCTCACACCTCGGTGGCGAATGACAGAGGTGAAGGCATTGGTGGCCTTGGGTTCTGGTCTGTGTAGAGATTAAAGGGAGCCGCTCCGTGAACCTGCCCGTACTTGCGTTGGGCACCTCCCAAACCAGTCCATGGAGGGATGTCCCAGAAGGGGCATTTTAGTCCCAACTCCTGCGTTTCTAAATTTACACCCTTGGCGACGACGGCCTCCGTTTTGAGCACCATCTGAGGACGAGGTGCCCGATGCCCAGGCCCTGCTTCCCCTTGCCAGAGGCTTCTCTGATGGCCGATGTGGTCTCTTCCTTCCCATCGGGGGTCAGGGTGCGAATGGGGACCTGTCTATACACGGCTGTCCGCTCAGAGAGGGGAGTCATTGGCAGTATTTATTAAAAACACCTGCGAAGGTAAGGTTTTCCTCTGGTCAGGCGACCTGTGAGAAGCGTGGGGCCGGACGATGGTCTGCGTGGAGAGAGTGAGACAGGAGCAGAGACCAGGCCGGGCGTCCTTCGTGTCTGTGTCCTGGGTCCCTAACACTCGGTAGGCACTCAGCAGGTGAACTGACTCGGGTCTCTCCGGTAGCGCCCCCTGTGGTGGACCCAGGTTACAGTCTAGGACTTCCTCCTGGAAGTCAGGTGCTCGACCATCCTCGATTTCCTAAAATAAGACACTGCCTCAAAATGCCCACACCAGCTGTTTTCTCATCAAACTGCGGGAGCTCTCGGCTCTGCCAGTCGGGCATCTTGCTCGAATCGGGCACGGGCTTCACACGCCGTCATTCATTCCACCCATCTGTCCATTCACGCCACACGAGGTCCTCGTCGGGCACCTGCTTCACGCGGAGCGCTCTGCCGTGGGCCGGGATGCGGAGCCGAGGTGACCAGTCCCCGCTGGTTAACGGCAGGGGGAAGGCCAGGCTCGTCACCGCGTCCTGCCCCATAACGAGCTCCCACCGAGGTACGCACCGGTGCTGGGGGAGTGCGAGGTCAATCAGAGAGCCTCCAAAGGGGACAGGCCTCGACACTTGGGCCGGGCAGAGGACAGGGCCAGCATCAGCCCCAAAGCGTGAGGCTCAAGGCACGTTCAGAGGCAGCCAGCTTCCGCAGGGACTACAACAGAGGGGTTGGGCCGGAAGGTCGCCGGGTCGTGCGAGAGCATCTGCCGGAGGGGGGAAACTCTTCCTTCCTCGGTCTTCATGTCCCAGCTCAAATATGGCTTTCCTCTAAACCTCTCCTTGACCCACGACCCCATCGTGCCCAGACCGAAAGTCCCCACACCACTCCATGTATTCCCCTTGACTATTTAATCCCACATGTAATAGCTGCTGGTCTGCAGGTGTGCCTTCTGCCAAGACTGAACCCCTTAAGGGCGGACTGGGCCCAATACTCCTTGTACCCGTGATGGCCGACAGAAAGCCTGGCTCAGACCGGATGACTCTGTGGGCGTCCAGTCCCTTCACGTCACTGCAGAGGGTCCTAAGAACATCATTAGTCCCTCATTAGCCTCTGGCTCTCCTGCCTGGACCTTTCTGGAGCTGGCTGAGACTCCCATCTGTTTTTCTTCCAGAGCATGTGATATAGAAGAATCTAGAGTATTCTACACTATTATTATTATTGCCCCAAGCATTATTATCATTACACGAAAAATCTAGGGCGGATTAGGTGGTCGTCTCTGGGCCGATCCTGATTTCTACTGCACGGGACACGAGTGCGGGCTATGTGGAAGCTGTCCACCCTGTTGTCCGCCTTCCAGCCACGGCCAGTAGGAAGACCAGCACTGTCCCCGGGGCCAAGGATCTGGTTTGGATTTTTATTAGGAAGCGGTGTCCTTAAGAAACAGCCGAACAGGCTAGCTAATTATGGTCAGAAAGAACAGCTTAGCAGCAATACGGTAAAATGGAAATTATATTTGGCCTACACCCCACGCTGTGCAAGTGGGCGATTCTAAATGACTCCATCCAGCAGTCCATCCATCCGGCTACTTGGGACACCGTCTGCAGCCAGCTTCCCCTGGCAGGCTGATTGGGATGCCGTTCTCCTGGAAACCCGGCCTCCTGCAGGGGCCAGACTGGCCTGGTTAGTGGAGGCGGGGGGGGGGGGGGCAGGCCCCTTGCAGCACCTGCTCTCACCACATGCCAGCCGTTTCGAGAGGTCTCTCCAGAGCTTCTGTGGAGCAGAACTCTGGAGCTTAAGCCGAGCCTCTGTCCGTGCATTTGCCTGGAGTTGAAACCCCGTACGGAGAGCGTGTTGGGCCCTCACGGGCGTCCTGTGGATCGCCTCGCTCTGCAGAGTTTGATACGTCTCCTTGCCGAGCCGGGGCTCAAGGAGGGCAGCAGTGTCCCAAGACCCAGTTCGAGGTACATGACTGGGGGTGGGGGGTGCTGAGAACACATGGGGTCTAGTGGGAGACAAGGGAGCCTGGGGGGCCTGCGTTACGAGGGCACAGGGATTCTTGCGGCTTGATAGCTCGGACCCCGTAAACCGGTGGAGAATTGCGGGGAACAGCGAGAGCGCTTGGCCCAGTCTCTTAAGTGCTCGTTGAATTGGATCAAGAGTAATCTTTCTTTGAGATTATGACGATAAGGCGGGACGGCGCCGGAAGGCACTGCGCGAGGCTTTGAAGTGGACTCGGAGACAGATCAAACACAGATTACCACGCGGCTCCTGCAGCAGGCTGCGGGGCTCTCTGGCTCCGTAGAGCCGCACCTTTCATTGCTTTCGAGCTGTGCTACAGCTCCCTAGGCCGCGGAGAAAACGTAAGTGATGCAAATCATCCTTGTCCATAGAAATGCAAATACATCGCGTCTGGTCATCAGTGGTTCTTGGAGTCACTAGCTGTGGCCCTGGAGATAGTGACCCACCGAGCTTGCACCTGTTTGTGAATTCATTTCGGCATTGCTGGTTGTTGACACAGGTGCGCCGTTTGAACTCCCTCTTGATACATTCGCAGCGTCTTACTGGCTCCTTCGTGAATTAGTGAGCTACCCAGAACCTTTAGGATGTGTTCGTTTGGTATTTGGATGAGAGCCCTGCGAGGGTTTCCGTGAGCTTCCGTGATAACCCGGGTATTTGGGAGAGGCGGCACTTGGCTTAGTCTGTGCCCCACGCTGAGCCCTTCGTGTGTTCCGTGAGCGGGAGTGGACGAAGGCCCTCCTTCCACGGCTCGAATACAATACTTGAGGTCTTTCACCAACTGGAGAGACGGTCCCTTTCCCGTGAATTTTTCCCAGCCTTAGCTCGTGTCCCCCGGCACGTAGTCGCGGGTGACAAACCCACTTATACAAAAAATCCAGGTTATGTCGTTCCACTGAGTTCTTCTCTCAGTTTTTTAACAGACGTGGGTATTTGTAGTTACGGTTTGGCTGTCACGCCTCAAAATATTTGAAGTTAATTAAAATATAAAATAACTTTGTAATTCGGATTATTAAACTTGGGCATGCTCACTGGTAAGAATTTAGAAACTGGGACGCCTGGGTGGCTCAGCTCGAGGATCAGACGGAGTCGATCCTCAGTCAGTTGATCATCCAACTCTTAATTTAGGCTCAGGTCGTGATTGCAGTCATGGGATTCAGCCCCACGTGGGGCTCCATGCTAAGCAAGCATGGAGACTGCTTAAGATTCTTTCAGTTTCTCTCTCTCCCCCTCCCTTTCTCTTTCTCTCCCTCTCCCCCCTCTCTCCCTCTCTCCCCCTCTCTCTCCCTCTTCCCCTCTCTCTCCCTCTCCCCCTCTCTCTCCTTCTCCCCCTCTCTCTCTCCGTCTTCCCCCCTCTCTCTCCCCCTCTCTCCCTCTGCCCCTCTCCCCCACTCACATGCTCTCTCTCTCTCTCTCTCTCTTTAAAAGAAATTTAGAAAATGGGGCTCCTGGGTGGCTCTGTCAGTTAAGCGTCCAACTTCAGCTCAGGTCTGGATTTTGTGCTTCCCGAGTTCAAGCCCCACATCGGGCTCTATGCCGACAGCTCAGAGCCTGGAGCCTGCTTCGGGTTCTGTGTCTCCCTCTCTCTCTGCCCCTCCCCTCCTCCTCCCCTGCTCGCATTCTCTCTCTCTCTCTCTCAAGAATAAACATTGAAAATAAATAAATAAATCTGTAAAAAATTGAGAAATTACTTCAAGCACAGAGTGAAAGCAATCACTACAGTCCCTTGCGAGTTGAACTCCTGCCCTCCACACACGCCCTTGGCCCCTCTGCCCCAGGTCCTCCGGGACTTAATGCCTGTCCACCCTCTCTCTTCCAGCTCTGCTTCCCTCTGGGCTTTTCCCTCCTCACCGGAGAGACACCCCCTCATCTCTTATTCACACCAGCCGCTCTTCCCATGGAAGCTATAACATCGCTGTCCTGAAAGACGGGCGGCGGGCGGTCGTGGTTGTGGTCGTCCTGAACGGCGGTGCACCTGTGCTCTGGACCCCCGCCGCTCGCAGCACTTGGCTCCCTTGGCTCGACTCCCGCCCCCCTCTTGGTCCTTAACCCTTATCCTTCCATCTCCCGGGCCATCCTGCCCACGTTTTCCTCTCCTCCCCGCAAATGCTGGTATTCTCTGCTTTGCTTGCTCAGCCCACAGGTCTTTACCTCCTCTGTGCCCACCCCCTCGCCCCCCGCAGTGACCCCAGTGCCGCTGCGGCTCACCTGTCGCCCCCAAGCTGCTGCCCTAATATGTGTTCATGACTTTGACCTCGGCCCTTGTCCCCAGACACTCGTGCCCAGCTGACCCACGGGCTCAGCGGACTCAAGCTGTCAGACTAGAACTCACCACGTTTCCCCCAAGTAGCTTCTTCTCCAAGTTAGAAACACAGACCGTCACCCATCCTCCACAAATCTTCAGTAACTTCTGTCGTTTGACCTCGTGTCTGTCCAGCCCATGACCATCTTCTCCGTTCCCGCCACCTCTGCCCCGACTGGCTGCCTCCCCATCACCTGAGTCCTTCCACGTCGCCTCCTCAGGCCCACCCTCACCGAGACGCCAGCGGGAGCCCTCCAAACACACATGTGCCCGAGCGAAGGCCTTTCCCCGCTCGAAATCCTGTGTCCCCTCAGAGAAGGCGCCATGGCAGGGCTGCGCGTGAGCCTCGCGTGCCTCCGTAATCTGCTTCAGGGCCCCCAGAGTGCATAGGGCTCCAGACAGCTCAGACACTAGTCCTGAGCCCGTCTTCTAGCCAGATAGCCAGCCCTCTTTCGTACGTAGAGATTTCATCGCTTAAAGTCTAGATTCTCAGCCGATGAGCGTGGTATCCAGCACTGTTTCCGTCCGCCTGCCACCTGCCTCTCCAGGTTTACCTCCAGCCACTCACTTCGCTGATTATGCTTGAGCGACAAGGTGTGGCTCATAGACCCCTGAACACACCTAATTCCCGGTGCCGCTGCCCCTCGATCAGCCTGTCTGGAATTGTCTCCCCATTCCTACCTTCTGTCTCAGGTCAACTCCCTTGTAGCATTTCCTCCAAGCAGTGTCCCCTGTCTCTTCCTCTAGGAGGGGAGCTGCCCCCAGGTGTCCTCTCTGGGGGCCCTATTCCCAGACCTCCTCATCTGGGGGGTGTGCTGTTCCCAGTTCTCCCCCTCTGTGGGGGTGGTATCCCAGGTCTCCTAGGGGAGGGGGGCGCTGTCCCAGGTCTCCTCCTAGGGGGAGGGGGCGCTGTCCCAGGTCTCCCCCTGGGGGGAGGGGAAGCTGCCCCAGGTCTCTTCCCAGGGGGAGGGGACGCTGTCCCAGGTCTCCTCCTGGGGGTGGGTGATGCTGTCGCCAGTCTCCTGCTCCAAGTAGCACTAGCAGCCATATCGAATCACCCAATAGGCAAACCAGGCCCTTAGGTCACCAGCAAAGGCAGGACATCAGCACGTGAAAATATCCAGAAGGAAGCACTAAAGAATACTTTTCCTCCTCCCAAGTTTACAAAGATATTCTCCTATGTTTTCATTCAGAGGATTTTTACTTCGCACTATCCTTTGATTACTGATCCTCCTGAACGCATTTTTCCAAGTTCCTTGGCTTTTTGTGCTTTGTCTCTATGATCTGTCAATTTCTTTTCCTCTATTTTTGTATCAAAGCCTTAGGGTTTTTTTCCTGTCATTTGTGACACGTATTTTTTCAATTTACTTTTTACTCTTTGATTTTTGTGTATTACTTTTTGGCATACAGAAGTATTTGTTTTTTATATAGTTAAATCTATTGGTATTTTCATTTACGATTTATTTTGCTGCTTTTATGTTTGGATACTTCAACACTTGTAAGCATAAAATACATGTTCTATAAGTTCTCATCTGGGTTTTTTTAATTTTTTTTTAATGTTTATTTATTTTGAGAGAGACAGAGACAGAATGTGAGTGGGTTAGGGGCAGAGAGAGAGGGAGACACAGAATCCGAAGCAGGCTCCAGGCTCCGAGCTGTCAGCACAGAGCCTGATGCGGGGCTCGAACCCACGGACTGTGAGATCATGACCTGAGCTGAAGTCGGATGCTTAATCGACTGAGCCATCCAGGCTCCTGTCATCTGATTTTTAAACCTTTACTTTTTCACACATTTAACTCTTAAAAACTCATCTGAACTTAGATGTAAGTTTGAACTTAGAATTTTTATTTTTTCCAGGTGACCCTCATCTTCCCAACACAGTTCATTGAATAATCCATTTATTTATGAATGTTTCCCTTTTTATGTATTAAGAGGCCCTGTTTATATAAAAGTCTGTTTAGGAGGGGTTATTTGGATGCATCGATTCATCATCTGGTTTTTGGCCTGGTTTATATTTTAGTTGTTTTAGTTCCAAAATGTGTATTAATTGCTGATAAAGCAAAGCTCTTTTGTCTTATCAGATTTTTGCTAGTTCTTGTTGCCTGTTTATTTTTCTTAAAAAAAAATCGGAATTATTTTGTCAGGTTTCAAAAATAGTCCCATTGACTTTTTAGTGACATTAAGCTTATGATAAGTTTGATGAGAACTGACTTCTTGGAGATTCTGTCTTCCCATCCAGAAAATAACATGCTTCTCCGTTGCATTAGCTCTTTTTTTGAATCGTCTAGGGAAGTTGGCAGGTTTGCACCCATTGGTTTGACACTTTTTTGTTGAGGTTATCCTAAGATTCCGTCTTACTGCTACTGAGAATGGGATCTCCTTTCTATTCTGTCTGGCAGCTAGTTCTAAATTTTGGGCTGTGGCTACGGCCCTGGTTCCAGTGTTTGTTCTCCATCCAGCCGCTTTCCATATTCTCTTATTATTCTAATGATTTTCCAGTCGGTCCTCTTTGTTTTCAAGGTAGGCAATCATATCTTCTCCAAGTAATAGAAATTTATTGTTTCCTGTTTTAAAAAAATTTTTTTTTCAACGTTTATTTATTTTTGGGACAGAGAGAGACAGAGCATGAACGGGGGAGGGGCAGAGAGAGAGGGAGACACAGAATCGGAAACAGGCTCCAAGCCATCAGCCCAGAGCCTGACGCGGGGCTCGAACTCACGGACCGCGAGATCGTGACCTGGCTGAAGTCGGACGCTCAACCGACTGCGCCACCCAGGCGCCCCTGTTTCCTGTGTTTTAAAAAAAATAATCTCACAGGGTAGGGGCGCCTGGGTGGCTCGGTCAGTTGAGCATCTGACTCTTGATTTCACCTCAGGTCATGATCCCTGGGTCGTGGGATCGAGCCCCGCCTTGTGCTCTGCACAGAGCGTGGATCCTGCTTGAGATATTGTCTCCCTCTGCCCCTCTCCCCCACTCATGCTCTCTCCTTTTCTCTCTCTGAAATAAAATTAAATTAAAAATAAAATAAAACAAAACTTACAGGGTTAGAATAATTTAAAAGAATAATCAGCACAGTAGTGCCTCTCTTTCACTCTCTGATCTCAGTGGAATATCTACCAGGGTTTTATTGTTATACATGATATTGACTTTTGGTTGCTTATTGATGCATAATTTACATATTATGAAATGCAGAGATCTTAAGCGAGTTTTACAAATACATGCACAGCACATAGCTCATACCGCAAATGAGATACGAAATGTTTCCACGGACGGGGAGGTTCCCTCCTGACCCTTCTCCACAGTCTTTCTCCGGCAAGGGCAGGCACTCGGCAGCCCTCCTCCTCCATACGTTGGATTGGCCTGTTCCTGAAATTCGTAGAAATGAATATGATATTGATTTGAAACAAGTTTTTCATCGTTTAATGCATTCCTCCTCCCATTCGTGGTTCTTCTGATTTTTTAAATTTTTATGGAAATGTATTCTTTCTAAGCAAATTATTCCTAAAATACCAGCATTCCACTTAGCAATGCCCTACACCTTCCACACACGAGCATCCCGCAGCTCCACGGCCCTGACACAGATTCCCGGAGGACCGTCCTCTATGCGCCTTTCAGAGGTGACGCGGTGGGGAACTTGGTCACCATCACCACGTGAGGTGCCTGAGCCTCAAGGTTGAAGTTAATGTATTTTTCCTTAACTTGGAAAGGAACACTGTCTCCCTCAAGTTAATACCGTACTTGCTCTTTGCTAAAAACGTGCCAGAAGAAACATGAGGTTGGAAGAACACGTCTGCGTCTCCGTGTCTCTCGGGCAGAGTCGTCCCTGCGGCCGGCATCTCTGCCGTGAAGACATGTCTGTTTCTCCTGAGCACTTCCGCAGCTTTCTTTTCAAACTCTGCCATCCCGTGCGGTGCTTTTTCCTTTGGCCTCCAGGAAGCCCGAAGCTAAACTGAGTGCTTAGCTGGATACCTGAGTCATCCCGGGTGCTCCCAACATCCCTCTGTCTTCCCCTCCTTCGTGATTTTGGATTTGTGTTTTTATTTTCACTTTATATCCAATTTTATGTGTATTTTCACTTAACGATGTTTAAATCTTCTTTAAAAGCAGCAGACCTTCAGGGGCACCTGGGCGGTTCAGTCGCTTAAGCGTCTGACTCTTGGTTTGGGCTCGGGTCATGATCTCACTTTGTGAGTTTGAGCCCCACCTCAGGCTCTGTGTGGAGCCTGCTTCAGATTCTCTCTCTCTCTTTCTCTGGCTTGTCCCTGTTCATGCTCTCTCTCTCAAAATAAATAGTTAAACTTAAAAAAAATAAAAGCAGACTGCACACGTGTGCGCACGCGCACACCCACCCACACACACACACACACACACACATGCCCGCACACAGAGGGACCAAGTGATGCCAGACCAAAGTCCTAAACCATAGAGAGCCATGCAAAGTCATTGAGCGACGCCCTGTGAGCGCATCTAGAAGCTGGTGGATGGACCTGGCTGTGGTGGTGTGAGGTTCGGAGGCGGAAGGAGAGAGCAGGGAGGTTGCTTTTTCTGAACTGATGGCTGAGTTCCCTGGAAGGACGGGGGCCAAGGGCGGCCGGGAACCCCGGGTCTGGGCCGGAGGGCTGCAAGCCCGCACTGAGGCGTCAGTCTGGGGGGATGATCGGCCAGCCTGGCCGGAGCGTGCTGGGTTTGAGATGATGCTTTGGGGTTGAGGTGGCGATTTCCCACAGGCGGCGTGTCTTTTCTCGAGTAGAGAACGTTCTAGTGGCCACTGCTTTCTTGAGTGGGGCACCTCACGTCCACGGCTGGTCGGAGGCTAGCTTTTGGAGGGCATTCTCTGGGGCCCGGGGCCTCTCCCGAGCCCCTTCCCGGCATCGTTAGGAGAGGCGGAAAGGGTCCTTCTTCCTCCGCAGAGAGGATCTCGAGGCCGTGTGGCTCAGCTCTTTCTTCTGTGGCCACAGAGTCTTTTCAGGCAGGGCCGGGCAGCTGTCTTGCGCACTGCTCCCCACGAGCTCATTTGCTTCCGTGTGGAAGCCGCTCCCGACTGTCACCACACAGTATATCGAACATCTTCATCCCCGCTTGCGATGACGCACTTAAAAGCCAATGGCTTTGTGCCGTTTTGCTTGCCCAAGTTGCTGAGACTTTGTTCTCTGTGCTTCAAATCGTTTGAATGCCGTCTTCGAAACGTAGCTCATACAGGTATTTTCTAACAGCCTCAGAGTCGTTAGGAAGTATTTTATGGCTCAGCTCATTTTTCTTTGGGCTTTTGCATACGGAACCTCGCGTTAAGGGCGCTTGCTCCCATTTTAAAATCCATGCAGGATTTTACTGTCCCAGTGTCCCAGATATTTACTGATCTTCGTTATCCTGCTGTGTCATAGGCCCAGAGAGGGGCTGAGGTGGAGGGCTTGGGGGTTCTCTCTCTCTGCACTCCGCAAGATGTGGAGGTGGGCAGGGAGCCCACAGAGGCTCCCACAGCCTCTGCTCACCTCGTGGGGGGCCCTTCCCAAGCCTGTCCCACACCGATGCAAATTGATGCACAGGTCTGCCCCTTGTGACCACTCAGTGCAGAATACCAGTGGCCCTAGGATGTGTCTTCCCTAAAGCTGGGGGCCCCTTTTATGCGGAGAGGGCCCCCCAGTTCCACCCTGTCACCTGCCAGCCAGGGTTTGAGCTGTCCGTCGTGGGGGGTGCACTGCCACCGTCACGGTATGGCTCCTGCCCGCAGCTCGGTCCCCCCGACGCTTCTGGGTTTGTCCAATCCCTGCTTCCAGCCTTCCTGGCTTCCTTCCACCTCTCCGAAGCAAATGGCTTCTCCGGTTCAGGCCCTCGCCGGGAGTGTGTGTCCCCTTGTGGACCCGAGCCTCAGGCACATTTGGGGTCTTACCCACAGTTCAGAGGCCCCAGTCCCTCAGACGTGAACCATGTAAGGTCCCAAAGCCTTTCCCGTCATTGCCTTGGCCATGTTCCCTAGTGAGGGAGGGAGATTCATTTACTTCCCAAATGCTCGGTGCTTTTGTTCTTAACTTCGAAGGCCAAACTCGGTGCATTTTTTCCCATCCAGCCCCACACGCTTGCTTGTTTCTCGGGGGACGTCTGGCACGGAACCCTCCCCAGGTGGGGAACCACACCGTACTTCACCTGTCTGCTCCTTGGGGTTTCGTCCTGGCTGGGCAGCAGCCGCCTGCTTCCCGCCCTGTCCCGGTCTAGTGAAGTTCCCTGACTCAGGTCTGTGTCTTTCGGCCCCGGCCAAGCCTGGCGGATTATGGCCGGCCCTCCCGAGGCCTCAGCCTTATCTCCCGGGGTCGCCACAGCAGGCCCGAGCCACAGCGTTCTTTGACACCTGTGCTAGATGTGTGCCACCCCGGTGGAGTCCCGTCCATCCCGAGGACCTGGTCGTGTCCTTTCCAGAGTGTCCGTGCTGAAGATTCTCCACCAACTGACACAAACGGGCCGCTGCGGCGTCCCCACTGATTCGAGTCTCGCCGTTCTGGTGACCAGTTCTAACCAGAGCCCCGCACAAGGATCTTCCTGACCTCTGCAGGACTAGTTAGCATTCCTGCCTCTCTCCCGGTGTCCACAGGACCTTTGAATAGGCCGAGAGAAACCGCTGCTTGACGCCGGGCATGCTTGCCTCCTGAGTGGGAGAGGGGCCTGGGGTGCCAGCTCACTGGGCCCGGGCTAGGCTCTGAAACCGCGCTTCTCTCACGGGACGGCGGGAGCTTCAACGTAGGGGAGCAAACGGTAGCCGTCCCGCCACACTCAATCCCGCAGCTCAGTGAGCTGGACGCCGACACGTAGGGCGGACTGCTCTCCGAGAAGCTTGAAAATAATTGCACAAAGCACTCAAAAAATCTTGAAAACCGTTTTAAAAGACTGTAGAATGGATCTGTGCCTATTTTGTTTCATTTTCTTCTCTTATTCTCTTTTCCAGATTTTCGTTAATGAATTCGTACTTTCTATGATGTATTTTTATATATAAATAATTTATATACACAATTTATATGTAATTATATATATAATTCATATATGCGTATATAATTATAATTTATATATACATATATAATTTATGTATAACTTATATATGTACATATAATTTATATATAATTATGTATCATGTATGTATGTATAATTATGTAAATAATTTATATGTGTGTATATAACTTATATATAATTATATATGTATAATTTATATATGCGTATATAATTATATACATAATTTATACACGTATATATAATTTATATATAATTAACATAGTACATATTTTATATGTATCTATTTTTTTCCACCTTTTTGTATTACTTCCTGGGCATAAGGTTCCCTGGGTGGTCTCAGGATTTGTATGGCTCAGTAATTTTGGAGCCCTTGTTATGGTAATCTATTCAAAACCTAAAGGGCTTCTGCGGGCCTTGGGCAGGGCCAGTGCAGGTGCGGGCTGAGCCCAAGGTCCCTCCGTCCTTCCGACTCCCAGAGCTGACGCTAGCCTCCTACCCTGCGGACATTCAGTGATGACTGTTTACAGCTGTGGGGGACCTGGCCCCTTGTTGTCACTAACCCCCAAAGCCAGCAGGCCCCCCAGACACTGAGAGATGCCAGTGAGCCACATCTGGGACGGCCCGTCCTCCAGGGCTCCAGCGTCGGGAACGATCACGGTGGCCTGAAACTCTGTTCTGCAAAGGCTCTGAATCTGCCATCCGGGCCTCCCCGTGTGAACTCACACACACGGCTGTCTTCTCCTGCACGCCACACAGGGCCTTCCCACGCGAGTCCTGCGCTGTGTGCCACAGCTTGCCCTCTCCTTCCTGGTTCTCACCAACTCTCTGACAGGCCTTTTCTTCTCTTGCGATTTATTTTAGAGGAGTTTTAGGTTTCCAGAATTATTGTGAAGACAGAGAATTTCCAAAAGCCCCATACCCTGTTTCCCCTATTATGACATCTTGCATCTGTGTGGTACCTGCCTCACAATTCATGAACGAATGTTGACGTATTATCATTACCTAAAGTCCGTGCTTTATTCAGGATTCCTTCAGTTTTTCACGAATGTCTTTCTTCTGTCCCTGGACCCCGTCCAGGCCACCACACCACATTTAGCCGCTGTGTCTCCTTAGCCTCCTCTTAGCAGGACAGTTTCTCAGACTTGTGACGACCTTCACAGCCTTGAGGACTGATGCTCAGGTGTTTTGTAGGACATCACCAGGTTGGGGTTTGTGGATATTTTTCTGATGACTAGACCAGCATTTTGGGGTTCCGGAAGGAAGAGCACGAAGCAAAGTGCCATTCCTTTCCCTTCACGTGGTGGGGAGGGGCATCAACGCACCTTATCGCTGTGGGTGCTGGAGAGGCTAAAGCTTAAGCACCGGGAAGTGCAGCGTCATCCAAGCGCCCGCCCTCACCAAGAAGCCCAGAGAACTTCCACTTAGTGTCTAAACAGCCCTGTGTGGGGAAGGAGAGCCACATGACTGAACCCTCGAAGGCTTTGGGCCAGGAGCATAGCTCTGCTCCTGGGTCATCTCTGTGACCAAGCCCTTGACTTGCGAGCTTTAACACTCATTATGACCAGTAGAGAGACATCGAAAGAACAAAGTTGCCTCCGTCTGGGAGTTGCCCCCACGGTGGAAGGACCAGATCGTGATCCGCGGGTCAGTGCCTCCTTTCCTTGCATGAGCAAGAGGATGATCATAAATGCCATGAGGTTACTGTGAAGGTTCAGCGTGTGACACGGTTACCCAGAGTGCCCAGGACGTGGCAGGTGCTTTCGCTGAACAAATATTTATTGGGTTCCTGCTTCACGTGGGGCACTCTTGTAGTGCCCGGGATCTACCAATGAGCAAAACGGATTCTGGTGGGGTTCATCCTGTGGGCGGCTCCTTGAAAGGGTAGCCATTCTTATTCCAACCTGAAGCTTATATTTTAGGAGACACAATACTCAGACTGTTGCAGCCAAAAGAGCACTGGAATTCGAATTAGGAAAAGAATAAAATTTGCATCTTAATTCTTCCACTTAACTTGCTCTGTGACCTAGGGGAAGTTGTTTTAATGCAAGAACGCGCATTCTCATAATATGAAACACTCCAAGGCAAAGCATCAGTGAAATCGCACATTTCATCTACCAAATGTCTGACTTAATACGGTCACAGTGCTCAGTGCTGGCAATGTTGTGACAAAACAGTCACTTTCTAGGAACTTCTTATCATGAAAAGTGCTACGTATACACAAAGGTCCAGGATATTCGTTCCTGTGTTCACTGTCAGTACCATTTGCATATTACCGTATTTGTTTCATCAAGTCCCCACCTTGTTTGTTTGTTTTGCTAGAGGATTTTTAAGAAAATCCCAGACGTTACGTCATTTCAACCTTAAGTGATTCACTACATAGCTCAAGTAAAGGACATCACACCCAACAAGATTAGTGGTAATCCTTAATATCATCTTATACTCAGTCCATAATAAAATGTCTCTAGTTGCTTTTTTAAAATGTCTTTCTTAAAATTCCGGTTCGTTAACCTAAAGTGTAATATTAGTTTCAGGTGTAGAATTTAGTGATTCATCACTTACACGTAATACCTGGTGTTCATCACCAGTGCCTTCCACAATCCCCATCACCCATCTAGCCCATCACCCACTCACTCTCCTCCCTCCATCAACCCTTGGTTTTTTCTCTATAGTTAAGAGTCTGTTTCTTGGTTTTTCTCTCCCCCGCTCTAGGTTTCTTTATTTTGTTTCTTAAATTCCACAATGTGAGTGCAGTCATATGGTATTTGTCTCTGACTGACTTGTTTCACTTAGCATTATGCTCTCTAACTCCATCCATGCCATTGCAAATGGCAGGATTTCCTTCTTTTTCATTGCCAAGTAGTATTCCATTGTACATATAAACCACATCTTCTTTATCTGTTCATCAGTTGATGGACGCTTGGGCTCTTTACATGATCTGGCTATTATAGATAGTGCTGCTGTAAACATTGGGGTGCATACATCTCTTTGAATCAGTGTTTTTGTATCCTTTGGATAAATACCTAGTAGTGCAATTGCTGGACCATAGGATAGTTCTATTCTTAACTTTTTGAGGAACCTCCATACTGTTGTCCAGAGTGGCTGCACCAGTTTGCTTTCCCACTGACAGAGTAACAGGGTTCCTCTTTGTCCGCATCCTCGCCAACGTCTGTTGTTGCCTGAGTTGTTAATTTTAGCCATTCTGACATGTGTCAGTTGGTATCTCATTGTCGTTTTGATTTGTATTTCCGTGATGATGAGTGATCTTGAGCATCTTTTCATGTGTCTGTTTAGCCATCTGGATGTCTTCTTTGGAAAAATGTCTATTCATGTCTTCCACCCATTTTCAAACTGGGGTTTTTTTTGTGTTGAGTTTTGTAAGTTCTTTATAGATTTTGGATGCTAACCCTTTATCAGATATGTCTTTTGCAAATATCTTCTCCCATTCCATCGGTTGCCTTTTAGTTTTGCTGATTGTTTCCTTTGCAGTGCAGAAGTTTTTTATTTTGATGAGGTCCCAGTAGTTCATTTTTGCTTTTGTTTCCCTTGCCTCCGGAGACGTGTTGAGTAAGAAGTTGCTGCGGCCGAGGTCAAAGAGGTTGTTGCCTCTGTTCTCCTTTAGAATTTTAGTGGTTAAATAGTGGTTAAATGTCTCACATTTAGGTCCTTACTCCATTTTGAGTTTATTTTTGTGTATGGTGTGAGAAAGTGGTCCACTTTCATTCTTCTGCATGTTGTGTCCAGTTTTCCCAGCACCGTTTGTTGAAGAGACTGTCTTTTTTCCTCTGGATGTCCTTTCCTGCTTTGTCAAAGATCAGTTGACCATAGAGTTGTGGGTTCATTTCTGGGTTTTCTATTCCGTCCTATTGATCTTTGTGTCTCTTTTTCTGCCGGGACCGTACTGTCTTGATCACTACAGGTTCGTAATATACCTTGAGTTCCAGAAATGTGATGCCTCCAGCTTTGCTCCTCTTTTTCAAGATTGCTTCGGCTGTTCGGGGTCTTCTGTGGTTCCATACAAATTTTAGGATTGTTTGTTCTAGCTCTGTGAAAAGTGCTGGTGGAATTGCATTAAATGTATAGATTGCTTTGGGTAGTACAGACATTTTAACAGCATTTGTTCTTCTAATCCATGAGCATGGGATGTATTTTCATTTCCTTTTGTCATCTTCAAATGCTTTCTTTTTTTTTAATGACTTTTCACAGTTGATTCTTTTGAATCCAAATCCAGATCCAAATGAGGTCCGTCCATTGCTTCATCAACAAGAGCCTCACCCCCCTTTCCCCTGCCCTCGCCTGGTACAGAGGCCAGGGCGTCTGTCCTGTAGAATGTCCCAAGTCCGGGGCTTGGCTGATTGCTTCCATGTGGTGTCATTTAATGCGTTCCTGCATCTCCTTTATTGCCCAGAGACTGGAGTGAATTTGCATTCGGCTTTTGGCTTTGCGCGTTCTCTTCGAGAGAGAGAGAGAGAGAGAGAGAGAGAGAGAGAGAGAGAGTGTGTGTGTGTGTGTGTGTGTGTGTGTGTGTGTGTCAGGGGTGCCTGGGCATCTGCTGGGTACTTCCCACTCACTCACAAGGAGATGCTGGAAGCCCAGCTCCTCTGCCTTTAGTGGTGTTTGATCCGTCCCCACGTCTGGGAAGTGACAGCCTGTAAGGTTTGGGAGGAGTTGTTTCTGTGTCCCTGAGTCTTGGTTTCCTCAACTGTCAGAGAGGAGATGATGCCTTCTCCCCAAGAAGATCCACGTGCCTACAGATGCAAACACGCTTCCAGACCGCCAGCGGCCATATAGACCTCGGGCATTAATAATAATGGTTCTTGTGGCAATTGAATTTTTCTTTGAAAAAGTATTTCCCTTCCTAAGATACCTTTGATTGAGAACATGATAATGCTCTTTTTTTATTGGAGAAGGCTCCCAGTACATTTGTGAAGGTCGAAAGCCACCAGCTTTTTCACCAGTAGACAGGGCGAAGGAGCGGTGACCTCCTCGGGGGTTCTGGGCACTTGAAGGTAACAGGAAGATCAGTGACGCTCTTTGTGGAGCAGAGGTCTGTTTCATAGCCCGACTGGGGAAGACTGAAATTCCTTAGGCTTCTAGATCAGAGGGCAGGAGGCATCCCTGAAGGGGAGGAAAAAGCTATTGTAACTTTTATGGGATGGTTTCCTTTATCAAAAGACTCCTCTACATTCCAGCCCCTCCGACAGCATCTTGTAGTACTTTTTTCTGAGGACCTGGAGGAGAACCTTTTAAAGGGATTTTGCTTATGGATTGTCAGGAGCAGA
Source organism: Lynx rufus (assembly GCF_022079265.1). Taxonomy (NCBI): domain Eukaryota; kingdom Metazoa; phylum Chordata; class Mammalia; order Carnivora; family Felidae; genus Lynx; species Lynx rufus. Next base: position 3,210,277 of record NW_025814842.1, read on the forward strand.
CCTGCTATTTAAATTTTAACAGTCTCGGCAAGCTTGCAGCTCAGAGGCTTGTGAATGAGCAAATCCTTCCCAAACTACTTTTTTTGGTACAAATCAGAGTGCCTGTGAGATGGATCAGGTTCATTTGTATTAGTGCTCGGTTTAATCTCTCTTCCTGCCAGACCTTTTATCTTCTAGTAGGAAGAAGGAAAAGAATAAATAAAGAGCTCTGTAGATGCAGCCCGCAGACTGAGTGGGACCCCAGGGCACAGGGCAGACTAATAGGCCCTGTTGCCTGTCATCAGCAGATCCCCCGGATGGGGTTACACACTTTGAGGAGTTGTTTATACTCCGAGTGAAGGAGCAGATCCCACGGGGCAGAATCTGGGAGGGAAGGCACCTGGGCGGGCAAGGCAGGGGGTGCCCCTGCCCCGCCCCCCATGCCGACACTCACCGTCTCAGTCCGCGGGCTCCCCCACCGTCCTTCTGACTCTGCCCCCTTCTGAACTTGCACCATACGGTTTACCTGACCGAGCAGGTGAGCCGTCCGCTTACTGACAGGCTCTACGGAAAAAGAAGGAGGAGAGAAAGGACGTTTTATCGAGCACCGCGTCAGTCAGGTGCCGCTCTAATTCGAGTAGGCGGCACTCTCGAATTAGAGCAGTCCGGGAGGAAGTTTCCAAAGGGAAGGTCTGCCCAGGTGTGGAGCCTTGTGACTCAGGACACAGAGGCAAGGGTTGCTGCAGGGTCCAGACAGAGAGGTGGCCTAGAGCTGCCCCCATGAGAAGAACAGGGGGATCGCCCCATGAGTAAGAAAGAGCCCAGCCCTGCCAGGCAGGTCGTCGGGGGCACAGGACAGGGAGGGGAAGGTGGGAAGGGTGAAGGGGACGGTGGGAGGGGGACCGGATGTCCAGCACTGGGATCCACCGCAGGCCAGGCTTTGTGCTGGAGGCATCAGTGCGCGTCTCTTCTTCACCATGACTGTCTTGGGAGTTGTGTTATTCCCCCATTTTTTTTTTTTTTACCATTTAAACAAATGTTTAATTGCGGTAATATATGCATAACATAAAATCTGCTGTCTTAACCAGTTTTAAATGCACAATTCGGTGGTGTTAAAGTACACTCAATTGTACCGCCAATCTCCAGAATTCTTTTCATCTGGAAAAACTGGAACCCTGTACCCATTAAACGGGACTCCCCGTCTCCCCCTCCCTCCACCCCTGGCAGCTGCCGTTCGACCTTGTGTCTGCGAATCTGACTCCTCCAGGGACCTCATAGAGGTGGAATCCTACACTGTGTGTCTGTCGTGACTGCCTTATTTTCAAGGCTTAACTGTGTTGGAGTATGTGTTTGAATTGCTTTTCTTTCTTTCTTCCTTCCTTCCTTCCTTTCTTTCTTTCTTTCTTTCTTTCTTTCTTTCTTTCTTTCTTTCTTTCTTTCTTTTATCAAGGCCAAATAGTATTTCAGTGCACGGAGAGACCACGTTTGGTCCATCCATCCATCCATCCATCCACGGACGCTATGGCTGCTCCCACCTTTTGGTTGTTGTGAATACTGCTGTGAAGATGGGCTCATAACAAATAGCTCTTTGAGCCCCTCCTTTCAGCTCTTTGGGGTTTATATTTTGAAGTGGAACAGCTGCGCCAAATGGCAGTTCTGTTTTTAGTCTTTAGAGGAGCCTCCATACTGTCTTCCCCAGCAGGTGCACGATTGCGCATCCCACCATCAGCACACGGGTCCCAGCCTCTCTCCGTCCTCACCCACCCAGGCCATTCTCTGCTTTCTGTAGAGTGGCCGTCCCCTGGGTGGGAGGTGGGTCTCACTGTGGTTTTGACTTGCCCCCCCCCACCCTTTTTACAGAAGAAACTCAAAACAGAAATAGACACCTGTACGTGAAGAATGGTGGCCAGCCGTGGACACTTGTGTGTGTTGTCTTCAGAATGAAAACTATCTCCACTGGACTGTGACTTGGCAGGGACGGGCCCTGCTCCCCAACCAAGTCCAGTTACGTGGATGCGACAGAAGCCTCTTCCACGGGCCGTGTGGACAAATGGCTGTTTTCTGTACAGGAGCCTGCTTAGCGAACCGGATCACCACGAGCCATTTGGTGCTTCTAGAAGGGTCTCAGACTCCCAAAGCACAAAGGCAAGTTGGTGTGAGGTCTTCTGGAGTTAACTGGGGATGCACACGTGGCAGTTTTAAGGAAACATAAAGAGAGGGGGACCTTCATCAAGCGTAGATTACCTATATCACCGAGAATCAAAGGCCAAGAACACTGAAATGCCCAGCTGGTGGTGAGGACCGCGTTCCCAGAAAGCCATTTTTGGAAGCAGCTTTATTTGAAATAATTAAAAAAGATTCAGCCTTTGTAGCCCAACTGGCTTCGTGCTGCAGAGCAGCGTAACTTTTTTGGTGGGGGATCAGCTAACTCCAGCTTAGCAGTAGACAGCTCCCTGTGAGCGTCCACGCGGGCTGCCCTCGAGAGCCTCATTTCGTTGTGAAGCGGTTTGGAGCTACTTCGTGGTGACTCCCAAGGACCCAGCGTGTATTTCCGATGCGCTCCCGGCACGGACTTGTGAGTCCTGAGCGTCTCGTCCTTGGGTTCTTCTGCTGTGTGTGGAGCGTGCCCACAGCCCGCAGCGTCGGCATCGTGAGCCTCGCCTGACGCCATCGCGGAAATCATGCCTCGCCTCTCTGACCATCTCCGGTGTGGGTGAGAGGGAGTGACTTTGGCACCTCTTCCGAGGAACAAGACAGACAATTTGATTTCCGCAAGAAGCCCCCTCTCCGACCTCCCCATTTCACTTCACTGATAACTTGAAAATGCAGTTCTGGCGTCCTGACGATTCCAAATGAGAAGCGACAGTGGGTGTTCAAATACGCTGCCAGGTCTTGTTTATTCCGGGGCGTCATTCTGTGAAACGATGGGGCCAAAAAGCGTGTTTAAACTCTGCTAAAAAAAAAAAAAAAAAATCCTACAAAGGTGTAGGAGCCCAGCAGAATCCCCTGAAGCCGTCCAGGCGAGGGCCCATTTGGCTGACGGAGTCGCTCTTGCGCACCTGCCCGCGGGCTGGGTGCAAAGATATCCTAAACTCGCTGCGAATTTCATTACGCCTCCCTCCAGCCAAAGCCACTCAGGGGTGCGGTGCTGTAATGGGCCGCCACGCAGATGGGTTGCAAAATGCACAGCCCATCTGTCTTTATCATGCTCATTTCCTCTTTTATTAAAATGTTAATGAATATAGTTTTTATTTATCATTTGGTGACATGTGCGGCATCCTTTTCTGGGAGACAAATCTGCAATCTGCCTAACCGTGTGAGCTGACAGAGAGCGCAGGAGCGAGGAATATTTTGGTTGCGTTTAAACTGCCACATGCAGTTTGAGCAAAAAAATTCCTTCACTTGTTGACAGCAGCATGGGGGACGACGGGAGGTACGCTGGGCTTGGAGGGGGCCCCCGAGTTTCACGCCAGGCCCACAGGCTACCGGCTGTTAGCCATGTGGCCACGAGCCTTGGTTTCCACTTCTGTCACACGGGGCTGTCTGCTCTCTCTGCCCAGGAAAGCAGATGAGAGAACTTTATGGGGACGCGTTTCGCCTTCACTTGTTATCATTCAGACGTGTGCTCGTACGGTTCTGATTTCATTTTGCTCATTCTTTCAGACTCTCCGTGGAAAGTGCATCTGTCAAACGTCGGCCCCGAGATGACAGGCGTCACCGTGCGCGGCCTGACTCCAGCTCGCACCTATCAGTTCAGGGTGTGTGCCGTGAATCAAGTGGGCAAGGGTCAGTACAGCGCAGAGACGAGCAGGTGTGTGAGCGCGCGGCCCTCCGTGGTGACGAGGGGCAGCTCGGGCCTGGAAACAAGACGGAACGTCCAGTTAGGAGGAGGAAATAGATCCAAGTAACCACCCTGCCCCCTTAGCGACGTTGGCCACAACGTGGGCAGGAATTACTGTAACCAAGAGAGAAACACAGTCCCTCGTGTGTTGGCCTAGCGGGGTTCTCCCTAATCGCTCTGAGGGAAGTTTCTTAGATTTCCGTGGTGCCCTGGCGGGGCCGACACAGATCGTCCCGGATCGCACAGGCCTCTGCATACATGCAGTGCACAGCCGACGGTGTTTCTGCGCCCTCTGTCTACCCCGGCCACCAGCACGAAGGGAGCTGGTGCCGCTGTTGGGACAGGTAAACACCGGGCCGGGCTCGTCGCATCCCCGAGTGGCCCTGCCGCTCCCCGGCCCTGGGGCAGCTGCTGTGGAAGCCCATTCAGATGTGACCTGCGAAAATGGCTTCCTCCCATCCACACATTCCTGCGTGCCCTCCCCAACCCGCCTGAGCGTTCGCGGGGCCCGAATCATGGCATGATTGAGCGCTCAATGACTTTTTTCAAAATGTGGGAGTGTGATGTGAGAAATGTCAAAAGAGCCAAATGAAAAGCAATGTGGAAGGAGTCTCGGACTGTGGGCCTGCAGACTGGCCCGCTCGGGCTTGCAATCCCTTCCCGGGCGGAGGTGCCGCTCCTTCAGACAGAGTCAGGTCACCTCCTGCGCCCGCCCTGGTGCTCGCGTAGCCGGTTTTCCGTTACGTTGCCTTCGCTGTACCCGCTTCCTGCCCGTCCTGCTAGCAGGATCAGCCGTGTGCTTTGCTCGGTTCATCCCTCGATTTTCTAAAGTAGTTGGGCTCCAGATTCAGTGAGACAGAGAATACAGATGGGGACCCTTTGTTTCGGATGCCGATCTGTCTCTCCCTGCCCATATTTTATGTCTAGGTTGGTGTTACCCGAAGAGCCGCCCAGCGCTCCCCCGAAGAATATCGTGGCCAGCGGGCGTACCAATCAGTCCATCATGGTCCAGTGGCAGCCGCCCCCAGAGACGGAGCACAACGGGGTGCTGCGCGGGTACATCCTCAGGCGAGTAGCCTGTGCTTGGCCAGCTCGAGGCTGTCGTCACGAAGTCAGGGCTCTGTTTCGCTGGGGGCGGCCTCGCAGAGAGCGTCTGCATATCCGGCCTAGCATGTGCACACCAGAACCCTGCACCGATGGTGACATTTGGTAGAAGATTGAAGGGGGACGTGATGAGTCGGGGTCAGGGTGTGCTTTCCATCGTGAATCCAGGGGCACACATTATTTACTGTAATAATTTTTAACTAACAGTAGTGCAACCGATTTAATCATTAGCCAGTCGTTCCCATGCTGGCTAGCACGTTGTTCAGTATTGCCAGGCCCTCTAGTGTTTCAAAGAAATGTTTTAAAACCTACCTTTTTACATGCGATCTCACAGCTTTTAAATGTCAGAAATGAAGTCGGCCCGTTTTGGACCACAGTGCAGGCCGAGCTCACTCTTCTGCAGGCCATATGTGGCCCCACGTTGTGGCCACTTTGTTTTCTCTGCCTTGTGAGGGTGGTCAGGCTTCTAAGGATGTCAAGAGGGCTCTCCCAGATCTTGGCTAGGTTTGAGACGAGGAGTCCCTTTTGCCAAAACTACTGCTAATTTTGAAATTGCACCAGATGTGATCATTGCAGTGGTTTGTTGACACAGTAGCAAGCAGGAAAAAGAAAAGCAGCCTCAAAAGATAATTATGAAATCGCTTCCAACAGACCGTGCAGCCACGGACGCGTTTGTTCACCGACATGCACTGCGTGTCCCTCCCCAGCCTCCCCAGCGGGTGTCCGCCACTCCCTTCCTCCCAATGCCAGGCCTCTGGCGCCCATTCCGAGCGTGTGACCAGAAAATATGGGTGAACAAAGGTCTCAGGGGGCTAAATGTAATTTCTTAGACAAATGTAAGAAGTTATGAAGGTATAGCTTTTTTAGCTCCATTATCTTTGCATGTGGAGGACCATTCCTTCCAATATATATTTATGTAATCATCCATTCATTTATCACACCTTTATCCACGTGCACGTATAATTAGCCAATCACCAACACTTCCTGCTGTTCTCAAGTCTTCCTCAAGCATGTGAATTGTCCTCTAAACATAAGCTAGGCCATTATCCACCTGAAGGGGTTTAAGTGTGACCCCTAGCGGCCCACAGGGGCTGGAGGGCTGGAATCGGCACTCGGGGTCTCTCTGGTCACTCTGCCTCCAAGTGTCCTCCCCCTTTCCAACAAGAGACCTGGCACAGGGGCACCTGTGGGCTCTGGGCGGTTCCCAGATCCCTCTAGAAAACTAGCTGGCCACCCACCCCCCACCCAGGTCTCCTGCCCGCTCCTGGGCCCTCACTTCAGCTGTCACTCTTGTCCCATGCTCATCAGCTAATGAAAATCATTGCCTTGCCCTCCACCCGGCCCTTCACATGCTTGTCATTTCGGCCGCCTCTTTCTTTTCTTGAGCACACAGAAAAGGTTCCTCAGGCTCCAGCTGCCAAGTAAGGACTTTAAAAGTCAGCCTGCAGAACCAGGCTCTGGGCGTGGGGCTTAATAATGAAACCCCTCTGATGTTACAAGTCCCCGTCGGGGACTGCACATTTCTCCATTTTGTGGGATTACCGCTGTTAAAAGGATTTTCTGTGATATGTTGGGAGAGTCGAGTGCTGGGAAGGAGGGCATCTGTGTTTGTAGGGGTTTAAATCAAGGAAGTCCTAAAATGAGGGTGCACTATGCAAGGCCTGTGAATATCAAAGTTTTCAGAAATTAAAGACCCATGCCAAAACAAATTTGCTTGGAAACATTTCCGAATAATCCTCCGGTCTGCAAATCAGCTCTTTTTGCAAGTGTGCATCCTCCAGGGCACAAGACTCTGTGTCAGAGCCTTAGCACAGCCCATGGAAGAACAAAATGGAAATAAATCACCGTCGCGGCTCTGGCCGTGAGAAGTAGTTAGGATGTGTGCACAGTAATAAAATATTTATAATAATGGGCAGGGTGCTTCTTTGAGAGGAGCATAGGGGTTATGTCCTTTAAAAACATTCTTCTGTTTATTTCCATGTAAAAAAATGATCTTGTTCTGTGCGAGACAGTCTCCCAGGCAACGTATCCCACCAGTGAGAGGGCGATGCCCTGTGCTTCTGTTATTAATTGTGACCTTCCCAGACATCCTGTGAATGTTACAAAAGCACCCAAGCTGCGGGTCGGAATGGGCCAGCCTGCCTGCTGCAGAGAGGAGAGGAGGGCGGCCGCTTCTAAGACATGAATCCTGTGGTCTGTTCCACACGATCCTATAAACAAGGGTCCAGGAGATACGGTTCATACGGGCTTCACGTCCTTCCTGGATGAGCAGTGTTCTCATGACCAGAAACACTTACAGGGTGCTTCACAGTGTCACGTCTCCTTTGTGTCCATCGTTTGGTTTTATTCTCGCGAAAACCCAGCGGAAGGCCATTGTTATGTCCTTCCCGGGAGTTCTAAACCAAGGTTCGGAGAAGTTAAGAGTTTGCTTGAGGCCGCCCAGCTCATCAGTCGTCTTCCCAGCTCCTTCTGGAGCTCACGTCTTTGCTTTTCCCCGGAATGTGTCATGCGTAGAGATGCCTCCACATTAATGAGATCTTCTCAAGTGACTGCCCGGTATGTGCCATATTGGTTATTATGAGTGGTCCTGGGCGCCATTCACACGCCAGGGCGCCCTGGTGCTGCCGTGGGGCCAATCCTTGCCTTCTTCCAAATGGCTCTCTCACCGTCTCGGTGCTGTTTATTTTGTAGATGGGGAATTTGAGTGGGAGTACCTGGCTTGTGGGTTATCCCATGCCACGCCTGTGTCCCCATGGGCCGCTGCCTTGAAGGCCGTGATGTTACATGAATGAACTTAACCCCCGCTGGGACGCAGGTAGTTCAGTAAAGGCATATCAAGTCAGTCGGTGTCAGAAGTGGATGGGCTAGGAAAGCAGAAATGTGGTGTGAGGCACTGGCCCCTGTTTTTGCCCGTCACGGGAGCACTGTCCGTCCCCCACGCCTCCTCCGGCCAGGCGAGCCGCACCTCCTTTCAGGCGAAGGCAGGAGGTGGCCTGGGACCTTCTCACTATTCCGGTTCTGCCTGTTCTTGATCTTGTATTTTTCCCACCGCACCTGCACACATGGTCTCACCTGCACACATGGTCTCACCTGCACACATGGTCTGTGGCTGAAAGGCTGCCCTCGGGAATCCTGATTTTCTCGAAGGACCTTATGTTGCAGTCTCTGTGCCTCCATCCTCTTTGGAGAGCTCTGTTTTCCCTTGAAGGGCCTCAGTTCTGGGTTTCTTCTCCCCTCCGCCACCGACGCCAGTAGCCTTGCTGGGCCTTCCCCTCTGTGCCCAGGCGCTCTGCCGTGGCCCCAGCCTGCCGTCAAGAGTCCTCTCGCCCTGTGTCCCCTCGGCCCTCACCCTCTCCGTCTCCTCAGACAAAGCCACATCTTCCCGAGCCAAGAGCCGCTGCTCGGACAGGATCTGGAGGCTTCGGGAGCTGTGTGACGGCCAAGGCACTGTCTCCCGCCACCCGCCCCGCGCTCCACCCTGGGGAACCAGTGCACTTCTAAAAACCAAGTTGTGAAAAGCATTCGCTACCCCAAATAATGCCGCAAAAGCCCTTGGGTAGTACACGTGGCAATTGCCTAATTTATACGCTCTCTAAGTCCTGAGTCGTGCATGTGACTTTGGAACGCAGATACAGCGTGAAAAGTATTCCGCTTGTTCCACACAGTTCCTTCTGGAACACGGGTGAAATCGGCGTAGAGCACTGTATTAGGGTCAGGTGCACGCCGCAAGAATTCCGCTTTGTGTGCTGCAGCCTGACGATCGCAGCCAGCCCCGCCACCATCGGGAGCCGTACACGGAACCCTGCGCCCGTTTCGTCCACGAAGGCCCCCTAACAAACAGCCCAGCCCATCCACCTCAGCATGCGACCAGTATTTTAGAAGTGGGAACACCACCGAAAGCCACTCGTTCTGGTTCTGGGGCTGCGTGAACAAATCTAGAAACCCTAGACGGGAGAGGCAGCGGGCCTCCCGCCTCTCTGCTTTTCCCCACGTTTCAGGACCACGGGAGGAAAGCTGTCCCTCCACAATCGTTATTTACGGCAACACCCGACACGGGAACCGTGCCTGGAATTTCTGGTGCTAAGTCACCGCGCCCCCCAGGCGACTTACACTAAAAAGCTCTAATTTTTCTTTAACCGTAACACAGTTGCATTCCACAGTAACACAGTCGGTTCCATTTTGCCCAGAGCTCATAATCGCTGTGAGATTCAGTGACACCGCGTCTGAGGGGTTGGCTTAGGAAGCGGTGTTGTCTGGGGCTGACCTCTGGCTTCACTCTTGTTCACTGACTCCGTTTCCCTCCAACTGCGTGGAGTCCATGCGGGTACGCCTGAGTCCTGGTGTCAGCCGTCTCTCCACATTGCGATGCAGGTACCGCCTGGCCGGCCTGCCCGGGGAGCACCAGCAGCGGAACATCACCAGCCCGGAGGTCAACTACTGCCTGGTGACGGAGCTGATCATCTGGACCCAGTATGAAATCCAGGTGGCAGCTTACAACGGGGCGGGCCTGGGAGTCTTCAGCAGGGCCGTGACTGAGTACACCCTACAAGGAGGTAAGCTTGCTTTTCCGCGAGGTTGCACGGTCTCTGTCGGGGAGCAGGGCACGTCGAGTTTGACGAGAGCACGTTAGAAGTAAAGATGAGAGGGGCGCCTGGGCGGCTCAGTCGGTTGAGCCATAAAATGAGGGGGTTCGGCTCGGGTCATGATCTCACGGCTCGGGGGTTCGAGCCCCACGTGGGGCTCTGTGCCGACGGCTCGGAGCCTGGAGCCTGCTTCGGATTCCGTGTCTCCCTCTTTCTCTGCCCCTCCCCCACTTGCGCTCTGTCTCTATCAAAAATAAATACATGTAAAAAAAAATTAGAAATAAAGATGAAGGACCTGGTCCTCCAGGGGGCAAGTAGAAGGGAATTCGTCACCTGTCACTGAGTCCCTCTATTCCTCAACTATCACAATACTGAAGAAGGGACACAGAGAATGTTCCAGATGCTTTCTTCTGGACACTTAGGCCAGGGAGTACCACACACATCCTTTAGTTAGTCCACTTACTCTCAGAAAGATCTGTGGAATTGCCTTTTTCTAAATGGGATAATGGTATATTACACGGTAAAGCTGGCCGTGGAGTCCCAGGTGATACCGAGAGCGTTTTCCAAAGAGAACGATTATTTAGAATTTTGTTTTTAGTAATGCACTATGATTATTGGTAATGGAATTTGCAACTCGCTGTGCCTTTTTTTTGGGGGGGGGTTCTTTTCCTGTTATACAAGCCAAATAACTTACTAGGTGGGTAAAAACTCCTCCCACAGCACCCTTCCGAAAACGGCCAGTCAGGATGTCGTAAAGCCAGTGGGGTCTTGCCTTCATATGCTGCGACCCAACCCCCTCGTTTTATGGCTGAGCCCCCCACTGTTTTCTAGAGGACCCGGGTCTCAGCCCCAGGGAGCGCTGGCATTTGGAAGCACCGTCCACTGTCGGTGCTCCCAGCAGGAGAAAATGGACCCTGTCTTGGTGCCCCAGTCCCTGCCCGGGGAAAACAGTTTCCCCACAAAATCGACAGCTCTTCCCGTTCTGCACTTTTAGCCTCTCCCGACTCAACAGGTGTGGGTTTATTTGCTTAGGCATTTTTACTGCCGCCAGGCCTTGACCTTTTTCAAATGATGATATTTTTTTTTTCAACGTTTATTTATTTTTTGGGACAGAGAGAGACAGAGTATGAACGGGGGAGGGGCAGAGAGAGAGGGAGACACAGAATCGGAAACATGCTCCAGGCTCTGAGCCATCAGCCCAGAGCCCGACGCGGGGCTCGAACTCACGGACCGCGAGATCGTGACCTGGCTGAAGTCGGACGCTTAACCGACTGCGCCACCCAGGCGCCCCACAAATGATGATATTTCTAACTGCCCACTTCTCTCCCCAAATCATGCCTGAGACCTCATGTTCCTTGATATTGCATACCGTTATCATCACCCCTGATCGATCGGCTGTCTGTCGTCGTCCATAAGTCCATAAAGCCTCCTTTATAAATTAAGTCAGTTCTGTCTCCATGGTGAAATATGTGCCTGGCGGAAATACTTAACATGCAAGACAGCCGGGAAGGACCTCCTCGTCCGCACGTGAGTCTCGATTACTCACCGGAAAATGGAGACGGCTAAGTACCTGGACAATTAATGTTTGCTTTAATTCGCCTACCTAATGACAGTAGATTTGGAAATACTTAAAATAATGAATTTGCTATTAAGAATCGCCTATTACTGTTAACTAGGACTGCTTCATTTTCTTACTGGTGTGTTTGGGTCCTGTGCGGGGCACGGAGGGGCAGATCCCCACCTAGCTGAGGAGAGCTTCGGCCCTAGAGTTTGGCTCGTACTTGGGAGCCATTAAAGGTTGAGGGCCAGGAGCGACATGAGCAAAATGCTGTGTTAGGAAGGCGAACCCGTCAGCGGCTGTGCGCGCAAGCTGGGGGCCCCCCGCGGCCTCAGCAACTCCAGACGGAAGGGCACGTGGTCTGGCTGTGAACCGATGAGTTCCCTGTTGCTGTGACGCAGGCCACGAGGAGGGCGTGGCTGGCGCTTTCGGGTGGTGCTGCGTAGTTTTCAAAATACTTTGCCTCTGTTCCCTCCGTGTGCCTCGAGACAGCGGGGCAGAGGACACTCACGCGATGCACCTGTCCCTGGGTCGCTGGAGTGTGAACGGGGGGGGGGGGGGCGGAGGGCAGCTGCTTCCTCGGCTCGCTGGCAGGGATAGGACAGAACACGGCAGGTCCGATGTAACCACTGACGTGTAAGCAAGCTGAACGCTGGCCGGCTCGATGTAGCTGGTCTGAAATGCCGGGGCGTGGGGCCGGCGGGGCAGGCTCCCACCTCTGGATGCGGTGATCGTCCGGATGGAGAAGCTGACTAAGGCTGCTTCAGCTCCCTGGAAGGAGTTGCTTTCCTCGTCCTGGTGCGAGCGGGACTCCCATTAGCTCTCTGTGCAAGAGTGGTTCCCAGTGTCCGTCTTTTTCTTCACTCCTGCTGAGCCCAAGTTCCTGAATATGCCGTGTGCAGTTTTCCCGTCTGTATCTTGGCTTGGCAGCTGGGTCCTCTTCTCTTCGTCTGGGCGTTGGATGGCTGGCATCGGAGTCCAGAGCCCGGGGCCCCTGCAGGTCACAGGGCACCCAGGGGACATGGTTGTGACTCACACCTCCCCTCGCTGCGGGCGTTTCTGCTTTGATGTTGTGCCCTCCTCACCTCGGCATGGACGCAGGCAGCACGGCGCCCTTGTCCTCCCTCGGGCCTGCAGCCCTTTCCCCACGTGTGGTCCCGACTCTTCCTGTGTGCTTCACGTGACTAACGCCCTGGGGAAAGGACCCTATGCTTGTGTTTCGAGACCCTCCCCGACTCCTAACCCTACGTCTGTCCCTTGGTCCCTGGACAGAGCTTCTCAGGCGTTCGACAGCCTCTGAGCCTGACCCTCCTGTGAGGGGCAAGCCTGAGCCCCAGGACAAATCAGGGTGGAGCCCTTGTTGACCAGTGTTGGCATAACTGTCCCTTGGGCTTGGCCGTGGCACTTGTCAGGTATCAGGAGAGGGCACGAGCAGGGGAGGCAGCGGCCCTACAGCGTGTGCGCTCACACTGCGCCCGTCCAGCCCCCATGGTCGGGAGCATCCTGGTCAGCCACCCCCAGCCGAACAAAAGGGAACCGGTAGATTCTGTCCCGGAACCAATGTTCCCACCGAGACAAGACACAAGCAAGAGAGCATTTAGACTTGCAGTTGGAAAGAACCGGGGAGTGGGGACAGGGAAGCTGGTCTGGAGTGGGGGCAGAATAAACCAGAGAGAAAGTGATCTGATTGGGAGGGGCCGCATCAGAAAGGAAAATGGCCACAGTGAGGGGCCGTGAGTAATTGAGGGCTGTGAGCTGTCCTCCCACACATCTGTCTGTCTGCTGACCCCCGGAAACAGCCCCTTCTTCTAGTCCGTCAGGGCCTGACTCCACGTTTACTACGTACCTGCCTTCCAGAAGCACATCAACCTTTCTGAGCCTCAAGCTCATCTGCCCTGACTCCTTGTGAGACAGAGGCCTTGAGAGCCCTGAGCTCTTAGCCAGCATCCTGGATGCTCAGGTTGTTCTTGTTCCTCCTTCTGTGGCAACGCCCAGTGCCTGGAACCTACTGTATCTGCATGTTTCTGCAGCCGCAGTCGTTCAGAAAGAAACGGGCGCAGTCTCTCTGCTGATAGTAAAATCTCAAGAACGATCTGTGCGCCTACTGTGTGCTCAGCGTTGTGTGACGGGCTGTGGCACGGAGCAGGAGTAGGGAACACACCCAACACAGAGTCAAACCTGGGACTTGCGGCCGAGGCGGCGAGGAGAGACTGACATTTGTGAAGTAAGAGTGAGCTGCAGAAGAAAGCAGCATCTCTGATGTGTGCTCACCCCCATTCATCCACAAGACCCATGTTGCGAGCATGCTTCGGATTGCAGTCGAGACAGAGGAAGATGCCATCGACGTAAAGAGCGGCTTTACTGGGATCTACGTGGTAGGGCCACATCAGAGGCGTTGGGGCTCAGCTGTCTGTAGTGGTTGGAAATGGAGTCCAGCTGCTAGAAACAGACCCAAAATAACAGCTTGAAACAAAATAGAGGTGGGCTTTTATCTTTCTCTCCCCCACGAGTGGGCATTCAGCTGCACAGGGTCTTAGCGGCAGCTCCATGGTCACCAGACGGTCAGGCTCCTTCTTTTCACTTTGCCATCTTTAGCGTTTGCCTCATGGTTGCACATGAGCTGCTGGGATGCCAGCGGTCGCGTCCACATTCTATGAGGAAGGCACAGGGGTACACCTTGTGGCCACATATGCAAGTATGTTTGCCTTTGACGAACTTTCTTAGAAGTCCTACCTACTGCTGACTCATGCTTACAATTCACCGAATATCTCCATGCCAGAAGCCCGGAAAGGTGCTCTTTCCGCCAGATACGTTTCTGTCTGTTGCTAAGAAAGGAAGGGGGGACAGATAGTAGAGGGTAGCTGGCGGTTTCTGCCTCGCTCTTTGCAATGACTCCTGCTGCGGAGTCAAACGCAGAGGATATGCAAGTTCTAGATATAAAATTGTACGATCGTCTGTCTCACAGCCAGCCGCATGCAGAGAGCCCCACGATCCTTGGGAACCCCCCACTTAAGAATTAGCAGCAAGCGGCTCCACAGCTCCCCGGGCCCTTGGCCTCAGACCCTCAGCTCGTGGTCTGTTTAGGCACCAGCTGAGCATGCTTGCTGCCCCTGGGAGCCCCTGTCGGTGAGCTTGGGGCTTGGGGTGCCCCCGGCTGCTGGTGCCGCGTGTAGAGAAAGCCTGCAGGCCTGAATTGGCCCTTGAAGCTGCAAAGAGAATAATTTAAATGTCTGCATATTAGAGGGGAAGAGAATAACTCATAAAATTAATTATTTGTCAGCCTAATTTGGAAAGTTATTGGAACGTATACGCACATAACTCTGGAGTCCGTCAGGACGCCATGGGAACAGTTGGAAACGCCCCGCCTCGTGAAGAATAAGGCTTCTGGCCAGCCCGCCTGGTTCTTCCTCCTCCCCTCAGCCAAGCGGCAAGCCTGACCCGTCAGGGGAAATGAGATGTAATTTGTCCCGACTTTAATAAGCTCTTTGGATTTCGCTCCTCTTGAGAAGGCATCAGAACGCCAGGGAGAGCTGGTGCAGCTCGCCGACGTGAGGCTGCATGTGACACGGTGCACAGTCACTCTCGAAGAGAACTCCCAAATGTCGCAGCCTCGGCCCCGGAGCAGAGTCAAGGGCGCACAGGCAGCCCTTGACCCGAAAAGATCGGCCAGCGCTTGCCCCGGGGGCAGGCACCCGCGTGCTGCTGGGCACACGTCTTTGGTCTCGAGTCTCTTTTCTTTATGGAAGCTCTCGAAGGAAAATAAGTCATCCGTGCCTTGAGTTCAGCACAATGTGGTATGGATCCTTGAAGAAATGTGAACCCACCTTTCCCCTGTCACATGCCCCCTTTCTCTTTTCAATCCCGTTTATTATTGAGATCTGCTAAAAACGTCTGGGGTCTACCTTGGTTCTCTCTATTCTCAGCATGGGCTAACACCTTGGATACACAGGCATTATTTAATATAAACTTTCTCACTTCCCCTGCTCTTCATACCCCCACCCCATCCACTGTCTGCCAATCCCACTGAATAGATTTTATTAGCAGTGCCTCCGTGACCTTTTCTGCTCCAGGCATTTTAAAATGCGACATATTAACTTACCAATCGGGCAGCAAAATTCTGATACAGTCACAGCCACATGAACTTTCCAAGGGGTGAGAGGAAAGGTCCCTCCTGTCCCAGTAGCTGCGACCAAAAATCCAGCAAATGCGGAACCCGCTCATCAAATTTCCAGTGTGATTACCCAAAATGAAATGGAAGCGAACTTAAATTGACTCAGGAATTTTCTTTCAAAATGCTCCAGAAATCAATATGTTCTCGGTTGCAAGTAGAAAAAGCCTTAGCGTGTAAGTTCTGCATAACTAAATGCCCAGTGTAATTACCAGCATTGTTCTTACTGCCAATGTCAACTTCAGCAACCTTCCCGTCATTTAGTAGGAGAGGGAAAGTACTGTAGTCACTTGAAGCAGTGAGTGGTCCAAATTCAAGGCTCATGCGATGTTTGGTTCCCAAATTCAGGCTTTGTTAAAAATGTTGCAACTACCCACGAAAGCCCCGTGAAGATACTGTGTGACCATGAAGTCCTCAGGTGACCCTGAGCGTGGAATCCTACCCGCTGCTGGAGCATGAGAGATGCTGGCTGGGTCCCAAAATATGCCAGCCTAGACCCGCGAACTTCCGTCCGTTTCTTCACTGTGTTCATAAAAATGCAGATGCGGCTTTTCTATAAAGGGTCCAAAGACAAATGATACTATACATCATCATTTTGAACACACCCAGGTTTTAATTTTTTTCTGGTTTTATTTCTTTATCATTTTTCTTCCTTGAACAGGTATTTTTGCGCTATAATGATTTATTCTGGTTTTGGAACATTACCTTCTAATGAAAGGGAAATATTTCATACTTAAAGAGAAATGGAAAAAACATTTGGTTATCCACATTTCTAAAACATTAGTAAAAGCCCCTAAATGTTCACTTGGGCTTTGAAGGGTTTTCTAAAGTGAGGATTATAAATGAACACTCTGTTTGCAAGCTCCATTCGTACCTCCTCTTGGGAAATTCTCAATGTGGCATAAATGACATTGCACAAAAGATTTGTTTCTCAATCCTTAAGACTTTCTAGACCGCAGGCTGTGCCTACAGAATAGGATAATGTTCCAGATTCTCCCAGAGTCACCTAAAACACTAAGAACTGAACAAAATGATGTGGGATGTTCCATGAGGATTGGGCTTAATTCAGTCTTTTAGAATTTTCCGGAAAGAAAAGAGGAAGCTAGCATTTTGGAGGAAGCCGCCCCCGACCAGTTTTTGTTGTCTTATCCTGCGCACCTGTGCTCCGTGCCTCACCTTGGTCATCGCCCCCCGCCCACCCTGCCCCCCCGGACAGCTGTGAGAGAGATAGGTGTCTGTTTTTATTCCACAGAGGAAAACGGGAGCTCCAAGAGGTAACTCACTTTCCCCAAGTCACATGGCTGGGAAATGCTGGGGAAAACCTAGCACTCCTTTTCTCATTCTGCATGTATCACCCATGGACAGAAATTACTTCCAGATTTCCGGTGCAGCTTGAATACAGAAAAGAAGCAAGATCTCACGTCACTCGTGGATGAGTGGCAGGTGGGTGTGTAGTCCGCAAGAGGAAATGTCTTTCACACTGAAACCCAGGACGCATGCACACACACACAGACACACACGCAGATACACACATGAACAAACACACACACACACACACACACACACACACGGCTGAAACCAAAGGCTCGTGCAGCAGTAGTCCCCCCTACACTGGGTGGTGTTCTTTGATATTTGCCATCCCGTTTCATTCCGTTTCACTCTCGGGTTCTCTAATAAATGCTGGCCACGGCCACTAAATTGATTTCCTGGTCTGCTAGTGCGTTGGGAGACCTGCAGTTTGAAAACCACTGAATTTGAGCAACACAGGGCGTTTGGTTGAGCTGAACCCGTGTCCCTTTCAGAAGAGGCTCCTCCACTGGCCTGTAGGACGCACCAGGGTCCCCAAGGGAGAGGCCACCGCAGCCAACGACGAAAGCCCAAACAGGGGTCCGAGCGGGGGTACGCCAGGCAACGGGCCTGGGCGCAGAGCTACGATCCAGGGGTTGTAGGAGGGTTCCAGCCCCTGGATCTGCACGGATGACCTCGTGAGGGAGGAGGGCTTCCCGGGATAAGACTTGGCCTTCAGTTGCCACAGGAAGACACAGGGAAAAATCGAACTGGTCTTAAATTGCTGTGACTAGCATATTGTTTGGTCACGTACAGACTGGCCTTCCCTACAAGCCTGGGGGCTCTTCGAGGGCGGGGTCTGTGTCTGTATCTCCAAATGCAAGCACAATGCCTGGTATGTAAATAGACAAGGCGTAAACGTATGTCTGATTGAAGACAGACGCTGATTGTTTCTATTTTAGTTTCCGGTGCTGTCTCAATTTACTCTCCGTATCCAGCGTGATGCCTTCCCTCCCCTCCTGCCTCTTCTGGTCTCAGGAGCTCGAAGGAAAGCCCAGTGCCTGCCTGCCTGACCTCACACGCTGTGCCCCTCCAGCCTAAAACTGGTCCCGAAATAAATAAGGGGGAAAATAAGTTCAGAAAGGGACACACACAACTTCTAAAGTATTAAAATACTGTTTTTTATTCAGGTCATTAAAAGAGACCTGAGCTTATTTATCCAAGATCTGTCCCCCTAATAACGCATTAGCAATGTTCAATGCAGTGAGAACATTCCGGTGTCTCAAAACGGCAAGAACCATAACAACCCAAGAACTTGTCCGCGGCCCGTAACGATCTGGAATTAACCATCGCACCCGCCACAAAGACTGCAGTAGAGACATCCGTGCAGCACCGCATCGCCAGTAATTCTTCCACGTAACAAGCTTGCTGCTCCCCTCTTTGAGAGGCATGTGCATTTAATTCTGGGGAATTGCCCGGAAGAGTCAATGCCCACGAATCCCCACCAAGTTCTGGCTCTAGACGCTGCAGCCCTTAGGATTTGATATCATCTACTCCAAGGATAATGAAAAAGGGAGTGCGCAGTTGTGGTGAAGACGGAAGACCCGTGCGCCCTTGCACGGCGCAGGGGCACTGCCGGGAGCTCCCGCCCCGGCCAGCGGATCCAAAGTGAGGAGACTCCTTCCCAGGCAAGGTGGGCCCCGCATGGCCTCACGCCAGGTGCTCACCGACCGGGAAAACCGACGGCGCGCTTGAGGGCATTGAAGGATGAGCCGTTATTGCAGTAACACACTGCGTTTCACAGTTTATCTCTAACAGATAAGGTGGTGCTACCTTAATAGATAAAAACTGTGTTGGGCAAAGCACTGTGATTTCATTCCGTGCTAAGCTCAGCTAATTTTACAGCATTGTCACTGGGATGCTTGGCACTCTTCGCTTGGGTTTACGTCATTCTGATGGGGCTAATAAGCAGGGTGCAGAAGTCAGTCATTTTCCTACCGCAGAAGCCTGGACGCCCGTGTCCCCTGTCCCACGAGGCGCCGTGAATCTCTGAGCTGGTACTTCCCGGTGTCACCTTCTTCATTTGATCTGACATGTTGTGCGTCTCCAAAACATCAGATAGCTCTGTGGTCAGCGGAGTTTTGTTTAGAATGACCGTTAGTTAAAACCAATTCTGCCATTTGTGTAGACGGAAGCCAAGATGAATTGTAACGCTAGGCTGGAATTTACTCAAGGGTGTTGCACATCAGCTTGCGTAATTTGCATAATATTGTTTGAATACTTGAATGAAACATACCCTTTCAGCTGCAGAGAATGGTTCAGGAAAATTGCTCGCCCGGCATAATCTCAGGTTCTCTGGGCTGGAAATAACAGTACACGTTCCTGGCAGGAAAGGTGGCAAAGAGGCTCGTGAGGACAGGAGTGGGGTCTTCTGCCAACCAATTAACCGGCTCTAAATGAAATGAAAGGTGATCGTCACGGGGACGATGGGGGGAGGGAAGGAAAGAGAAAATGGCAGAAAAGAAACTGCAGAGCAGTGGTTCTCAGTCAGGTCCCTGTGCCACTTGTTAGAAATGCAATCCTCAGGCCACTTAGACCCACTGGATCAGAAAGTCTGGGGGCTAGGCCTGCCGTCTGTGTTTCAAGAAGCCCCCAGATGATTCTGTTGACTCTAATCTGAGACTCACTTCTCTAGAGGTTGGTAGGTAGCAGAGGGCCAAAACCATGAACGCTGTGAGTCTCTCCATATTTATGTCTCTGGCATTTTCGAAGAAAGGGGGATCGTGCCCGGGGAGGGTCAGTACCGTCAGCTGGAGAAAAGTGGTTCTTCCCATGAACGAGGGCACGCGCTGTGGGGAACGCAGGAACATGGTGTGTCTCACAAGAAATCTCAGCTGTGGTTTAGAAACTCTGATGGTTGGGTAGGAGGATGAAGTCTTCCTTAAGATAAAGGTCATGACTCGGAAAAGAAAGGAAGATACAGGCAGTGGTCAGTGGCAAATTAGGGTGAGTGAGCTGTGTGGACCACGACCAGCCACCAAGAATAATGCACGGGTGCTTGGAGGAGACCAGAATCTAGAAGAGCCTCTCCTCCACACTTGCGTCTTCAACATTTTCTAAGAAGGTGAGGCTACGCTTCAGTCAAGTCAAGCAGCCTGATCATGTTTTAGTAACCTTTTTCCTGTGGCTTGATCTGTTCCCTGTCAAGGTTAATGGGATTTGTGTTCGAACAATAGACTGTGACAAGGGATGAGTTTCATGTCAGAAAGGATAGGAAGAACACATTCAACAGAAATTCTGTTGAGAAATTAAGGATAGAGAGGAGATGTGTACACGAAGCTATAAAAACACTCGCTAGAGGACAGGACTTCAGGTTCCACCTCAAAGAAGAAGCGAGAGACCTGAGTCTATAATTGTCAGGAAGCAGTCACTAGGAGTCCCCTTTGGTCATTCAGAATGAACCACATCCCACCAACCTCATTTCCTTTTGGAGGAGGGTTACTGAGTTGATAGATCCAAATATTATAGTCATTCTGTAGCTTGATTCCCACTCATTCATTCATTTTCTAATTCACGCACTAAGCACCTTTGTGGCTAAGATGGGGAGATACAGATTGGATGACAGGATAATTAGATGGGTTCCCAGGGCTTGGCTTCACCCAAAGAGTGTAACTTGCCTGATACACCACCACTTGGAGGATAATTCCAGATGCAAAACCCATCATTCTCCTGGGCTTTTCTTGGTCAGCACCTCTACTGGCGACTTGGAGGGAACAGAAATGGCATGCGCATCAAATATGCAGGGGTCACGGCTCAGAGGGGATAATTCGTGTATTCTATCCCCAGATCAGAAGTAAAAAATAAATTGCTTTCTTAGATTGATGGTTGAAATCAAACCGAACATAAAAGAAATCAAGTTGGGACGTGAAAGGTATGAGGGAAAATACTTCAGTTACGCACACACACCCCAGTCATGTGACAACAAGACGGGGAGACAGGACTTGCCAACAGTCACCATAGAAAGTCTCAGGGGATAGACGAGCGCAGACCCGAGGAGGACTGAGACCATAATCTTCGTCTGTACAGACCGTATGTTTCCGCATCAAGGCAGATCGCGGTGCCAAGGAATCCTGTCTGGCTGGATGCCACTTGGGCACTTGGAGCACTGAGATCGGCTCCAGGTGCCTCAACGTGAGGGGTGGGGAGAAAACCAAGGCTTCTCGGAGGAGGAGGCCGGTATAGAGTGGGCAGTGAGTGCTCCCTCAATCCTGCCGCATGGGAAACAGAGAAACAGGATGTCCACTTGGCCCATAGTAGTAAAGCCCAACTGGACATTCCTGTGATTTTCAAATAGTCTAACAGCTGTGTGGGGGGGGGACCCTTTACCCAGGAGGCAGATGGGCATCACTGGTCAGAAGTCGTGGAAGGAGAGGTTCCAGTTGAGCATGAGGGAAAGCCTCTTTGCCACACACGGCAGGGGTTCAGCGCGACCTGAACGGCGGGAACGTGGAGCTGGAAGCAGTGCCGCCGGTAGATGAGGGGCCACCCATCTGGGTGCTGTGGGTGAACCATGTGGCCTCGGTGGCCCTTTCCTCTCCTCCTCTGTCTGCAGAACTCTGTCTGCACCGTCAGTAGGGCCATTTGTATGGCCCTTGCCTCTGCGAAGCTTCACAGAGGAAGGATTCTTTGACAGAACTCCGGCTGTCATAATGTCATCGAACAGAACCGTGATGCCGAGTCGACTGTACGTACTGGAGTACGTGTCCATGCCTCGGTACCTCCTCAGGTGCCTGCCCAGGTGTGGGGTTGGTGCGTGAATGGAATGGAGTAGGAAATCCGGAAATGGACTCGGTTGCACGTGGAAATTTAGTACCCAGTAGAAGTGGCATCTTGCAAGAGTAAACAGAGACCGGCTTTTTGATAAGTAGTATTGAGATAAGTGGATTCCTCTGTGGGAAAAGATGAAGCTGGGTCCACTCCCTACACCGAATTCAAGGGTGCATTCCAAACAGACCGGAGATGTCCATATTAAAAACGGAACCCGCAGAAGTACCAGAAAAGAAAAACCAGCGAATTCCCCTGTGACCTAGGAGGGGGGGGGGGGGGGGATATTCTCTATTATTCACAATCTGGAAGCAATAAATGGAAAAAAATGATAAATTTGACTACATAAAATGTTTAAATAGCTAAAATATTCTGTATACCAAAAAATACAATAAGCAGAGGGGGGAAAGATACAGAGCAGACAAAATTATCTCCCAGACAAGTTATTAGCTGCACATTAAGCTCTGTCAAGAGCCTCTAAAAGAGAGAAGTAATAGACCAATATGCAAAAGAAAGAAGTCAAGAAATAAGAAAATAGAATCAACAGCAGTGCAAATGCCCTTAGCCCCGTGAGAAGATGCTCCCTTCTACCAATGAGAGGAGCACAGAGTGAAGCTACACAGAGACACCGTTTCTCGCCTGTCATTTTGGTCAAAATGTGAACATTTGACAATGTCCTGTGATAAGGCTTGAAAGAGGGGCACACTTCTTCACTGAGAATGCAGCGTGATACAAACACGGAGAGGTCGATCGGCGCCCGACCCTGCATGCCGCGACTAGTGGGAGGAGGGTCCCCGTATCTCCTCCCAAAGCGTGTATGGATTACAGGGGGAAAGGATAACTCTGCTGAGGCCCAACCTGGCAGCAGGTGGTTACAGGGAACCTCCCCGGCGATGGCACAGATCACAATCGTGCAGAGAGGACTCGAGGGGAGAACGGAGCACACCGCTGTGCTCCTCCTTCCTAAGATCCATAGCTGGAGCCTAACCGAGAAGAAACATCGGACGAACACAAACTGACGTGACAGATGAGCCTGCAATAAATATCCCAAGATGTCCAGGCCACGAGAATCGAGGAGAAATTGAGCTCCAGGCTGAAGACTGAAGAGACAGGATTAGTAAAGGCAGCACAGGATCTGGACCGGACCCTACCGCCGCAGGGGACCCCACGGGAGAAGCCGGAGGACCTGACGACGAGGTATGCTTCTGGTATCTGGGTTTCCGTGGCTGTAGGGCGGTGAGGTGGTGAGTGTCCTCGTCTCCGGGAGCCACACGGCACGGATTTGGGGAGGGGGAGGGGCTTACCTTGGTAGCTCGCTATGAAACGATTTTGAAAAAAGTCTTTGTATAATCTCTGAAAGCGTCGGACATTTCAAAATGGAAATTACCTGTCTCGTTTAAAACTATTACGAATTCCTTTTCGTCTTCTACCCCAAACGGATGGGACTTCTAGTGCCAATAACTGGCAGAGTGTCCACTCTCCGCTTTGTAGAAAGTTACTCCAGTGAGACAGATAAAAAAATGGAGCAGCACGTACCTTAGACGGTCCACCTCAGCGCTAGAGGTTCTGGAAGGACCAGACCTACCGAAACGTCTGTCAGCAGCGTCCTGGGGGAACAAACCAGGCACGGAAGCCATTCTGCAGCCGTAAGAAAGGAAGGCGGGCGTTCCTAGAATAGCCCCTGCAGGGAAAAGGGGGGCACAGAAATAGGTACCGGGCGTCCATCAACTTTGACACCATGTATCTATTGTATCCGTTTATAAAACTCAATTTTAAGACACTTATAAAAAGTTCTAAAAAACTGAAGGCAAAAATTTAAAAAATGAATATGAGCGCATATTGAATTGGTGGCATAACCAAACAGAAAGCAGTGACTTCAGGTCTCTTTAAAACATGGTCATTTGACTGTATGTCCCTAGCAGGATATACTCTAGGTGAAAAAAAAAAAAAAAAAAAGAAGACGGGAGGGAGGGAGAAAGGTCTACAACTGTTTTCAGCAGTCACGTGGTGGTGGTGTTGAGTTTGGGTTTTAAGGCAATTGCATGAGCATTACGAGGTAAAGCAAGTAAGTATCATGTCGATGTTATTAGGAATGGAGATTTTTATCAAAGAAACTGAGTTTGAAATAGTAGTATGATGTTTTACCTTTAAAAAAAAAAGAATTTTTTAAAAGGCCTAGAAATAGGAACCAACCCCCTCACACTGAGCTTCCCAGGAACCACAAAAATAAACGGGCTTTCTTGGATAAATAAATGGATGCTTCCAGGTAAGTTATCCAGCAGGTAGCCCATAAGGTGAGCCTGTGAGATCTGGAGAGCTCAAAAAGGAAAGAAAGAAAGAAAGAAAGAAAGAAAGAGAGAAAGAGAGAAAGAGAGAGAGAGAGAAAGAAAGAAAGAAAGAAAGAAAGAAAGAAAGAAAGAAAGAAAGAAAGAAAGAAGGGAGGGAGGAAGAAAAGAAAAAAAAGAAAAAAGAAAAAGGAAAATGAACTATCAAATGCCAGGGAGAACTTGTCAGAAAGACTCAGGCCCACCTGGCGAGACTCCCACGAGTTAAACATGGGAAAATATGAAAATCATGAAAACTAATAATAATAAAACTGCAGTGAAGTGAATGAAAGGTTTCAAATACATTTTAGTCCATGGATTCCTAATAGTATTTCTTTAAAGCCTCTCTGGTCACCTTTGGAGAATGTAAAGGAAACTATTATGTGGTGAATTTGTATAAACCTTCCCAATCAAAAATCTCAGGATGTATAGTGAGATGCTTGACCTTGATGAATGAACGTAACACTTTTAATATCTGGTTTTACTCCTTGGATGGCTCCATTTAGACTGCATGCAGACTTTTAACCTCTTCAAACACGTGGAAGTTACCGTTGACGAGAAGTATTTGTACAAGTAGGTGGTTGCACGTGTTTGAAGATAATTTATTACTCTCTCCACCCAGTTAGGAGAAACTTCTTCCTTGCCATTAACCGGAATGCAGATAATTCAGCCTCTTTAAATTGCACTTTACGGGCATAATTTCTTTAGGCTAAGAGCTCTTCCTTTTATTTCTTTGACAGACATAATGTTGAACATTTTTTTGTGATGAGGTGAACGGATTGGATTCTGAGCAAATGTTTTTCCTATCAAGTATTTCAAAATAATGGGCATTTCTATGGATCTACACAGAAGTTGTTGCCAGTCTTAATATTTTTCCTTCAGAGTTCAAACGCTGACTCCTTTAGAATTATAAAATCGATCCCATATCGCCAGTGCACAGTTTTTAACTCCGTAACCACGCGGAGTTTCTTCTTTGAACCCATACGTGTCAGGATACTTCGGCAAGATCTCGGCAGTTCTCCACAGTGTCCGTCTGCTCAGGTGCTGAAAAATGTCAGTTAACTACGCCATTGTTGGGGCCCATAACTCATCCTTCAACAAATCTTCAAAGGGAGGCCCAGTCAGTAAAACTAATGACAGTGATCATAACTGCTTTGTTCAGTTCACACACTCTTGCAAGACCCTTCTTTCGGACAAGCCCGTAGGCTTCCACCTGGAATTGAAACGGGAAACAGGGAAGTCCCCGTTTTCGAGGAATGCTATCACAGGACAAATGGATGGCATGTCAGATGGCCCAGAGACAAACTTAGCCCAGGTCATTAAACCAGAAAAGTTTCCGTCACAGATTGATGAGTGCTGATATTTCAAACCTCGCCTGACGTGTAGCGTTATCTTGAATCCCTCGAAAGGAAAGCTTCTGTCAAAAGGGATGCCATTTTTTTTCTTTCACAAAGCAACAACAAAAAAAAGGTGGGACTGTAGCATGCTTGAATTTTATTAGATTTACCATTCTGACAGCATCATTCAGTGCGGCATTCGGGGGGGGCTACAGGCCACCACTTACAGAGAATTTCTCTGTGAATGAAACAATGGATTTCTGGAATCTCAGGCTTTTCAGATTGAATTTTGCAGTAAAATCTTTATACCCTTCTTTTGGCTTTGGTATACATCACTTACAAATGTGTTCTTTGATACATATAAATACACATTTATTCCTAGCATCCATTTAACTGTGACCATTCCGTCCTTCCTAGCATGTCTGCTATGTGTGCGGTATACTGTGGTGCCCCCCGCCCAGATCACTTCCTGTCGGGGACACGCCTATCACCAGTGCCGGCACCCTGCGGGCTCAGGGCTCACTGCTGTGACCCTCCTGGAACTGCCCACTGCTTCACTCAAGAGGACCCCCCCCTCCCATGGTCAGCCTGTGGCTAATGGCTCGATGCTCTGGGCATGGGAAAGCCTAGTCCCTTGGCCTCAGTTTGGGACAACAGCTTAGATCAGCCGAGGCCTCACTAGCTGCCATCTCGAAGAGCATCTTCTCATGAGCTGTCCTCACTTCCTCACCTCCTTCTAGGTGTATCCTCTGAGCCCCCATAAGGCTTAATACAGGGAATGCTTCTTCACAAACAGGGACACTCAATCTAACTCAAGTATGTATTTTTACAACAAAGTAACGTTCTACCCATCTCTTTTGAAGGAGTCACTCGGGACGTTTTGCTTTAATAATGTTCTGGACTAAGTTTGTCTCTCTCTGGGTCATCCGACATATCATCCACGGCTTCTCACAGTGCCATTCAAGAACAGAACCTTTCCTATCCCCCGTGCATCATCGGTCTCAGACTCGTTGCTGACAGTTTGCACTCAGTCTGGCAAGAAGAGTGATTCTGGGGTTGCAGGAGAATTGTTGGCTTTCGCTCTCAAGTGCAGGACGACGAAACCAGCTTCTTGAACTTGATCTGATACGGTTGCAACCAAACTCATAAATACCCTTCCTTCCCATTGTGTAGCTACAGGCAATTTCCCCCTTGTGATCTTTTCTGTGTAAGATCAGTGCTTTGGGGAAAGGGGTTGCTGCAATCTGCCTGGTATTGTCACTTCATCACATTCCTTTCCCATCACGTACTAAATTTCGGCTGAAGAAGGAGAAGATTATCCGAGCACACATCTCAATTTCCAATCATTGCCATGACATTCCTCGGGTAGAAAGTTCTTTTACTTTCTGAGTAGGTGGACCTAATGACTCCCATTAACCAGAAAGTTGTTCGTTATGCTGGTGAAGTATGTCTCTGTAAATATAAAATAGTGTTAATAATATAGATGTGAACAATTGTAATAAATATTATATACTTAATACAAAGTACATAAAATGGACTGTAGGTCTTAATGACTTCAGAAATCAACTTTTCATAAAAGTTTTGTTACATGCATTCTTAGGAATGTTTGCAAATGAACTGAGTTGAAAAATCAAAAAAAAAAAAAAAGAAGCCTGCATAGGCAGTATTGACATTCATTTCTATTTGATTAAAGAACTAAAAATCTGAAAAATTCATGACATATAAATATTAACTGTGTATTCTATCCCAAATATTTCAAGAAGTCAATTACTTGGAGCAGTAAAACTCTGTAGTCTTCTTTAATGAGTTGATTTATTTATGTAGCTTATTATTTTAAAACATTTTTCCATTTCTAAAATTAGTAGACTCATTTTGAAATCCATCAAGAATCCACTCTTGCTGAATTTACATGACTAACCAGGAAGAAGGGAAGGGAAGGAGGGAGAAGGAAATTTCTTTAAGATCAACCCAGGGTGGTGCATTTGTTAGTCAGTGAACTTCACTGACAATCACTCGCCCACAACCCAGAGTTCACATTAGGGTTCGCTCTCGGTGCATACACTCTATGGGTTTTGATGACAGTATGGTGACCCGTGTCCGTTACAACCTCACACAGAGTGGTTTCCTTGCCCTAAAATCCTCTGTGCTCCACTTTCTTCACATCCCTCCCTCCCCTCTGACATGCGCCGACCTGACTGCCTCCGTGGTTTTGCCTTTTCCAGAATGTCACGTGGTTGAAATCGCACAGTATGTGGCCTCTTCAGTCCGGCTTTTTTCACTTAGCGACGTGCAGTGCATACATGGGTATAGTTTTCGAGTGTAATTCAACAGTTGTAAGTGTTTCTGTGGCTGCAGACCGCAGTTTGCCACTCTGAAAAATTAACAGACGGCAGTAACCTGGGCGCTGGTGTGGCCCATCCCAGGCGCCTGACGGGCCCTGCAGCGCCTCCTGCTGGCCCACTCCAAGAACCATACCCCCCCCTCCCCCGCCATTGCGTTATCCCACCACAGACTTTTCCGTAGCAGATAAATTCCTGTTTCTAAAACTCCTGTGGTTTTTTGTTTCACATGCCGGAGTCATTCGGTGCCCTTGGGTGCTGGGTGCTCACGACAGAGATCCTCGTCCTTGGCTGTGAGAATCGAGACAGTGCTGAACGGCTTGAAGCTGTGTTGAATTGAAGACTGAGAACATACTGGGTTCAGTGCTGGGGGAATTATCTAGAGAAAATGTATTTTTTTTTTTTTTGAGCAAGGAAAACCACAAAAGAAAAAGAAGTGTGGAAAACCACACTTGTCACTTTATCAAACCTCTTCAAGGCCTGCAGTTAGGGACAGGAAAGGAGGACACTTCACATGCTAATTATCTGGGGAGAAAATGCCCCTGAGGCCTTATTGGGAGCAGTGGGAGGCCACAGCTCCCCTCAGATCTCCTGTGAAGCCTGCAGACAGGTCCCAGCCACCGCCCTCGCCCTCCACCCGGAAGGTCTTTCAGCCTCTATTGGAAGCTGTGTCGAGAAAGATTTTCTGGCTGTAGCTCTTTCTCTCACTTGAGAGGATTTTTTATTCCACTGTCCGTGAACGTGTGAGGCATTTCCGGCGACAGTAATTAGGGCGGCAGGGAGCCTATGGATGCCCAGGAGAACTGCTGAGTTTGTGGATGGAGCCCGGGGTGGGCGAGAAGAAGGAACCTGAGGCTCCAGAATCTCCGTCCCGTGACTTTGGGGTGGAAAGGGCGTCCGGCTCCGTGAGCTTCGGTGCAAGGGTGTGGCACGAGCCATCCTTACCTCCTGACTTTGCGTGACTCCAGGTGAGAGAGCCTGGGCAAGACAGAACCGCGTCCTTGATTGGGTCACCCCAGGGCCCCCGGGGCCCGTGGTGCTGAGACCACGGTGGACCCCAGAGACACGCTGACCTTGGGGTGACCAGCCCAAACCAGGAAAGCATGAGCCTCTCGGGGCAATGATCATGTTGTCCCCAAAGCACTGCAAAGACGCAAGATGTCCTCTGAGGACACCAGGAACTCATTGCTCATTTAATTTATGCAAAATCCCAGTTCTTTGCAAGTGTTATGTTCTAGAGAACATCACAACGTTGGACAGGAAGGCTGTATGGAGTCTCAGTCCACGAAACCTCAGCACTGAGCCTGCGTCCAGAGAGCGCGGCTTCCGGGAGAAAAGCGCAGTCGCTCGGTGCTCTTCTCCTCCCAGCCGCTCCTTTTCTTCCCTCCTCCTCACCCATCTGGGAGTCTGTCCTTTATCCCTCCGTACAGACTGTTGACATTTTATGGGACTCTCAGCAGGTGAGATTAGAATCTATCCCCTGCCAACTGTTTTCTACGTGTCCCCTCTTTCTATTTCCTCCTTTTCTATTTCTTTTGCCTGCCTGCTCTGGGATTAATTAGCTGTTTTTGTATCTACATTGTTTGTTTTTTTTTTCCCTCGCTTGTCTTGTTCTGTATCTCTTTTCACACTCACATAGTGATTGCTCTGGAATTTAGAATCTATATCCTTAGTGAATTACAGCTTCTCTTGAAGTGCAGCCCGTGCATAACGTGAGAACTTCACCAACAGATGCTTCCGGCGCCACCTTCCCACCTTTCGTGCCGTCGGGGCCGTTCACTTCACTCTTACCCACGTTACAAGTCCCGAGAAAACGCGGCTCTTGTAGCTTTAAACAGTCAACTCTATTTGAGAGTGAGTCAAAATAAGGAAAGAAATCGATCTACTTTCATTTGAACCGTGTCTGGAAATCATTTCTCCGCGTAGACGTGCGGTTTGGGTGTCCACTGGACAGCACATTCCCCCAGCATCTCTCGTAGTCCGGGTCTGCTAGTAATGAATTCTCTCCATTTTCGTCTTCCGGAAGACATCTTTATGATGCTTCCACAGGACAAGAACCCCGGGACGATAGGTTTTCCCATCGGTACTTTAAACATATCATACTCCATTGCCTTCTGGCTCACGAGAAGGCCGTTGCAATTCTCTCCTTCGTGTATCTGTCTGTCCGTATTGAACTTGTCTGGGCATCGGCACCAGCCAAGTCCTCCGTCCTCTGGCCGCTGGCGACTCATTAGGAAGTTTAGCTGAGTTTCCCTTACCCGGCTGTACGGTGTCCCCGATGGTGCTGCCCTGCTGTGTCACCGGTGAGCCGGCCCTCACACTCTGACCCGTCAAGAGGCCTGTCTTTTCTTAATGTTCCAGACCAGCGGGTTGTCCTGTCGACCTCGGCTTTCTGTGGGCTCAAGGAAAGTTAAGATTTTGTAGTTAGTTCAGCTTTTTCTTATTCCTGGATGTGAGGTTCTTCCCAGCTTTCTGCATCCTAGGCACCGCGACCCCCCTGGGCGCTTTTAATCCACAAATGCTGAGTGAGGAACGGGACCGTGGACTTGGTGGCTGGTGGAGGGAGGGTCTGAGATCTAGCGCAGCCAGGGTCCGGAGCAGATGGGAAGAGAGTGTGACTTGTAGAGCCCAGTTGAGGGGCTTGGGCAAATTTTAGGCGTTTTTATTTCTGCCTAACGAGATGAGCTTTCCCAGAGGAGAATAATGAGAGATCACGGTGATCTTTCAACAGGACCATGTTCTGTTCCCACATGTTCTGGGCCAGGAGACTATGGTCTTTGTTTCTTTACCTTGAGCCAAAAGGTCCTTTCAGTTTCTGTGTCTTGTTTCTGAAACAAGCAACCTTCCTTTGCAGAAAGTTGGATGTCACCCCCAGGGTGCTAGTCCCCTCCTTCGAGGCCGCTGGGGTTCTCATCCTCCACCGGCTCGCCAGGTCACATCACTGCCTTTTCCGCAACACTTCTGATTCCCCCATTGCCTACTGTATACGTGATCAACCACTGGGTTCGGCACAGGAGGCGATGCCCAAAGCAACCTAATCCACTTCCTCAGCCACACTGCCCCTGTGCACCCCATGTTTCACCACGCTCACTGTTTTCTCACAGTGCGCCAGAGATTTCATAAACACCAGGCCTTGCGTGCTCCATTTTCCGGGCGGAGAGCGCCTTTCTCAAGGCCCGTCCTTTTGGACCTAGTCCAGATGCCTCCTGACTTGAAGGCTTCCGTGCTTTCCTAGGGCGGAGTCTGCCCCGTGCGTCTCGGGCTCCAGGGACCGATTTGCCTGTATCCGTCAAATGAGTATCTCCCCTAGAATGTGACTTCCTGGAAGGCAGGCCATTTGGCACGTATATAGCTGGTCAATAACAGAAAGACAGCAAGAGTGGAAAATCTTAAAAATGGTGGTCCCGTAACAGACCAAGAGAGATTTAGCCTCCAAATGAATGAATAATCCATATGGGAAGGGGTGCCTTTTTTTTTTTTCAATACGAAGGATAAATGGGCTTGAAACATAGTGGTGTCTAAAGGGGGAGGGGCTTCTAGATGAAACCTTGCCTGAGTCTCACACGCCAAGTAACCAAAAAAGAAACCAGAGAAAGCTTTCATTAGCTATTTATCTCGGGATTCCTGGGAAAGCGTCACCCGTGGAATGAGATGATCCAGTCCACTTCTCCGCCTATGCCTTAAAGAATTCTCCAGAAGAAAATGAGAAATAGCCTAGTTCTTTTTCTTTGTGATGCCACTATTAGCCTCCAAAAACATTCATCACACTTCGCTCTTCTCGATGGCATAATTGCCTGTGAATCATGAATGGCAGCTCAGGGTGTCTTTCTCTTCTCTTCTCCCTACTGTGCTCCTGCTGTTTGCCCTGCTGTCCTCCACGACCGCCCGGGAACAGTGCCTACCGCACCCCCCCAGAATGTGCAGACGGACGCTGTGAATTCCACAACCATCCAGTTCCTGTGGAACCCGCCACCTCAGCAGTTCATCAATGGCATCAACCAGGGATACAAGGTACCCGGACCTAGCTCAGAACCCTGGGTGACTGTCGTGCTGTGTTCTGGTCTTGTGGGCTGCCCACCCCTCATCTCATCAAGAACCCATTGCACCAAGCTACAGTGTATGTCGACCTTGGTCGGGGCTGGGGGGTGGTCAGCATTTATCCAAGGTCTTATCACTTCTACTGGTTCAGGAACTCAAATTGTTAGTTTTCAAGAGGACGTTTCAGATGCAACAGAGTAATTTCTTTTGAAAAAAGCCATTCGTTTTAAAATTACCAGTGGAAAACCTATCTCGATTGATTAGAATCAGCATTTGTACAAACCACTTCTTCCCGGCAAGGAGTCCTCTCAGAAGAACAAAGGGCACTGGACGCAAGTGAATGATATTTCTATCAAGTAAGGGCATTTATTCCTTCCCCCTCTGGATTTAAGGGAGAGTTCTGTTTATAGAACCGAGACCAGAGAATTTAGGACACCTACCTGGACTGAAGTAGAGACACAGACCGATCCCCACCATCCAACCTCCTTCTGTCCTTAGCTACCAGAATATATTACCTTCACAGGTGTATTTGGACATAACTTCCCAAAGTATAGTTCATCTTGCCGACTAGATCAGCTTCTAGCTGGCCCGGGGTCCTGTGTTAATTTTACCTACAACGTATTCACAGGTGTTCTGCATTAGAAGGTAGACTTACGGAAGATCTTCATGGGGAAGGGACTCCACCTAGTCCGCTCGAATTCTTGGTAATTTCAGATTCGGAGGGTATTAGTTCCTTAGACACATGGTTCCCTTTTTTTCCCCATTTGGATTCAACTTACAAAAACACTTTTTGGTTTTCACTACATGGCAGATGTAGCTAGAAATTTGTCCTGCCTTTTCTTCTTTTTTTTTCTTTTTTTTTCTTTTTTCTCTTCTTTTCTTTTCTTTTTGATTCCCCAGAAGAATCTACAGTCAGAAGCTTTTTTGAAAGAAAATCATAATGATCAGATCAACCAAGATGATTTTGCCTCCTTGGCTTTCCTGTCAGGTCTTATTGGCAAGACCAGAGCGTTCATTCGATGGCTCGACGTCGGTTTGATCTCTATAAATACGCTTTGTGTCCTGAGGCAGGTCAGCCTTCAGACCTGATTAGCCCTGCAAATGTTTGGCGTCACAGGAATTAGAAGTCCCACTCATACATGATGTTGCCCGCATGTGAAAACAACATCCCTTAGAATATGTAGATGCACTATTTTTCTTTAAAACTGTAATCAACCTCCTAAAATTCTTTTCAGAAAAGCAGTGTGACATAAATCACAAATAATTAAGATTCATTCCCATTGAATCAGGGGGTTTCTTTTTGAGCCAGAGTAGGTGACTATCTGGAAATAATATTTGTGTCCGTGTCTCGTTGTACTAAGTTGAAGAAAGATGGTGTCGTCTTTATTGCTTAGTGTCTGAAAACACGTACATCCCGCATCATCTTTAAGTGAAGCGTAAGTGAAAGTTTGAGGAATGTCGGTTATTTCAAATTGAGTTAAAGTAGAGATTTTATTTATATGGACATGTATCAAATACATACAAATATATGATCTCAACAATCTACGAGATGTCTCTTAAAGTCAGTATGTTTAAGTGGGACTCTAAAACGTTAGACTTACAGAGTTTCTTGATGGTGACGTGGCTTTCTTTGAAGTTACGTCAACCACAAAATAAGATTCTGATACAGACTTGAGAATGAAGACATACAATTAAAAAGGATTTCTTTCTCACCCTGTCCTGTCCCAGCTTCTGGCATGGCCCGCAGAGATCCCGGAGGCCATCACTGTGGTCACCATTGCGCCAGATTTCCATGGAGCCCACCACGGGTATATAACGAACCTGAAGAAGTTCACTGCCTACTTCACATCAGTTCTGTGTTTCACCACTCCGGGGGACGGGCCTCCAAGCACACCTCAGCTCGTACGGACTCATGAGGACAGTGAGTACCCATCTGTCGTGGTCGCACCAGCAGCCAAAGTCAGCCCTCCAGGAGGCCCGACCGCTGTCTCGTCCAGCGCTGGGCGGGGCCCACGGAGGGTCATCAGGAACCTCCATGTCCTCAGTGTTCAGGGTGCATGTGCTCTAGGGAGATAGTCAGTGGAAAGTAATGGTAATGAGTGGTGGAAGGCGGTCCCTGGGATTGGGAGCCTGGCGGGCGGACAGAGCTCAGAGGGAAAGAGAAACAGTCTGGTCTCAGCCCTGTGGTCAGCATTTCATCTTGCTGGTCCTCTCTTCCCCCAGATTTCAACTTCCAACCCCTTTATCTTCTAGAATGCCCTGCCAGGCCTCCCAGCCTGCGTCTTCCCTGACGCTCCCCAGGGCATCTCACCCTGGGCCCCTCTGAGCACCTTGACTCGGTGTTGTCTCTATCCAGTCAGTTCACACCAACTCCTGCTCTGTCCTCAGACCAGATGACACTGTGGAAGGCATTATATGGAGAAGTCACCTGAGAAAATGACCACACGTGTGCACAAAGACACCGACATAGGGAGGCTCACTGCAGTTATTTGCAACTGCAAAAAAAAAAAAAAAAGAAGAAAAACATTCAGATATTCCAGAGGGGTGTAATTGAAAAACTTATGGAATGACAATATACTAAATATTTCGTCAGTATTAAAAAAAAAAGTTTAGAGAGAAAATGGTCATGATCTAATGATAAGTGAAAAAATAATATACAAAACTGTATGAGATCCAAATTTTATAAAAACATTGTATAAAACTTGTATAAAACTCCATGAGATAAGAAAAGACCTTGAAGAAAATACGTCACATTTTTTTTAATGTTTTATTTATTTTTGAGACAGAGAGAGACAGAGCATGAACGGGAGAGGGTCAGAGAGAGAGGGAGACACAGAATCCGAAGCAGGCTCCAGGCTCTGAGGTGTCAGCACAGAGCCCGACGTGGGGCTCGAACTCACGTACCGCGAGATCATGACCTGAGCCGAAGTGGGACGCTTAACAGACTGAGCCACCCAATATGTCACATTTTTGACAGTTATTATCTCTATGTGGTGTGATTAGGAGTTTATTTTACATTTTTGTTTGGATTTTGCCACATATCTCATTTCTACAGTGAGTGTGTCCTCTGTTTATAAGGACAGTTGAAACTAGTAGACATTTAAGACAGTGTCACCCAGGGCTGCCACTCGTCTGTCCTCCAGCTCAGGGTGTGGCCGGCCCCCTATTCCACCGATGACCCCGATGGGCATTGTGGCGGTGGGGTTCTGACCTCCCTGCTCCTTGTGACCTCAGCCTCTGCAGTTCTCAGAGGCAGCATTTATAGGGGTCAAGGCCGTCCAAAATGAGCTTCCTCCTCCTAGCTGCCATCTCAGAATCCTGTTCACACCCCAGTTCTTCTCTCGGAGGATGAAGAGTCTGACCATTTCTCAGATCTCCCTCATCCCTCCCTGACTGCCCTGACCCGCTGAGCTCCCAGTGAGCTCATTTCCTTCCCAGATAAACGATTACGTGGCCCTTAACCTGTCACACTCTCCATAACCCGGCTCTCACTCCACCCTGTGACTGTGACTACCTTGCGGGTTCAATTCTGCAGGTGCCTCGACTGCATGGAGTGATAGGATTATGGGATTTGTCTTTTCAGCGAGTGGACAGATAACGGTGGATTGATTTGCAAATGTTGAGCCACGCTTGCACACTTGGAGTAAATCCCACTTGGTCACAGTTTGTAATTATTTTTTATGTTGTTGGATTCTGTTTGCTGATACTTTGTGGGTGATGTTTTTGCATCCAAGTTGATGAGAGATACTGGTCTGCAGTTTTATTTTCCTGTACTTAATGTCTGCCTGGTTTTGGCGTCAGGGAAATGTGGGCCTCATGAAATAAATTTGGTTGTGTTCTCCCCCTCTTCCACTTTCTAGAAGCAATTGCATAAAATTGGTGTCAATCCTTCTTTAAATGTTTGGTAGCATTTTCCAGTGAAATCCTCTGGGCCTGGAAATTTCTTTTGGGGGAGCGTTTCAGTTTCTCCCATGGTTATACTACTGTTCAGTTGTCTGTTTAATCTTGGTTTGGTGTCAGTATCTGTGATTTTCACGTGTGTGGATGTCACACTCCTGGCGGTAGTCCCTTCTTCCATGGCTGCAGGATATGTCATTGTGTTCCTTGTTCATTTATGATAGTGGTGTTCTCCTTTTATATTTCTGTCATTCTTCCTAGAGATTTATCAATTTTGTTGATTTTTTTCTTGAGGAACCAACTTCTTGTTTCATCGAGTTTTCTCTAATGTTTTCCTATTTTTGGTTTCGTTGATTTCTGCTGCTAATATTTCCTTCCTTCTGCTTGCTTTGGGTTTATTTTTTGATCTTTTTTTTTAAATTTCTTGATGTGGGTAAACTGTGGATTTAAACTCATTTCTATTATAAACAG
This sequence comes from Lynx rufus, assembly GCF_022079265.1. Taxonomy (NCBI): domain Eukaryota; kingdom Metazoa; phylum Chordata; class Mammalia; order Carnivora; family Felidae; genus Lynx; species Lynx rufus. The sequence goes on from NW_025814842.1 coordinate 3,246,027, forward strand.
TCGGTGCTATAAATTTTCCTCCCCACGCTGCTTTAGCTGCATCCCACATACTTTGATATATCGTGTTCATATTTTGCTATAGTGTGTTTCATTTTCATTCAGTTCTATGTATTCTTATTCCTTTTGAGACTTCCTCTTTGGCCCACGAATTATTTAGAAGTGTACTATTTAGTTTCCTTGTATTTGGAGATTTTCCTGTTGCCTTTCTGCTACTGATTTCTAGCTAGATTCCATTATGGTCAGAAGGCACACTTTGTACAATTTCAATTCCTTTAAATTCATTGAAGTTTGCTTTATGGCGCAGCACACGGTCAGTCTTGGTAAATGTTTCATCGCAAGTGCTTGGAAAGAATAATGTGCATTCTTCTGTGGAACCTGCTTTTCAGCTGCAAATGTTATGCAGCCCTCCCCCCCCCCCCCCCCCCGCCCTCAGAGTTTAGGATTAAAGGAGAACGTTGATCGCGTTTAGCTCTTTCATTTAAAAAAAGGATGTGTGCCTATCTCATCAAGTCTTGTTCGTACTGTAATTATATCATAATTAAAGGCTGATTGACTGGTTCATTCATCCATCTGTCCCACACAGAAACAAGTCTGCACACTTAACATTCACGTGTCTGTGGAATGCCCACCATGTGCGAGGTAGCCAGCTGGGTGTCGCAAGGGTTACAAAGATAAGTCAGCACAGCCTCTGCCTTTGGAGCTTACGGCCTAATAGGACATGAGGGACGTGGCTGAGGCCAGTGCCACTGAGGAGGGAGGTCTGGGGAAGGGGCTGCAGGTGCCTAGCAAAGAGGGACAGAAAATAGGTGGGGCGTGGGGTAAGTCTTGTGGAGGAGGTGACAGTTTGACAGCTGAGCTTCTCACGCAGAGAATGGCTGAGGCCACTCCAGGGAGGAGAAATAGAACCGACAGTGGTAAGGAGAGTGTGCGAGCGTGACAGGGTATGACGTGTTGGGTGTGGCTGCAGTGCAGCACGGGGCGGGGGTGGCGGAGGGAATGAGCTGGGAAAACTAGCTGGGGGCTGACCCAGAAGAGTCTCGACCGCTAAGTTCAGGCACTTGGACAAAGACGTTCCGGGTATTGGGGAACCACAGGAGGTTCTCCATCAGGGGTGCTATTTGAACAGATCTGTAGTTCTAGAAGCTCTGTCTGGGGGTCTTGTGATGGTTGGACTGGAGGTATGGGTGAAGGATGCTGGGAAGAAGGCACGAAATTACAAGAGCCCACCTCCAGGCTGTGGAGACCAGGGGCAACGGATCCTGAAGAGGTGTCACGGGGAGTTTGGGTGCTCATTAATACAGGGGGACTCGTTAATAGAGGGGTGGAAAGAATCACCCAGGACGGCCTAACATGCTGAGTTTGTGTGACTGTCGATGAAGAAGCCGGCAGTGAAGATGTGGAAAAGTGGTCTGGGGTGAGGACGCGGGGCTGGACTGGGACACACCGGGTGTGCAGTGGCTGTGGGGCATCTGGGCCCATGTGGCCGATGGGCAGCGGAGGGGCATCTGAAGTGGACTGGGGAGGGCTGGCAGTTCGCAATTGTGACCTTACTTTCCGAGAAAGAGTTAGGGAAGGTAACTGAATATGTGGTCTATGCACAGATGGAAACGTTTGATGTCAGTTCTACCCCAGAGTGTCTGTGCTGTAAGATCCCAGGCAGTTAAAGCCACCTAAGCACATGAAGTCACTCTAAGGATCGGGTGGGCAGATTGTGGGGCGGGGGTTAAAACAAGGGGGAAGCCACTGGGCTCTAGCCCAGTCACGCGGGGCCTGTAGGTTTGGGGACTGAGGGTACAGAGGGGGCATGCAGGGGTCCCATGTGGGGTCTCAGAGAAGGAGGCAGCCTTGCCTGGGTGAAGGGTACTTTCTGCACTCGTGTAGGAAAGCACAGCCCCCTCATGTGTGTAGACAGGGTGGGGAGGGAGCTAGCGGGGGACACACTTGACGAGAATCCCCCTTGTAGCTCTCCATTATGTGCGTGTTTCCATTCTTTGGCAGAAGAGGCAAGGCACTGTCTCTGCTCAAGCCGCAGCCAGGTCCAGCTGGGTAGCAGACCTCTCTTCCCAGAGAATATTCATTAAAAACACAAAGTGGCGGGGGTGCCTGGGGGGCTCAGTCGGTTGGGCATCCGACTTTGGCTCGGGTCACGATCTCATGGTTCACAAGTTCACGCCCCGCGTTGGGCTCTGTGCTGACAGCTCGGAGCCTGGAGCTGCTTCGGGTTCTGTGTCTCCCTCTCTCTCTGCCCCTCCCCCCTCATGCTTTGTCTCTCTCAAAAATAAATTTAAAAACATTTTTAAAAACCCACAAAGTGGCAGAAGATGACTCCTTTCAAACAAGAGAGAAAATTCCTGGCTCGATTCTTCACTAAAAAAAAAAGAAAGAAAGAAAGCCCAATTGTTGCTGGTTAGTGGACAGAAATGGTGGAGAAACATCCCATTAAGCTCTGTGGCCAGGAAATAGAACACAAAATGCACTTAGACCCACCATTAGTAGGTAAAAAGAAAAATTGGACATTTCTTTCTTGGGAATTGAGAAAACTGGAAGTGATATCATCTTTTGAGAGTTTTTTAACGGAGTCTCAATTTTCGGGGGGGAGGCAGGCAAGGAGCCTGTTTTTCCTGTTCAGAATGTGGACTGTCTCACGGAAAGGTGGCGGTCGGGTGCTAGCTTGGCCCCATGGGGGCCGTAGGGACGGCCTCCCTTGCTCTCTGGCTGACGGCACCTCCCTCAGCTCAGCAGCCAGCAGGCCCCCTTCCACAAAGCTCCCACGCGATGGGAACTCGGGGGCTGGGGAGGGGAGGGTGGGCAACACAGTAAAGAGGAAACGGAATATAAATTTTAAGCCCAGACATTGCCAGCTGCTTCCAGCGGAGCTGGAGGACAGCATATTTGGGCAGGAATCCAAGAAGCAGAAACACTGAGAATATAAAAGGAGCAAAAAGCTTTCTTTGCTGCTCTATCGATTGAAAAAAAAAAGAAGTCAGTTCAAAAATCCATCAGAACGTCTTTCTGGAAACTCAAAACTGGAGGAAGATGAGCGCGTTTCGACAACCATTCTATTTTACCGTCTTCCCTGCTCAGAGAGTGGCATTTGTCAGTGTTTGAGCTTATCCGTAAAAAGTCTTTTGAAAGTTCCACCCAGATAAGTGTATCTGCCGAGGCTGTTGCCATTTTTCTTTTTTTTTTTTTCAAATTACAAGTTGTGTTAGGAAGCTTTGTCCAGGTACCAGCCGAGCACCGCGTTCTGAATCCACCGTCTGCAACCGAGGCTGGCCATAGCCGGCACGGGGGTGAGGCTTCTCCGAAGGAAGCCTCCTCTGCTCTCTGGCCGGACGGCCAACACGCGTCACCCATGACTTCGCGCTCTCCTGTTTTAAGCTTGACATACTGCACTGTGTTATTACTAGAAAGATCTCGGTGTGGCACGTTCGGGGTCTGACTGGAGGAGCCATGTGGGGCAGAGAGCTCAGTAGGAACCGGCTTTCCCCCCCGCCCCGGGGTGGGGGCCTGTGCTGGGGGACTGGGTTCCTCAGCTCCTCCCGGCTCCCCTCCTGTTTCTCCGGGCCTTGCGTGCCACAGCCCCTGCAGAGCGGGCGAGGGGTCCCTGGCCCTGAGGGTCCATGACCATGGATTGTTCACCTCACGCTGGGCTCCGGGACTTCTTGTCTGGGTGCCTCTCACAAATGACTGTCGGGATACTAGGACAACACAGAGCTGAGAATAGCGGCCGGTGTCAGGCAGCATTTCTGTGCCAGGGCCCTGCAAGCTGCTCTCCTTGTTTTATTCAGCTTTATTCTCACATTTGCCTGGCCCAGGGAGTTATTTTTATTGTCCCCGTTGTGCAGAGCAGCAAATGAAGACTAGAGAGTGTGAGGAACTGCGTCGGGGATGGGCCTTGAGTCCAGTCGGCTGCTCGTTAAGCCGCTGTTCCACCCCGCGACCCTCTGGTGTCAGGAGAACGGCTGCACAGGGCAGGGCCCCTCACAGGCCGCATGCCCGGGTGCCAGGGGCTGCTTGTCGGGACCCAGCCAGCCTGGTGGTTCTCATTAGATCAGATCGAGGAGAAGGAGAGTGAAGTGTGGCATTCTCCCTCGGCCCGTTGCTTGGGTTCTCGGCGTGGCTGGGATGAAACTGAGCAAAATAATTTACGTGCCCAGAGCCCGGACACCTTCCACCTCGAAATCCCTCACCCCCGCAGGATTTGTACTGGCGTTTCCTTCGGCTCTGGCCTGCGGGCTGCCCTTGCCGGGTTAGAACTTTCCACACAAATCTGACCCAAAGAGAAGGGACTCTTGTGCTAACAGGCGACTTTGTTTTTAACTTATTTTTAGAACCAGGAGCTGTGGGACATCTGAGTTTCACGGAGATTCTGGACACATCCCTCAAGGTCAGCTGGCAGGAGCCTCTGGAAAAAAATGGCGTTATTACAGGTTAGTGTCCCTGTCTTCTGAAAAAGGAAATGCAGACTGTGTCCCAGCAAGGAGATGGCCTGGCCATAACCCGCACAGCCCTCCGGGTAGACGTGCACTGGCGGCCTCTTTGGGTAGCGGACGTGTCCACCTGGCCATCGGCAGAGGGCAGAGGGCTTGGTCGCCACGCCCGAGATCATGCCCCTGGGGCCCCACCTCCTTTGGGGTATTTCTCTGTGGGCCACAGCTTTCGAGTCAGAGGCCAGGCCTCCTTGCGTTCTCTTAACGAACCTCTAGAGGCTTTGATCCGGGGGAATCGGCATTTTGTGGCACATCCCTTCACATACACCATCCCCCTCGATTCTCGAGGCGATGCGGCAAAGTATGTGCCAATATCATGACGGATTCTCAGAGGACGCTGAGGCCCAGAGGGCCCTCCTTCAGCAGGCATGCACCAGACGTCCACTGTGTGCGGACCCTCTACTAAAACGCTGCTATCCGGCAGCAGCCAGGGCCCCGGGAGCCCCACGGGGAGGTCTGGGTGTCCTGGCTCAGGCTCCTTGCCCCTGGCCCCCCGTACAGGGCCTTCGGGGGACCCCAGCTGACAGGGGAGGCCAGCCTGCCCCGCCCTCAGACAGGCTCCTCTCTGACTTCAGGCGTCTCTGGGGAGCGGTTTGTCTTTTGTAGGGCTTTGATGATTTTTTTCGTATAGAAGAGGCTTCACCTTTTAGGTTCAGGCTTAATTTAAATCTTGGCTTGAAAAAACGGTTCTGGGTTTGGTTAACAGCCATGCAGGCTTCGGCCTCAGGTAAAGATGGAAAGGACCGTGTCCCACTGTTTCAGGGGCTCTGAGGGCTTCAGGTCACCTCTCAGACCCTCCGTTTCTTTGTCTGGACAGTGGTTCAGCCCTCTTGGGGCCGTAGGGAGGAGGCCCCGGGTGGCCGCGCGCAGCACCATCCAAAGCTGCGGCCGCCACCGGCCCTTTCCGTTTACTGAGCGCTTTGTGAAATGTCAAGCCAGCCACTCGTGTCCCCACAGCGCGGCCACGCGCCCTGGGACTCTGCCTGCAGCATCTCCTGTCATGTCTGGGGCTCCTGCCTCGGCCCTCTAAGCCTGGACCCTGAGGCCTCAGGGGGACCCAGCTCCTGAGCGAGTGGTGTCCATCCTTCCTGTGCATCTGTGACAAACCTGTCCCTCAGCGGATAATTCTGACGAACCTGGAGCGCGTTGCCCCTCAGCGGATAATTCTGTAGCCTGACCGCCTGCAGAAGCCCACGGAGGCCCTCCTGTGCCGGACACTCCAGAAGCCCGTTCATGCTAGCCGTGCCCTGGGGAGACCAGGAGTGACGTCCGTCCCCGCTACCCGGCCTCGGGGCCACATCCTAGACAGCAGCAGTGGCGACCCCGGGCACTTACCACAGGCAGGCACCTCAGCATTGCAGGATCCTGTTTAGTTTGGAACAAGCACACAGAGCGCCTCTTACAACCCCTGTCTGAGACCCTGGTGTCGACGTCCCAGGGTCACGTGGCCGGCACGGGGGGACAAGTGTCTGTGTTCTAGCCTCTCCCTCCTCAGTGTGACGGCGGTGGGGTTCACACCATGTTCCTAACCCCGACCCGGGGCTCCCGTCTTCCTGGGGTCATGGGCTCCCACCAAGTGTCTCCACACACCTGGCAGCTCTCTGGATGAGGTCACTTGGTGCAAAAAACTTAATTATATGCAAACAACTCAATAGCTGAATTTGAAATTAATGGAAGCCTACCTGCCTCTGTATCGCCGACACCACCAGAAACCCAGCTCTGCAAAGACAGGATGTGGGCAAAGGCATGTGGCATGCCGTGGTCCTGAAATTGAGAACCGTGGTCCCCTGTGGACACAGGTGGGAGGCACCCAGCATCACTGTGTCCTCGCGCTGTTTCTGGGGCTCCAGGCAGTGTCCCGGGTGCCCTAAGGCATAGCCTGGGGACTGCCTTCCTACCCTAAACTCCTCTGTTCCCTTCCATTAGTCGGGAAACTTCCTGGTGCCAACCTCTCCTGCTTGTCCACAAAACACTACCTTGTCTCCTGAGCTCGGCCAGAGGCCCCTAAGGACCGGTGTGCTTAGACCACGTCCCAGAGGGCACACAGGCCCCGATGCGGCCTCTAACCCTGACTTTCGACCAGGGTACATCTGTGGGTCTGGTTCTGCCCTCGGAGCTAACGTTTTGAAATGCCTCCTGTCAGCAACGTCGTCACTCCAGGAAAAGGGAAGAGTCACTATTGAAATTGGACAGCAGGGCCCAGATCCGTTGTGTATCCGGCAGTCCCCTCAGCATCCATCAGATCGCAGGTGTGACTGCGAAACGACAAAGGCCTCCTGCTGCCTGGAGCGAAGAAACTGAACAGAGTGTGGGTGGGCAGAGCAGGACCTCGTAGACAGCAGCAGCCGGTGTAGGTGAACTTTGTTTTCTGCCACACAGAGGGAGGAAAAAGCAAAGCAAGCAGGGCCGGGGAGAAGCGCGCAGAGGACGACTGCCCTCGGAAGCAAAGGGCGTCCGGCTCAGATCCCTCAGGGTCGGCTCCAGTCCTGTGGCCGGAACGAGGCTGTGCTCAGCGCCGACTTCAGAGGCGAGGTGTCCACATCTCCGTGCTTGGGCCCCGTGACCACCGTGTCTCAGAAGTCTGGCCAGGGCTCCGTGGTGGACACGTATGGACCCGGAGACTTCCCTTCCGACAGAGACACAGTTGGCCCCCGCCCCGTCCTCTGTGAACGCACCCCACACCTCGCTCCTGGTGTAAATCTTCCGGCGGGCGCGCGGGCACACGAAGTCACCGAGCAGAGCCGGCGTCCCCGGCTGAGCCGTGGTTGCCAGTACTCGCGATTTACGATCATCTGTTCTCGCCAGCTAATAGGGCTTAATGAACTCATTTTCGTATTTTATTTAAACAAATACCTGTGGTTACACGCAGCAGCCTTGTGTTGTTCAGCACGGAGCTTGGCCATCGGAGCTCCTGGCTGCTGGCGTCCTGGTGCTTTCTGGCACCGCCGTGACCTCAGAGCCACGGGCGGACGCCCCGCTTCCCCTGTCAGCCACGTGGTCCCCGTCTCGCTCTGTCTGGCTGCGCTGTCCCCTTTCCCACGCAAACTCTACAGCGTGCCCGGGTCCCTGCAGCTCTGGGGAGGCCTGCGGAGGAAGAGGGCCTAGCAGAGCCGAGGCCCGACGGCCGTGGTTTCCTTGGCCTCACCGCACGGGCCCCCCAGTCACCTCCCCGGTGACCCCTGCCCTCGGCGAGGCCCTCCCCGGCCCAGGCGGCGCTGCCCTGACAGGTCAGCACCCTCCCTCGACCGGGCTCCCGGGGGGCGTGCCAGCAGCAACACAGAGTCTGCCCCGGGCTCCGGGGGGAGGATTTCGCCAAGTGCAGCAAAAGGAAAGCCTGGTTTGTGGGCAAACCCGGCCTCCAAAGCCACCCACCATCCTTCTGGAGGCTCCCTGTCAGTGCAGCTGCTACTGGGGCCGACGACAGCGGCACGGTGTGATCCTCTGCGTGGGGCGCTCGGTGGCCGAGACGCCCGGAGGAAGCCGTTCTTTATCCGCCTCTCAGTCAATTTGCGGCCAGAAAGAGAAGGCAGCCCCGAGCAGGGGCGGCCTGCCCGCCGAGCAAATTGCCCATTGCGCTTATTGTAAATTCCAGCATCTTCCACTCTCCCTGCGTAAACTCTGATTTATGAGGGCCAGGATGCAGACAGACAGCTTGTGATTGGATGTACTGCTCTCTTGTAGAGAATTTACTTCAGATCAACAGAAAATTATTTCTGAAGCTCCTGCGGCCGTTCGTCTCCGTTAGGCGGCATCCGGAGCAGGTAGGAGGCCCGCTGAAGGCGCCGGGCGCCGGAGGGGCGGCCCCTCCTGTCTCCTCTCGCGGCTGGAGCAGGTGAAACGCCCCCGGGCCAGAGCCGCCAGGCACAGCCGAGCTTTCCCGCGCCCTTCCTGAGCAGATGAGTGTCGTTCGGTTTTGTTTGCATCCGCAAGGGTCGTGGCCCACCCGGCGACCAGGTGTGATGCGACGGACTCCAACAAGGCCCCCCCACAGAGGACTCCAATCGGGTTTGGGCTCCAGGTTGCCATGACGAGCAACATGCCGTATTTCCGTGAAGTGTGACGAAGGACAGCTTTGAAACGGATAAAACTGTCTGACTGCCAAGCCCGTAGCATTTCGCGACGCCTCCTGCTATATGTTCAGGGAAGACGCGGCCATCAGACTGCTCAGAGACGTGCCAGGTGGAGCCAGGGTCAGGGCTTCGGCGACAGGGCCGTGCACGGGGGGGGGGCTCTGTGGGGAAGCACGCAGCCCCGGGCCAGCCATAGAAACCCTTGGCCGCTCCCAGCAAGCCCACGGACCTCTCTGCCCCTTAGTTTTCCCCACCGTAAAGGGGGGTAGCGACGGCTCTGACCCGGAAGGTCCGCCGTGAGGATTAGATGAACTGATGTGCTCAGGACGCCTCCGAACACCAGGAACTGTGTGTTTGAAGCCAGTAATTTGATTTTTAATCGTACAATTAGATCCAAATTCCGAACTGACAAAATGAAAAGGACGGGTTGGCCTGGCACGCTGAGAAGGAGGGAGGCAGGATGTGGGGCGGGAGGTGAGGAGGGAGAGTCTGGGGTTGTAGGGGGAGCAGGGCAGCCGGGTGGGGCGTCACCTGCGGGGCCCTGTGCAGGGGAGACTAGCGGGAGGCGGGCAGGCAGCCCACAGCCCAGATGGGTGTAGCGGAGCACGGAGGCCCGGGCGGAGGTGATGTACGCAGAGGCACCCAGCGGCCAGTGGCCGGGACCCCTTGCTGCCCTCCTGCCCCGGATGCCTGATCGGCACCGCCCAGCTGGGGGGCCTGGTGTCTGTGCCCCGGAGCCCCCGGGCTGTGGGACTGCAGACAGGCAGCAGCTTCTGACATTAATTTTTTTTTCGAAATATTAAAGTCCCAAGATGCTCTCTAAATTCTTATTTACCTGCAAGCACAAGTTTCTAACTATATTTATTGCCTTCATCAGAATGAGCTTTAAGACTCCTTTCAGTGCTTCGGTGTCCCGAGTTTATTGACTGGAAAGACAGAAGAGCAAGCATTTTCGGTGGTTCCCCTCCCCGGGGGGCCCAGGAGCTCTCTCCATCACTGTCTCCCTCTTCAGGAGCCGCTCTTAAGGGTCCCTAATCACATAAACTCCCCTCCACGGGGGGCCGATTCAGGATCTTGCTGAGGCTTTGTTTCCCTGAGCCTAAAATCACGGTGGAATCCAAGGCTGACTAAACTGTAATCTTGAGCCCCCCGCCGGCCCCCGCCCCAGACGGAACGGCGTCCAGGGGAAGGAGAAATTTCGCCAGGAAAACGGGAGGCTCAGAAGGTGGGGAGCAGTAGAAGTGGCGCCCGGGCCCAGAGGAACTTTTTAGGCAAAGCACTTTGTGCGGGAGAGAGCGTCGATCAATCATTTCATGAGGGAGAAAGTGGCAGTGTTTCCACAAATTAGTTGCAACCCAGGAGCTAGCTCCTGATTTAGAGCAGGGTATAATGAAAATACCAGCCTACGAAAATGGAAATATTGATGAAACGCATCCACGTTTTGACAAGAGTTGAAATCAGGCGCAGCAGGCTGGCGGCCATCACTCTTGTCTCCGCCACCCACCCAGCTCGGGAGCTGAGGTCGCCAAACCCAGGCAGCCCTCTGGGTCTCGGCGGGGGCGGGTGGGGACGGCACTGTGGGCCCGGGGCGGGGGTGGGGGGGGTGGCGCTGGGCCGCAGAAGAAGGGGCCCGACTCGGAGTTGGGTTTGGGCAGGCTGCGCATCCTCCCGGCCCCCCGTGCTGTGGCGGATGTTCAGACACAGCGCATCTGGCGCGCCCTCGGCTCCCGGGAGGCCCGGCTAACTCTGTTCTTGCTCCTAGGCTACCAGGTCTCCTGGGAGGTATACGGCAGGAACGGCTCCCGGCTCACCCACACCCTCAACAGCACGACTCACGAATACAAAATCCAAGGACTGTCCTCGCTCACCACCTACACCATCGACGTGGCTGCCGTCACCGCGGCGGGGGCCGGCCTGGCGACCTCGTCCACCATTTCTTCCGGAGTGCCACCAGGTCAGTAGAGCCCAGCTGCCGCTCGTCTGAGGACGTTGCCCTCAGAGAACGCCGACGCCCGGGGCTGAAGGCAGCTCCGTGTGCCGGCCGCCAGGGACCTTCAAGAGAGGGGTGTCCGCTTCCTGCCGGCGGTGGGGTGGGAAGCGGGCCCTGTGGCCTGAGTCAGCCCCGTCTGCCAGCACCTGCTGTCGGGTGGGGGGGGTGGGGGGGATCCCGCCCCGGGGAGCGAGCTGGCCGCGGGGTGCGGCCCTCCAGGGAGACAGTAGTCGGGGCCTGCAGGGAAGACGGTGAGAGATGTGGGTGTGGAAACCGAGAACAGGAAGCATGAAACTTCATTCCCCGAACTACACAATGGAGACTTGGGTGGAGATAAGAAGAAGGAGTTGGAGGAGGTGGCAGGGGAGGAAAGATCTTGCAGACAGAGGGAGAGGCAGACGCGTCCCCAGGCGCCGGGGACTCAATTATCTTCCCGAACATGCAGCACGCTCGCTCCAGCCTTGGAGAATGGCACTCAACTCTTTTCTCTCTAATCTTAAAGTTTCTGTTCAAAATACGTGTTTTTCCTGGGAATTCACAAACACAAGTGAACGCGGGAAAGTGCTGTGGGCTCTCGGTTCGACTGTAATTCCAGCTGTCAGTCTCTGGCCACTCACAAGATGCCAGTTTGCCTCGTGTTGGCTGGTCTTCGAGGCTTAGGCCCTGAAGCCCCCTCTGAAGTCTGCACGTCCCCTCATCGTGCCCTCCGCCTCCCTCTGCCTCCCACTCCGTGTTCACACCCAGCCGCTTTCTTGGAAGGGGGACGCGCAATCTGGAAGGGACGCAAAGCAAATAAAATGGATAGAGTAAAAAAAGAAATCCACCCAGGAAAGAGCGCATTCTCCTCACAGGGGCCACGTTCACGAGAGAGCTCAGCAGCCGCCACTCCCAGTTGGGTGCGATGAAGGAGGAGGGCACGGTGTCTCCTCTCCTCTGAGCAGCGTGACCTCGTAGGACGCTCTCTAGAGGCCAGTGGCCACCCGCTCTGCCAGCTGGGCAGGTGTCCCCAAGCCAGTCTCTGTCCCCAGATACATGATCACTGCACCCTCTCTCCGAGCTGGCGGGTCGGCACGGCCACCCACAGCGTATCCCAGGGACTTTTGGGGCCCGCGGATGCGGGGCGGGACTGGAGGATCTGCCTCTGCAGCAGGTGCTCAGGTGGTCGGGGACCACGCTTCCAGGCAGTCCGGTGTCTCTTAAAGGCGTTTACAAAATGAGTTTGCTTTTTGAAAGAGAGCAGTCTTTGACTGCCAGAAAGATTCGTTTCTTCGCCATCAACGGCCCGTTCCCACAGCACACGTTTAAGATACTGTTAACGCCCTAATAACCAGCGATGATGGCGGGACGCTGGATGTGTGAGAATTGTCTCACGCTCAGCGATGGACGGCGACTTGGGGAGCATCACCACGTGTAACCAGGTCCCCCTGGGTCGGCTCGGGCACCTTACGGACCTCCGGAGGCACCACGGAGAGAGAACTCGCAGGGAGAGGGCCCCGCTGTGCCAGTTAACCTTGGTGAACTCACCTGCCGCTGGACACGGGTCTAGGGCCTGGAGATCTGTCTGGAAGCAAACTCACACCCACCGTCACATCACGCTGGAGGACTGTGCTCCACTTCATGCACTTCAAGCTCACAGCCACTAAATGTCTGGAGCACCACGTAAAGAGTCCAGCGAGCTGAGAAATACAAAGACAAGAGTCACTTGTCCTTCGATTTAAACACTTCCTGCTTCAGAGTCATGAAACTAGACGCGGAAAGGACCCTTGAGGTCCTGAGGACCCTGCCTGTGCCAGTGCTGTCCTGACCGCTCACACGGCCTTACTGTCCCCATGCTCGTCCCGGTTTGCAGCCCCCTGCCCCCTCCCCGCCGGCGCGACATGTTCCTCGGACACGGCGCGGGCTGCCCACCGCCTCTGCTGCCTGCACGGCGTCCTTGTCGGCTTCACCCCATCCCCCTATCCTCCCCGTTTGTGCTGCCAAGATAAGAGCCCATATTTCAGGCTCACGGTATCCCGCTTCTGAGCGGGACCGGCTCTCTGGGGGAGCAGCCTGCCCGAGGGTCTCCACTCGGTGAGTAGGCCAAAGACCCACGTCACCTCAGGGTGGGAGTGTGTCTCCCCCCCACCCCCATTTCGTTGCCGGAGCAACTGAACTCAGGCAGAGTGGGGAGAGCCTTGCATTTTCACCCGAATGTGGTTGTCTTGGAAACCGGACCCGGGAGCCTGAGGCTCAGGACCCCGCGCACCTGGCAGTGATACACGGCACCTGCTGTCTTCCGCCCGCCCCGCTCCGCTTGCCCCGGCTTCATGGTCCTCACCAGAGAGACGGTGGGTGTTTGGTCTCTGTGCTCTTTCTGGGGCCAGGAAAAATGACATCCGCTCACGCTTACTTCCCTCAGCCTGTAGCTGTTAATTACCGGCTGTGCACAGACACGAGTAAGTCCCACCTTCCGAGTTTATCGTCTAGGGCCGCGTGTGTCCTCGCCCCACTGCAGAGGCCATGGGGCCTGATGGGCGGCCCTAGGAAAGTAAGGATCTTGCTGGGGTCACGTCCCGGGGAAGCAGTGCCTCTCGCTTAGGGGTATTGAAAGCAAATCTGGGCGTCTTGAGACCGTGTCCTTGCTGACACATTTGATGCGTTTCCTAAGCTCTCAGAACCTCGCCTCTCCATGTTTTCTGTCCTTTCTGTCTAGAGCTCCCTGGTGCCCCGTCCAACCTGGTCATTTCCAACATCAGCCCCCGCTCAGCCACACTTCAGTTCCGCCCCGGCTACGACGGGAAGACGTCCATCTCCAGGTGGATCGTAGAGGGACAGGTACGCGCTCGCGGAAGCGGACGGAGGGCTTTCCAGAGAGCCACACGGGGGCCTGCGTGTGGCGGTGGGAGACTCTGAAGAATGACCGGTCAGTAGCGCGGTGACCCTCGGGACAGCGGTTGGGGAGGTGGTCGTGTTTGCAGGACAAGAGACTGGAGACGACAGGCTGCTGGCGGCAGGATGTGGACGGACACGGGAGATAGGGACGTGAGCCTGCGGGCCACGGAAGGAGTGATTGCCAGTGCTCACATTCAAGTTTTGGCTCCAAATAAGTACCCAATTGGATAGCATCCTTGATTTATTTCTTTTTAATTCCATGTAACAATTAGCCACCAAATGTACGCGTGCGTGAATACGTGCCGTGAGGACAGCATGCTTGTCCCAGGCAGTAAAACGAAAAGGAGGGGTTTCTGTCTTGGGAGAAAGACGCTCAGGGTGCTGGGAAAGGAACGTGCACATCGCAGTGGAGGACCCAGCAGGGAGGCCTGAGGGCAGGTCACACGGGGTCCCGGAGACGGGGGTAGTGCCACACAGGCCACGATTCCATGTCCCAGCAAGAACAGGAGGTAAAAAGCTAAAGAGACAAGTGATGGGAACAGCAACGTCTCCGGACCGTTCTTGTCTGCAGGAAAGTCCCAGCGACACTCATAGCTGTGCTTCTGCCCTCTTGCGAGATAAGTCACTCCTGCAAATTGGCCGTCGATCAGGGAACAGATTCTATTCAGATCCTCAAAGCTTTCACTAAGCAACTATTTCCGAAAACCTCTGCAGGATTCTGGAAGCCCAAACCTGCTCGTTGGGACTCGTCGATAAATGAGACCACAACAATTATTTCCTTAGGAAAAAAAGCCCCCCCCCCCACGTCAAGTTGAAAATAGCAGGTCCCCAGTGAAGGGGAATCAAGATGATGAAAGCGAACTTTAAAACACGCAGAAGAAATTATGGGAGAAAATCACTCTATCTCATGAAAACCAATTCTAGGTCTCAAGGTCCCTCAGAAATAGCTGGGCAAGGCCTGCGGGAGCACGTGGTGCCCTCTGTATCACTGCCCACGGGAGGGCTGCACCCCAGGATGCCACGGATGCAGGTCTCCCAGCTTTAGGCCTGCGCGTGAGGCTCGGCGGGGCCACAGGGATGTGGTGGCTCACCGGACGGAGGCTTCGCTTCATGCCTCTGGGCCAGCGGGGATCACAGTGCTCTGTCCATATTCTGTCTACCAGAATTCAGTCGCATGGCTCCAGTTTAACGTGAGGGGGTCTGGGACGGCTCTCAGTGTGCCCGAGAGGAGGAAACGATGTGGTGGACACAGAGCAGTTTCTCTGCCACAGGACATTTGCTCAGTACTGCTGTCCCACGACCACATCTTTAATTTTATCATAAAAAATTTTAAACATACCGGAGAGGAAAGACGGTAACACAGTGAACTCCCATATACCCATGACCTAGACTCATCTGTTCTATTACCTAGATTCATCTAGTCCCCCTCTTTATTGTTGCTGAGCTGTTTTTTTTTTTTTAATACTTTTATGTCATAAAATGCAGCTATGAAAAATAATGGTAAAGATTACGTTTGTTGACTTACTGACATAGAAAGGTGTTCCCGTACATATTATTAAATGCAAACGAGCAGATCAAAGGTAGTAGGAGTTGTATTATGTGAAGTCATTTATGCAGAATTATGTGGTCATGTTTGTGTATGGAATGGTAATGTTCGCAGCTAATCTGGTTAGGCAGTTTGACTTCTTTATATACCCATAGATACACGTATACGTAATTACACACACACACACACACATCTATCCATTATCATCACTCCCCCCCCCAGTTTCATTGGGATGTAATTAGCATATGTCACTGTCTGAGTTTAAGGTGTACAATGTGCTGATTTGATTCAGCCACAGCGTTTTAAAGCAAGCTCAGACCACACACCGTTTCCCCACCAGATTTCTAGCACATGTCTCTAAAGTGTAGGTGCGTGTAACTATTATGTGGATGAATTTCATGAACATGATGTTGAGCAAAGGAAGCCAGACTTGTGTTTCGAGTGTATACTGTTTGATTCCACATATGTAAAGTTCCAGAACAAGAAGAAGTACTTTTTGGGATTGGAATCCCGGCTCCCCTTGGAGTCTTACAGTTCCATTGGGGGACAGCAGGGCTGGAGCCCCCATAATGCTGCTGGTGTTGCTCGGTCTGGAGTTGGGCTCCATACACGTGTGTTCATCTTGTGTGTGCGCCCGTGCTTGGTGCACTTGTGTGCATGTCTGTATTTCCTTTGATAAAAACTTTACATTAAAATGTGGATACTTGCGCCTGGGTGGCTCAGTCAGTTAAGCATCCGATTCTTGATTTTTGGCTCAGGTCATGATCTCACGGTCATGAGATCGAGCCCCACATTGGGCTCTTTGCTGACAGCATGGAGCCTGCTTGGGATTCTCTCTCTCCCTCTCTCTCTGCCAGGAGCTCTTGCAAGCTTATTCGCGCGCGCTCTCTCTCTCTCTCTCTCAAAATAAATAAATAAACTTAAAAAAATAAAGCCTTTATAAAAATAAAAGTAAAACATAGGTACTTTCAGTATTATAATTCAGTTATCACACCTGATAAGGTTAATTAAAAATTCCTCATTATCATCTAATAATCAGTCCACGTTCAAATTTCCCAAGAATATCTTTTTACTATGGTTTTGATGAAAAACAAGATCCACACAGACTTGACAGTATGCATTAGGTTGTCATGACTCTTAAATTGTTTAAAGAAATTTCTTAATAGTTTTATCAGGGTTTAATTGGCATACAATAAACTGGATATTTCTAGACCGTACCGTTTGGTAAGTTTTGACTTAGTTGTACGTATTCTTCTGAATACGAAACCCTCACTGTGGTCAAGTTGATGAGCAAACCCATGACCCCTAGAGGTTTCTGTGCGCCCTTTATGACCCCCGGCACTCTTCCCCCTCCCCCCTGCACATCCCCAGCAAGGGTGAGTCTGCCTTCTGTCTCTGTAGGTTTGGACCCTTCATCTAGAGCCCTCCTGTGGTACCATGCCAGTGCCTCGTGGACGAGTCCCAGGCAGCTGTCACCTAGGTGTCCCACGCTGGAGGGACACGCTTCACCTCCCTGTGCTGTCACTTGTTCCTTGGCCCCATGTCTCCTGCACACTGGAAGTTCACCCCAAAACCCTGGCCAGCGTATCCTCGGGGATGCATTCCAACACCCCCAATGGACCCCTGGAACCGGGGCAGTGCCAACCCCTGTATATGTTGTGTTTTTCCCTAGATGTACATACTTACAATGAAGTCTGATTTATAAATTAGGTGCAGTCAGACACGAACAACAGTAACAGTAAAATAGAACAATTATAACAATTCATTGAAGGAAAAGTCATGTGAATGTGGACTGTCTCCCAAAACACTTGACCGCACCAACCCACCTCCCCCCGCCCCCCCACCACCACTCTGGGTGGTCACAGGAGGTGTAAGATGCCCCAGGACCGGATGGAAGCAGGAATGACGGTGTCTGTGACGTGTGTCAGTCAGGGGGAGGGTCACCCGCCTCTGGACCAGGCGAAACCGTGGACGAGGGCAGACTGCTGTGGATTCCCCCTTGTGCGGCCGGTCACCTCACATGGCAGCCGGGACACACAGTGGCCCCCGTCCCGCCCTCGGGGACACCAGACTGACGGGCAGCCTGTCCCTGTGCTTGTGCGTCCCTGTCAGCCTCCTAGTTAGCAGTCTCAGCCGTCGAGGGTCTGCCCTGAAATCAGTATTCCCTTAAGATCTTTAGCGGTTTTCTCTCATCTGAAAAGAAGCACGACCCTTGTCCGTCCCTCAGGCAGGTCTGTCACCCTGAATGCAGGATAAGTGCCGAGTCCTCTTCCTGAACCCAGTCTCAGTAAGGGACTGGTCCCCCGCTTACTCCCAGTGTGAAACACATCTTTCTCCCTCGTCCCTCCTTTCCTCTTCCCCCTCCCCCTCGCTCCTCCCGTCTTCCCTCTTTCCTCCTCCCTTCCTTCTCCCTCCCTCCCCCCTCCTTTCTCCTCCCTCTCTACTCCCCCTCCCCTCTTTCCCACTCCTCCTCCCTCCTTCCCTCCACCCTCCTTCCTCCTCCCTCCCCTTTCCTCCCTCCTTCCCTTCCTCCCTTCCTTCCCCCTGCTGTCACTTTTCCTGAATTATCAATATGAAAGCATAATTTTTAAAACTGTATTCCGTGCGCTTTCAGTCGCCTTCAGCCCTTATTCTTCTTGAACCTAAACTTGACGCATCTTGGCCAGTGGGCAGCCCTTCCTGTTCTGAGCTTCCTCACCTGGAGATCCCAGTCCTTGATGGTATTGTACAGCAGGATGTCCCGGGATCGTCCTGTGCCTTCCTTACGCACAGCTCCAGCTCAGGTGGAGTCATCCCTACCTGGTTTCCTTTAGGGTCAGATGGCGTTTATAGACGAGAGTCTGGGCACCGAGGGTGGGAGAGGGGTGCTCATTGCCTCCAGCTGGGCATTCTGGGTCTTTTCAGGGTACAGAGAAAGGAAGCATTATGAGTTCATACTGGTATTTCCACTTCAAATGTAAGATTGCTTTAACTTTGAATTTACACTTGAAATAGCTTTCTTATAAAATTGTTTTTAGAAAAATTAGCATCATTACTTACTTTCTTTATCCTACTATTGTATAAAGAGTTTCAAAAATAGAATTTCAACAGTACAACTCCCAATAAGAGTCCCGAATGCAGTTGAAGTATTTGTCCTTGGACTGGATTATGCTACAACAGATTACAGTCAAAATCCTGAATTCTAAGTTATTTTCTCTGTTTGGTCGAGTCATCAACTTAATACAAAACTAGGTTCACTCATTTCAAGGTCTGGTTTGGCTTTGTTCTTTTTGCTTCAATATTTTCTTTAAATTTTCTTTAAAAATCATTTTCTAAAAAATCTGCTAACACACTGTAAGTTCGATTTTATTTTTGAACGTGTGTAACTCATTTGCAAGAGCTCAGAGTCAAAACCATAAAAAAGGTATATTCGGAGAAATTTACGTTCCTCTTTCTGTCCCCCCAAAACCCCATATTAGGTTTTCGGTTTATCCTTTTCTGTTTTCCACAACATAAGCAGCTACACGCGTTTGTGCCCCACCCTCTTACTCCGAACGCAGCAGGCTGCACGCCGCTCTGTCCCCCTAACAGCAGGTCCGGGAGGCCACGTGCACCGTCGGGCCTTGGCGCAGACGCAGCTGTCCCCGGTGCCGGTGTGCCAGCGCTGGCTGACTCCGCCGGCGGGGCCCTCCCTTTTCTGCCCTAAGCGATGACCAAAACCCACGCGCTCTGTCACGGTTCCGTGGGCCAGAGGTCCAGTGTGGGTTTCCTGTGCTAAAATCAGCATGTCGGCAAGGCTCCGTCCCTGTCCAGAGGCTCCGGAGGAGGATCCGTGTCCTTCCGGTTCAGGGGTTGTCAGAATCCACCTCCTCGTGGTCCTAGAACCCAGCTGACCGTCACCACCCCCGGCTTCCAGCGGCCACCGTGTTCCTGGGCCCGAGGCCCCCCTTCCTGCACCTTCCCAGCCAACCGTGACCAGTCCAGGCTCTCTCGTTCCTCGACTCCTCCTCCTCCTCCTCCTCCTCCTCCCATCTCCTGACTGTGACCACCCTCCTGTCCCCCTCTGCCACTTGTAAGTCCTCGGGTGAATAGACTAGACCCATTCAGATAATCCAGGATAATCTCCCTATTTCAAGGTTCTTAACCTTAATCACATCCGCAGAGTCCCTTTCACCCGGTCAGGTAACATACGCACAGGTCCCAGGAATGACGGTGTGGGATTCCCCGGGGTGGGGGTGTTATTCTGCACTAAGGTGGTCTTCAGCCTTTTGCACAACCATCTTGAATTTTGGGGGTGGATTCCTGGGAGCAGACTTACTACATCAGACAGTGACTGTCTGTGTAAATTTTCTGGACATTAGCAAATCGCCACATTTTGTTGGGACATTTTGTACTCCCATCAGCTGTGTATGTAAATTTTCACCATGCCAAAAAAAAAAAAAAGAAAAGAAAAGAAAAGAAAAAAGAAAAAACCGCGTCTAATTTATCAATCATTTTTTGCATGCTTTTGCGTTGTCAGTCAGAGAAGGGTCTTCCCCACCCTCTGGTGATAAAGGAACTCACCTCACTTTCTGCCGCCACTGTCCGACTTGCTCTTTCGCGTTTAGCTCCCCAAGCGCTTGGAATTTGTCCTTACGTGTGGAGTGAGGTATGAATCCATTTTTATAATTTTGCAAATAACTCTGTGATTATCTCAAAGCCGTTTAATAAAAAGTGCCCGTGATTTTTTTTTTTTCCTCCTCCTGATTTGTAATATTAAATTCCCATATGCGCTTGGGTTCATTTCTGAACTTTTTATTCTCTTAATCTAGCTACTCATGCAGTAATCCCACATTCTTTAATTATAGAGGCTTTAAAATGCGTTTTCGTATCTGATAAGGTCTTCCTGACCCCCGCCACTGCACACGCACCGCTTGACTTGTTTCGGATCTTCCTGGCTACTCTTGTCGATGGTGAGTCCTCCGTCCAGGAGCATGATACGTCTTTCCATTTGTTTAAATCTACTTTTCTCGGCTGTGTTCTCCTTGGCAAAAGCCCTGGGCTCTCTATTCCTACCTTCGCTCTGCTCTGAAAAAGGCAGGAAAATCGAGGGCAGTGAGTGCACCTGAAAACGGCGGTGGAAAGAGTATGGGCTTTGCATCAGGCAGACCTGACGCCCCCCTTTTCCTCACCCTCTCTCCCTGCTCTGTGATCCTGGACGTATTTCTTAAGTTCTTTGTGAGCCTTAATCTCATCTGTGAAATGAGGACAGTAGTACTATTCACAAGATCGCCCTGAGGATTAATTAATGTGTGTGTAATTTTAATTACATTTTTTGACATTCTGCTGGCCTGTAGAATCACAATTGATTTTTGAATATTTTTCTTCTTTTAATGACTGGCTCTAAGCCACCAGTCTGCCTTATGGCCAGAAACTTTTGAGAATTCTCTTCTTACTTTATTAATTCTATTCCGGTTTTCTACAGAGAAGTCCTATCATCTGTTCAAAGCGACAGCTTTGTTTCTTCTTTAGAAATCTTTATCTCCTTCATTTCTCTTTTTTTTGTTTCTTTTAATGTACTTAATCTATTGTCTTGATGCGGGGGAGGGGAGCTCCTCCCGTAGTGTATTGAACTGGAGCAGTGATAGAACAACGTTTATATTATTACTACCTTTCAAGAAATTCTGTTAAGGTGTTATCAATTACGACGTGAAAACATTTACGGTTGGTCAGTCATCCCTTTTTATAGCTAGCTGTATTGCATTGAGACCGTTCTGTTCTAAACCTGGTTTGCTAGGAGTTGATTCCTGGTACTTTAGGATTTTAAAAAATCATTAAGAAGTTTATTTTTATCAAAATATTATTTTGCATCTGTTGAGTCATTTGAGGTTTTTCCTCTGTCGTCTGTCGGTAACAATGTGTGCTGATAGTCTAATGTTCAACCATCCCAGCGTTGGGATAAACACGACTTGATCACGGTGGCTCTTCCGTTTGGTTTAGTCCGGAGCCAGGATTTTTTGTATTCTTGTTCTTAAGTGAACCTGGCCTTTTCTGGTGGTTGGTTTGGCTTTTAAGATCAATAGTTTATTTTCTCCACAGTTTTCACAAAGACTGGATTGCCCTTCAGGGATGTGAGAGGCAGGGCTGCTGACTCTGAACTTGGGCGTAGACCAGAGCCTCAGGGGCGTCTTCCCAAGGCCCTCTTGGTTTCCCAGTCCTGGCTGAGCCTTAGCGAGTGGAGTGTGGGGTGGGGAGGGGATTGCTGTGTGGGTGATAAATTCCCGGGTGGAGTGGTGGATTAAAAACTACAGGGACCGCAGGGACCACCGCAGGGACCCTGGGCGCTGGGCTCCAAAGGGGACACGGTGATTCGTCCTCTCTATGTCTCCTCCCAGGGCAGCATGGTCTGGGCAGGCTCTGTGTCTTTCCGCAGGGGTCGTGCTCCCCCAGGTCAGTCTGAGAGCATCCCATGTGGCGAAGGTGGACTCCCCGGGTGTGCGCCCTGGGCTGCTGTGCTCCTCGCTGGCTCGGTTTGTAGCTGTCGGTTAAAAGCTTTAGCTGGAGTTCGAGATTGCCCTGAAGTTCGTATTTGCCATTCGCCTCGAAAGTATTGCAGCACTACTAAAAAATTGTAAGAGTACCACAGAGAGCTCCCTTCACTCGGAGACCCCATACAAGTTCAGTCCGTTGTCCCAACATGTCCTCGGTGGGAACGGATCCAGCCCAGGATGACACTCTGCCCCCGGCTGTCACACAGTCTCCAGTCTCCCTCAACCTGGGTTAGTTCCTCAGCCAGTCCTTGATGTTCATGACCTTAGCAGTGTCAAAGGTTGCAGGCCATTCATTTCCTACAATACCCCTCAATTCGAGTTTGTAAATTTCTTTAGGATTAGAGTCAGGTTATCCATTTTTGGTCAGATAGTCGCAGAAGTGGTGCTGGGTTCTTCCCGCTGCGTCCTGTTGGGTTTAATAAGACATTGATAGGCCCCATGACTGGTGGAGTTAATTTAGCTCACACGATTAAAATGGGGTCTGCCGGCTTTCTCCACGGTAGAGCCGCTTTCCTCCTCTTCACAGTGAGTAAGTGTTCTGTGTGGAGGTATTTAGAGATTCTGTGAAAATCTCATTCCCCTTCCTGCTCATACCCACCGGTTTTGTCATCCACTGAAATTTCTTGCCTGAATTAACTAGTACAATGAAGGCACCAAATAGTGACTTTTCTAATTCAGTAATTTCTTCTCCATTTATTGATTGGACTTTTTACTGTAGGAGACAGTTTTTCTCTCCTCATTTATTTATTAATTCAGTTGTTTACATCAGAATGGATTCATGGATTCCTACTTTACTTAACAGATTGTAATCTGCTGTCGTTGCTAACGTTGGTCGGTGCCCCGGCTCTCCCGCGCCGGCGGGGGCAGGCCCTCCCACCTGGTTTTCATGTTCTCCCCATAAGCCCCTGCCGCTCGAAGTACACCCTTGCTTTTTGGCAAAACTAGGTGTTCTAGGTTCATCGTACTATTTCCTCTTTGTTTTCAGCCCTTTCTCCAAGGAACCTTGGGGCCTTTCAGTGGAGAGTGGTATTTAGAAACCAAGATCTGGGCACCACGTGGGCTCACTGCCACTGGGTGTCACTGTGTCCCGGCCTCCTCAGTGCCCAGAGCTAGGAAATGCACATGCTCAGGTGCACACACACCTACACCTCAGTCTGTTTCTGCGTCTGTCTGTATATGCCGAAAATCACTAGTTCCCACCATCACCTCCAAATACAGTTTAGAGCCCCCTGTGTATTCAGGCCGCCCCTTTCCACATGGACACTAGCCCTTCTTTGGCTCCCACTAACTTCAGTTATTTACTGATTTGCCAAATCCCCCTAGATGTGGGCCTTCCTCCCAACGGAGTCGGCTGCCAGCTGCCTGGATGTAGGTCCTGACCCCCCTCCCCCCCCACCAGCTGCCTTTAAAATTGTAACATGCAAATGTAAGTTATCAAAATCTAAAGTTAGCCATTATCTCCGTCTCCCTCCAGGTGGTACAGGGTTCTAAAATCCCTTCACTCTGAGCCAGTTGTACTTGTTATTATGTCCAGCATTTCACGTCCACCATGTTTTTCTGTATCCCTAAAGGCTGTAATTATTATGAGTATCTCCTCCCACAGACAGCACTTGCTTAGATTTTGCGATGGGTTTGGCCACAGCTACATGTCACATTGACATGGGCCTCAAGATACGTCCCTTGCTCCCCGAGCGCTTGGCCAGGCATCTAAGAAGACAGCTTTTGTGCCGTATCCAGCCCTGCTCTGGCTTTGGGGGTGGGAGGCTAACCTTAAAGGTTATCTAGTCTGCCATACTGCTAGAACGGGAAGTTCCTGACAAATATTCTCTCTAAGGTGTCTTAAAATTAACTCAGCAAGCCTAACAATTCTGGTAGTGGTACAGATGGTTGAAACTTGAAAACCAAAAGAGAATTTTTTCCCCCTAAAGTGCATTATCTGAACTGCTTGTGTTTCAGTGTTCCTAAACTATAAACATTCATCTGTATAAAGAAACCTTGTTCCGAACCCCAGAAGGTAAAGATTAAAGACTTTTCCTGGGCTTCTTAGGACAGAAGACAAGCGATGAGCATTTTACCGCTCTGTGCGCTGGGAGCCCCACATCGCTTCCGTCACAGAGCCGGCGTGCCCTTCTCTAGTGACCACTTGGCCACGTGAAGAAGATGCCCTTTTCCTCAAACACCTGGATTGACTCCGTCAACAGACCGCTACCAAGCTTTATGTCATACTAATCCAGTTTGGGCTGAACGCATTGGACTGGTTCCAAACATACACTGAGTTATCCCAAGAAAATTTCATAATGGTGCGGCAAAGGTTAGCATGAATATCCTTTTTTTTTTTTTTTTTTTTTTTGGCCAAACCAATCCTACTTTTATTTGCGACCCGTTCCTACTAACCTCGGAGGCATATAGCAGAGGGTGTGCCTTGAAAAGTGAACCGATGAGCATCTCCTTAAATGCCTTGGCAGGCACTTCACCGCTAGGCCAGGGTCCAGTTTTCTGGGAGCTCCAGGCAGAACATACTCCACTCCACCCACATCACCTGCTAACACTCGCACAGCCCCCCCAGGGGAAGAGCAGGTCTGCAGCCCCTCCTCTCGCTCTCAGGGCCAGGACTCTGGCCACGAGATCTTTCCAGAAACCCCATCCTGATCCTCTCCTCGTGCCACCCTGGGCATTCACCACCTTTCACGGATCACCTCCGACTCACCCCCCAGGAAAGGCCATGGACAAGTTTGCCAAGAATACGTGGTGCCCAGATGAAATGGTCGGTGACCTGAGGACAAATGGCACAGGCTTGGGGGTCAGAGAGCCTGGACCTTGAATCCTAGCTCTACCCATCCCAGTCGGTGGCTGCAGGCAGGCCACCCAGCGCTGGCTCTTTGTCTGTAAAACAGATATTCCTACCCATCTTGAGGTGTTGCTAGAGAATTTGAACGCTTTGTCATACTTACTTCTCTAAGACACACGTGCCTCTGCTCTCTAGGCAAGAGGCACTTTACAAATGAAACCTCTTCCGGGTACCTGCCAGCCTGCAGGCGTGTCCCTGACCTGTGCCCCTGACTTTCGTCTGTACTGCCCGCCCATGTGGTGTTCCCTCCATGAAGCCTCGCTTCAGCTGGCCCAGCTGCTTCTGCGAAAACATCTCGGTGGGTTCCCTAGGCCAGCCAGGCTCCAACTTTCCTAAACTCAGAACAACAGGGCCCTTGAGACTATAGCTGGAATAGGAGAAGGCTTCTGGAACATTCTTCACCTAATTCTCTTTGGACGGATGCACGCTGAGCCCAGGCTTTCTATGCTGTGAGACTCCAGCATCCCCTCTCACAGCTGCTCTGTGCCTGGCGGGGGGCCTGAGTTCAGAGAGGAAAGAGACGCAGGAACACTGGGTCCAGTGAGAAGTCGGCCACTCAACGACATACCACACGGGAAGCAGGGGGCGAGTTCCTAGGGGGCCCCGGGTGCCGGCAGAACATGGGAAGGAGAGACTTCACCGGTTCAGGCGGTGGCAGAGGCCCGGGAAGGAGATGGCGTCTGCACCCTGACTCGAGGAACCAGGAAGGTGGGTCGTGGCAGGCGACGGCCGAGCGGCCTTCCAGGTGTGAGGATTTGGGTCTTACCAAACACTTTGTGGCAGGAGAGCATCGTTTTCTTCCCTTTGACCCACTTCTCAATCATACGGTCTTTGCAGAAAAGTTTCCTTTAGATTCTGACTGCTTTTAAAGCGCACCGGGAGGCTCGTATTACTTGGCGTTATCTTCAGTGAATTATGGGATAAAAGATCCTCGGAGCAATGCATTGAAGGGCCTCGTGATAAGCTGATGCTCAGATGTGGGTTCAAGTTGTAGAAAGCAGCTCTATAGGTATTTCTCGTTCGGTAATGCTTTGCTTAATTAGTAACCTTTGACTATAGAGCGAGCAAAACACCTCTTCCCCTGTTTCTATGGCGCGCGTAGAAGGGGAAAATGCAAATGTTCTATGTTCTCATTTGCCGCTCCGTTCCTGCTTGCCTTCTCGGCACCCCTGCCGACCCCTGCCGTCTGCAGCCATTTGCTGTGCTCTAATAGCCAAAATAACATCTAGTCTTCTCAAAAGGTTGCTTCGAGCAGGTCCCCTGTACTGAAGATGCTGGTGGTACAGATAAAGCTGTTTCCATCCCGAAAACGGGGAGGGGAGAAGAGCCCACTTAGTGCTTATTCGTGCATAATAGTACCATTTTCTTAAAAGGAACTGTTGTAGAGCGTGTTACGGGCTAATAAAATAAAGCACACGCCTGCCGACTGCGGTCTCCCGGTAACTAAAGAGTAGCGGAGACGGAACAGGTGGGGCGTCAGGGATGCCCCAGGTGGCCCTGGTGTCCACGGCAGTGGCATGTGGAGAGACGTCCCTGGAAGAATCTCAGGTGCCAAGCGACGTTCTCTGCTTCCCGGGGCACTTCCTGCCGAGGGACTGGATCTCGGGCTGGCGAGGGGATGGCCAGGCTTCGTTTTCTTTCCCGTCGGCTGGCGGGCTCACCTGTGAGCGCGGCTCCCCGGGCGAGCACATCCCAGCCTGCCGAGCCACGGCCTCTCTCAGCGAATCTCTGCCAGCGGCGAGCTGCAGGGAAAATGTCCAGGTGGACGAGTGCGTCGACTTTCTCTTAAGCCGATGCCCGCGAAGCCCCGGTGTTTCCCTTCGTGCCCACGCTGCCCGGGGCTTTAGGCCAAGCATGACCTGAGAATTCTGGGACCGTAGCTCTTCTCCACTCCCTTCAGCTGGATGTGCCTCCCGTCTGCACCTTTGGCCACTCCTTGTGGTCGAGTCCTTGCCACGCCCGTGCTCTGCCGAACCGTAGCCTCTGGGGAAGATACAGCCCTGCCTCTGACAAATAGGAGAGAGACTGATGTCCAGCCGTGCAGGGGAAGCAGACGGCTGCAGGCCTCAGAGGAGGCTGAGGTTTTTAAAAAGTTTTTTAATGATTATTTATTTTTGAGAGAGAGAGAGAGAGAGAGAGAGCATGAGCAGGGGAGGGGCAGAGAGAGAGAGGGAGACACAGAATCGGAAGCAGGCTCCAGGCTCTGAGCTGTCAGCAAGAGGCCAACGCGGGGCTCAAACCCATGAACCACGAGATTATGACATAGGCCGAAGTCAGATGTTTAACCAACTGAGCCACCCAGGCGCCTGAAGGAGGCTGAATTTATGAAGACGTTGCATTTGAAAGTAGGAGTTGTGTACTATTTTCAGCGTCTTCTTCCCTTTAAGAGCCCACCCGAATGTTAAAGAGCAAACCTGGAAATATGGAGGCTGAGAGGGATACTAGGATTTTGCAATAAAATACTTAGAGCTGCAGCTTTGCCCTTGACCTTTTTAGGATGGGCAGGACGGGTAAGGACCTGTGGGGTCCGTATGGCCGGAGGCCAGACCAGGAAGGGACAGGCCGACTGGCAGAGCACAGCACCAAAGCAGGAGCGTAGGCGCATCGGTGACAAGCCAGGCTCCAGGCTGATGGGCGTAGGGGAGTCCGCAGCGTTGGCTGGCGGCCGACTGTGGTCACCGGCACCCTGCTGCATGGTGGGAGTAGCAGTGCATTGAAAGCATGGCACTCACACTTATTAAGCGCTTAATAAATGGAAGCACATAATCAAAATAATCAAGGCAAACGTTTGAGGGAAGACTGCGTTCCTGGGGAGGCCCGTGGCGAGGATGCAGGGCCACACCCGGAAACACCTGGAAAGTCAGGCAGGCCCAGGCCAGAGTGGGCCTGGGGCCCAGGCGAGCTCAGGGAGGGAGGTACTCCGTGCCCAGAGAACCGAGGAGGGCTGAGTCCCCTGTGACGTGGGGCCTGCAGTCGGGAAAAGGCCCGAGCTCCTGGCGCTGGCAGGCAGCCCGGGCTCGAGCGCCCAGAGGGTCAGCTGGGGGTCAAGCCGCCGGTACTTAGAACTCACTCACGAGCAACCTAAATCCACGCTTGAAAAATGTTAAGTCCGACAATCCCTGGCCTCCTTTCCCTGGTATAAATTATGCCACGAACGGCAACGGGGCTCCCCCGCCAGCCCTCGGTGGCTCCCAGCCTCCCCCGGCCTGAAGGGCACGGGCCACCTGAGTGCACAGAGGGACTGCCTATTCCGCACCCATCATCCAACGCAGCCGGGATACCGGGCTCCAAGTCCTAACCAGGGAGGTGAGTCAGACAGGCCAAGAGGGCCCAGAGCCTCTCCCCCTGTTCCGTTCCCACAGAAAGGTTCTTGGTTTGTTACGTGGTCACAGGGTCCCCAGAGACCAAACGTAAGCTCGGCGAGACCAGGCACCTTGTCTGTCCTGTTGTGGCTGCTCACCTGGGACCCAGGCAGGCTGGCTGCGTGGGGGGAGGGTGCCCGGAAAGCCTGCGGGGGCAGGTCACCGCACAAGCGCCTACTCGTGGGCAGAGCCTCCGTGTTCTCGCGGCGTTTCCTGTCCTTACCTAACCATCCACCTGGCTCCTGTCACCTCTTCCAGCGTGTCCCGTCTGCAGCAGGGTCACAGGCCAGACGTTTTTTGCCTCATCACTCGGAGATCTGCAGGTGGGGACTTGTAATCACTAATTATATCTCCCCCTTCCCTCATTAGGGATGGAGGTTAGAGCCGTTTGTGGCCCTTCTCAGGCGTATCTGTCAGCAGCTCGGCTGTAATAAACTCTGACTAGTTGAATTTCTTTCTCATAATAGGAAGAAAAAGAGTGACATTAGTTCTAAATTGTCTGTAGAGTATGCAAAGGAGGGCTGTCACCAGTTCTAATGGCTCCTTCAACAATGACGCGGTCACCTGCGTAATGTGCCAAGATGGGCTCCTCTTTGTTCCGGGACAACGTGTCTGGCTCAGCGTTGAGGCACAGCCGTGCTAGGTGACTGCGACGTCACTCGCGGATATTTCAAAGTGTTTATTGTTTGCTTGGTTGTGCCTGATGACACCCTGACAATGACTTTGCTCCCTTATTTCTTGACCAGCCTGGGAAATCCATACAAGATGAACGGCTTGAACCAGCCTTCTTGTTCATTAGTCTATCGGATCCTTTTAGGTCCTATTACGGGACTTTTAAAAATACCACAGAGCAGCACATATCATGGCATCAGTGACGGTGCAGGTAGGGACCTAGGGAAATGTTTTATCATGTCATTTTCCGGAAAGAGTGGTCAACACGTATAGAAATCACAACAGTGAAACCAAATTAAGTTTTACGAGGGTAATATTTTTCTACTCATCTTGAGGACCGTTCTAAACCTTTCGTCCTAATTCTCCTGTTGGATTTTTAGGTTCACCCGTGTTCCATTTTTTTAGGCACCAGGTTTTATATTTGTGTCATTCAGTCACCCGTTCATCCAGCAGACATTTATGAAGCACCTCCTGTTTTACAGGTTTCCAGTCTGGTGCCCAACTCCAAGTTACAAAGACTTCCAGAACCTCACAGCCCGGGGTGGGGGTGGGGGCATGGGCGGGACGGCGGGCATATAATCTGGTTCACGCGGATGAGACCTGCTGTTAAGAGAGAGCCCGAAAGCAAATGGGGGCCTGGCCTGAACAGCCGAGGAGGGCTCCGCGGAGGCGAGGTTGGCGCTGGGCGCTGCAGGGTGAGAAGGGCGTTCTGAGCAGAGACAACAGCCGCGCAAAAGGCAGAGTTGGAAAATTACGTGTCACCTCTTGTTTTAAAATACAAACTTAGTTTTTATTCAGGTGTGGCGAGGCCACCAGGTCAGGAGATGACTTACTGAAAAAACAGTCTTTATTGACCGTTCCCAGAGGAGGAGGCACGGGATGCCACACGGGGCCACAGGGGGAAGCCCCAGGGCTGGTCAGGAGGCCAGGGGAGGTGGCGCTTGGGCGAGAGCCTTACTCTGGTTTCTGCGGGAAGGAGTGGGGAGGCGGGAGGGCAGGCTGAGGCCTGGCCAGCTTGAGTAATGCGAGAGGCTCCGGGGCATAGGTGCCTGGCCCTGGGTGATGAGGGCAGGGGGACGGTGGCCCAGAGCTCGGGAGCCCCCTGGAGGAGGGGATACAGTGTGGGCTATGGACCGAAAGCTGTGTCACAGGCGAGTTGTTTGCTCTCTCTAGGCCTCGGCTGCGTGCCTCCTGGGGCAGCCGCTCCAGGGTCCGCAGGGCCCCAGAGGTCAGGGGTCAGATGCAGAAACTGGAAGCGTGGCTGGTGCACCTGCGGGGGCGGCTGCAGGGCGGGGGTGTGCCCAGGCGCAGCGGGAGGGGGGAGGGCTGCGAGGGTTCCTGTGAAAGGCCTGGTGAGTTTCTGCAGTGAAAGCATCATGGGAAAGTGCACCTCCTGGTGTCCGAGAAGGGTGCCGCGGAGATGACTTAACGGGGGAGAGTCATTTCCGTCCTCACTTTACAGGCAAGGCTGAGGTCCCCGCATCACAAAGCAGGCGGCAGGTAGCAGGCCGGTTCTCACACCCCCGTGCCTTTCGTGACCTTCTCCATGCACGCCACTCGGAGAGTGGGGTCCCAAGTCCTCGCCGGCATTTCAGGATCTTGGGGAGTGGCACAGGGAGGTGTGGGTGTCCCGTTTGTCCGTGAGAGGGGTCGTATCTGATGGGAGAGAAGGGACAGATGCAGAGGAGGCCACCTGCACGGGCTGGGGAGAGACTGGGGGGGATGGCCCGGTCCCCAGGCTGCATACAACCGGCCCCCAGACCCCGGGCAGCCGAGCTCAGAACCCGGGCTCCAGAGCAGGGACTGTCCTGGGTGCACAGATGGCCTGCGGGAGAAGCCTCTTCATGGGAGGGGAAGGCTTCACGGGAAAACCGTCCCCAGAAGGCTCTTTCAGGTGGGGGCACATTTGGGGACTGTGTATAAAATGGGGGAACCCTGGGGGGGCCCACGGGAGGCAACACAGGGAGGACTGGGTGGGACGAGGCACGGACGAGGAGCAGGAGCAGGCGGCAGCAGGGATGACCTTGGAGCTCCCCCGCGCGGAGTGCCCCGTCACGGCCGCGGCATTTGGGGGCCTGTACTTGAGGGACATACCCAGGTGCGCTGCACAGGGTGACTGACGAGGAGCCAGCTCTTTCACCGAGAGGCAGGTCAGGGCCCCGCCAGATTGGGGGCTTTCCAGCCGCCGGTCAGGGATGCGACGCCCCAGGCCAGTGAGCACGCAGACCCTGCGCCCAGCCGTCGGCAGCCCCGAACCTTTGGTCTTAAGGCAGGGAGGCTCTTACGAGCAAGCACATTCTGCTGTGTTCAGTTCGCTGACTACACTACCTATCGGAGTAGTTCGAGCAACAGGTCAGGAGTTTCTACGCCAGGTCCCGTCCGTGGAGTCAAGCAGCCGTGAGAGGCTGCAGGGCGGCCTGCCTGCGAGCACCGGGCAGGGTGGGAGGGAGCGGGACGGGGAGCCGGGGTGGGGGCAGAACAGGCGCTGTCGCAGGAGGGTCAGGTCTGAGGCGCTAGCTCAGACGTGAGCAGAACTTAGAAACGTCCACCCGGTAGTCAGTACAAAGGCAGGCCACACACGGGGGTCTGAGCCACCCGAGCAGGGACACCGAACGCTAGGAGGAAGGAGACCGACGCCGAGGGAGGCCAAGGAGGAGGGCGGGACACACCTGCAGGGACACTGCATTTGGGTGTCACTGGGGGCAAAGGAGGAACCAGAGAAGACAAAGCTGGAAAGCCAGAGGGGGGGCAGGGGAACCCAGTGTCCTTGAGGCCGCACATGGTAGGAGACCCAGCGGTCACGTCACAGTCCTGCTTCTGCAGACGGAGGGAATGTTAAACAATTACAAAAGAATAAGTAACCAGCGGGCACAGCTGTGAACAGGAGGGAGGACTGGGGATCCCGGCTCGGGCTGTTGCAGAGCCTGAACCCTCCTCGGTCAAGTGCAGGTACGATGCCCCCCCAAGGACTCATCAGGGTTCCAGACGGACGGACGGCCTAAGCCCCTTCCTGGTCGTGCGCGACTGGCCAGCAGAGCCATGCGGAGATGCCCCGTCTGTCCCGCGTCCTCACCGGGGCGCTTCACTTGGCTGGGGCGCGGGGGACGCCGCTCAGAGCAAGAGGGGCCTTGGTAGCCGTGGAAGTTGCTGGACACGCAAGTTTTCCTGCTGACACCAGAGTTCCAGCCAGCAGGGTGCACTTGGCTTGGCAGAGTTCCCTGGAATGAATTCTTGAAGAGTCTTTTCCCTCTCTTAGCTGTGGGTGAAAGGAGAGTGTTCTCATGTCACCAAGCCCCCCCACCACCACCACCTCTCCCGGCACAGCCTCCCGTTCCTATGCGTCCTCTCCTTTGCCGGTACGTTTCAGAGGATGAGGTTAATGACCGTCCTGGGAGCAGCCATTCCTCTGGCCTCCAGGGCCTCAGCGGGGTGTTGGGGGTCCTGCCCGGGCAGGCTGGCTTCCGCTCGACTTCTCAGAGGCCCCGCTGGCTGCAGGCTGTCCTAGGGCAGACGGCTCCCGTTCTGATGGAAAACCCGAGTTGGCGAGGGCGGTGGGCTCTGGGACCCCCAGGCATTAAACGAGCACCTGTGTCCCAAGGAGCGCAGCCCCCCAGCCAGACAGGGAGGTGGACGAGCCAGTGAGAGCCCTCCAGGAGGAACGTGGCTTTTGGAAGGACAGCAGTTCCTTAATGGATCCTAACGACCACCCCCTGATGAGTGGTGTTTGAAATGTGTGGCATTTCTGCTTTTGTATTAAGTACTGTAAAGTGCTATTTGTTAGCTTTAAAAGAAGAAGGAGAAGAAGAAGAAGAAAACCGTCAAAATCCCAGCTTCCCGTGGAGCTCTGATTTGTTTCATCTTTAAAGAGCGCTGCCACACTGTATGTCCAGCACATCATTAGTGAACAGCTAGTTACTTCTAGAACACTCCGTCGTGATGGTTTTGAAATCTCACTAGAGAGCCGGAGGAGCCCAGCAAGTGTCAAAAGACTTCTGTTCCTCGCGAAAAAGAATTCTGGTCGCGTCAGATCAAAATGTAAACCCTTTATTATAGAAATTTAATCATTCCTCCTCCCCTGCTTCGGAGATCCGTAAGTAAAATTACATTTTCGGTAATAATTTGCTTGTGGAGCTCAGCGCAAGACAACCTCGTTTCAGTACTGATTTTGAAATCCTGCACATTTGTATATGAAGCCAACAGGTTGGGACGGCTCCTGAGGGTGACGCCCGGGGGGGCAGTGAGGGGTGAGACCCTGAACCTGACTGGGGGCTCTCATGCAGACAAAAGGGAAGACAAACATGGCAAGTCACCTCAGTAAGGAGGCAGAGGGGCACTGCCTGTCCTTTTGGTGAAGCGCTGGACCAGGGGTTGGCAAACTTTTCCTGTAAAGGGCCCGATAGTTAATCC
This sequence comes from Lynx rufus, assembly GCF_022079265.1. Taxonomy (NCBI): domain Eukaryota; kingdom Metazoa; phylum Chordata; class Mammalia; order Carnivora; family Felidae; genus Lynx; species Lynx rufus. Next base: position 3,278,795 of record NW_025814842.1, read on the forward strand.
TTTAGGCCTTCGGGCAGACAGTCTCCGCTGTAACTAAGCAGCTTTGCTCTGGCAGCATAGAAGCAGCCATTGGCAGGAACCAAACCACCGAGTGTGGTCGTGTCCCAATAAAACTTTATTGACAAAAACGGGAGGAGGTGGGCCGGATTTGGCCCTCGGGCCGTAGCGTGCTGGTCCCTGTCCTGGGGTCTGGTTTCATGAGCTTGCCTATGGCTCGTCTGTCTTCAGGACCGTGATTGTGTTTGTCTTACTATTTATGATTTGGCTCAGGCTCTGTGAAGTTAGATGTTCTAAGTTAGAACTTACAGAAGATTGAAAGTTCCACACCCAGAGGTTAGGGTTGCCGTGCTCTTGTAACCGGTTTTACTTCTAACTTTGCCATCTTGTGGCAAAACGTGTGTCCTCGTTGGTGGAGTCCTTGCGCTTTGACTCTGGTATTCTCTGAACCAGTTTCAGCACCTTGCTGGTTCCCTCACCAACAAGCAAAAGGAATCTTTGACCTGTACTGTGTATTCATAGGAGAGTCATGTTTTTAAAAGGATGTGACAGGCAGGAGGAACGCTGTATCTCAGGGACACAGAAGATGCCCTGAGAGGGCAGAATGAGTGGCGTGGGGGCAGGGGCGTTCCTGGATGCTTCCCAAAGGCCCGGATGCTCTGCAGCTTCTAGAGGAGCTCATGGGCTGCAAGGACAGGAGTGGGGAGGGGGCACACTTTCGAGGGCGGGAAGAGCCTTTGCAAGGAGCAGGTGTTTGCGACTAAGTGACGCCTCCGGGTAATGACAGACTGGCTTTGCAGGGAGAAGCGGCGGGCAGAGCCAAACGGAGCCACGCGGCGCCCACCTGGGCTCGCCGCTGATTTGGCACCCGTTCAAATCCAGGTTGTTTAAAAAGGAGACGGAGCATTCCTTGGGAAGGCAGGGAACTGTGACCTTGGGTGTCCCCATCCATTCATCCTAGCCCTACAGCCGGAGGCTCCCCTCCGCAAAACGGAAGCCCTGCACTCGACCCACAGTGACCTTCTCAGAAGGCGTGTTAGGCATGGCTGGGAACATGGCGGCAGGGCCTGGGAGCTCTCTCTGCACAGGCTCTCCAGTGTGGAGTGGCATTCTTTCCCAGGAACGCTAAGCGGGTGTCATCTTGCCGGCCCCTCACGTTTCCCAGCCGTGGGGCTAATGCAGCTGCGGGCCAGGGCCCCCGGGGGACCACGCCAGCCGGTTCCTCCACGCATCCACGGATGCCTTGTAGTGTTTCTCCAGTAGCGTATAAGGAGGCCTTGCCAGTTCCTCTCCCGTCTTCTCAATCATGTGAGCGGAACAGGCTAGAAACCCAGGGCAGGCGACCCCTGCTGACCCCGCTGAGGCCGTGTGCTGAGCCCCGGCAACCACAGTGGCTGCATGGCCAAGGGCACGCTCCGAGCCCCCGGTGCCCATTCAGGCCAGTGACGTCCACGGGGTCAGGGCAGTCACCGGGCCGGCAGATGAATGCTTTAGGCCAGTGAGGCAACCAGACAGATGGAATCCAAACACGCCAGACTTTGAGGCCAAAAGCCTGCCACCACCAAGCCCTGTCGTTTCTTAGCCCGGGGTATTTCTCTACACCAGGAGCTCAGACAAAGCAGCCATGGCTGGAGGGGTGGGGCTGGGGACACAGGGAGATAGGAGCAGGAAGGAGTGGCTTCGCGGAAGCACAGGGGCCCCCACGGTGGGGCCTGGGGATTTGGTCCATAAATGGCACTTGCCGTGCGTGTCCCCCCTCCATGCGCACAGACACGTCAGGACAACAGTGCTCCGGGCAGCACTCGTGCCCCGGTTCCTGGTGGTGGTGAGCGGGTGCCCACGGCCCACACCTGCCTCTGTCACTCGGTGCCCCGAGCGCCAGCCGCCCTGCTCCCCAGCACCCTCTGAGGCGTCTCCGTAGGGGCTCAAACAGGAGATAAAAGGTCTTGAACTGACTCTTCTAAAACCGAAGTCATCTCTTCCCTTTTTCCTTTCATCCTCCTTTCCCTTTTTCCCCCTAAACTTGTCTTACAAGAAATGGTACAAGTGCTACAGTTCAGTCACCCGAGGGTCCCTTTCACGGAGAGGAGCTCACCTGTCACCTCGGACTCAGAAACCACGACACCCTGCCGTGAGGCCCAGATCGAGGGGGTTCCTGACACTCAGTACAGTTCGGCTGAACTGTTAGCGTTTTGACTTTGAGGCGCGCCTACATCTTGTTAACGTCTAGAACGGTGCTGAGCAGACAGTGTGGTCCCCTCTACGTGGGGCAGAACCGCGGCAGACCCTCCAAGTCTGGGGCACAGCTGTGGTTTTCCTCCCGCCCTGTAGTTCATCTGCCAGCTCCCCTCCTTCACCCCCCAGATTCGTGCAGGGTCTGCCCCTGGCTGGACGCCGGGCCACGGGCAGGGCTCCTGAGTGGACATTGGTGCGCTCCCTGACACCACACGGCGGGGGCTCGCCTCCGTTTGCCCGGCAGCGTTGCACGGACCCAGGCCATGGTCAGTACTGGCCAGTCTTCCCCTTTGGGCCCCTTCCACATCACGGGCACAGTGGAGGAGGCCGGTGGCGGCCCTGGGCCCTGGGGGCACTTAGTGCTGTCTGTTTCTGCAGCAGCTCCTCCAACCCAGGTTAGCCTAGACCCTCCCTTCTCCAACACAGGCGTTCTGTGCACCATCCTCGATGTACGTCTGCTCTCTCCCTCTTTCACCTCTGTGTCTCTGCGGGCTCCGGTGGGGGCCCCAGTGCTGATGACTGGGGGAGACTAGCCTCCGCCGGCGCAAGGGTCCTGGAGGCTACCCACCTGTCCCCAGCTGTGCCGACTCCATCATCTTTTCCTGATTTCACTGCCCATTCGACTACCCTGCTGCTTTTCTGACTCCTGGGCCGTGCATCGACTCTGACCTCCAGATCTTTCTCCACCACACGTTTTTGACCAGTCATCCCACCTTTTATTTTAACATTTTTGATTTTTTAAACGGAGTTGAAATTCACGTAACATAAAGTTAACCGTGTCAAAGTACACAGTTCACACGTTAGTGCGTTCACGATGTTGCTCAACACCCGGTCCCGGAACGTTCTCATCACCGCGAGAGGAAGTCCTGTACCCGTGAAGCAGTCACTCACCCTTCCCTCCTTGCGGCCCCTGGCACCCACCGATCTGCTTCCTGACTCTGGATTTACCTATTCTGGGAACTGCGTGAAATGCAGTCGTACAATATGTGGCCTTTGGGGTCTGGCTTCGTTCACTTACCATCACGTTTTCGAGGTTCACCCACCTTGTAGGTTGTAGGTTCCTTTCTACAGCTGCACAGTCCACAGTGTGGGCGCACTGTAGGTGTTGATCCGCGCGTCCGCCCATGGGCCCCTGTGTGGCCTTCCCCTGTGGCCAGAGCTGCCGTGAACACGTGCACCCGTGTACCTGCTAGAGGACCAGCTTCCGGGCGTCCCCCTGGGAGCAGAACTGCTGGCCCATATGGTCGTCCTCTGTTTAACTTCTCGAGGAACGGCCAGACTCTTTCCGTGCTTTCAACATGGGGTGTTTAGAGCTTCGAGTCTGCATTTAGCTTTCTGGAGGAAGCGGGCCTGTCGGCACTGTGTCCGCTCAGGCTCCTCCTCGCCCTCCTGGACCGCCCTCCGGTTTTCCGAGATTTCGGGTTCTTGTGCCGTCCCCCAGCCCCCTGGCCACTTGCAAGCTTAACGAGCACATTTCTGCTCATTTGTGTCGTTTGACACCTTTATGAAGTGTTAAAAGCGCAGGGCCCTGGAATGACCCACCTCGGCACGGCACGTTTGGCCTGAAACTCCCTCTGTGCTCCAGCCTTCCCTCCACGTGTGTCCGCTGGGTCCCCCAGAGCCACACAGCCTGCACAAGGCCGAGTGTGCCTGACACAGGGATGTGGAGTCAGGGCTCTCCTCGCTGGTGTAAGGTCATGGTGTCTCTTGACTTGGCCTGCTGGTCTGGCTCCCGGGCAGTGGCCAGTCCTTCTCTGCGAAAGGTTCTTTGAAGAAGCGCCAGTTCTTTGAAAAGTGTGTGTTTGGGACAGAAGTGGGCGGAGACTCCGTCCCCCCGGTCATCGTATGGTGGAAATGGCTTTGGACCCAAAGTGAGGACACGCGGCCACGTGGGGTCACGTGGGATCCTGGCCAGGTCTTGTCTCTGGGCCTGTCTCTGCATCCTCACCTGTTAAGCAGGAGGGAGGACGGGATGGTGTGAGGTTCGTGACGTTTGTCCCCAGAGACTTCAGCCTCAGGCCCCGCCCTCTGGGTCCTGACCCTGGCAGGACCTTGGACTTGGCAGGAGCCTTATCTCCAAGGCTTAGACCGAAGGTGTGTGCAAGATTCAACTAACCTGCCCATGTGCGGGACACGGGGTGGGTCTACCCAGCGCGACTCGCACCAGGCAGTTGCACACGGTGTAAATGGCAGCATCCGCTTTGCGGCTCCTCCATCCCCTCTCACGATCTTCTCTCCCACAGGTTGGAGCCATCGGAGAGGAGGAGGAGTGGGTCAGCCTCTACGAGGAGGAGAATGAGCCTGATGCCCAGACGCTGGAGATCCCAAACCTCACACCCTACACTCATTACAGGTGAGAACCTCGGGTGCTAGACCGCCACAGGAGGAGGGCTGGCAAGGCCAGCGGGTGGCTTCAGCCCGCAAGACCAAAACCCAGCTCTGTGTATGTGACCGAGGCATTTCTCAGCAGCGGTAACAGTCCGTGTTAACCTGAATTCATGTTACATGAATCCTCAGGAGGATTCCAAGAGAGGGTATATCCCCGAGGCCAGATTAGCAGCTCTCCTTCCTTCAACACCAGCTGCGATGGCTCACTCTTATGTTAGGCTTAATACCAAAAGCCCCAGGCAGCCCAGATGTGGGTCTTCACAAAGCCCAGTGACCCCTTGCTCCTGTCAACAGTCTGTGTATAAACAAAGCACCTTCCACTGAACATCCTCTGCTTCCCGTTGCAATGCCCAGGAGCCGCGGGCCTCACTAATCAAGCACTTAACATGCCATTTAACCTTTTGCTTCTTGATCCTGAAACCTATCCAGGCAGTAAATCCTTGGCCTTAACAAAGGGTAGCGTGATCACAAGCCGTTAGAGATGTTATAACTTCCCGTAAGATCATTGACCAAGATGAAATTTCCAGTTATCGCCAGATGTTGAGTTTGATAATGTCACTGTTCTGCCAGGACGGATACTTTTCATAAGATCGGGGAGTAAAAGACTAAGAATGACTAATTCAGAGAGTAAAAGGTGAAATTACATCTTTGTAAAGAACATTTTTTTTGAGTATAATACTGACATTACTTTTTTTTTTTTTCCTAAATGCCTAATGAGAGATGCTGTTCAAGCTTCTGTTCGTTTTAACAGCCTCCCTCAGATTAGAGCAGATGAATCAAGGCACCACGCACTTGCTTTTCGAGAAATATTTTTCTCCGCGCGTGAGCTGCAGGGCCTCCAGGCTTTCCATGTGAAATTGATGTCAGTTGTACAATTGCTTCGAAGGCCAGAAACTGTGATTAGAGACCCCTGTCCGTGTCCTATTCCAGACTCTGTAATAGATGCGTGTTTGCTCAGGGTACATTTATTGGACGAAAGTTCACTCCAAGTAATCTACATACAAATCACAGAGAACTGAAAACATTAGCCCAACCAAGCTTTAAAGCACATCCGCCCCCACCCTCCTTTTATAGGTAAGGAAATGGAGACGAGTCTGATTTGCCTCGGGTCCCAATTGCCAATGGGGTTCGGGTCCTGGGGTGTGGATTCTGGGGCCAGTGCACCTCTCCTGAGCCGACAGAGAATGGAGTGAGGGCATCCGTTCTGGTGAAAAGACACCAGACTCTCGAGGCCACCATTTGGTCGTGACATCCTGACACTCCAGTTCTGTCAACTGCTTCTTTGAACCCCAACCCCCTGTCCTTACCCCAAACTCGAATCAGCCGGTGGCATCTGACGACACAGATTTCTGGCCATGAAACCCATTCCATTACGCTGCACTCGGGAATGTAGCATCTCTGAGTTTCAATGAATTTACCATTCTTTGGAGGTTTTTGGGGAAAAGGACCAGATACGCAATTTGCATTTTTAATGAAACCAGGTGGAAAGAAGGTGCCCTTGAGCGGCAGCCTTGATGACACAGAGGGACACACGCCTGCACTGTCCGAGAACGTTGTGGGTTTTTTTGTTCTGTCCATCTTTCCACATTGCCTTTTGCCATTTGCCTCTAGATTTCGAATGAGGCAGGTGAACATCGTCGGTGCCAGCCCCTTCAGCCAGTCCTCCCGGGTCATCCAGACCCTGCAGGCGCCCCCGGACGTGGCTCCGACCAGCATCACTGTGCGGACTGCTAGTGAGACCAGCCTGCGGCTCCGCTGGGTGGTGAGTTGGGGGGCCGGAAGTTGGCGGCAGGGACGGTCATCTCCAGTGTCCAGGACCTAGTGTGAAACCAGAGCTTAGTGATGTGTTGGCCACGGCTTTGTCCTAGTCACAGCTAACCTCTTGGTGAAACCAAAAAGTATTGCGTTTTCCCGTTGGGCTTGGGTCACAGACCAGCCCCGGAGACCCTGTTAATTAATTAGCAGCATCACTCACTGGCTTCTTGGAACTGAGGAATATTCTCTGGGGGAGGGAAACCAGTGGTGCCATAAGCTGGACCTGTAAGTCCTTAAGCTGGGTCAACATGAAGCCAATACTCAATGTTTGTAAGAGAGCCAGCCTGATATTTATTCAGAACGTTTCCCCCACAAAATTAAGCCAAGATGTATTAAAAGAAATTACGTCCAGCCAAAGTTACTGATAGGGTTTCATTTAATTAACGGAAGAAAAGTTCTGGGGGGACAAAACACGGTAAAGGTTCCAAGCGTGTTCCCTGCGGGAAATATTTTCCAAGGAATTGGCCTCATAAGACAGGCCCAGGCTTGGCGGCCTTGACAGGTGGCAGTTCGGAGATGCCGGCTCACCCCGGGTGTCGTTTGTTTCCAGCCCCTGCCCGATTCCCAGTACAACGGGAACCCCGAGTCGGTGGGCTACAGGATTAAGTACTGGCGCCCCGACCTCCGGCCCCAGGCACTGGCACAGGTCATCAACGACCGGCTGGAGAGGGAGTTCACCATCGAGGGGCTGGAGGAGTGGACAGAGTACGAGCTCCAGATGCAGGCGTTCAACGCCATCGGCGCCGGGCCCTGGAGCGAGGTGGTGCGGGGCCGCACGCGCGAGTCAGGTGAGGTTGGGGGGCTCTTCCCGCCCCGGGGCTCAGCCCCCACCCGTGTCCCCCGTCATCACGTCTCATTGGCTCTGTCCCCACCTGTGTCTACGTCCACACTCTCCTAACCCAGTAATCAGGTCAACTGCGACCGTGACTTAAGTAGAACGTCATTAGAGTGAATGCCACTAATCTGAAATTAATGACGGATTTTACCGGGGGCTGGATTCACGGTATTATTTGCGAAGTGAGGCACGGTTCCCACCATCAGTGATAAGAAGCAAGAGCGTACAGAGTTCCTAAGGGAGATCTTTCTAGCACAAGGCCCTCAGGACCTCCTCTTGACAAAGTAGTTTGTGGGCGTGTTAAGATAGTCTCACCTGCACTGACAAAGAGCCCCTCGAAGGTTCAGTGGCTTTAGCACAATAGAAGTCCACTTTTCAGTTGCCACCAAGTAGGACTGTTCCTGTTCAGGGGGTGGCTCTCTTCGAGGTGACTCAAGGACCCAGGCTCTGCTGTGCCGTAAGACTAATTGTCATCTGTGCCCAGCTACCAGAGGGAGAAGAGCAAAGAGCGGGCGTGCCTGACCCTTAGAATCTTTCCAGAAACGGTACGCGCTTCTCTGCGCAGAGCCACCTGGCTCGGGGTTGCCAGGGAGGAAGGGAGAAGTGTCGGGTCAACAGGCAAAAATGTGGACTGCGGTCTGGTAAGGACCAGTGTGTTCCCTGAACCTTCTGGGCTTTGTGGGCTGACCTGTGGTTTTGGGGACCCTCGCTGGCCCAGTTTGAGATTATGGAGTCCCAAAAAAGGGCTGCTGTCCTATTGATACAGACCAGCTCCTTCCGCCTGGTCTGAAACGGCTAGGTTCTCTCCTGAACGGGTGGAAATGTATCGTTCCTCTTCCGAGAGGACCGACATTTAAAGAGGGGTTTGCCAGAACAGCTGGGGCTGCCTCAGATGCCTTCCTGGCTTTCTTTTCGGCTGTAGGTTTTATTACGTTAGCAATAAAAGATTGAGACTGTATGCTCAGCTTGTGGCCATCTGATCACATGGATTTTTAAAAAGCTCTATTCAGTGTCGGAGTCTTTGCGACAAAGAAGAGAACTTGAAACATTCTAAGGGACTGTTCTAACTCCAGTAACAGGCAGACCAAGAAAATATTAGAAAAAAAAAAAAAACCGCGTCACCGTGACTAACGAGAAAATTGTGGACAAAATATAATTAGGGGGGATTTTGAATTTATTGGTTGTCCTCATAAGAAAAACAGGGGAAATCCCCATGTGTCAGAGACACGAAGGGACGGAAGCGTTGGGTGGTGAGCTGGTGCGGTGGCTGGCCCAGGGGGCTGGCACGGGGAGGGGACATCCATCCTGGGAGCTGCAGGACTCAGGACGTGGTGCCCATCCAGGAAAAGGAGGTTCAACCGCGAGTCTCTGCAAGGCGGGGGGTTGGAATCGAGACACTTGCCTACAGACAAGGCTCCCGAACACTGTACCATCTTTGAAAGAAGAGACTGAAAAGCTCTGCCCGAGGAAGTTTGTCCACATCTACCTGTCTACCTGGACGCTGAATGGGAAGAAGCGAAGTAACTCTAGGTCCCATGCCCGACTCAGGTTGGGGCTCCGCCTTTACACTGTCCCAGAGACTTGTAGAAAAGAAATTAATGTAAAACTTGGTTCCAGACACCAAAATCACAAGCAACAAAAGAAAAATTTGACTTCATTAACATTAAAAGCTTTGTGCTTCAAAGACTACCATGAAGAGAGTTAAAAAAAGAAAACAGTCCCCCAATCATAGAAGATATTTGCAGATCATACATTTGATAAGAGAGTTATGTCCGTGATGTACATATAAAAACTCTTACAACTCCAAATGAAAAGATGCCCCAATTAATAACCGTACAAAGGATCTGAATATCCATTGTTCCAAAGAAGACATACAAATGGTCAGTTAAGCACACGAAAGGATGTTCAGTGTTATTCACTGCCAGGGAAATGAAGATGAAAACCGCAGTGAGTTGCTAGTTCGCACCCCTGAGGTGGCTAAAATAAAATCTAAAATCAAGATGGACAATAGCAAGTGCTGTTATTAAAATAAGCATGGTTCAGAGACGGTGCACTTGGTATGTCATCGCAAGGCCCTGAGGAACATCCTCACTGACCAGCTTCTTACCCCGGGGGAGACAGTGATCCACTCCTCCTGAAACGTTACATGTTACAACCCAATAAGCGATTTCACTGGCCTCAAAAACAGAACAAATTTTTTTTTTAAGACAAAAAGTGAAAAAAGAAAAAGAAAGAAACGTGGTCCTGGGCCAGACTTTCTGGGCAACCAAAGAAGGAAACGTCTATGGAGAGATACTGTCACAGCCAAATTGTCCCAGATAAAAAACAACTTTTAAAAGATGAAAAAGATGAATTCACAATTTTTGCCAAACACACAAGGGAATACTCTGTCATGTGTAATAATGAGATCCTTTTAAGTAAGGGAGGGAGGGAGGGAGGGAGGGAGGGAAGGAAGGAAGGAAGGAAGGAAAGAAGGAAGGAAAGGAGGGAGGGAAGGAAGGAAGGTAGAGAGGAGGGAGGAAGGGAGGGAGGGAAGGAAGGGAGGGAGGGAAGGAAGGGAGGGAGGGAAGGAAGGGAAGGAGGGAAGGAAGGAAGGGAGGGAAGGAAGGGAAGGAGGGAGGGAAGGAAGGAAGGGAGGGAGGAGGGAGGAAAGGAAGGAGGGAGGAAGGAAGGGAAGGAGGGAGAAAGGAAGGAGGGAGGAAGGAAGGAAGGAAGAAAGGAAGGAAGGAAGGAAGGAAGGGAAGGAGGGAGGAAGGAAGGAAGGAAGGAAGGAAGGGAAGGAGGGAGGGAAGGAAGGAAGGGAACGAAGGAAGGGAGGAGGAAGGGATGGAGGGAGGAAAGGGAGGGAGGGAAGGAAGGAAGGAAGGAAGGAAGGAAGGAAGGAAGGAGGAAAGGAAGAGAGGGAGGGAGGGAAGGAAGGAAGGAAGGAAGGGAGGGAAGGAAGGAAGGTAGGGAGGAGGGAGGAAGGGAAGGAGGGAAGGAAGGGAAGGAGGGAAGGAAGGAAGGGAGGGAAGGAAGGGAAGGAAGGAGGGAAGGAAGGAAGGGAGGGAGGAGGGAGGAAAGGAAGGAGGTAGGAAGGAAGGGAAGGAGAGAAGGAAGGAAGGGAGGGAAGGAAGGGAAGGAGAGAAGGAAGGAAGGGAGGGAAGGAAGGGAAGGAGGGAGGGAAGGAAGGAAGGGAGGGAGGAGGGAGGAAAGGAAGGAGGGAGGAAGGAAGGGAAGGAGGGAGAAAGGAAGGAGGGAGGAAGGAAGGAAGGAAGGAAGGAAGGGAAGGAGGGAGGGAAGGGAGGAAAGGAAGGAGGGAGGAAGGAAGGGAGGGAACGAAGGAAGGGAGGAGGGAGGGATGGAGGGAGGAAAGGGAGGGAGGGAAGGAAGGAAGGAAGGAAGGAAGGAAGGAAGGAAGGAGGAAAGGAAGAGAGGGAGGGAGGGAAGGAAGGAAGGAAGGAAGGAAGGAAGGAAGGAAGGAAGGAAGGGAGGGAAGGAAGGAAGGTAGGGAGGAGGGAGGAAGGGAAGGAGGGAAGGAAGGAAGGGAGGGAAGGAAGGGAAGGAGGGAAGGAAGGGAGGGAAGGAAGGAAAGGAAGGAGGGAAGGAAGGAAGGGAGGGAGGAGGGAGGAAAGGAAGGAGGGAGGAAGGAAGGGAAGGAGGGAGGAAGGAAGGAGGGAGGGAGGAAGGGAGGGAGGGAAGGAAGGAAGGAAGGAAGGGAAGGAGGGAGGGAAGGAAGGAAGGAAGGAAGGGAGGAAAGGAAGGAGGGAGGAAGGAAGGGAGGGAACGAAGGAAGGGAGGAGGGAGGGATGGAGGGAGGAAAGTAAGGAGGGAGGAAGGAAGGGAGAGAGGGAAGGCAGGAAGGAGGGAGGAAGGAAGGAAGGAAGGAAACAGGACCTGATTACTTTAAAGTACATACTAGTATGAAAGAGAATATGTAATAAGTACGTTTAAAATTATTGAAGGCTTACAGTTGCAAGATGAATAAATTCTAAGCAATCTTATGTACAGCACAGTGATTATAGATAATAATACTACTTTAAAGTTGCTAAGAGGTGCACCTGGGTGGCTCAGTTGTTTGAGCATCCAACTTTGGCTCAGGTCATGCCTAGCTTGTGGGTTCGAGCTCCACGTTGGGTGCTTGTTGCTGCCTGTGCAGAGCCTGCTTCAGATCCTCTGTCCCCCTCTCTTGTCCCTCCCCCACTTGCACTCTCTCTCTCTCTCAAAAATAAACCAACATTAAAAAATTTTGGTAAAACAAAAAACAAAGTTGCTAAGAGAATATATCTTAAACGTTCTCACCACCAAAAAGGAACAATAGTTATTTGACCGAAGGAGGTGTTAGCTAATGTTATGGTGGTAATCTCTCTGCAATAAATATCACAAATTGACATGTTTCACCCATTAGTCTTATGCAATGTTGTATATCAGTTATATCTCAATAAAGGTGAAATAAATATTAAAGTCTTAAACTGTGAAAAGAAAGCATTGAAACTTTAAAGATAAAATGCCATTTTTAAAGCACTTTTTAAGGAAAAAAAAAAGACACAGCCACTGAAAATGAAACACTACAATTGAGGTGAAAAGCAGTTTAGACACTGCTAAAGAGAGAATTCTCAAACTGAAAGCTAGATATGAGTAATCTATAACTGTAACTCTAATGAGTAAATAAAATACAGCACAGAGACACAGAGGTTGAAAACATGATAGGTTAAAAGGAATAAAGAATAAAATGACAGTGTCTGACGTATATCTAATAAGACTCAGAGGGGAAGGAGGGAGGAGAAGAGAGTGAGGAAATATGTGGAGATAACGGCTGAGAAGGTTCAGAATTGATATTTTATCAGACTGAAGAAATATGCCTCCTGAGCAGAATAAAATATGTCCACACCAAAATGCATTATGCTGCAAGTGTAAAGCCTGAAAGCCAAAGGGAAAATCTTAAAAATGTTTGGAGTGAAGGCATCTTACCTGCAGAAGGCAAGACGATTTGAAGCCGACTTCTCAAGGACAGTAGAGGCCAGAAGGCAGTGGAATCATGGAATCATAACAATCCTGAAGGAGCTAAGAGAAAGTAACTTAACCTCAAGTTTTACACTCAGCTAAATTACTTTTCAAGGATTCTGTTCAGAAAAGTACAAATGATACGTGAAGATGAATGAAATGTAATAAAAATGGAAAATAATATTGTTTTGTTACATTTCCAAAGAACACTCTCAAAAAAACGAAGTGAACCAACGTCAAAATTGCTGAAGTGAGACTATATTTTTGTAAAAATCTGTTCAGCTGCTGCAAAGCTACCTTCACAATAGTGAGGAGAATGCTGAGGCTGTCAGCATCTGTGTAAACTCACTCCAGGTGTTTTCCTCTCGCTCTGTCCTCTTCAGACCATCTGTGTCACCTCGTACCCGGTAACTCTGAGTAGACTTTCTTGAGCGATGTTGTTTATTTTTGTAGGGATTTCTATGTTTCAGGTGATACCGGGCTACAGATTTTGTATCAAAAAAAAAGGCATAACAGATTTGTTTTTTGTCTTGGTTGGCAAAAAACAACAACACATGTGTGTACGTATCATGGAGAAGCACAAGCAGCCCCCGGCACCAACCGGATCCGTTTCGGTATTGCCACGTTTGTGGTTCACTTGTTGAGAAAGTTTTTGATCTAGGTAGCCTAAGCGTTGCTTTATGCTACCACATTCTTCTTTTGAGGGTTCTGGCTTACAGAAAATTATTTTTTAGTTTTTAATGGGATGTTTGTTCAGTTAGAAGAGTTTGGGTTCAGAAGGTGCCTTCATCACAAATTGAATAATAGGGTTTTTGATCTTCATTTCAAGATGTGATGATTCAGATTTCAGACACTTTTTAAAATTTTTTAACGTTTATTTTATTTTTTGGGGGGAGAGAGACAGTGAGCAGGGGAGGGGCAGAGAGAGAGAGGGAGGGAGGGAGGCAGAGAATCCGAAGTAGGTTCCGGGTTCTGAGCTATCAGCACAGAGCCTGACACGGGGCTCGAACCCATGAGTCATGATATCGTGACCTGAGCCACAGTCGGATGCTTAACTGACTAAGCCACCCAGGCACCCCCAGACCTCAGACACTCTTCATGGTGGAAGAGTGGGGTCCTCAGAGCCCTTCTTAGGCCGATCCCTCCCTGCAAGAGTACCAGTGCTCGCATATTGGCCCTCCCAACCTGCACATTCTCTTCCAGTGTTGCTGGATCTTTGGAGCTTGGCACCTCCACCTCTGAATGGTACTTCCAGAACCTCCTGCCGGAGGCAGCCCCTCACCTCTGACAGGCAGCCCCCCGCCCCCCAGTTCCTGTTGCAGCATTTTGATGTCTTACCTTCCCTGGTCCTGCTGAATTTGAACACGTGCCCTCCCAACAGAGAAATCCACCCCTTCCAGGAACAGACCCTGCCAGGCACCGCTTAGCCCTCGAGGGTGGGTAGGAGGGGGTATGGGTCGCAAAGCCCAGTGGTGGAGTGCACCTGATGGGCAGGGAGGGAGCGGAGGGAGCTGAGGGGGAGAATAAACTTCAGACTGTGCCTCGTGAGGGTGGCCACACGTGGGCACTTAATACGGTGTGGCCACAGGCATACTGAGAGCCGGTGTGGGTAGCATGGAGCGGAACATTTTGAACCACATTTAAATGACGTTTCCGATTTTGAAGTACGATCTGACTGGTTTCATGACATCTTATGATTTATTATGATATATTATAAGGATAAATGAGGCCCTAAAAATCAAGACTGAGCAGTGAGAAATCCTGTGGAGGAGAGGGAGCAAATGAAGGAGAAAAGAAGCATTGTAATCGGGATTGTTTTGAATGAAAAAGAATTTCTAGGACTGTCCCCAAACTCAAGATGGCAGATCGGAAAGGGAGTTGAAGCTGCCTCAAAATAGAGAAAGGGTAAGATTAGTTACTGGTTTATTTTTACCAACTTTAAGATACTCAGATACTTTGTAACTAAACGGCGGATTGGATCCTGGTGGGATGTGGATCTGGTGACACTGTCATCCTGAATGCTGCCATGACCTTGCTGGGGGACGCTAGACCTGCCTTTTCCATCTGAATACAGTTTAAATGGGTTCACGAGAAAATTATCAAAGCCGAGAGATTATCTAGAAAATAAAGACTCGCCTTTTAAAGTTTGATGATTGTCTCAATACACATTCTTTCTGAACCACTGGAAACATACGGGACAAAATTAGTTCAGTGATGGGGCTCCCAGTGATGGGGGCCTGGGTGGTTCGATCGGTGAAGCGTCCAACTCTCGATTTCTGCTTGGGTCACGTTCCCACAGTCATGGGATCGAGCTCCGTGTTGGGCTGTATGTGAGATTGCTTGGGATTCTTTCTCTCACTTTCTGTCTGTCTGTCTCCCTCCCCACCCCTGCCCTGCTCGCGCAAGCATGCTCTCCCTCTCTCTCTAAAATATTAATAAATAAATAGAATTAGTTTGGTGACATCCGTAAACAGGAAAGAGTCAAACTTTATCCTGCAGGTGCACGGGTAAGATTTGCACAGCTTGCCTCCGGAGGCCCATCCCTTTGTATAAAAAGCACTCACCTAACCGGACTGGATGGCGTGCTCTCCAGCCCTGGTTTGCCCACCTGCAGCACGGGGCTGCTCACCCCTGCCTCACTCGGTTCGTGGGGCTGCTAGATGTGAGTGTGGATCCGAAGACCCCGTAGCACAGGATGTGCACTGAGCACATGGGTGATCTTCCCTCCCCTCCCTGTCATGTGCATGGTAACGTCACCTGCTCTCTCCAGCACCCCTGCCGCCCTCACAAAATACCACATTTAGAGGTATCACTGAACCGGGGTCTGGAAGTGAGGATTTCCCCCTGGAGAGAAAAGCCTGTAGCTCCCACAAGTTAATATGAAAACAGCCCAAGCATATTGTCTTGCTGGGCGGATTCGGGTAAAATTGAGCATCTAAATACCCCGGATCTGTGGAATTTGTTGCTAATATTAAAGAGATTTACATTTCTGTTATATCTCCGCAGGCTTAATCTGATCACTCCAAAAGGCTCAGAATTCGTTGCTCTTTCAAGGACAACTTGATTGTTTGGGTAAAAGTTGGGCCTTTATTTATAGAAGCCTTTAGATTTTCGGTTCCAACCTATTTAACTCCTCCCCGGCAGTTCCTTCAGCCGCGCCTGAAAATGTGTCCGCCGAGGCTGTGAGCTCGACCCAGATTTTACTGACGTGGGCTTCGGTACCAGAACAGGACCAGAACGGGCTCATCCTGGGCTACAAGGTACGCGTTCAGGTGACCGTCCTCGCGTAAGTTGTAATGGGACTGCACGCCACTCCCCTAAACCAGGGAGCTTGTGTTTTCTTCCAGACCGACTGCACCTGCCGTTTTGTGATATTCCTGTCTGGCGTCTTATCTAAACTTATCTAAACCTTCTGGGGATTCGGTGTGGCCATGACCTCTTACCATAGACCAAAGCAAGGCACACGCAGTAGCCACCTACTTAGCCTTGAACCTCTGCTTCCAGGCTTTGTGAAATGGGAGTCGTCATCGTAGCTGCCTCTGAGGTTAGGTATGGGACGGAAGCCGGTGTTTTCTAGGGTGTGCGTGTCAGGTCCCTGTCCTTAGCTACGTGCACGCGTGCCTACACACCAGTACCCCAGGAAGTCCAGGCGGTGGCGTCGGGGCGAGGGGCTGACCGCCTTCCAGACTCTCTGGGAGCCGTTGCTGGGTGTAGTCTCACACCCGCTTGTGTTCTGTTCCGTCACCTCCTCCAGGCAGCAGGATGAATTCTCCCAGACGTGGCCAGCTGCAGACTTCTGCCTGTCGCCTGCGGGTGTCCCCTGATTTCAATCCCTAGTCTCTGTCTTTCCCCACCTGTTCCCGTGTCTCCCTTCCAGGGAGCTCTGATTGCTCCCTCAGGCCCCACGGGACGTGGCGGTCCCCTGGAGTGGGTCCAGTGAGCCACGCTCCACGCCACATACCTGGGTCCTGGAGAAAAGAGCTTGCTGTCCTCTATTCACTCTGCTCCCTGGGGATCCCCATCTTCTGTGGCTTTCCGGTCACTGAGGGGCCACTTCCAGAAGGGTGAGCTCTGAGGAAGGACTTAGGAAATGGGCAGGAGCAGGCGGGGCCGTGGAGGGCAACGTCCCGGGGTGCTGAGTCTGTGTGGGGGCAGCAGTACCTAGCCCCGGGGAGCTGCGGCCTGGGGTTCAGGCAGACTGCAGCGACTCTCCTGAGGCAAGAGCCCGGTTTCCCAATAAGCTGGGACACGGAGTGGGGTGCAGGCTCCCGGAGGAAGCAGAACGTCTCTGTGTCCGTGACCGAGTCCTCGTTCCAGCGGCTGTGGCTGCCGTGGCTCCCGCCGTGTGCCCCAGACCTCACAAAGCGCGGCTCGGGCCGCTCGCCCCCACGGAACAGCGCACGTGGAAACCGGGTCCACAAGCCAAAACGCGGCCGTCCTAGGGGAGGCAACGGTCGCCTGGTCCTTGCCTTGGGGTTGGGCGCCCGGGTGCCCCCGAGACCCCTTCCTGGCACCGCGCGCCCTCATGGCCGTGCACTTGTGTGCTGATGCTCCAGATCCTGTTCCGGGCCAAAGAGCTGGATCCCGAGCCCCGCAGCCACGTCGTGCGCGGGAACCACACGCAGTCGGCGCTGCTCACGGGTCTCCGGAAGTTTGTGCTGTACGAGCTCCAGGTGCTGGCGTTCACCCGCATCGGGAACGGAGTCCCCAGCTCTCCCCTCCTCCTGGAGCGGACCAAGGATGACGGTACGGTCGCCGGGTGCTCCCACGGCCCGAACAGTTTGGATGCTTGTCGTTTGTAACTTAATTTTCAGATCCCTTTTTTTTTTTTTTTTTTTCTCCTTGCCTTTTTTTCAGTTGAGAAAAACAAAACAGAATTGTTTTTCAGTCACTGTTTATATGGCCAATTTCAGCCCGGAGTGAATTTTTACAGCCTAATTATGAAGCTGCGCGAATTTCAGCCGTAACTTGGCAGCAGGCAGTGCAGTAAAGGCCGGGTGGGCTGGGGCCGTAAAACCCGCGGCCGCTTCTCCCGGGGCTGTGTGCACAAATCTGGTGAAGGACTCCGAGCCCAACCTGGGCGCCCCCGCCCTCGCGGCGCCCCCAGCTCCAGGAGACCCTGCGTGGCGTGCCAAGAGGCTGCCAGAAGTTTCTGGGTAGAGCTCTTCCCAGGCTCCGGGGTGGGGGGCGGGGGGGGGGGGGCGGGGGCGGCACGCGCTTCTTGACGGCTCTGTTTTTATGGAAGTCTAAATCATCAGTAAATATGGTTTTCCACTTTGCAGATGTCAAACACTTAAAGGTTATCTCTTTTACATTTTTATTGTTAAGCTGACTGTGGCAAATGTTCGGCGGGGGAGGGTGTTCTGGGGGAAGACACCAATCTCCTCCCCCCCCCCAAAACTCACCTCAGGGATCAGAAGCTTCTCACGGAATTGGACCAGCTGTAGGTTTTCATCCACGTGTCTGCTGACGTCATTAAATGAGCCCCCACGGCGCTCGGGCTGCTGAGCCGGAGGCCTCCTGTCCTGCAGGGGGACAGGGCGGGCATCGGGCTCCAGCTGACGACAGGAAGGAGCTCGGCTCACTGTCATGCTCACCCATCCTGGACGCGGAGTCTTGGGGGGCTGGGGCGTGACAGGAGAAGCCAGGGCGTCCCGAGTCACAGAGACGAAAAGTAAAAGGGGCGTGTGAGAAAATGGGCCTCACAACTCGGTCAGTTACAGGCGCTGCTTGCGAGAGTATAGGTTGGAAGTCAAGGAATGATTCTCCTTCTCTCAGAGTCGGAATTTAAGCATGTTTTCTACCCCCTCATTTCAGTGTGATCTATGTGACCTGCCTTGGGGACAGCACAGGGGGTCCGTGCCACCAAGGCTGACGTCAGAATTTGCATATGTATGAATTGGCCCTGGCGTGTGAGCCCTTAGCCTCCTTCTTATGTTTATTTTGCCAAACATAGGTTCATTTTTTTTAATGTTTTTTAAGCTTATTTATTTATTTTGGTGGGGGGGGGGAAGCACAAGCTAGGGCGGGGCAGAGAGAGACAGAGAGAGAATCCCAAGCAGGCTCCAGGCTGAGCTGTTGGCACAGAGCCCGATGCAGAGATCGAACCCCCAAACTGTGAGATCATGACCTGAGCCCAAATCAAGGGTCGGATTCTTAACCGACTGAGCTGCCCAGGTGTTCCCAAACACAGGTTTATTTTTTTTTTATTTTTTATAAATTTTTTTTTTCAACGTTTATTTATTTTTGCGACAGAGAGAGACAGAGCATGAACGGGGGAGGGGCAGAGAGAGAGGGAGACACAGAATCGGAAACAGGCTCCAGGCTCTGAGCCGTCAGCCCAGAGCCCGACGCGGGGCTCGAACTCCCGGACCGCGAGATCGTGACCTGGCTGAAGTCGGACGCTTAACCGACTGCGCCACCCAGGCGCCCCAAACACAGGTTTATTTAAACACAAGTTTAGGGACGCCTGGGTAGCGCATTTGGTTAAGCGTCCGACTTGGGCTCAGCTAGTAAGTTCGAGCCCCGCGTCGGGCCCTGTGCTGACAGCTCAGAGCCTGGAGCCTGTTCGGATTCTGTGTCCCCCTCTCTCTCTGCCCCTCCCCCACTGTCTCTCTCTCTCTCTCTCAAAAATAAACAATAAAAAAAATTTTTGAACACAGGTTTAAAATCTTAAATGCTCTTCTCAGCTTCATAGCCAGAGGCAGAACCCCACAGCCCCGCGTGACTGTAACACACATCATCCTGTTGTATCGATAGTTCTGTGCCCGTGGCCTCTTACCTGGGAATCAATCAGTTAAGTTCCAACCAGAAGTTCTGGTACAGGCCACGCACTTCCTCGCCTCTCCGTTTAAGTAAATGTATCTTACGCGGGCTATGACCCTGTTACTAAATGGCACCACAGTCATGATGCACCGAAGAATTACATGTGCTTGTGAGCCTCAACTCTTCGTTTTCTAGGACGGTGCAGGAGGGGGTGGTGTGCGTAAGAGAAAAATCAGTGTTTGTCAGCATGTTACTTTGTCAGTTGGGAGGAACTTGAGGCCACCTGGTTTATCCAGCCCCTGCTAGCGGGTGTCGAGCCCCAGACGGGATTCGGGCCAGACTGGCAAAACCTCGACCCTCAGCTTGACCTGCTGGGAGCAGGTCTTACGCTCAGGGGACGCCCAGCACGGTTTGTGACCACTTCTTCCGGAACTTGGAAAGCAGATGAGCTGGATTCAAAATGAGCTGTTTTCTCAGAACCATTAGGGGGCCACGCAGAGCGAGCTAGTTTGCAAAAGTCAGTCGTAGACTCAGAGCGTCCCGTCCGTGATCAGAGCCGCCGTGCTGGCCCACAGAGTCGCACACAACCTCGCCACGTACCCACGTAGCACCGTAGCGGCACCTGGCTCACGGTCTCCCTTCTTCCCTCCAGCCCCAGGCCCACCCGTGAGGCTCGTGTTTCCTGAAGTGAGACTCACGTCCGTGCGGATCGTGTGGCAGCCGCCGGAGGAGCCCAACGGCATCATCCTGGGTGAGGGAGCGGCCGCGACGTACCAGGTCGTAGCTCGGAGGGAAACAGCAGTTGGATTGATTTCATCTGGTTTTTTTACACATCAAAGAGGTTGGGGGAAAAAGACAAAGTCCTGCCCGCCGTGGCCGCGCGTTTTCCACGCTGAGAAACGTGGGACCCTCGGCTGCTCTGTGAGCTGAGCGCTGAGGTTTCCTTGCAGGTGGGAATTTCCACGTTGTTCACCCAGAACCTCTTCCTTTCGTTCGCGGTTCACAACGGTACCGTGTGTAATTGGCCTTTCCTTCAGCTCCGAAGCCACGAGGCTGTTTCCATGTGTGTTTGGGATACAACAGGCTCATTTTTCACGGGAGCCAGAGGCCTGGCCTTTGCTCCCAAGTTCCAGGAGACATCCCCTGCTGCAGGGCTTGCGCCTAATCCTTTGAAGAAGTTTCCAGAGTGAATTGTGTGTGCCCTCGTCACCCGGAAATTTGTTTGCTTTTAACTTTTAGCGGGGCAACTCTGATAACATTGATGAAAAGCCTTAATTTTTCCTTGTTCCCCCAAGGCAGCAAGTTGTATTTTTAAAAAAATCATCAGTCCCTTTATTTATTCACGTTCTCGCCATGACGAATTAAGGGCCTCCTATATGCCTGGCGTCGTGTCCGTGGTGGGCAGTATGGAGTGAATAAGATACGCCCGTCCTCGAGATGTGAGGTGCCCAGGGCAGCACCGGGGAGAGGCCCAAATGCAGTGCAACATGATAGGTGATGGGACACAGATTCGAGAAATGCCCCAAAGCACGTCTTCCCCAGGGCGAGGGGCTCTCGGTGGACGGAAGGCCGCTTTGGAACTGGATCTTGCAAAGAAGTGGCTTCCGGAGCCCTGGAGGAAGGGAAGAGGGTCATGCACTCAGCCAGACGGAATGTCTTGTGCCTCTGGTTGTGTAGACAGACCCAGGCCTGGAGATGTGGGCCGGGCCGGGGACTGCTGGGGATGGCCCGCTGCACCAGGCAGGGGGTGCTCCTAGGCCTTGATGCGTGAAATCAGGCATCAAAAGGCACAGTATGTTCTCCAGACCCGGGCCAGCCCTCTGATCGGGTGCGTCCCTAATCCCAACGTGGGGCAGACCCCCAAATGTGTCAGTTTCTGTGCTGGGTGGTCAGATCAGAAACCTGAGCTTACAGACAGGTAGCAAAATTCACCACGCCTATCTGCTTCTGACATTAGGATTCTAAGATTTGGTTCAAAGAAGGGTTCACTTCATTAAAAAACTTTTTTTTTTCATGTGTGCTGAGGCCAGTAGGGAGTCACCCAAGGACTTGGGAGCAGCAAAGTGACATAATCAGATTTGTCTTTTAGGTAATAACTAAAGGGAGAGGCAGATATTTATTGAGTTCTTGTTTCATGGAGAGGGGGCCTGGGGCGTACCTCAGTCGCCTGCACAAAGGCTGTGGCCCTCCTTCCTTGTGCGGTGCCTGGAGTCACTAGATGGGGCGTCTTGCTATGAGCACGGTATTTCTGAATTGGGTGACCTTGGGAACTATAGGTTCTTGCTATTCAAATCACAATGAGCAGACGAAGAAGCCCCTGTTGAAGTATGTGTTTCGGATCCTGTCCGGACGAGACGGGATCTCAGACACCTGCTGGGCCCTGCGCCTGGAGCTCCAGACCTGGGGTGGAGGGTGGTGTGCAGGGCGTAGGCTACGGCAGAGGCTTTCTGGAGCCCTCCACGCAGGGCCCAGACTGCTGCCTCTTCTGGATGGACTGTATCCGATTACCCAGGGGACGTCCCCAGCCTGCTGTGAGACGGGAAACATGTCTGGAGCACAAAGTGTGAATTCCGACCTGTCACAGTACCCGGAGTCTCCAAGAAGCAGAGCCTCCCCTGCCTGCTGGGGGAGGGAGGCCCCACGGCCCTGGGCCTGGCAGCCCCCCTCGGCTCTGCCCTCCGCCCGTGCTCCAGTCCCAAGGCGGGTGCTAATTCTGCGCCCACCTCCGCACTCGCTGTAGCCATCGTGGACTGATAAGAATCATTCTGACAGGAGGACCCCACGGGAGATGGAAGGGAGGCCAGTAAGCGTTTCATGTGTGTTTCTCTCTTAGCGCAGACAGACCCGCGCTCTGATTTTGTAGCCGTGGCTTTGAACTGCTCATCCGGGCTCCTCTTTGCGGAGGTTCTGGCCTCCGCCAGCACCAGCCCCCTGTGCTTACTGGTCCTCTGCCAGGGAAGACCCCTGCCCCTTCTCTGCCTTTACCGTCACATTCGATGTCACCTGTACCTGCACGTTCTCTCCACGCCCGTCCCTGCCTTCCTGCACCGACCACAATCGCATGAGTCTCGCCGTCCTAAAGTAAAATCTTGTCACTTATTTTTAAGGGTCTCTCTAACATCTGTTCCTCTGATTGAAAGAGCACTTGGAAAAGGGGAATTCAGACCATGACGGAATAGAATCTTACATTATTCAGATGGAGAGCCATAGAAAGTGTGGTACCACCCAGGCGAGGCAGAGATGTGGGGAAGCAGACACACTCACGTGCAATTGTTTGGAATGTGAACCGGCACAGCCTCTCTGGAGAAGAATCTGGGAACGTCTTGGCGAGGTGAACACATCTGCGCTCTACCTCCCGGGAGCCCATCAGGTCTTAAACCCTGGAGGACGTCTCACACCGGGACCCAAGGAGAAACGGTCGGGGACATTCCTGGCTTTGAATATCGCTTTGAATAACAGGGGAAACCAAGAACCAAACACCCGAGTGTCCATCAGTAAGACCATAAAAAGGTATATTTTGGGATATTCACCCAGCAGAAAACACGGTAGCAGTTAAAATGATGAATGAAATTACCCAAGTCAATACAAGTGAGCCTCAGAAACATTTGTTCAGGGAAAAAAGAAGTCGCGGGAGGATATGTGCAGCCTGAGAACATTCCTGCACCTTCAGAAACTGTGTAAACGTTATTTTCCATCATTTACGGGTACACGCGTACAGGAAGGTGTGAACACGTGGGCAGGGACATACCCTGAGCTGTGACGGGGATTACGCTGAGGAAGAATATCCAGTAGGGCCGCTGGACGGCTTCAACTCTTTCTGCCTCATCTCCCGTCTAATATGAAAACAAACAGTCCAATTTAGCAAAAACCTCAATATGTGTTCAGTTGGTGTGATGAATGTATGAGTGTCCGCTCTGTAGCATTTCCAGTATTTTCTGTATGCTTGAAATATTCATGACAAAAAAGGACAACTCAAAAACAAAAATGGCACATTCCCTATAAACTTAAAAAAAAAAAAAAACAGAAAATTTTAAAAAGGAACAGGAAGAAATGAGAATCACCCACAATTCCACCACCCCGAAACAATGTGAGTATCTTTGTTTCCTCCGGTCGCTGTTCTGATATTTTTATTATGAAATAGTTCACGCTTACACAGGAACCTCTTTGTTCTAGCGCGTTTACGTCGTGACGGCAGTAAACTAACACGCATCCCTGCTGCCCAGTGTGAGATGGCGAGCCCGCCAGGCCCCCTCTGGGATTTTGTGTTTATCTCCCCGGTGGTTTCCCACGTGATTTCCCCAGAGCTGAAGTTAAGCCTAAAAATCTAATACTAGTTGTGCATGTCTTTAGATTTCATACAAACTCCGATGACAGGTTTTTCTGCAACCTTGCTCTCTTCTTCCCACGTCACAAATACACTGGCTGTCCACGTGCGCGCACAGCAGCTTGCCCGGCCATCCCCCGGCCGGGACGGTCGCAGTGCCCCCAGCGTGTCTGCAACACACGGGTGCCTGGTGCTCCCCTCCTGGCGCGTGCGCGGGAGTGTTCCCCGGGGCACCCCCCGGGAACGGCCTCGCTGGGCCACAGAGTTTGCACCTCCCAAGCTCTGCACGGTGACGCCCATGACGCCAGACCATTCTCCTAGGTAGTGACACCAGTCTGTACCCCCACCAGCACCCCCACCGCCATACACATCCGTGCCAACGCTCGACAGCCTCAGAGTCTAAATGTTTTGCCATTCTGGAAGACTTCACATCGTGGCATGTCGTGGTTTTACGTTGGGTTTCCCCAATGGCTTCCTCAATGCCAGATGTGCGTGCCCATCCTTGCGGGTCTGGGCATTTCCTTTTCCATCTCTGTAATTTCTCCTTCTCGCTTGCTGGTTCAGCCACGCACTTAGAAGGTTTTCTTTTCTTGACGTCATGTTTATCAATTTGTCCTCGCAGGAAGGTTCTTTGGGACATCAGGTTGACCACACTGCCGGAAGCAGACACTATATACTCCAGTACCGTTGGGGGGTCCGCAGCGAGAACACGCTCATTCAGATGACGTAATGTTTACGTGCAGATACGTTGCAATTGAAACTTTTAAAAACACGGACCTTCTCCCAAATTGAGCAATTGTAAACAATAGGTGCAAGTGACGTCTTTAGAGGTCAATTTCCACAGCGTTTCCGATGATCTCCGAGGGTACAGGCCAGAAGCAGAATGACCTGGAGAAGGTGCTAGAACATCTCTAAGGTTCTTCACCTGTACTTCACACTCCGTCCAGAAGCACCGTTCGTCAGTGCCCCTCACACAGGCTCCCGTGTCACTCCACCCTCACCAACATCTACTTTAACGTTTCTATATATTGGCCAGTTTAATAGCTAAAATGTAAAATTTATATGGGGGTCATTTTCACAGTTTATTAGCCGTCAGGGTTTTTTTTTTTTATTCCTTTTGGGAATTCCCAGCTTATGTTCTGTACTAGTTTGCTGGGGCTCCCATCGAGAGCCACAGAACAACAGAAGTCTATTTTCTGTCAACTCTGGGGGCTGGAAGTGAGAGACCCAGGCATTGGGCAGGGCCAGCAGGTCCTGGGGCCTCTCTCCTGGGCGTGCAGATGGCGTCTCCTCCTGGTGTCCTCACCTCGTCGTCCGCCTGACCCCTTCTTGTAGAGGCACCTGTCACTCCAGATCAGGGCCCACCCTAGTGACCTCATTTTACCTTAATCTTCTCTTTAAAGACCTTGTCCTCAAAAATAAAATAAAATAAAATAAAATAAAGACCCTGTCCTCAAATACAGTCATGTTGGACGTGCTCAGGGTTAGAACTGTAACCTAAGAATTTGGGGGGATTGCCATTCAGCCCCTAACACCCCCTTTGACCATTTTTCTCTTGGGGATTAACCCTCTCCTCACTGGCTTTTCCGTGCCTGACACTTGGGCCGCATTGAAGTACCAAATGGCCGAGCGAGAGCCCAGACCCTGAAGTCCGGTCTGGCTCGGAGGCCTGGCCCTGCTGTGTTAGTGCAACGACACGGGGTCAGACAACTTAACCCAGTAAATACCAGCCAGCACGATCGTTGACAATATTATCTGCCACACACTTGCTCGTTTAACTTTGGGCACAGGGACGTTCACAGACCGCAAACGTGTGCGTCTTCCAGTCAGTCGTCTGCCGTTTCCGTGGTGGGTGAAGCCGGTGCTGTCACGTGGCCCCCGCTGTCACGTGGGGTCGGCGTTCACCTGGCCCTCCCCAGGGCTTCTGTCTCTCCGTCTGTCCCTCACTCCGAGTGGCAGGACTCCTCCCAACCAGGACTTGCAGGCGTGTCCTGTGAAATGTGCTCAGGAAGCGCTCCCTGGTCCCCCGTCCACCGGGGACGTGGTGGCAGGACCGGGACACGTGGGAGGGTTGACGGGGCTCGGCCTCTTCAGGCCGCAGAGGGCAAGACCCAGCGAGAGGAAAGGCCGAACAGCAACACGAACCAACACGGTCTCTCGGGATCTGACTCAGCCAACTGTTTTCAGGAAGCTTCTGAGACAGCCCCAGGCGGGCATGACTCACCCTCCCCTGCTTCCCCAGCCGGCTGCGTTCTGCGCCATAAACTCGGGGATCACGGGCTGCTTGCTTTACTCTCCCCTGTGTTGTAAGCACTGTGCTCCGGACAGTCCGAGTGGCAGCGTGGGTAAGCTTGCACACGTTCCTGAGCCTGTCTGTGCCTCAGTGCCCCCATCCCTCAAATGGGAATAGCACTCACCCTCGTAGCGTTGAGTGAGTTGTGCGTGAAGAACTTAGGACAGCGCCTGCCCTGTAGTAAACACCCGACGAATGTCAGCTCGAACGCGTGGCTGTTCGGTATTTCATCATGTCTCCTGGACCAGAGGGTGTCTTCCAGTCACCCAAGTCATCCCCCAGCACCAGCATCTACCTGGTGCTCGCCAGCGGGAGGCGCATCATTGCTCTCCTCTGCCCTGGTTGGGGGTGGAACAGAGGTCTCGTGCTGACAAGACAGGGAGAGGAATCAGGAAAGGCAGGTTGGAGTCAGGCTATACGGTGTTCCTAAAGTACATTCAGAAGTCGGCATTGTGACCCCCCGAGGCCCTGGGGGTCACTAACGGTCACAAAAGTCCAGGTAAGGAGAGGGTCGTGTTTAAATGCTTTGAGCATCCCAACCGCGGCAAAGCGGACGAACGGCCAGGCGGTGCCTCGTCCCCCCTTCGTGCAGAAAAACACCACATTCAAGCCTCTTCCGTCAGAATGGCCTTCAGCTCAACGGTAACAAATGTTGTCTGGGCAACCCGTCACTTGGATATCATTACAGCTAGCGCACCAACTTGCAGGTGCTGTAGGGAAGATGAGAAAACAGTTCCTAAAGGTCCGGCTTGGTGTTGAAGGGAGAGAAAGGGAAACGGCTTTCTGCAGGCCCGGCTCCCAGAGACCTTGAATCAATGCTCACGCTCGGGTGGCGCGGCCCTCCGACTACAGAGCCTCCTCGGCAGCCCGTGCTCTTGTAATCTGTAGCAAAACGTGTTCTTGCATTTCCAAAAAAGATTAACGGCACGAAACACCACCGGGCGCCTACAGGGAAAAATGCTTGCTTATTTGCGTAAATATTTTACCATGGAGAGCTTTTAGCATTTAGAGCCTGCCTTCAGGGGATGCGGCGAGAGCCACCCTGGGCACGGCCACCCTCCCTCGCTTGTTCCGCGCTCCCTTAAATGCCATGAAGCCAACGTGACGCGTGTGCTCTTTAAACCCACGGGGTCTGCCCCCCCCACCAGGCACCCCGGCGGCCTCCCCCACCTCCACCTGCCGACCGAGGGCCTAACATTTACCTTCAGCTTAGTACAGAAGGGTGTGCGAGGGCTCTGCTGAGAGGAGCGCCAGTGAGCATAATCCATGTTTGCAAATACATAGTTTTGATCCACGGCTGCATTTGTCTGCCCCCAGCCCTCACGGATAAGCCGTAAAACCAACAAGCCATGCGGCCTCTGGGCAGGGTGCCTCCCGGGGCCCAGGGATGTGTCACTGAGCAGGCGACTCTCAGACTGGTCCCTTTCGCTTGCCCGGGAAGCCTGTGACCACCAGCCACGTGACACGCAAGTCCCGCAGGGGGCTCTGG
The DNA here is from genome assembly GCF_022079265.1 of Lynx rufus. NCBI lineage: Eukaryota > Metazoa > Chordata > Mammalia > Carnivora > Felidae > Lynx > Lynx rufus. The sequence continues at coordinate 3,305,919 of NW_025814842.1, forward strand.
GTGTCAGCCTGCAGTCACCCCGTCCGAGCGAGGCGGCTGAGATCCCCCAGGAGGCTCCCAGCGACAGCAGCATCTTAGAACCTCCTCTTGCGTCTCGCGCAGCTGATGCTTCTAGAACTTGTCTGGAGCGTGAGGCACACGCCCTCTTCTGATTGTGATTTTCTAGATGCACGTTGTTTTCTCCGCCTTCTGAGCATAATCAGAGACCGCCCAGGCGTCTCTCACGCTGCGGTTTTCATCTTAGCCTTGGATCAGTGTGGCTCGTACTTGGCCTTGCCCCTCTGGATGCCTGTATTCTTTTTCACCCAGCACTTTAAAAATCAGACTTTGCTCGGGCCGCGTTTCACTCCTGCTACTGATCCGGCTCCTCTGTTCTTTTCCTCACACCCACCGCAGCCTTCTGCCCTTGCACGGTGACACTCAACACACTGATGTTTCTGACCTCGCTGCAGCTGTAATTACAGAACAAGCCTTTCCCACCGAAAGCTCTCATCCCGCAGCACTCTAGCTCGTTATTCTCCGCAAACGCAAGAACGGATGCTCAGCCGCTTCCTCTCGCCGTTTCTGCACAGAAGGCTCTCTTCTAGTGTCCCTTGAGTCTAGGACGTTTTCAGGACACTACAGCGTAAGACACAGGTGTCAATCTTCAGTTCACCAGGCCACAGAACGGGGACGAGAGGGCATGAGCCCAGTTTCAGGGCGAATAACGGGAAAGGACGGATGTAACCCGCGGGCTGGGGGTTTTCCCCAGTGGCTCGCGTAGGAGCTGGGTCCCAGACAGACAGACCAGCCCACATGCCCTGCAGTTGCACACGGGTGGCAACGCTGTGCCTTGCGGTTCGCACGCGATGCGCCAGAGTCGTCGCCATGGCGGTGGGAAGGGGGGCATCGTCGCCTCCGTGCTTCAGCGGCAGAGGAGCCCAGGGCGGTCCCGCCACGGACACCCCCCGTCCCAGTCAGTCCTGGTAGCACCTCCAGCGGCCGGCCCACACGGGGGAATATTACGCAGCCACTAAAGCTTGAGTTTCTGAAGGGAAAAAAAGAAATGAGGCTTTTGGGATGTGGCGAGGAGACACAAAAAGCCTGCATTTGGAGAAAAATCAGTTCTGTTTCAAGTCCCTATGCATAGAAGGATGATGGCCAGAAGCGGTCCCTGAGATCAGTGATCTCTGGGCGGCAGGGTCGCCTTGTCGCAGATGCCTTGGGCGTGGTCGGCCCTCAGAGCCTAGGCTCTCCCACCCGCAGCCAGCCAGCTGCCCAGGCCTTAGCTGCCGGGGGCCCCGCCGGGCTGCACCCTCTGCCCTGGGACCGGTCCTCTGGGGGGGACTTGCCCGCCAGCAGCCCTCAGCCCGTGACCGCTGGGAGTCGGGGGGACCACGCAGCAGCCCTCTCCACGCCTCCCATTAGGCAGAGCCTTGGGGACCCGCAAGGCGACTGCCTCCTCGTGCTTGCCGTCCGCTCCCCGTGTTTCCTGGGCTCGCCTCCCGAAAAAGTTCTTCGCTCCAGGCCAGGCTGGAGCCGACCGGGCCCCTCAGGACTCAGGCTGCGGCACCCCTGGAATAGACAGTGTCTTGTGTGCACAGAGCCCCCGGGCGTCCCTCTGGCATCTGCCCTGCTTAGCCAGCTCTGTGCCCACCGCCGCCCATGGAACGTGACATCCGGAGAGTCCTGGTCCTCGTGTCACCTGCCGACCTGCGGCCGGGCCAGGGCGGCTCCCGGTGGGTTGTCGCGCTCCCCCCGGACCTCGCGGCCGCTCTGACCCCAGGCCCTGCTGCCAGGGACTTGAGGCACCGCCCTGACCTCATTCCCGACGCAGGCACCTCAGGGCTTTTGCACACAACCCCGGTTTTTCTGGCTGCTTTCTGAAGCAACTCTTCCTCTCTGGAGGAGCCGTGGCCCTGGAAGTCTCTGCCTCTCCGCTCTGCTGGCATCACCTCCCCCCTGCCCGGGCACGGGGGTCAGCCTCTCGCTGTCCAGAACGCCTTGCGGTTTCCCCCGGTCCCTCACAGTCACCTTGCAGGTGACCAGATTGTCACAGTCACCTTGCAGGTGACCTGTAGAGTGACCAGATTGTTTTCCATTCGTCTCCGTTGTCTTCCAGTCACCAGAATTATACCATTTTAGAGCAGGGAGCTAGGAGAAACAGCAGGGCCTCCCGGGCAGAATGTGGTTCTAACGCTGAAGGCCCAGCTCCGTCCTCTGCTCCTGTGCCCCCTCCCTGCCCCCGGGGGTAACACTGACCGCTGTGATGTGACACGTGTCCTGTGCCTGAAATACACTGGCTCTAGTAAGTGGGGGCTAATTGTTTTCTTTATTCATAGTGTAGGGGCGAAGACTTCTCCCTTCTTCCCTTCTGGGCTCTACGTCCAAGAATTAAATTGACATAAGGAAGATGAACAGGAGGGGCCCCTGGGAGGCTCCGTCAGTTGAGCATCTGACTTCGACTCGGGTCATGATCTCACAGTCTGTGAGTTCAAGCCCCACGTCGGGCTCTGTGCGGACAGCTTAGAGCCTGGAGCCTGCCTCGGATTCTATGTCTCCCTCTCTCTCTCTGCCCCACCCCTGCTTGTGCTCTGTCTCTGTCTGTCTCAAAATTATCAAATAAAACATTAAAAAATTCTTTAAAAAGACAGATGAAACAGAGAAAAATTTAATTTTATATGTGTATGAGCCCCAAAGATCAGAGGCTCAAATGTGACCATAGCAGCAGTTTTTAATGCCTTTGAGACAAAGAAACAATAAATTTGTGAAGAATTGACAAGACCACAGGGTTTGGGCTTGGGCTAGTCAATTAGTGAAAAAGTAACAAGATTTATTTATGCGGCCATCTAGGCCCTAGACTGCCCGCGTCCGCGATAAGGGGGCCTCTCTTCCTCCTGCTGTGGGGAAGGCACCTTCCCCGTGGGAGACTTCTTTCCTGTTCTCAGGGGGAGAGAGGAGGGTCACAGTGTCCTTCCCGCACTGGCTATTCCTGGGTAGCTTTAACCCAAAGTAATCAGTATGCGGAAACGGCATCTTGGGAGTGACCTGTGCTGCTCTGCTCCAGCGGCTGGAAGTGAGGAGCCGGGAGTCGTGTTGGGGTTGAAGCCTGGCTCAGGACCTCCGGACATCCGAGATGTCACGTGCAGAGTGAAGGCCGCTGCCGCGGCTGAGGGCAGCCTTGGGCTCCGGGCCGCCTGGGGAGTCTCCCAAGACGTGTGCGTCCGTGGCCAGTTGTCTGCCCGCTCTGCATACGGACGCTGGGAGAGCGTGTGCGAGGGTCATGTCCACTCCTTACTCTCTCAGGTGCAGGCCTGTGTTCTCACACCGTCAAGACAAAAGCTGTCCAGCTCATCCTACACAGAAATCCAGTGTGTACCTGGACGGGGCCCAGGCCTGCTTTTATTTTTTTTTTTTTTATTTTTTTTTTCAACGTTTATTTTATTTTTGGGACAGAGAGAGACAGAGCATGAACAGGGGAGGGGCAGAGACAGAGGGAGACACAGAATCTGAAACAGGCTCCAGGCTCTGAGCCGTCAGCCCAGAGCCCGACGCGGGGCTCGAACTCGTGGACCGCGAGATCGTGACCTGGCTGAAGTCGGACGCTTAACCGACTGCGCCACCCAGGCGCCCCCAGGCCTGCTTTTAATGCAGAGTTAGTTTCTGTTCCTTCGAGGAGGGCTGGTGGCTCTTCATCACCAGCAGGGATATTGGAGGTTTTGAAAACATCATATTTGATCGTGTTCTTATGCGTAATGTCTGTGGCTCTGCCAGAGTGGCCTCTGTGCTTCACTGTCGAGCTCAGTTTGTCTTTGGAAGATACCCTTCTTCCCTTAGTTTCTCTCTCTAGTTTAGGAATACGCGTACGTTAATGACATCGGTCAGGTGCTTTTTGTGCTGGGCGCACACTCTCCTCCAGTGGTCGGGTGGAAAGAAGGGGTCGTCACCAAGGCCCCTGGCTGACCCCGGTCTCATGCGAGGTTCACATCAGCCTCTGCACACGAAGCGTGTCCCCGCGCGGGCAGCACTGCCTTGGAGCGGCGCCTGGTTTCCTCCCGAGCTTTGATCTACCGTGCGTGCCGCTTTAAATTTGCTGTTCACCCGTAGTTCCGCTGCAAATCCCGACAAGATAAAAATGAGAACGCGACTCATAAGAGCCAGAGGGGGGCATACCGAGGTTAGAGGTGCGGTAAGAGCCTTGATTTACATAACTTTCATAGCAGTGGGTGAGGGTCAAGACCAGAAGAGAAACAAGAGCGGTACCGTAACTAAAAGACGCCGCGTGGCCCACAGGCCAGAGGGGAAGGTGTGCTGACCTCACCACCGTCCACGGGGTCCGTGAGTCTAGGAAGAACCAGGGACTGACCTTGTGGAAATCGTGACCGTCAGGCATGCGTATTAGAAGAACCACAGACGAGAAAACCTCGGAAGGACCAGACCTCTGACAGAGCACATGCCAACCACAGAGGTGCCACCGAGGAAGGCCGGGTGGGAGCCCGGATGCGCCCTGCACTACCGCGTGTGCTCTCGTTAGCAAGGCAGGGCTCGTGTCTCCGTGCTCTCAGATTCTCACCGGAAAGACACACGAGGAGCCAGCACAGGGGACCTGCCAGCTGGGGCCTGGGTGGGAGGTGACTGTCTCGAAAGTGCTTCCTCGCACTCCTGTGTTATTCGTGAGCCGTGTTGAGTATAATACAACCCGAAGAGTAATGACAAAATGTTTCAATATAACATTTTAATGCCTTCGTTTAAAAAAAAAAAAAAAAAAAAGGCAGCTTAACGCTCGGAGTTTTCCTAGATGAATGTTAATTCCAAGACAAGAGGACGGGTTCCAGCCACAAGGCAGCAAGCCAGAGACACAGGCCCTAGACGCACAGTCCCGGCCCAGGAAGCAGGGGCCGTTGGATAACGGAGGGGACGCGCTCGGTGCCCACTCCGTGCCCGGCTCAGTATGCAGCATGCACCAAAGGGCAACCTGGACAGCACCCGCCCACCCCACCCCCGCCCCGCCCCACGTCGCCTAACAGACTGAGATCCAGAGGGGGCACCGTACTGGTTCGCAGGCGCACAGCACAGACTTCCCAGGGCCTGGACCACAGCCCAGGCAGGTGCGCTCCCAGAGCACGTGCTCGTCACGCCACGGCACGCTGTTTTCCCTTGGAGACATGCTCATGTATTGCCGGCGCTCGGGATGCGCGGTCTCGAGTAGCCAGGATTTGGCAAGGGGACTCTCCCTTTGCTAGAAGGTTGGGGTGGAGGTTTTCTATTCACAGGAACAGTATACGACTCAGTGGAAAGCGTGGGCTGAGCCAGACAGACTCAGGGCTCCAGTCCCACCCCCTCTGGTCGCTTGCTGTGTGACCTCAGGCAGACCACTTACCCGGTCTGAGCTGTACTGCTTCGTGACCCAGCGAGCGTACGAAGGCTACCTGTTGTGGCCGTCGCAAGGGCTCAGAGGGGCAAGGCTGCCAGGAGGTCAGCAGGAGAGCCCCATGAGGGGGCTGCAGTGACCACGGTGCCCTCACCCTCAGGATACTAGGTGCCTAGGAGACTCAAAAGGACGGGGACCGGGCTCCCACAGCACCCGAACCCCAGTCTCCCCACCTACAGTGTGTGAGGGAGAGAAAGGGGGGGCAGGGCACGGACAAGGGGGGCTCGGCCCCTCTGGGTTGTCGGTCACTGAATGGGAAAGGACAGGCGTCCAGCAGAACACCCTGGCCAGAGCCCGGAGGCCACCGGGGCAGCTGGGGACAGCTGGTTGTCACAGCGAGGAGAAGGCGCCATCGGAGGCAGAGCCGCAGCCTTGACAGCCAGTCGGGGGCCCGAGCTCCAGGCCCTGCAGATACCAGGCCTGTGAATGGCGGGGGAAGAGGGCCGGGGGGGTGCTGTCCCCCACCGTGTGTGCTGACGATTGTGGCCAGCCGTGGTCGGGGGCCTCATGCTAGGGGCATCTCTGGCTGATCACACAGAGTTGTCCCCCCCTCACACGTGGCCGCCCGAGACTGGCTCCTTGTGTGGTTTCACAGAAGACCGAGTGCGGGAGCCGGGAAGATGCCGGTAAGCTCGGTCTCCAGTGGAGCCAAAGAAGGTGCCAGAAGGAAGACAAAGGTGGAAGGGTGTCTCTCGCGGAGAGGCGGGCAGTCTTGTGCAAGTACCGCGGCCTTGTCGCTGGCGGCCGCGCCACCCCCGGGAGGCCAGGGAAGGCAGGGCTGACGGGCACAGGGTTCGGCTCTGCTGCCTGCCACCACCCCCCCCCCCCCACTGCCAGGAGGGCATTGCCCTGTGGATGCCACCACGCCCCGCCCGCCAGTTCTGGTTTTCGCCAGTGCAGATGGACGCATAGCCGTCGGTGCCCGAGAGAAGGCGGGGCGCGCCGCGTCCCCGGCCGGGTCCGACAGGTGGCCTCTTCGGACGTGTGGAGGCAGTCCCGGCGCAGCCTGGTTGGGAGGTGTGATCATTAATAACATCAGATCGACCACAATCCCTTGATAACCGGGAACTTTAGGAGACGTTCAGAGCCGCTGAAGCTCGCTGCCCCCCGGGCCAGGAGAGTTCTGTGCGGTGGAGCCCCTAGCCCAGGGGTGGGGTGCTGGCACTTCCTGGGGCGGGAGGCACAGAGGAGGGGCGGGCGGCAGGGAGGGTGACGAGTCACTGATGTGAGAAGGGCGCCTTTGAAAGAACTTTCTAGGAGGCACGGCCCTTGGCCCTGCGAGGGGAGGGGCGGGTGGCGGAGGGCAGAAGGGGGAAGAGAGTCATGGGGCCCAGCGCTCAGGGGCTCCATGTGTCACCACGTCTACCTGTCAGATGCTGGCCGAGGAGGAAGGAAGCAGGAGAGACAAAGCAGGGTGGTGGCGGGGTGGCGGGAAAGCGGGGTCCCCGCGAGCCTGCGTGACTGACGGGTGGCCCTCCTGCCCCACCCGCAGGCTACCAGATCGCCTACCGCCTGGCCAGCAGCAGCCCCAACACGTTCACCACGGTGGAGGTGGGCGCCACGGTGAGGCAGTTCACGGCCACGGAGCTGGCCCCAGAGTCGGCCTACATCTTTCGGCTGTCGGCCAAGACGAGGCAGGGCTGGGGGGAGCCTCTGGAGGCCACCGTCATCACCACTGAGAAGAGAGGTAAGACCTCAGACCCGAATCTGCTGTCCTGGTGCCACAGTGGGGAGAGACGGCCCCGCGTGGGAGCCGGGGACTTGCTGGGTCCACGGCTTCCTGGGTCGGGCCCTGGGTGGCTCCGGGACCCATGCATTTATCGAGCACCCTCTGAGCCGCACCTGTAGCCGGACACATTACCATAGGGTGCCTACACGGCCTGACGTTTACCAGAGAGGCACGAATGTCCCAGCTTTAACGAGAGAGACGCGGCTCAGAGAGGTTGTGTCACTGGCCCAGGGCTGCACTGAGTCCCCCTGTTTAAGGGCAGCTCCCTGAAGGCAGGCGCTTGGTCTCTGATGTTCAAAACCACGTGCCCAGTCGAGCGGGTGCTCGGTAAGCACGCTTCCTGCCCAGCACTCCTAGGGAGATCTGTCTGGACGGGCGCCTCCTCCGTTCCAAGCACCGTCTTGGTCTGTCCTCACCAAGCCTGGGGGCAAGAGCGCTGCAAGCCCCGATTCTGTGGAAGAGGAAGTTGGGCGCAGACGGATCCAGCGGTTTGCATGGACACGGCTCTTGCCACAGAAATGCACTGCGGGTTTCTCACCGAGGCCCCGCCCTCGAGCCTCGCTCTGGAATCTGCCTCAGCAGCCTCCTCCCCAGGGGCCACCGCTCCGGGCCGCTGACCCTGGCAGCTTGGCTGCAGGCTCGAAGGCCGGACCCTCCCCCCGTCTGTGAGTCCCGTGACCCCAAACCCTGAGCCTCGGTTCCCCAAAGATGACGACGCCCACCCCAGAGCAGCTGCAGCCTCCCCGAGATGCTCGCCCCCTCCTCCCACGAGCATCTCTGCTATTAACTGGAGGACAGAAATCCCAGGGTCACAGAGCGCCCTCCAGAGCGTGAAGCGGGTGGAGGAGACGGCCACGCACACGCGGGCCGCGCCGTCAGCCCAAAACGCGGTCCATCCGATGGCCCCCAGCACGGGGCCCTGGGACAGAGGACGGGCCCCGGGAGAACCCCTCCTACAGCTGCGGCCAAGGTCCGCAGGCTCGTCCCGTCCGGGACGCGGTCCGGCCAGCGCTCTCAGTGCCAGGGAAGCAGCCCGGGCCCTGAGGGCCGCTCCCAAAGCCTCTCGCCCTCCTCAGAATCCGTGCAGCCCTGTAGGGAAATCCAGCACTTTCTAAGGCACGGGGAAAGACACAGGTTTGCTAAAGGTCTGATGTGACTTAAATCCAAGTGGAGGCATTAACACGGGTGCCCTTCACGCGGCACCCTGGTCTGGTTCACAGCGGAGCTGCTGGGGCTGGGAGACGTGTGCCCACACCACAGCTGCGCCCCAACCCCCACACCACGTACCTAGGGCTCACACCCCAGCTTGCACCCCGACCCCCCCCACCAGCTGCCTCACCCGCACCCCAGCCCGTGCCCTGCCCCCCCGCTCCACCTGCCTGGGGCCCATACCCCAGCTTGCACCCCGACCCCCCGCACCACCTGCCTCACCTGCACCCCAGCCCGTGCCCCATCCCCCTGCACCACCTGCCTCACCCACACCTCAGCCCGCACCCCGACCCCCCCCCCTCACCACCTGCCTGGGGTCCACACCCCAGCCCACACCCCAACCCTCACACCACGTGCCTAGGGCTGACACCCCAGCTCGCACCCTGACCCCCCTCACCAGCTGCCTCACCCGCACCCCAGCCCGTGCCCTGCCCCCTGCTTCACCTGCCTCACCCACACCCCAGCCCATGCCCTGACCCCCCCCGCACCACCTACCTCACCCACACCTCAGCCCGCACCCCGACCCCCCCTCACCACCTGCCTGGGGTCCACGGAGCTCAGCGGATTTCCTCCAGGGCCCACAGGCCCTCCGTGCTCTAGGCTCAGAGAGAGGGGGCCCAGCAAAGCTTTGCCCAGGGGAGCTGTGCTCAAGGGGCAAGGGGGTATGAGGAAGCGGGCAGCCCCAGCTCCAGCCCTGCGAGAGGACTGCTGACCGGGTAAGACGGAAGCGCTCCTCCAGACCGTCGCCGCAGGGCCCGCAGTCAGTCGCTGCTTTATTACCCACCACGCACTCTCCTCCGAATCAATAATCTTCATGATAAACCATTAAACAATTATTCCTCCCTGTGTGGAGTCGCCCTGTTGGAATCGATGGGCGAGGAGGCGCGGGACGGTAACGATCCACACTCCGAAGCGGGGTCCTGGCCCCGTGCACCCTGCGTTCCCTGTCGCCGCCGCGCAGGGCGGCAGTGACCGGCCCCGGGGATGCCGAGCCGGACGCCGCCGTGTGTCAGGCTCGGGTCGGCCTCCGCGCGACAGACGCACTGAGCCCGAGATCAGAGGGGCCTGGAGGTGCTCGCAAGAGCCCAGGTGTCATTCGGAGGTGGTCGTGTGGGGGGCACGTGTGGGCTCACCTCTCTCTGTCTCTGCGCTGACAGTGCCGCGTTCCGGGAGCAAGCCGGGGTCTCCAGCCACGTGCGGCAATCATCTCCGCGTTGTCTGATCCCGTGGGGAGCCGAGTCCCCAGGCTTGTGCTCCCGCGGAGCCCTCCCGGAGAAGCGCCCTCTCACCGCCCCTGCTCTGTTCTCTTTGGGTTGCAGAGCGGCCGGCGCCCCCCAGAGAGCTCCTGGTGCCCCAGGCGGAAGTGACGGCTCGCAGCCTCCAGCTCCAGTGGGTCCCGGGCAGCGACGGGGCCTCCCCCATCCGCTATTTCACCGTGCAGGTGCGAGAGCTGCCGGGGGGAGAGTGGCACACGTACTCCTCGTCCATCAGCCACGAGGCCACGGCCTGTGCTGTCGAAAGGTACCCAGAGCCGGGAGGGCCCTCCCCGGGGAACGGGCGCCTGCCCTCGTCTCCGCTCCTGGCGCACGCTCCCTCCGCCAGGGACCAGGGTTCCGCGTCCTGGAGCCCACTCGGGCCTCCCCGGGTCTGGCCTTCTACGCACGCCCTGCGCAGGTGGTTTGCAAGCCCAGGCCCCGGGGACGGAAGAGGCACAGATGACGGGGACGTGAGCCCGGAAGCGTGGGCCCCGCGCCTTACCCCCTGAGACGCAGGTGTGGAGGAGGGGAGGCGCGGGGAAGGGGTGTTGCGGGCTGAAAGAGTCGCACCTTCTCTTTGTGCTCCCTCTCGCAGTCGGCAAGGCAGGCGGCTCCCACCCCTGTCATCCGTTCGCGATGGCTGATCAGGGGCGTGGGAGGAACGTCCCCGCTGCACGATGAGAACCCCGCACGTATCCAGTTACCAGTGAGCCACCAGGCAAGGGGGGGAAGGGAGCAGCACCGACCACCACAGCTCAGCTCTTGGCTCCCATGGCCTCGTTTAGGACCCTTCTCCCATTCCCACCCCTCTCTACAGCGTGAGGGACGAGGGCTCCCCCCTCTACGGTGGGGTCAAGGACACCCGTCTCTATGGTGAGGGACGAGGGCTCCCCCTCTATGGCGGGGGAGGAAGGTTCCGTAACCGTCTAGGTGAAGGTTCTCAAAAGTGACCTCAGGCCCCACGTCCCCACGGTGGGCCCGGGCTGCACTGCTCACACCGCCCTGCAGAAGCCCCGGGATGTCGGGGGGCAGGCCTGTCCAGGGAGCTGGCCCGACATCTTCCTTGTGCTCCTTCTGTGGCGCTGGCCACGGTCACTTTCCATGAAGCTCACATCTGGCCACGAGGGGGCCGCTGAGGAACACGTCCCATCGGCTCCCAGGGTTCCAGGAGCCCGGCCAGCCCCTCTCGGGAGGGCAGAGGAGGGCCAGATGCTATTTCCCAGGCTGGCCATCGTTCAGACCCAACACCGCGTCCTCGGCGCCCCCGCACCCCGGTTCTGGGCACCGTCCTGGGAGATTTCGCACGTTTCTCATCAGACCCGCGTGGTGGGCCGGTGGGGGGAGACCGCCGTCCCCATTCTATGCGTGAGAGCCGGGGTCTGAAGAGTCGTTCTTGCCTGCGGCCCCAGTATCTGCCTTGACGTCCTGACCCGCCCCCTCTGCCAGGCCGCGGGGCTCAGCTCCCGCCCTTGGCCGAACCCGAGCGGAGGGAAAGCAGCCAGGGTGGGGGCTCCTGCGGCAGTCTTGACCCTCACCCCCCCCACCCCGGAGGGACAGTGCAGGCTGCGGGGCGCCGTGGGGGCTGGAGCGTGGCTCCGTCACCGCCTCCAGCAGGTGGCAACAGCAAGGCCCGGAGAGAAGGGTTCGGGGAGCGAGCACGTGACCGAGGTGGCGTGTGATGCGCTAATGGGCGTGGTCAGCACTGGGGCGTCGCAGGAAAGCAGAGACTGAGGCCTCAGCTGTCCAGGTGCAGGTGCCACGCGGGCGGTCTTGGGCAGCTCCTCAGTGCTCCCCTTCCGCGCTGTTGTGCGGCCTGCGGGCGGCACGCGGGTCCCGGCAGCGCCGGGCCCAGACTGTGGTGGGGAGCGTGTGTCCTCCCCGCACATCCATGAGCTGCCCCGAGCAGGTGGCACGGGTCTCCCAGCATCTCTGTCGTGGCCCCCAGATGTAATGTCCCCTTTGCAGACGGCCTTCAGGGCGGGTTGCAGTCTGAGAAGGAGGGCGGCTCGTCAGCTTACAGCTCCAGCTGCCGGGGACCCAAATGATATTCGTGGCCCAGTGACACCCACCCTCCCCCCCCCCCCCCCCGTCACATGATGCCGGCAGCACCAGATCAGTCCGGAAGGGAGGATGAACAGCCCCCAGCACCAGGGGTGTGTCCAGCGGGGCCCGAGGCGCGGCCTGGCCCCCCACGGAAGGGTCGGCGGTGGCTCAGACGTGCGCGTCGGCGAGCTGGTGTCTAGGAAACTAGATACGGTTACAGCTGTGATTACACTTTTCATCGTAGGAAGAGCAGGGGGGAGTGGCATCCGTGTGGCGCTCACCTCTGGGACCTCGTCTGGAGGCTTCAGACCGCCAGGGCTCCCGCGGGGTCTTCCTCGCCGCGGTCACTATCAAAGCCGCTGTCGTTGCCACTGTCGTCCCCACGCCAGACGGCGTTCTGTCCTCCTCGGGGCTCGCACGGTGTCCGTCGCAGGCCCGCAGGCGTCCAGACCACACTTGGCAGATGAGGTAGCAGAGGCGCAGACACAAGCCGCGCTTCTCCGCACGAGAGAGGGAGGCCCTCGGGGCCCTTCAGCTCTGGTGCCAGCTGGGTCTGTAGCTCCAAGCTCACGGCCTCAGACTGTCCCGCTAATGCACGAGGGCCTGCGGTTGGTGTCTTATCACCCAGACGCCGAGCCCGCGAAGTCCGCCGAGCCCGGCAGCGCCGGGGCCTTGGGAAGGTCCGCCGCACAGGCTCGCTGGGCCTCGTTGCCTCATGTGAGAAAGAGACGGAGGGGTGACCTCGCTGTTCCTTTCAGCTCTGCGACCCCAAGATCTGCCTCCATTAGTCCCCAGCAGTCCCACTCCGTCCCCCACTTCTGCCAGCACCCCGCTTACCCTTGGAGCGACAGCCCCAGAACCCGAGAGGCGCAGCTCTCAGCCCCTCGGAGGACAGCATCCTAGCTGCCCCCCTCCCAGGGCCCTGAGTCCCCCCGAGGGTCGGGAGGGTGCGGTGGAGCCAGCCCAGCTTGCTTCGTAAGCTCCACTCTGCTGCGCTGCTGCTCGGCTTAATTAGAATGTGCTTGCGGATAAAAACGACCCCACTTCCATGTGTGACCATCCCGGAGAAAGGGGGAAGGTAAAATCCACCGGCCTTTCCGGTCAGGGAATCTCCTGAAATCAAACAGACCAACGCTGTGCACGGGACTTCGTGTTGGAGAGAGGGGGCCCGTGTTTCTGGACAGTTGGACTTGCCGTGGGAGAAGCTGTCATCAGCCCCCAAAAGGGCCCCCTCCGCCCGTCAGCAGAAACAAGCCACCGGCCCCCTTCCCGAGAGAGCAGCGCTCTGTGCGGCCCCGTGGCACGTGTTCTCGTAGCTACGTTTTCCTTCCTTTTTTTTACATTCTTTTGACGTTTTACTTGTGCCGATCGCATGAAATCCGCTAATGACCAGAAGACCTGAAAGTCTCAACAAAAGTTCTAAGCAAAAAGTTTAACCGTGTGCATCGAGGGGCCGTCCCCACATGTAGAGGACGTGGCTCTGGAGCAGGAGGGGTGGCGCTGGGCTGAGGGACACCGAGGCAGCGTCGGTCCCTGGTGGGTGACTGCCGCCCACAGAAATGCAGTTCCGTCCGGGAGGAGAAGGTCCGCGAGCCCAGAGCCACACGGACATTCTGGACGTCACTAGGGTGGGATGGTGGCAACGTGAGCTCAGGCGATGGCTGCGTATCCAGTGATAATGCGTCCTGCCATCCCTCTGCACATCCCCACGGGGACACCGTGGATCAGCCCAAACTACCGCGACCAGAGGGGATTAGGGTGTGAAGCACCAGGGATTCCGCTAAAGTCAGTGCGCTGGCCTCATGTCCACTGCGTTCTTGGTCTGCTCGTCCTCGTCCTCGTCGTCGTCGTCCTCCTCCTCCTCTTTGCCCTCCTCTTCCTCCTCGTCCTCCTTCTGTGTGATCTTTAAAAATAAAGCCATGTGAGAAGTCAGGTAAATTTGGCCAAGGATATTATCCAGGGGTTCGATATTCCTTGCTCTCTGTGATGCAAATCCTGGGTTCTTAATAGGTGTTTTCAGTACCTTACAGGTAGTATTAAGTACAGAGAGGCAGTGGTAGGTGACGTCTAAACTCCTCAGGACTCGTGCTTCATTATTACAACCGAAATGGATGAATGAATCTCGGGAGCTCCTTCTGTGTGTGAGACGCTGCCTCTAGGTCGGTGGGAGGAACCCGGACTGTAAGCCGCGTCCCCCCGCCCCCACCCAAGCGCTTAAATATAACACGCCGAGTGAACGTAAGCTCTGCATACGGTGACAAGGGGCATTTCCGGAGCATCTCCCGCCTGCCGGATGCCATGCTGATGGTTACACGCGTTCAACCCTCCCAGGGCGCTTTGGAGATAACTATTTCATTCCCATCCATTCATTCATCCACTCATAGATGTTCACCGAGCACCTCCTAGGTGCCAGGCCTTGTTCTTGGTGCTGGGGGCGCAGCAGTAAACGAGGCCAACTCGGTCCTTGTCCCCACGGAGTCCTGAAGGTGGAGGAGGCAGACGGTGGTCAAGGAAGAAACGGCTAATGGCAGATCACGGCGGGGGAGATGAGGAGACAGATGGGCACCGAGCACGGTGGGACGGGCTCTTCCTGGGGCCACGTATGCTGGTACCAGAGGGCGGTGATGATAAGGAGAACAGCCCGTATTGGGTGAGCACGCACCGGGTGCCAGAGTCTCTTCCACGTGCCTCTTCTGAGTGCGATCCACGCGCCCACCTCACGACCTGGGCGCCCCTGCGGCACGACACCCTGCCCAAGGTCACAACGGGTTAGAGTTCACACAGTTTGGCTCCAGAGTGCACGCTCCTGGCAGCTGGCCCTCCACTGCCCTCTAGTCCAAGGAGAAGCTAGTCCAAACACGGGGGCCTCCGGTGAGTGAGGCAGGAAACAGGAGAAAAGCTCACGGTTGTCACCAGAATTCAATGAAATAGCTCCTAGGAAGCTAAGAACAGATGGGAAGTTACTTGTTTATTTTAACTTAATAGAGGAGATCTCCCCCAGAATCGAGGAGCAAAGATCATTCTTAAGGGTGGCACTTTAGAAGCACCCCCGGGATTGGGGCGCCAGGGTGCCTCAGTCGGTTAAGCATCCCATTCTGGCTCCGGTCATGATCTCGCGTTCATGGGTTCAGTCCCCGCGTCAGGCTCTGTGCCGACAGCCCAGAGCCTGGAGCCTGCTTCTCCCTCTCTGTCTCCCTCTCTCTCTGCCCCTCCCCTGCCCAGACTCTACCTCTGTCTCTCAAAGAAATAAAACAAAACCTTAAAATTAGAGGAGCACCCCCAGGACAGCCGGGGCCACAGCAGGGTCGCCCGCCACTTTTCCAGCTGTGGAACCAGGGTGCAGAGAGGCCGGGAGACAGGCCTGCAGTCGCGGACCAGCCACAGCAGGGCGAGCCCCCGTCTCGGCGGGGCTCGAAGGAAGAGTGTCCTGTGCCGGCCGACAGAAGCAGTGTCATCCCGTCCCACCATCTTCAGCGGGAGAGCAACGTGAAAACAGGGCTAGAGGAAGACTCTTCTGACCGTGGGTCCAACAGTAGTTACCTCGCAGAAAAAGCAGAATCCTTCCTCTAGGCATCATTACCCAGACCCCACTCGCGAGCCGGACAGAAGCGGGGCCGCTGTTGGCTGACACAGGGGGTGTGGGGACCCCGGCCTCCGAGAGGGCCCCTCGGAGCCTCCCAGGCTCCACGGGGCTTGGTTTGAAGCCCACAGGTTTCTAGGCTGGCCTGGGAGGGAGGACAGTGGACCGGCTCAGAGGCGGTGAGGGCTTTGCCTGCTAGTAGCGGAGGAAGTGGGCCACACCTCCCCCCCTGAGGGACGGGAGGGGCAGAGCCCAGGGTCACGCTACTCTCCTGGTCTGGGAGACGGACACCAGGGCGTCCACAGGAGCGGTCCAGCCGAGGACCGGACGAAGACAGTGTCCTCTGCACAGAAGTTTGTCCTGAGTCCTAGTCTTGGGCGACGTACGGAGCTCAGCACACCAGCCCCGTCAGCACGGAACTGCTTGATGTGGGGGAAGGAAAGGAGGAAAGAAAGGACGGTGGTGGTCCAGAGGTGGCAGCCAGCAGTGTGCCGTAAATCCTTGCCGGGGGCTGGGAGGGGACGTTTCCCCGCCTTGGACAGTTGGCATTATCTCGGTCTTAGGTACAGTGGACGGGGTGGCCTCATGACAAGGTCTTCCTCCAGCCCTGGCCGGGCCATTTACAGCCCTCTGGCAGCGGGCAAGGGACTTAACGGGACTGGGCCTCTATTTACCCATCCTTGAAACGGGAATCACCACGAACGCGCCCCACAGGGCTGCCGTGCAGTTAACCGGGGCGAAGCTGGTGCCGCGTCCGGCTGCATAAACAGGGATGAGGGGCGGGGAGGGGGGGCCCGGCCAGCGCCGACCTGCACAAAGGAACACGTACGGGTGAGCAAGGACGTGGTTAGGAGGACCGGTTTCACGCTCTGAATGGTGTGAGGGATGTGGTAATTAGCTCCTCCTGAAGAATTCCGAGTCCCTCAGAGAGCACTGGTTTCCTCTGCAGGAGAGGGTCTAATTATAGGAGGAGGTGGTTCCCCCCCTCCCCCCCGGAGGAGCCCAAAGCAAAACCGCCTTCCCGGCCAGGGAGTTCCGGGCTCCCCTCCTGTCTGGAAATCCCTCCCAGACAGACAGAGCTGGCGGTCTGAGGGCCCCTCCCCGGGCAGGACTCACTCCCTGGTCCCCGGCACGTCTTGCTCCAGCTGCCCACTCACTCCGGCCGGAGCCCCGGGGCAGGGGGCAGAGGGGAAGGGCTCAGGACTCAGCCTTCTTCCGTGTTTCAGGCTGAGGCCCTTCACCTCCTACAAGCTGCGCCTGAAAGCCACCAATGACATCGGGGACAGTGACTTCAGTGCGGAGACGGACGCCGTCACCACGCTGCAAGACGGTGAGCCGGCCGGGCCCCCGGCGGGTGCGGACGCCGGCCCCTTCCCGGCTGCCACCTTTGGGCACCAAGACACGGGCTTGCAGAGAGAGGCCCCGCTTTCATCTGGAGCCAGGAAGGGGTCACCCGCGGGAGGGAGGGCGGTGGCGCGAGCAGTAGAATTCAGTCAGCAACACGCGGCTCCCAGCTCTCCGTACAGCCTGTGGCCGTGAAGCCGACTTCAAGGGCTTCCAGATGGAACGGGGGTTTCTTTGATTGGCTTCCAAACCTCTTCGACCCATCAGCAACCCAGAAATTGAATAATTTATGGAGTCATTAAAAATAAATGTCGCAGGGCGGCTGGGTTTTCGGAGGTGTCCCCATGTTTTTCTCATCCACGAACCACTCCCCAGTCTTGCCATTTGGCAAAAGCACACCGGTAAGCCATGGCGGATGGGGGCGAGGTCCCCTAAAAGCTCCAGGCGGTCTTGACCCGCTCCCTCCCACCTCGGAGGAGCGGGGCTGAAGAGCTGGTGTGATTTTGTGTGCGGATCCCGCCGGGCCGGGCCAGAGCCGCGGCATCGGTGTAGGTCCCGCCGGGGGCGCCGCCCCCGCGGTCAGGCCCGCTTTCAGTGCTGCAGCCCTCGTCCCAGGCCGCAAGCCTGAGCCCTCCGCTCGCCCAGCAGCAGCGCTGGGTTCCTTCCCAGAGTTTCTGTCTTCCTCTTTCATGGCCTGGGAGCCTAGCTTCACCGGCATGCGGCCTCGGTGCCCTGGAGGACCGGCAGAGGCGTTCCGGGACCCTTCCGGAAGCACGCCCAGGGGGCCCACGGCCTGAACAGGCCCCTCAAAAAGCTGGTCATCTTTCTGGCTCCTATTTTAATCTTACGTTTAACACAACTCAGGTGCTATTTGAGACGAAGCATTAATTCTTGGCAAAAAGAAGCAAATAGAGCAAGCTGATTTTGTGGGGAGTCTCAGGAAATTGCAAGCCAGTGAGCAGGACCCCGCGGCCTCCCTTACGGGGCTCAGTCAGAACTGGCCTGTTCTGAAAAGAAAAAAACATTCAGGGGCCTCTTCCAGGCTCCCGAAGGCCTGTCTCAATCCTTTGATATTTAAATCATTTCTTTTGAGGCACCTGTCCTGTTGTCTTCCTCTTCTGAGACTCGCAGTTTTCTCTTTGCAGTTGGTTCTCATTGTGTTTGCACTGTATTGTCTCCAGAACCACAGATCTGCTGAGACTCTCAGACTCGAGGGCTTGGGAGCCCTGGGCCAGGGGCGGGGGTTTTCAACGTGTGGATGGTTTGCTGAGAAACGTTTTCTTACTATGGTGGTTGGGCTGTTGAGCCCCCCTCCCCCCCGAAATTGCAATCGGGTGTGATCCAGAAAGCTGGATGAGGGTCACCACCGACTTAAGACAGACCAGCAAGAGGCCAGAGAGCAGGGTGGAGAGAGCTCCCCAGAAGGCAGGATGGGGGGCTGGAGGTGTGGCTGATGTCCCAGGGGCTGGGTGCCCCGGCAGGTACAGAGCAGGTGACCCGGGGACCAAGATTTGGCTAGTCACGTGGGACGGGGTGGGGAGAACAGCCTAAATCATTCTAGTCAGTGACCATTCGTGAACACTTAACGCACGGCCTCAGGATCTCACAGCGGTGGACATGGCGGACAGCTGCAGGGTTTTAGTTCCCGGCGTGTAGGGCCACGTCCACGGGCAGACGACCCTCAGCCACTAGCAGTCACACCCCTCCGTTGACAGTCACGTTCGCGCGTGAGCATGGGAGCACTCTGGCCTGGCCCGATCTTTTGTCCTGTTCAGAGCCACTCTGACCTACGCACCTTAAAAAATTGATGTCTCTCCCTGAGGGAGGTGTTGTGGGCCCCTGAGAAGATGTGGAACCAGCAGGAAGGCTCCCCGGGCAGGGTTCCCAAGGAAGAGAGCCTCACACGCCCTGCGTCTCTGTGTGGGTCCGCCTGGGGGGTAAGGGCAGGGCACTATCCGGTCCCTTCTTTCCCGTTTGCAGTTGGGTGGGGAAGGGCATCCACAGGGAAGGGAGGGAGGTGGGGCTGCTGGCTGGCCCGCTTCCCAAGCCCCGGCCAGGCCCCGGCCCTGCGTCCTCGCCAGCACCAGGAGAGGGCTGGCTCCGGGACGGCGACCAAGTACAGCCCGGACCAGCTAACCCTGGCTTTCTTCTTTCTTGGATTCCAGTTCCAGGAGAGCCTCCCAGTTCCGTCTCGGTGACACCGCACACGACCTCCTCCGTTCTGATCCAGTGGCAGGTAAGGGCCAGGGAATCACAGGGTGTTTCCTACGCCACTGTCGGAGGCCGGGCCCCTCGTCAGGGTCGCCGGTCAGAGGAAACAGCCTGGTTGGCGTGCAGACGGGGCCGCAGTGCACGGGGCTCCCTGATGGCCACGCGTGTGGGAATGAGCTTGAACGCAGCTCACCGGGGAGGGCCAGCAGGACGGCAGGGCTGGTGCCCAGCGTCAGGGCAGAATGTTCCAGGCATCTGGAGAAGGGTGGCCCAGCGAGGCCTCCATGGCACGTACAGAACTGGGTGGCGTCCTACAGGGCAGTGAAACCATAGCCTGTGGAGGTGTCTTTTCTACAAGAATCATTTGCAACCAGACAAGATACCCGCGGGGAGTCCTCCCTACTCCCAGGTCTGAATCTTCAGTGAGCAGTGAGTCAAATGAAGGCACGCTATCCTACATAATCAAATAATCTTGGGCCGCTAAACAGCGCTGTATTAGGACATAGAAAGGACACTGTGCCCTCTCTATGCCAAATTGGAAAATTTCGGTGCTTTTGCTAACAATACCATGCATCGAGAACAAAAATAACAGAGGGGCAGAAGTGCCGAGGAACCGACCAGGTCTGAGGGAGAGGGCTCACCAGGCAGGGGGTCGGGTTCACGAGCCGGGCTGGAGCCGGGCCGGGCAGGGGCCCAGGGCAGTGGTGAGCACATCGTGGGGGCTCTGGCCAACGAGGAGGTTCCTGAGGCCAGA
This sequence comes from Lynx rufus, assembly GCF_022079265.1. Lineage (NCBI taxonomy): Eukaryota > Metazoa > Chordata > Mammalia > Carnivora > Felidae > Lynx > Lynx rufus. Next base: position 3,325,455 of record NW_025814842.1, read on the forward strand.
ATGGGGCGGCTGTCCTGAGGAGGGGGAGGGCAGTGCCTGGAGCCGGGGGTCCTGGGGTCGGGAGGTGGGGCCCGGTGCCCTGGTCTGTGTTCGTGGCCGCAGTGAGGTGAGGTCTGCCTCCGACCGGTGGGCCGCAGAGGGGGTCTGTGCGGCGTGGGCTTCTTCCTTGAGGGGACCGTCCGGGAGAGTGCCAGCAGGAGGGGAGGGGCCGGTGTGAGGGTCTGGAGGTGAAGGCACCCAGGTGACGCCGGAACCGAGAGGAGGCCATGGTCTGGGTGTGGCCCTGGAGAGAGAGAGGCCGTGCCTTGCTGGGGGCAGAGGCTGGCACAAAGGGAGGGCTGGAAGGGATTCCGTTGGAAAGGGTGGAGATGAAGGGCAGGGTGGGGAGGGAGAGGGGAAAAGCAGAGGTGACCTTCAGGGAACCTGTCCTAAGTGGACGGCCTCCAGCAGCCGGGACGGGGCACGCTGGAGCCCAGCAAGGAGCAAGAGGGAGAGAAGCACCGAGTCGGGAGGCCCCGGAACACCAGGGTCGGGGGTGGGCGCCAGCCGTGAGGGGGCTTCCCGAACTCTCGGGTGGTGGCTCCTGACCGCCGAAGGTTCCCGCTGCCTCCCCACATGCGGCCACTCGGCACCACCCACGTGCACGTTGGCCACGACTGAGGAGTACAGCCGGGAGACCCATGCAGGCGGAACTTGGCAAGCCTCTCTCCCCGGACGAGAGCCGGACTTCCATAGCCCGGGTTCCAGTAAGCACGCGGTAGTCTCCAGGGATTGACAGGGTGGCTGTGGGCCCTTCTTCACTCTCTGCTGCTAAGTGACACCTCCCAGGGGTGAGGGAACCCTTAAAGGTGATCAGGAGATAGTTCCAGACGTCATCCGGTGAAAGTGGAAATTGGCCGCTGTGGCATTCTGTAGTTTCCGGCCTCACCGGAGGGCCTGCCTCTGGGAAGCTGCTTCCCTGGACCGCATCACGGAGCCCCGGCTAAGTGACAAAGGACTCTGGTCTGCAGACCCCAGTTCGCGGGGGGGACCGCCGTGACCCCGACAGGTGTCTCTGGCTCCAGGCCCCTCCTCTGTAACACTGGGAGGTCAAAGGTGACCTCCGAGGTCTCTGATGCGAGCCCCGTTAGGTGTCCACACGTCTGGCTGCAGCAGGGCCTTTGGTGGGTGGGGGGGAGACGTTCAGAATGGCAACGCAAGGTCTCGGGAGCTTCTGTGTCCCACTCTCCACTAACTCAGTCGGCCAAAAGATCGGTCTTGTCTACCGTGCTAAATTCTACCAGAAAATGAGCTTGTTCTTTGTAGACGCGCCATCTGGCTTGCCAGGCGCTAGGTGGGCTCCTTTACGATCGAGGCTGCGCTGAGGCTCGGGGTGCACCCTCACCTCCACACAGCGGCTGTTGGCCCCCCGTCCTGCCCCCCACCCCACCCCCGAGCGCGCGGTTGCGGTTGGACGGCTCCGTGGATGGTGGGTAGCTGCACCAAAGGAACTTGGCGTGTGTGGCCATCGGCTGTCCCTGTTCAGAGCCCAGTAGAACAAACTAATTGCCAGAAGCCCAGAGCAGGAGGTGGTCAATACGATGTATTGTAGAAATAAATGCCTGTCAACTGCCAGGCAATTGAAGTATAATTAAAATTATGAGTAATTTACTAAATTAGAGCGAAGAGAACAAAGAGACTCCGTTTAAATATAGATTTGCATTCCAAATGAAACGTTTCACCTGTAAACCCTTTTTTTCCCCCCAGTAATTTGTTTAAAAATGCGAACGCCGCCTGTAATTTCAAGGCTGCTGACCCACTGGAGTGGCCCCTGTGTCGAATCTGTCAGGTTTGATTTTTCCTGGTAGGATAATCGATCTCGGCCTTTCATGGGGTCCGGTGCTGTTTGAAATCTAAGGATTTGAGCGTCTATTCTAGACAGCGATGGTATTGTGTCCGCACCGAGTGCAGCTCATAATAGACACGCTTCTGAATCGGTCGCAGCACTCAGGCTGGCTGTTCTGAAACTTCCGGGGGCTCCTGCAGTCTGTCACTCAAATGCGGTTGGCTTTGTGTGGCCACAGACTTCTCTAAGTGGAGGTTGAGGCCATTTTTGAGCCGAAAAACACCCTCTTAGGCAATAGATCATGTCGTGCACGTTGGACTCAGCACACAGTGGACTTGGTGCCGGAACAGGCGCCTTCCTAAGAGGACGGTGAGCCCACCTGGACAGCGGGCAGTGGGGCCTCCTCGGGACGTATCTTGGCTTTGTTCCTTTTCTCCATCACCTGCAGAGGACCGGTTCCTGCATAGGGTGCTGAGCCCTCAGGGGTGGACAAGACCCAGTCAAGACCTCGAGGACCTTCTGTTTACCGGGCTGAGCCCTATGACGCATTCGTGGGAAGACGTGGAGGGGGGCAATCGGCCCTCGTCAGGGGGGCCGGGAGGGGGCTTCTGGCTGTGTCTTGCAGGATGAACGCTCCCTGCCCCCACCCCAGGTAGAAGGCAGAGGGATGGGCATCCGGGCATCACGCACAGACAGAGCAAAGGCTCAGAGGTGTGACAGCCACCGGGACTCAGCACCAGGCTTCAAAGGGAGGCATGTCGGAACCAGGTTTTCTAGGGCCTCCTGGGCCCAAGCATCTCCCAGACAGGCGGCCAGTCCAGGATGAAACTAACCATCGATGGGGTCATCTGGGACGTCAGCAAACCCCGCTCGCTCCCACAGGCACGGAGCGAGCACCTGCTGTGACCAGAACCTGCCACAGGTGCAGCGGGGAAATAGAAAGGAAAAGACGCAGACGTGGCCTTGCCTCCAGTCCGCGTGGAATCGCAAACTACAGGCGCGGTGTGGTCAGGGCCGAGGGCTGGAAAAGCAGGTCTGTGGCTGAAAGGGAACCTTCTGGCCAGAGTCACAGGAGGCTCTACACAGTCTAGCCAGGCTTCCACCTGCTAGGGATACGGGACTGAGCCTGGGAGGTTGAGCAACCGGCCCAGGCCCACACTGCTAGGAGCCAAGACTCCATTGCAGAGCCTGAACTCAGCCCATGGCTTCTGGAACTTTGTGTCGCATGGAGCTGCCCTACTGATGCCTCCCAGGACATCCAGAGTCGTAGAGGCCTCTTTCACAAATGACAGATGGGTTTACTCCAGACTCCAGGAATAGAAAATGTGGTTAAACCCATTTCAGCATCCCGTGCGGCAGACCCCGGAGTCTCCATGGAGCCTGCCCTTTGTGCGGCCAGGACCTGTTGCAGCCTTAAGGAGGCCACCCTCCGTGCTGCATGGTCACCTGTCCCCTCCCCAAGCCCGGATGGCTCCTGCAGGGAGGGCCGCGCCAGGGCATTTCGGGAGCAGCCGCCAGTGAGTCTGTTGCCACACGTGGGTCCTGCCCGGTCGCGGGTAGCAGCTGTGCCTGTGGGACGTGGGCTTGGGTCCCTCTCCTCGCACCTGGAGACCACCCTCTCCTCCTCGGCTAGAAACGCTCGTGCGCCCAGGATGGGTGGCCTCGGCCCTTCCCCTCCTCCCTCCAGCCCGGGATGTGTGTGGACACAGATGCCGTGGGCGGGGTATTTGCTGCCTGTTGGAGAACCCCATTTGGGCCCCAGGGAGGACACTTATTTTCCCGAACTCCCAACTTCCTGCTCGTTGATAATTGTGGCAAGTGAAAGCCAGTCTCCCTAAACCCCGGCTTCTCTCTCCATGAAAAGCGAATTACCCTCAAGCAATTGTGCCTCTGGCCTGTGCACCTGCACAGTCAGGTCCTGGGGCCTTTGCAGCCTTCCTGCAGAGGTCAGAGGTCAGATTACCCCTGCAGCTGTCAGCTGTCACTGTCACACTGGGGCTGTGAGGGAGGCAGCCTGCATGTGAATTAACGCGAGCTTTTCTCGTGTTCAAAAACATCCTGAATATACCAGGCACGCCGTGTCCCTCTGGTACAGGCCTGCGTGTATGCCGTGGCTAGCTACATCATTACGAGTTACGTGAGCTATGCCGTTGGAGGGTCTGGACAACAGGATACTGCATCTTCCAAATCAGCCTGGTTTCTTTGGGTTGTGGGTAGCAAGGGTTGAAATAGAACAGGATTATCAGAGCATCCGAATCCCTCTGGTCCCTGGGTTCAGACAGTAAGAATTGCATTGAGAGAGTTCGGGGGCGAGGATGTGCTAATGTCCTGTGGCTGCCACAACATGTTACTCCACCCCACATGCTTCGAATGACAGAAACGAATTCTCACACGGTTCTGAAGGCCCGAGGGCCAAAGCCAAGGCGTCAGCTTCCTTCCTGGCTTCCGGTTGCTGCCGACACCTCTGGCGGTCCTTAGCTTGTAGATGCACCAACGCGTTTCCGGATGCAGTTCCGAAGCGTGTGTGTGGAGGCTTCCCCACGTCATCAAGCAATTCTCCAACACCGGCAGGGTGTCTGGAATTGAACTTGATTCTACCTGGAGAGAGCGTCAGGTCCCACGAGATAAGGGCTCGGTCGCACGAGGCTGTCCCCCACTTCCGAGGCCAGTCACGAGTGCCAGGTGATGGTCTGTGCTTCTGACCTGTCGGCTTTCAGTCAGGTTCCCACAGCCCTCTCCTCGGGTTTGACTAGAGCAGCTCCCAGAACTCAGAGAAGCATTTTACTTACGAGCTGCCAGTTTACTGTGAAAGGGTAGAGCTCAGGAACAGCCAGGTGGGAGAGGTGCCAAGGGCCAGGTGTGGGGGAGGGCACGGAGCTCCCAGGCTCTCTCCACGTGCTCCCCTCTCCCCAAATCTTAGCATGTTTACTGACTCAGGAGCTCTCCGAACCCCGTCTTCTAGGGTTTTATGGAGGCTTCGTTACATAGTCACCATTGGTGACTGATTGAACCTCCGGTCCCTCTCCCTTCCCCAGAAGTCGGGGGGAAAGGTCCCCCCTGCTCCCCCCGGAAAGTTCCCACCCTCTGATCACACTTCCCTGGGTGAGGTCCAAGTGTCACCTCATTCACATGACAAAAGACACCTCTGTCGCTCTGGACAAAGACATGTATATGAGAAGCAGATTTTGTCCTTCTGAAGGAACAAATATTTTTCTTGAGGGTCACAATATCACAGCACTCTACTCCAGTCTCTGCTTCCTTGCACACACGAGGCTCTCCCTGTGTGTCCAAATTTCTCTCCTCTTATAAGGACCTTTGTGTCGTCTCAGTATTTATCAAATGATTGCTGGATTCTAAATTGCTTCCTAAAATATGCTTTGTCTTCAACTTTACCGAGTAGATAATGTTGAACGCTCAGGCTCCCTGTGTGAATTAACCATCGTCATACCTGTTCATCAGTCCAAAGTGCACGATTACATCTGCAAGCAGTTTTGCTGCCAGTGACCTTCAGGCTTGAAGGTCGTCTTGTTGTCTTTGGGTGTCACTGAAAAGACCCAGAGATACTTTGTTTTGGGGTTTGGGGGGACTGGTAGCCTTAGCTTGTATCTGTAGGACTCAGGACTACATATCTGCAAACATTAATGTAGGGTAGATTTCTAAGAGCGTAATCGCTGGATTAAAAAGTAAGTGCATTGAAAACTTTGATAAATAAAGCCAAATTGCCCTCCAAAAAAGAAACCAGGCATTGGATTTGGGGCCCTCCCTACTGCAATATGACCTCCTCTTACCTTCACCATCTTCAGAGACCCTATTTCCAAAGAAAGCGGCATCCACAGGTAATGGGGGTTAGGATACCAACGTGTCTTTCTGGGGGACACAGTTCAACCCACCACAACAATGGGGTTTTCTTACAACAAAGCTGTGGCCTCTACTCTGGGACCAGGACAGTGTTTCCTGAGGCGCTGGTGACATCTTATAGACAGTGCCTGTGTAGGGGTCACGGGGAATCGCCCTGCGTCCCTGTCCCCAGACAGACTTCGTGACCCTGCAGCCAGGGGTCCTGGGGTGCCCTTTGTCCGTCTGTCTGGCCACAGCTTGGGTGGTTCTTGTCCTTATCTGCTGAGTATCCCAGAGGAAACACCAGAACCAGAGCCCCTGGCCCCCTGGCTGGCATGTGGCTGCTACAGCCGTCCCCATACTCATTAATCGACAGAAATTGATGGGAGGGAGAATGTGGGCCGGGCCTTGGCTGAGAAGCGGATCCCAGTGGGGGTGAAATTCTGAGCCCAGGGCCTGTCTTACCGCCATTCGTATTCCACGGGGTGTCTGAAGGGCGATGGGCACCCAGCCTACCCCGGGCCCGTCACATGCCAGCAGACTCTGGGGGGTGGACGCCCAGGGGCTCCAGCTTAGGTCTGAGTCAGGGCAGAGTGGGGCTGACCTGGCATGCAGAGCAGCCTGTGGTGGGGGGCAGTGAGGTTGCCACAAGCCCAGGTGGCCGTCAGGGACAGGGTGGGGTCAGCCCGTGGATGAGGCAGAGCCGGGCTGCGTGCGTAGTTCTCGTGAGTCCCGGGTTCACCAGGCAACGGGCAGCTCCCTCGCCCCTCTGCGACCTGGGCGTGCTCCCCTGCCCACGGGGGCTCCTACAGGCTGCACGCGGGTCACGAGGCCCGGTGCTCACACACCAGCACCAGAAAACCTGGGCCCTCAGAGAAGGCTCCACAGCCTGGCCCTCTGCCTCAGGGTCCCCTGTGCTCCTCTGCGTGAATGTGGCACTGGCCCTTTTGTTCGTAAATAACCAAGAGCCGCCTGTTTGCATCAGTGACGCCCCCCCCCCCCCGCCCCGCCCCAGTGCTGTTGGCTGACTCAACTTGAAGCCGAGGTCGCCAGACCGCTCCGGTGGGCTGACCGTGATGTATTTGCAGCCTCCGAGAGACGAGAGCCTGAACGGCCTCCTCCAGGGATACCGGATCTACTACCGGGAGCTGGAGTCCGAGGCCTCCTCAGCCACGGCCTCCAAGACGCTCAAAACGCCCTCGGCTCTACGGGCCGAGCTCACAGGTGAGACGCTCTCCCCTTCCCGGAGGAGGCTCCCAGGCAGGCAGCGAGGGCCCCGGGGGACCAGTGTGCATGTTTCTGCATGCAAGGCATGGTGGGAAATGCCCTGAAGGGCCAGGGGAGATGCCGCTTGCCTCCGGTGAACGCAGCCACTGGGGCGGACGGGTCCCTGCAGCAGCCCCGGCATGCAGAGAGGTGTTCGCTCGTGGAAAACACAGGGGGGGGGGGGTAACCGGGGAGGCTTCGCGGAGCAGGAGTCCCGGGAGATAGGTTGCCCCGGAGACGGATTTCACCGAGGACACCAGGGAAGGCGTGACTCACAAGGGCCTCTGCAAAGCTAAATGGTCAGGAGGCGGGAAGAGCTGAGGGGCTCCTGGACGGCCTCACCCAAGCCCCTGGCGCGTCAGGCCGGTGGGGTGTGGCCGGGAGGGAGGAGACCGGCCGGGCCCTCCGGGGGTATCGCGCCGCTGGCCGCTGCCCGATGGGGTCCATTCAGGGGGCTCCCCGGCCTCGGTGCACGCACAGCCCTCACGTGGAGTGGCGCCTCCTCTCTCCCGGGGCCCGTCCGCCTGCTCACCCCTGCTCCCGGTACCCCTGGCTCGGGCTAGGACTTGGATGCAACAGCGGCAGAGGCAGCTTCTGGAACTTCTGGAAAGGCCGCTGCTCTCTCCCATCCTCCTCTCTCAGAAGGGGGTCAGAAGGCGTCCCCCAGATGGTGTCCCAGAAGGTACTTCTGGCCCCTCAACCTCCTTGTGGCTTCAGAGCGTGCCGCTCGGAGACCACATGCCCGCTGTCCGCCACCGACCACCAAGGGGTCGCAGGGCCGCGGACCCACAGCGGCTCGAGGCTGCCCGCCCCAGGCGTGGTGCTGACAGGAAGAAGTGACATTTGTTGCCCAGGCTCTTGGCCACCCCGCCCCCACCCCACAGGTGTTCCCTGCTGATGGCCAGACAGCGTCCCCCCCGGGCTTTGTAGCAGATTCGAAACAACAAAATAAAAGGAGCCAGGATGTGGTTGGGTCCTTGGTTTGTGCTCTTGGTTTGTGGCTTGCCGGCCCGCATCAGAGCGGGGCTCTTACCTGAGCACAGGCAGGCCGACAGCCGTACCTGCCGCGGGGCGTCTGGAAGAGTCGGCACCCTGGGAGAAGCCCGTCTCCCGTCTCCTCTAGTGTTGTTTGTGCTGTTGTGGCAGATTCTAATCCGATGCGTTGAATCAGAGGGTAAGCGCAGGCCCCACCTGTCACGGGCCGGGCACCTGGCTGTCGCAGGAAGAAGTGCAGGCCACTCCCCCCCACCCCGCCCCCTGCCCTGGTGAGCCCTGAGGAAGTGCTCAGGACTGCGTGGTCTCTGTGGCCCTTGGACGGGCAGCGTGGGAGGCACAGCGGCTGCCGCGCGAGGTGCCGTCCCCTCCGTCTCCGCGGCCCATCGTTTGCAATAACCGCTCCCCGCGTGCTAACTGCCTTTCTGCCTTGCTCGCCCCTAATAGCCCAAAGCAGCTTCAAGACCGTGAACAGCAGCTCCACGTTAACGACGTATGAATTAACACGTAAGTGCACGCCGCCTTCAGCAGGAGGCGCTGTGACCGCGGGGCAGGCCGGGGCCAGCGCCAGTTGGCCTCTCGGTGGACCCAGTGAAAAGCAGCTTGGATTAACGCCTCTAATTTCTGGAATTTCCCCTCTCAAACGCTGTTCTCAACACACCAAAACCATCAGGGAGACAGGAAAGGAAACTTCTAGAAACTGAGGCTGGGAAGGGGTTTTCCTGACAGCGGGTCTTTGACTTTGGGACGGAAAGGAAGGTCAGGTTGAGCGAGATCTCCCGTCTGGCTCTCTGTGGCCTTTTCTTCTTCCTCTTTTTTTAACTGTGATAAAATATCCATAAAATTTACCATCTTAGCTGTTGGGAAACGTGAGGCTCAAGAGCCGTCAGCTTGCTCCCACCGCGTGCGCCCGTCACCGCCAGCCTCCAGGGCTCCTTTCTCTCCCACAGTGAGACCCTGTCCCCAATGGACATTCGTCCTCCCACCCGGCCCCTGGCGCTGACCTTCCACTTTCTGTCCCTGCGTCTGAGCCCTCGGGGACACATACTAGCGAAACCACACAGCCCTTGTCCCCTTCCCCTTGGAGCTCGGTCCCTGCCGGAGCCTGCTCGAGACACTGTTCCTTCCCAAGGCTGAGCGGCGCCCCACCGCGTGCACTCGGCCCATGTTGGCCATCCGTCCGTCCATCGCCCCTTCCCTTTGGTGGCACCACGTCACTTGTCCTTGTGTTCCTGGTCCTCAGAGGGTCTCACGGTCCAAATGTGGGGCCGAGGGGGCCCCCGATGGGACCCCCTTCTGTGCAGGGAGCCTCCCTGGACTGGAATGTGGGTACAAGGGGGGTGCTCTCCCAGGGCTTACCGGTGCCATCCCATCGCATCCCAGTAGTGCCCGGGCAGGCCTCAGGCGAGCCATTTTCTCCTCCTCCACACTACGCCCCAAACACACCCCATCGTCTGTCATCTGCCCCGTGTCCCCATCTACTGCCTGGTTCCCTGTGCGCACGTAATACGTCCCAGGCTGAGGATCAGCTCAGAGGGTTAGGTGCAGCCCAGGTTCCAGAGATGAGGCTTCCCGGCCGGACCTCGCTCCGGCCTTTTCAGTCTGGGTTCTGAAGCGAGAGAGGGGCCCCCACTATACCCCGTCCACATACGCCCTGGCTTGTCTCAGGTAACACTGAAGAGCCCCACGGTCCCGAGGTGGACATTAACAAGCTACGGCGGTGGGTTCCGAGGCATCAGGGCTTCGGCAAGGCTAAGAGTGGGGGAGAGGCCCCTGCCGGGCCCGGTGGGCACCTCTGTGAAGCTGGGGTGGAAGGAACTCGGCGTCCTGAGGCTTCGAACCTCTGCTGACCGGCGGCTCGCTAGGAGGCATGATACGAAGCCTGGCGCGAGTCACCACTCACTCAGGGGGTCAGACCCGCACGTTGGGCTTCGGGAAAGCCAGGCTGTGACGAAACAAGATCCACCAGCGGGAGAACCTTCCAGAATGTTTTGGCTCAAAGGTCGGCTGCTTTGGCCGCGTGCCCTGTGTAATCCTATATACGTGGCTTCGCACACCCTTCCCTTCCCAGGATGTGGTTGTTAAAGACTCCGAGGCCAATGTATTTCCTTTTTAACCACCAGGGTCTCACTCTGTCAGTTCTTACAGAGATTCTGGACCCAGCGGCAAAGCCCACGTCACACTCTGTCACCTCGATTCTTTCCTCCGAAGGGGGCCTTGCTGCTGCCTTTACCCTGAGTGCAAGTGGGACGGGTCTCTGCGGCTGCACAGGGTGACCTTTAGTCCCGGGCCAGGGAAGGAGGAGGAAGGAAACGCTCGTGACGTGCCCCCGCGGCTCCCGGGTGGCACCGCCCCCTCGGTGTGGTTCTCAGGCGGGGAGATGGGCCCGGGCCCGGGCGAGCTGACCGCTGTCTCCTTTGACCCGTAGATCTGAAGAAATACCGGCGCTATGAGGTCGTCCTGACGGCCTACAACATCATCGGCGAGAGCCCGGCCAGCGCGCCCGTCGAGGTCTTTGTCGGCGAGGCCGGTAAGTTCCCAGCGCCCCTGAGCTCCGAGAGGCCTGGCCTGGCGCTCTCGGGTGCCAAGCGTGATGCTGGCGGACGGGAGGTTTCCGGGTCACCGCTGGGCAAGTCGGGATCTGCCGAGGGCTGGAAAGTCCCGACGGCCGGGGCGATGCTTCCCGGTCTTGCTTCCAGGCCCGACGGTTTGTTTGGCATCTGGAGCCCTCCCGCTCACCAGGACGTGCTCCAGGGGAGACAGGCTGCGGCCTGCATGGGCACCCGGGCGTGTGGGGACCTTGGCATCTGCAGGGGATGCTTGTACTCTGTCGCCCTCGGTCCCTGGCTGGGCCTCAGCCTGACCTCCTGGCAATGGCCCCATCTCAGGCCTCGGAAAGCCACCCGGATCGTTGCTCGTACCCTTTTTAGATAAGGCGTGGATCCTGAGTTTGTTTCAAGGGCTGTCCCTTCCGTAGAGGCATCGTGTCGCGTTGAGATCGGCTCGGGCTTCCGTCCCCTGCCTCCCCTCCGGCCCGAGGGCCCTTGCCCGCTCTCCTCCTCCTCTGCTGGGGGAACCCGGCTCGGATCTGTGGGGGCAGTGAGCGGGCCGTGCTCTGGGCCGGGAACCACCAGAACTCCCCTGAGCACAGAGCCCCAGGCTCGGAGAAGGAGGTCCGGCCACTGGGCCCGCCCACAGAAACGCGTCAGGTGACCTTTCGCAATTCGGAGAGGTTACAGTCCTAAACCAGATGGCAGATGGCAGATGGCAGCGCCAGGGGCCTAACTTGGCAGGCTTTTTCTGGAAAGGCCAAGCAAGGGATGAGGGAAAGAGATGCTTGAAGCACAGGTTCCATTGGCCTCTCTTCACATCTGTCCCCACGGGTTCCTCAGAGCCGACGGTGTGGGGGCTGGGCAGTCGGAGTTCGGGGCAGACGCCCCTGGCCTCCCAGGAGCACACGGAGGCCAGGCAGGAGCACGGGCAGGGAGGGGACGAGGCACCCGCCGCCTGTAAGCGTGGGGCTCCAGTCCTATTCTGGCACCTGGGCCCACGTGGGTCACCAAGGCGGGTGAGTAGAGGGAGGGCACGGCCAGCCAGTTGGGATCGGTGGTGCCTCGGGCCCCTTGTCTCCCTCCCCCTCGTTGGCTCTAGCTGCACCCGAGGCCGGGGGTCGCTAGAGGCAGAGCCTTAAACCCAGAGACCAGGGCAGACGTTCAGGGAAAGGGCTGCGGCCGGGGAGGGAGGCAGGTGGGCGCCGGGAGCCGTGTCGGCCGGCCACGTCACCACGGCCCGGAAGCCCAGCTCCGCGCTCTATGCCGCGGTGGCCCGTCGGCTTGTCTTGGGCCGTGGTCAGCTGTACACGACGTAAACTCCGCCGTCCCAGCCGCTCAGCGGCCTGGGGCACGTTCACGATGCTGTGCCGCCCTCACCGCCGGCCGTGTGCGGAGCCCCGTGTTCCCAGAGCCGAGCCCTCGCCATCCGGCGGTCCCTCCCCTCTCCTCTGCCCACCCCCCCCCCACCACCACCCCCACTGAAGCCTGTTTCGCCCGTTCGGAGTGTCTGATACGAGTGGAATCAATCCCACGATGTTTGTGCTCCTGTGCCTGGCTTCTTACACTGAACGCGTTTTCGAGTTTCGTAGCACATCTCAGCCCCTCGTTCCTTCTCGTGGCTGTGGAGTATCCCGCTGTGCGCACACGCGTCTTCTCTCTCTGCATCCGCTGACGCGCACTTGGGTTGTCGCCGCCGTTTGGGTTTTGGGAGAAGAGCCGCTGTGAATAATGGCGCACGGGGATTTTCCAGCGGCGCTGGGCTGACGCCGAGCCCCGGTGGGCAGGAGGCCGCAGGCGGGGCCCGGGCCCCTTGTCTCGCTCCCCTCTCCGGGAGGGGTCCCCGCCCCGGCCCTTCCCTCCAGGCCAGTCCTGCCACCCCCCTCGCCCCTCACGCACCTGCGCCCCATGCTGTCTCCTCACCTCGCCCGGCCTCAGCCTCCTGGACCCGTCACCCCCAGGAAAGGGAGGCTCTAAGCCACCGAGCCCGGGCTCCAGGGCCATCTGGCCCCACGCACACGCTCTGGAGAGCCAGCTGTCTTGCCAAGGGCACGTGCAGGAGGTACCAGGAAGGGCTTTAAAGTCCCCAAGCGGACTTGTATGCAGTGTGTGCAGCACTGCTCCCCCGGAGCCCTGGACCCTGCTCCAGCGGCTTCTTCTCCAGAAAGCTCTCCGACACCCCCCGCAGGAAGAGTTCCACGTTTCTCCCTCTGTGCCCGGGCCCTTGGGCGCTCGGCGAATACCTCTGCCTCCCCTCGTCAGATGGGACTGGCCTGGCTTCCTCTTCACGGGACCACGACCACGCGTCTCAAGATGCTCCTCGTCCTGAGCTTAGGACCAAAGGGGACCCGAACGCCTTTACCGTCCTGCAAACAGAGGCCCCCAAACCCCCATGAGGATGAGGCAGGAGAGCAACTTCAGGGACTCCTGGCACCGGGAGGTGCCCGCATCAGCTGCCATGGATGGATGGAATTCGTGTCTCAGGGCGGGCGGGAGTAAGTGGGGGGCAGGGCTAATCCGTGATGCCTCATCCTGAAGCAAAGCGACGAGTGACGGCGGCATCTGCCCCTGACTGCCGCGACCCTCGTACCTCTGCTGCCCGAGGCACCCTCGTGCGGTGGCCGTGCTTCTCCACGGAGCGCTCTTCCTGACACAGGGGAGGGGAGGGCAGCGACGCAGGGTGCAGGAGCGAACCCTTGGGAAGCGGGCAGCCAGGGTGCTGGGAGGCCACCCCTTCCCTCCCCCGGGCAGACAGCGGGGACAGGGACCAGACGAGCCCGCTAAGTGCCAAGGTGCAGGCTCTGTGCCAGGGGATTCCCCTCGGAGCCACACGTGAAAACCCCCAGGCACGTGGCCCCACGGGTCTGCTCTCCCCGCACGACCTCGGATGGGTGACGGCAGGGAGGGAGGTTGTGTCTCTGCTGCTTCCACCATAATGTGGGTTCCAGCCTCCCGAGGACACAACACAGAGGCAGAGAGGGCGGGCGGACACCGGGAGAGGGGGTGCCGTGCACCCCGGAGGAGAAAGGGTGAGACTTGCCTGCCTGTGTCGGAGGGAAACGGGCACTGACCAGGGTCTGGGCCCTAAGGTTTGGGACTCGGGAAGGAGCAGGACCACGGCCCCAGGTGATGAAATGGGAGGGCGTTTGGTATTTCGGTGGAGAAGACGGGGAAGCAGGCTTCTCGGTGCCCTGGGGCCGCAGGGGAGTCCGTCCCTTGTACCTGGCTGTGTGACCACGGGCAAGTCACTTAACCACTCTGGGCCCAGCCTTGAGGTATCACGGAGCAGAGGGGAACGCCGTGAGCTAAGACTAAGGCGACTTGGGTCCTCATGCCGGTTCTGCCCCTGACTCGTCTGTCCCGCCCACGGGATGAATGTGCGAAATGTGACAGACAGGGCCGGTCGGTATTTGTGAACAGATGATTGAGACCCTGGGTCAGACACTCGACTTGCCGGGCCTCATCTGCAAAGCAAGGTGTTTTGAGTCAAAAGTCTCAGTCTAGCCCAAATGTATAATATTCAAGTCTGTTTCATTTCATGGAGACAAGGTGATTTTGAGGAAATTTCTTGTTGAGATTGATTTCTGAGCCTGGGCATTACAAATCGATAAAGATAATACATCAGCAGGGACTCCAGTTTGCAGGAGATAGAAACCCAAGGCATACAGGCTTAAGCTGAAAGAATCATTTATTAACTCACGTAACAGAACACAGCTGAAGAGCCCGGATACGGGTTCAGGCATGGCTGGATCCAGCATCCTAACAAGCTGGAATGCTGTCCCCTGTTGGTTCCACTCTCCTGTTTGCTCCTGTCTTGGGCAGGCTTCTCATCTCAGTGGCCCTGCAGCTCCAGGCAGCAGGAAGGGAGTTTGCCTTCAACAGCGCCCACAGGGGAAACCCACTGGCTCTCCCGAGCCTGCCTTTATGACCCATCTGCATACCAGACGCTGTGGCCAATGGCCTGAGGTCCGCAAAGCCAACGATGTCACCTGTACCTGAAGCGCAGGGACCGAAGGGGAGGGAGGATCCCCAGGGGAATGGGTGCTCACTGTAGCAGGATGCACAGCACTGGTGGCAGAGTTTGCCAAGCGGCCAGAACTCTCCCTGGGAGAGGTGCAGAGCCCCGTCTGGGGACGCCGTGGCATGGCTGCTGTTCCCGTCATCCCTAGTAGAATCTCCAGGCCCCTCTCTGTGTCCTCAGTTCCGGAAAGGAGCCCACATCCTGGCCTCCGAGACACGTGGCACTCAAGGATGGGCCCCCACTTGCGGAATCAGGCTGCCCTCCTGCCCTGGGCCAGGGCCGGGCACACGAGCCCCGCCTGTATTTCCAGGCCTCCCAGGCCACTCTCCCCTGGGGCGAACACCAGCTCTGCCTCCCAGAATCCCTGCTCTCGCCTCCCGTCCCCGGGAAGACCCCAGCCTTCCTACGGCCCGGGCTCGGGGCTTGCACCTCGGGGGAGTAGCTGCCTCCCCGTCTCTGCGGGCAGACGCTGTGTTCCCCACCCTGTCCCAGAACATGCTGCACACACAGCCTCCTGCATTTCCCGTCTGCGTTGTGTCTGTGCACCCCACGGAGCAGAGAACCCGTCCGATTCACCCCAACGTCCTCAGGACTCTGCCTGGAACACAGCAGGACTCTGGAGCACTGTGGGCGGGCGGGGGTGGGGGCGGGGGGGGTGGGAAGCCAGCAGCCCAGCTCAGAGGCACGGACACCAGAGACAAATGACAGCAGGCGGCGCCCCAGAGGGTGGAGACCCCGGGTCAGGGACACACGCGGAGGTCCCAGAGGGCAGGCTTCGGCCCCAGCTCCCGTTTGCCCCGCGGCCGCTGTTCGTTCAGGGAGGACAGAAGCCCAGGAGCCCCGACACCGTGAGGGCTTCTCACAAAACTCAGCAGAGCAGACCTGACTGGCCCCAAACGAAGCCCAGGGCTTTCCATTGAGATCCTCTTCCACTCTGATGAAGAAGTGATCCCATCATGAACGCTTGGGGGTGACCCGTGGGGCCGGAGCACCTGCTCCCCCTGTGATGGTGGGGGTCGTGGCAGCAGAGGACCCTCCCGCTCCTGCAGCCAGGAAAGGGGGATGATGGCACTCGTTCTCACAGCGGGGGGACCCCTCAGCCCGTCGGCACCTGCCCCGACCCGCCAGCCCAGCAGCCCCCGCTCGGCTCTGCTGTTGTCTGCTGCAGCCCGTCCCTGCCGCTGGTGGGCTCCAACTGGGCCTCCTTATTTGGGAGGCAGGGGGTGTCGCGAGAGCCCCTGTGGATTGGGGTTAGATTTCCCGAGGCCTCTGTCACAGGGTCATGGTGAAGATCCGGTGAGACTGAAGAACGAGAGGTTCCTGGCCTGGCGCCCTGGTCCAGGGACGCACGGACAGCTGTCGTTCCACCTGCCCTTCAGGGGTGGGGCAAGTTGAGCCGCTCCTGACCTCCTCTAGCTCTGCCTCCCCTCTGAGCCTCGGCCCAGTTTCGTTTTGTTTTTAATGTTTATTTTTGAGAGACAGAGAGACAGAGCACAAGTGGGGGGTGGGAGAGCAGAAATCAAGGGGACACAGAATCCCAAGCAGGCTCCAGGCTCCGAGCTGTCAGCACAGAGTCCGACACGGGGTTGAACCCACGAACCCCGAGATCATGACCTGAGTCGAAGTCAGATGCCCAACCGACTGAGCCACCCAGGCGCCCCTCCGCCCAGTTTTAAAGACAGAACGCAGTCCCTCTCCAAACTCACGCGAGCCCATCTAGAGCGCCGAGCTGGTCATGGCAGAGGAGAGAACACCCAGTGGAACCCTGACGGGGAGATGTCGGCCGGGAGCAGTTCTGGCCCAGAAAGTGACTGAGGCAGCCAAGTGCTCGGCCTGGGCCTGAGCTGACGGCCCAGACACACCTGATGCTCAGGGCCTGGCCATGGGCCCAGAGACTGCGGTCTGGCTCCAGGACCACGGGGCACGCTGCAGAGTCCACAGAGGCCAGGCGGACACTGTGACCCGGGTGTGCGGTCGGATGATCCCGTTGGGGCTCCAGCCACCACCGGACACGCGGGAGGAGGAGAGCCGTGGGCGCCTGGGGCGAGGCGGGCTGCCGTGGAGGGGAGGAGTGCGTGTGCAGGGGCCTCTCGGGGAAGCAGCCCTGCTCCGGGGGAGGAAACACAAGGTCAGCCTCACCTTTCACTTCCTGCCGTGAAAAGCTGCCATCATAGAGATCGCCGTGCAGAGATGTTGGCGGGTCACTGCTTCCGAGGGCTTCTGGGCAGGGTGGGCTCGGGAGCTCGGGCCCCACGGCGTCCTGCAGGGGGAAAGCCACCCGTCTCTTTTGCATATGGGCATCGGGCTCAGGAGGGGTCCAGCCACCAGGCCCAGGACCCTCCCCTGGCCTGACCATGGTGTCACTGGCCCCGGACAGACGCTTCTCTGCCAGGGTCCAAGAGCAAAATCAAAACCCTGCAGAGCTTTGAGCAGCCCCTCTGGCCTTCGGGAGTTGCCCTGTGTCACAGAGGAGAGCAGAAGGGCACGCGTGTGGGGGAGCATGCAAGGCAGGTCCTTGGGCGGTTACTACTCCGGTCTCTGTTTTCCATCCTGTAAAATGGGATGACCCCGGGGCCCGAAGCACCGCCCGCTCCCGAGGCCCTCCCGCTGCTGGGGGACAAGAGATGAAAGGGAAGGCCCTGGTGATGCCTGGGGGTGGGGGCTGCTCTGCGACACAGCTGGGCTATTGGCAGTAGCTCAGCGGGGGCCCAGCTGGGACATTCACCCAAACCTTCAAGTCTCCTCTTGGACCTCCTGTTCCGTTGCCTCGACTGTGGAGAGCCCAGCACTGGTTTTCCCAGCCTCCCCATCCCCGTGGACTTGCAGACAGGCCTGGCACACCGAAGGCCCGAGGCAGAGCCGTCCCCGGGGGGTCGGGGCCGCCGGGCCGGCGCAGCCCCTGTGTCCCGGTGCCCCGGCACAGAGGCCACATACGCTCCCAAGTCTGGGTGCTCCGTCTCCTTCCCTGCGTGAGCGCCCCGGCACCTTCCTGCGGACATGCGCGCATTAACCTATGTGTGCCGCCCTCCCATCCACGGAGGCTGAGTGGAGCCCACACGTGCTCCCGCTCAGGACAGGCTAGGAGACCCCTCCACGCCCGCTGAGCCCTCAGACGCTCGGGGTGCACTTGTCCTCTCTGCCCCGCCGGTCCAGCCGATGTCGCAGGGTCTCTGGGCCCAGCCCTTCGGTGGGGGGCAAAGTACCCCCTCCCAGCCTCCCGAGGCTTCTCCAGATCTTGCCCTTTGCATCGGGGTCCGGCAGGGGTGGCTCCAGACCGGGTCTGGGATTGCATCGGTAGCCCCCTCCTGGGGCTGGAAGCAGCGGGGACTCCAGAATTTCCACACAGGAGAGGCTTGGGGGCTGCAAGCTGGTTCAAAGGAGCTGGGACTCGTGGTTTTGGCCAGGTCACGTGTGGATCTGGTGAATGGTGTGTTTGTGCGAGGGGTTTGGGGGAGCGGGCAAGCGGGGCTCAGTGCTGCATGGGTGACGCCTCCCCTGAACGAGGCCGGTGGTACCGGATGGGGCAGGCCCGGGCCGGGTCCAGCTGGCAGGGGACCTTCGCAAACAACCTCTCGGGTTCTTCCTGCTGTTCTGCCGACGGGGGACGCTGGCATGGGGCGCTGGGTGCGGGACCTCACGGTCTCAAACAAACCCTCTGTGAACACTGTTGCCAGTCTTTTAAAACCTCTCTGGTTCTCTCCTTGGGGGAAAACGCTAGAAGCAGAACCCCTGGCTCAAAGGACATGAGCGATTTTTGCTTGGAGGAACCTAAACACACTGACACCCCGCTTAGTGGCGACCAGGTTGTGGGTCTCGTGGCCTCTCTGCATCCACATTTAGGTCCTGCCTCGTTTGTTAGGAGAAAATCTATGTCGCTGTTGTTCAGTCCTCGGGCCTGTAAGTCACTGCTCTGCCATTAACTGCCCGTGACTGTAGGCGGTGCCGTTTCGCACCGGCTTCCTGTTCTCGGGCTGACGTGTGAGGGCTCCGTTTACATTAGGGATGTCACGTTCCACCCTGCTGGTGGCCCACGCTTTCCCTTTTCTGTTGTTCGTTGCTGATTTCCCTGTGTTCCCGTTGTGTGTCAGGCCCCTGGACGTGCTGGACCACCGCTTGCATCCAGGAGCCCCGCGTCTAGCTAGACTGCCTTCCAGATTTTCACGGTTTCATTTCTCCCAGACGCCCCCCAACGCCTCCAGAATCGGCCTGGGTGCCTGGTCAAAGTGAGCTTCTCAGGGGTCGGTTTTCGGAGACGTCGCTCCGATCCCACCATCTCCGCGTGACCTCTCCTCCCGATGCCCTGGTGCCGCCGTCCCCTCGCCCGCCCCCCCTTTATTACGCGTTCTTCCTGTTTAGTGGCGCTCGTCCTGTTTTTTGTCCTACAGAACTTCTCAGCCATTCTTAGGAACTTTGCCATCATTTTGACAAATTCTGCCGGGTTTTTGCGGAACGTGTGTCACATTCCAAACGGATATAAAAGTGCCCCGAGGAGTCACGGAGCTCACCCTCCCTCGGCAGACCTTTCTCCCCCTCACCGCCCCCCTCCCTCCCTGGAGCGGCCGTGCCCTTGGCTGCACCCTGGGAGTCACCTGGACTGGGTCCGGGCAGGGTGATCTCTGGGAGCCCTGACACCCCAGTAGCTTGTCCTCACTGTACCCACGGCAGCCAGAGTCCCAGGCCCACCTGGCTGTCCAGGCACCGCAGTTGTCCCTCTGGGAAAAAGAAGGACTGGCAAGGCTCTGTCTCCAAAAGAGGGAGTCAGGACTTTCTCCTGGGCCCAGTGGGAAGCGCCCACGAGAGGTCAGGTCAGCAGCGCCCCATGTGGGACCTTTGAAACACGACACCTTTTGCTAAAGAGGGAAAACAGTCGGTCCCACACTGCAGGTGCCATCGGGTGGCTTTGAGCCTGTGTGTCGCGTCACAAGACTGAAGGGAATCTGGGAACGCCTGCCTTGCTCCTTTTCAGAGAATGAGAGACTTCGCTGCGAACCACCTTTCTTGTCAGCATTTAATTACTGCTGGCTGGATCGGGAGCCCAATCTCGCGGCTCTTCGCTGCTGTGGCTCCCCCTAGCGGCAGACAGAGCTGGTCTCGAACCCCAGGGGACAGGCGGAGGCTCTGAGCGCCCCAGGCCTCGGACCGTTGTGCGGCCAAGAGTCAGCGGTACTTGTGCAGAGGTCTCGACTCACGGGCCCACGGTATCTCGTCCTCGTGCAGCGGGATCTCCGGGTTACTACTCGTGGAGCGCAGGCTCGTGACGGCATGGAAACCACGGGCAGCTTCGGTGGCCGGTCTGCCAGTCGGCCAGGCCGTGTGTAGGTGGAGGCACGGCTTGCACACGGGCTGTCATGACCTGTGGCCTGGGCGTCAGCTGCGGCACGAGACCTGCCGCGCGCCAGGCAGGATCGCCGTCGTGGCTCTCAGGTGAGCAGCAGGTGCTCAGAGTTCCTCACCTGGCCTGGAGGCGGCTCCGTAGGCTCCTTCTCACCCTCTGGGGCTCCCGTGATGCACAAACACCTGATGAGCCGTTGCCTCCGAGGCCAGACTGGAGAGTCCCCACCGAGGGGCCTCCCCCAGTGTCTCCGTGCCTGACGCTGGCAGACTGGGCAGATGTTGATGAGGACATTAAGAGCTCGCCCCTCCCCTCCCCAGGCGAGGGAGAGTTGCAAGGTATGGTCCTGGCCCTGTGCCACCTCCTCCAGGCAGTCTTCAGCATCCCTCTTCCCAGGAAACCCTGTCCAGAGGCCATGAGGGGAGTGAGATGACCGAGCCAGGCAGCTGTGTTAACTATAAAGCCACTGCAAGCACACAGGGATAGGGTACTGAGCAGGGGAGGGGAGGGCTGAGCCAGGAGGGCCGTGAGGACCAAGCCGGCTGTGCAGTGAGAAGCTCCCCGGGACAGAGGGCAGGAAAGGAGTCTCCTAGAGCCTGGGCGGGGCTGCAGTGCCGCGAGGGACACGGACTGTGTCCACAGGTGTGAGCGAAAGCCCTTCAGCAGGGACTTGTGGAAGCCTCCAGAGTCCCCATGTCCACCCCACCCTCCACACCCCTGCGTGGGTGATCCTTCCCCAACCCACCCTCATCCCATCACTTTTCTGTTTCAACCGCTCAGTGGGTCCCCACTGTCTGTAGGGGGAAAATAAAATCTGCTCCTGAGACAGGCCCCTGGGACCCCTCCGGCCACAGTGAGCATCTCCTGGCCCCCCAATCCTGGACGCCTCTCTCCCGTGCCACGGGCTCCCTATGCAGCTCCCCGCCTTGGATTGCTGCCTTTCCTAGGAGACGTGAGGCCCAGGAGATGTTGGTAGATAAATGACATTTCTAATAACCTAATTTCCATCAATGTAGGAAGGTTATGGAGAATATTTGAATGCCTAATGCTGTATCTGGAAAGGATCCCAAACATCGTGCAATCCGGAGTCCAAGTCCTCGGCCAGCTTCTCCGGAGATTTGTCTGATTACCATATTGGTGATGGGCTGAGACTTCTCGGCCGAGCGCCCACTCGCTCGGCAGCTCCAGAGGCCACTGAAGGGGGAAAGGCCCAGGCAGGCCCTGCCCTTGGGCAGCACACACTCTGGGCAGAGAGATGGCCTGGCCTGTGACCTCTGAGGGGGCGTGGCTGTTCAGGGTCAAGCCTTACTGGCTGCGCGGTCTTCACGCCTTACAGAGACTGGCGTGCTTGCTGGGTGCATAGACGACGGGTCCTCCCCTGGGGGGAGGGAGGCATCGTCCCCACACGGTGGATTTGAAAGAGCTCCAACCCTATGTCTCTCCCCGGAGCCCGGGGCCTTGCCTGTGCCTCTCCTTCCCGGCCAAGCTCTTCCTGAATTCAAGAACCTTCTCCCTTTTGTTTGTTGTGTCACCGCTGAGCAGGGAAGCCTGCGGCACACCCAGCAGCAGACGGGCCGGCTTTGCGCGCCCCCGTGCCCCCACCACCCGCTCCGCCGCGGCACCGACGCGGGGTCTTGCTTCCTCGGGACTTGCACTTGTGCCCTCTGCCCAGTGGCTCAGAAGCATTTCTCAGACATCCTATCCTTTCTTTTAAACATCATATCGTTTCGTTCAAAAACATCCCCAGCGCGTATCCCTAAAAGAGCTCCTTAAACACACACACATTTGCATACGTATATAGTGTGTGTGTGTGTGTGTACATATATATATATATATATGTATGTGTATATATAGCCATGAAGCCATTATCAGATCTAGAAAAATTAATAACACCTTCTTCACATGATCAAGTATGCAGTCAGCACACAGGCTCCCGGGGGATTAGCTCCCCTCCGCCTTCGGTTCCTTCCTCCACTTCGAGACTTAGCAGCTTCGGCCCCTTTTGCTGTTGGAAATTCTAAGGCTGCTTCCAGCTCTGCCCTTGACCTGCTCTGACTGCGGCCGTCTCCAGCTCGGTCTCGGTGGCACCCTGGCTCCCGGCTCCGCCTTGGCCCTCTCTTTGGTGCCGTTCACTCCATTCTGTAGGTCCGCTCTCTCAGGACAGTCGCCTTCCTTCCCACATCCTCAGGGGCCACGCGGTTCCCGAGTCTACTCCTGTGTGTGGTCCCGGGAGCAATGCCTCCATCCATCCCCAAATCCCACGTGGCCCCTCGGGTGATGGCCTTGGTTCCTCCCAGTCGTCGATCCCCATGACCCGTCGGCCAGTCACCATTTGTTGACTCGCGGTCCCCGACATCAAAGACACTCTGTCGCTTTCTCCTTTGTTGTGGCCACCGCCCTCATTCACCTGCCTGTGGCGTCGTAGCAGTCGCCCAGCTGGTCCTCACGGCCAGTGCCCTCCCGGCTGCAGCCCTGTCATCCCCAAGAGTACGACTGTGGCCACGGTGCTCCCTGCCCGCTCACAAAGCCTTTCTGGAGAGACGTCCGATGGCTCAAACCGACTTGGCCCCACCTGACTCTTCTCTCCAGCCTTCAAGTCCTTCCCCACAAAGCCCTCCTTGCCTCTTCGCCTCTGGCCCAGGCGTGGTGGGGGGCCCCCTGCATGCCCCACAGCTCACAGCCTGCAGCTCACCCTGGAGGGAGGAACGGACATCTGTATCCTGCACGAGGTGCACCTGCTGCCTGGGGACAGATGCCCCAAGTTTCATCCCGAGGCCCCAGGCCTCTCTTGTGCCTTGACCTCCCCAGCACGTGCCTTGTAGTCGTTCGATGACTAGCTGATCGTGGGCTCTCACCTCCCCGGCTTGTCTGGGGCAGGCCAGCATCCCTGAGGCCACACCTGGAACAGGACACTCTGGGCTCAGATTCCAGCCTGCCCTTGTCGGAACGCTGTCTCACTTCCCTTCCTGTAAAGCAGGAAGGTCTGCGCCGGCCTCCCTGGTGGCGGGGAGGAGGGCGTCCGTAGGCCTGCAGCTGCCCCGCCCCCGCTGTCAGAGCTGGGGTGAGGGGCAGCCCAGCTTGTGCAGGGCGGAGGCTTACTTCTGCGTGTCCCTGCTAGCGACCTGGTCCCCAGCCTCACTCGGACACGGACTTCTTCAACCAGTTCCTTTGATCTGGAGCTTGGCCTGGAGGTCACCTGGCGTCGGGCACAGTGGGTCCCGGCAGTGGGACGTGGGAGGAGAGTAGGAACTGGGGGGAGACACCCCGCGACCCTGCCTGCAGTGTCCTTTGTCTTGGCTCAAACTTGCCACGTCCCAGTGGGCGTGGGGCTCAGAGGTTACCTTCATTTTACAGGTGAGAAAAACGGAAGCACCCAAGCTTCCGGAGAATTCTCCAGGAATGCTCAGCGGGTCAGTGGTGGCAGGACACGTCAGTGCAGCCACCTCATCCAAGGAAGCTATTTTTCTTAGAAAACAAGGCCCTCTGGAATCAAAATCAGAACATGGGGTTTCAAAAATTGAGAAAACCACGGGAGCACCTGGGTGGCTCGGCTGAGAAGCGTCCAACTTCGGCTCAGGTCCCGATATCACGTGAGGTTCACATCGGGCTCACTGCTGTCGGCACAGAGCCCACTTCAGATCCTCTGTCCTCCTCTCTGTGACCCTCCCCTGTTTGTGCTCTCTCTCCCAAAAAAAAAAAAAAAAAAATTAAAAAGATTTATCCCTTCTTTAAAAAAAATGAGAGCACCATCAATAAAGCCAGTCTCTGGCAGCCTCATCCCCTGGGGCTTCCTGCATCGTGTCACCTGCCTCTCCAGACTTCCCAGGCCCCCCATTGCCTCCCCGGGCCCACACGTACTTATCTGTCCTTTGACCCTCACAGGGGTCCCCGGTGGCCAGAACCTGGTGGCTGTTCCCAATGTACCCGACGGGTCCAGGATTATATCACGGGGACAAGCTCAGGAGGCTGGTGGCCGGGGACATTCCTCATTATACATGACACGACTCATTATATATGACAAAGCTGGCAGGCGAGGACCCCCTTCCCATCCCTGCCCTTTCTTTATTGACTCAGAGCAGGGTCTGCAAACCAGGCCCAGGGGCCGAATCCAGCCAGTGCCCGTTTTTATATAAAGTTTTATTGAGACGCCCATTCGTTTGCTTACTGTCTGCGGCTGCTTTTGCCGTTCAGAGGCAGAGTTGAGTTGCTGCAACAGAGACCTGTGTCCCTCAAAACTTAAAATGCTGTCTGGCCCTTCACAGAAAGCTTCCCAAAGCCCTTTCCTTGGCAACACAGCCTTCTGGTGATGCAGACCCAAGTTCAAATCCAGCCCCTTCTGGGCCAAACAAACTAACCCCTTCAGGCTCAGTTTTCGAAGGTGTGATGTGAGGATAAACATCCTTCCTCTCACTTGAGTTTGGCGAATACAGTCCGCATAGGATGCGGGCTGTGGTTTGTGTTACACAGACCGCCAGTGGTTATAATGCAGTCGTGGCCTGGCAGGGCCTGGGTCTTGCTCTGGTGGGACGGTCCCTGCGTAGGCGAGGAGAAAAGCCCAGCAACAGGTGCCAGTGCACAGCTGGCTTGTCTGAGCGGCTTTCACCCCTGCATCTCCTGCCGGCAGGTGGTGGCAGTCAGTCGGTGGCAGGTGGGGACAGCGTCGATGATGGCAGAAAGCGGGGAGCGTCACGGGATGGAATCAGATGTTCGGCGCTCACCTGGATCACTGAAACAGCGGTGACAGAGCCACATTTGCGATTACGGGTTTGAAACTCTCAGGCCTCAACCTCCCTGCCTGTTGCAACAACTGTTTTTTTATTTTCTTTATTAAAAAAAAGTTTTTAAAATGTTTATTTATGTTGAGAGGGAGAGAGAATGTGTGGACAGGGGAGGGGCAGAGAGAGAGAGGGAGACAGAGAACCCCACGCAGGCTCCGCGCCGTCAGCACGGAGCCCGACGCAGGGCTCAAACTCAGAGACCGTGAGATCATAACCTGAGCCGAAATTAAGAGATGCTGAACCGACCGAGCCGCCCAGGCGCCCCGAAGCAACTTTTTAAGCCACGGTTTTTGAAACCAGCATCTTGGGATTGCAGCTGCCACGTGATCCCAGATCAGCCCGCATCCCAAGCTGGGGAAGATTAAGTGTCCTCAGCATACCTTTGCTGCCCTGTCCCCTGCTTGAGTCCCTGCCTGGGCCCCCCTCCTCCTTGCCACACGTCCAAGCTCGCTCAGTCATGACTCAGAGCCTTCCCGATCTCACCCTCGCCCTTGCTCTGGAGGCACCGGTAGCAGAACCCCTCAAACCCCCCAAGCTCCAGACTTCCGTAGTTCCTGTGGCACGTCTATCAGTCAGAAGGCCCGGAGCGGTGTTCCTCTGCACCCTCACGGTGCCAGGCCCAGAGCTGGGTCTGGACCAGTTATGAACACATGTTGGACATAACAGGAGTTCTCGCTTGAACACCATGAAATCCCACATTTATGAGCGGTACTACACCAGATTCGAGCCCGTCTGGCAGAGCCCAGGATGTGCAGAGTCTGGGCCTTCCTGCCTGTTGGGTGTATTGGTTAGCTACCGCTGCATAACAAATTTTCCCTGCACAGCTGCTTGAAACACACCTGTGCCGCTTCACAGTGTGTGGGGGCCAGGAATCCAGGCACAGCTTAGCTGCGTCCCCCGCTTTGGGTCTCTCCCAAGGTGCCAGCCAGGGCCGCTGTCTCATCCAAAGTTTGGACCGGGAAAGGGTCCATCTGTAAGCTGGTGTAGTCGTTGGCAGGACTGCGTCTCATGGGCTGTTGGACGGAGGCCTTGATGAGCCTCTCCGTGGGGCATCTCCCGACGTGGCCGCTGGCTTCATCAGAGCGGGTACCGGAGGGGGCAGGGCAGAGGGCCGGCAGGAGGGGCACGAGCTGTGGAGAGGTACAGTCTCCTGCAAGCTCATCACGGTGCCCTGGCCACAGCGTCTGCCATGTTCCGTGGTCGGAAGCAAGTGTTCCCAAGAGGAGATTACATAAGGGAGGGTGCGGGGAACAGAAGGCGGGTCCTCAGAGTGTCTCCGTGATCCAAGGTACCGGCGTCCAGGGCTGTGGAAGGCAGAGTGCCCAGGACATGCCTGTGCAGCTCCTGGTTCATGAGGAGGAAAGACGGACGTTTCCATGAGGAAAGACGGACGTTTAAATGCGTCAGCACGTGGTGACTTAATTACCGACAGTCCCAGCGGGGACACAGGCCAAGCAGGACCAATGTGCCATTCGCACCCACTGGGCCATTCGCCAGTCGGTGAGTGCGGGGGAATGAGCTTGGAGCGAGACACCGTGTTCAAGCCACCTTACAGAGCGCCTCCTCCTTGCTGGCCGCTGATCTGTACCCTCTCAAGACTTAGCTCATTTCGTCTGTGAAACCCACTGAGTCTGGTATTTTCTCCAATTTTACAAAAGAAACTGAGGCTCGGGGAGACCAAACTGTGTCCGAGGTCCCGCAGGCTGAGCCTGGATCCTAAGACTCTCCATCCAGGGCTTTTCCCACGACCTCCGGCCTGCAGCCTCTGTAGCCTGGAGTCCATGGCATTGATTACTTTGAAAAATAGGTTTCCTGTGACCAGTTTCCTGATTTTTCTTGTTAAGCTTCCTTAGAATTGTGTTTGTTCTGGCTCAGCAGTGAGATGATTGGAGCAAAGACAGACATTTGAGCTGGAGGGCAGAGCGCCAGCCTGAGTGACAAGGCGCTGGGCCGAGGCGGCCGCCCCAGGACCCCAGGAACGTGGCCTTGAATCCCCTGCCCACCCCCAGGCATGGTGCTGGGAGCCGAGCTGCCCGGCTTAGAGTGTGGGGTGAGTGGAGACCTGGGGCCAGGCCCTGCTCTCTCCGGCCCCAGCCTCCCCTGCATGAATGGCGGCGACGAGCCCCCGCCTCTGCGGGCCGGCCATGAGGGTGAAGTGAGCCCAGACGCCAAGCTTCAATGCCGCCCTCAACGCCGTTGTCACGCCCCTCATGGGCTGCTAGGATTCCAGCAGCCGTCAGACCAGATGAGAGCACTCTACAGAAGGCCCTGCAGATTTCTGGAGACAGGGGGCTGGAGGTTGAGGAAGGGGCGATCCTCGTCTTCTCTGTTTATCACGGATTTGTAAAACACCATCTTCTCCCTTTGAACTGTCTGTTGCAGGCTTTTAATTTTTTTTTTTTTTCAACGTTTTTATTATTTATTTTTGGGACAGAGAGAGACAGAGCATGAACGGGCGAGGGGCAGAGAGAGAGGGAGACACAGAATCGGAAACAGGCTCCAGGCTCTGAGCCATCAGCCCAGAGCCTGACGCGGGGCTCGAACTCACGGACCGCGAGATCGTGACCTGGCTGAAGTCGGACGCTTAACCGACTGCGCCATCCAGGCGCCCCATGTTGCAGGCTTTTAAAAAAACTAC
The DNA here is from genome assembly GCF_022079265.1 of Lynx rufus. Taxonomy (NCBI): domain Eukaryota; kingdom Metazoa; phylum Chordata; class Mammalia; order Carnivora; family Felidae; genus Lynx; species Lynx rufus. Next base: position 3,352,694 of record NW_025814842.1, read on the forward strand.
CGTGTGATGTCGCACCGAATGGTCGTTGACAGACCCTGAGTTTCTCGAGGCAGGGCTGGCGGCCTCGTGGGGCACCGCGGGCATCGGGCTTTATGTTCGGTGACGGCAGTGATTCTCCTGTCTTTCTCCTGTGAACCGTACCCCTGCCCAGAAGGGAGCGAAGCCTTTGTGTCTGCAGGCCCGGCTCACCTTTTGAGATTCTGCTCCTTCCCGACTTCCCTGCTCTGAGTCATTGCTCTGTCTCCAGTTCTGACTTGGCCCCCCACTAAGCTGAAGAGCCATGATCTGTTTAAGCCTCCTTTATGTATTGCGAAGGCCCCGGAGGTTAGATAATTACCCCGAGCTGGAGCCTGTCTCCAGGTATCTTGGCTTAGGGGAACAGATGTGCTGGCCAAGTGTGCTGAGAAGGTAAACTACATTAGAGAATTCTGTTTCCTATTTACTTCGACAGGAAATCAGGAGGAGTGTTTGGCCAGAAAGGGGTTGATGTAATTAAAGTGAACTGAGAAATGTGTAATTTTTTTGATTATATAAAGAAATACTTAACCTCGTTATATTAAAATGTTAACAATGATCCGCAAAGTATCAGTTAAAAGTTTGCTCTACCCAAATAATGAATCACCGGGTTACAAAAAATGAAAGTAGAAACCTAACATGGCCTAGCATGATCTAGCATGGCCTATCATAGCCTAGAATTATCTAGCATGGTCTAGTATGGCCTAGTTTAACCTATCATGGCCTACCATGGCTTAGCATGATCTAGCATCGCCTAGCATAGTCTAGCATGGCCTAGCATGATCTAGCATGGCTTAGTATAGCCTAGCATAGCCTAGCATGACCTAGCATAACCTAGCATAGCCTAGAATGGCCTGGCATGGCCTAGAATAGCCTAGCATGACCTAGCATCGCCTAGTATAGCCTAGCATGGCCTAGCATGATCTAGCATCGCCTAGCATGATCTAGCATGGCTTAGTATAGCCTAGCATAGCCTAGCATGACCTAGCATAACCTAGCATAGCCTAGAATGGCCTAGCATGGCCTAGCATAGCCTAGCATGATCTAGCATAACCTAGCATAGCCTAGAATGGCCTAGCATGGCCTAGCATAGCCTAGCATGACCTAGCATAACCTAGCATAGCCTAGAATGGCCTAGCATGGCCTAGCATAGCCTAGCATGATCTAGCATAACCTAGCATAGCTTAGCATGGCCTAGCATGGCCTAGCATGATCTAGCATGGCTTAGTATAGCCTAGCATAGCCTAGCATGATCTAGCATAACTTAGCATAGCCTAGAATGGCCTAGCATGGCCTAGCATAGCTTATCATGGCCTAGCATGGCTTAGCATGGTTCAGCATGAATAGATGCCTGGTGTGGCCCCAGGTAGCACTGGCATCTGATGACTGTCTGTCTGATGTGACCCCAGCAGGTACCCTGCCTTGTCACCTCCGTACCCTCGCCCTTCCCATTCCTGTCTCTTACTTCGCCCGTGCTTCCCTGGCCCGTTGTCCCATGTTAAATCTGCCCCATTTTTGAAGGATACTCTGTTTCCAGGAAAGAGCCTGTGTCCCCCAGCCAGAAGTGACTTCTCGTGGCCCTTGGAACCTGCCCTCACGTTACACCCTGTATCATGATTATTGTGACCTGTCTCTCTTGTTACACCTGTTTCCGCATCCTTGTATCCACCTACCCCTCAGCGCCAAGCCTAAGGCCCGGTTGACATTCAGGAAATTTCCAGCACATTGTGCCATGGCAACAAATAACTACAGACTCCGCGTGGCTGAAACACCAGTGGCAACTTCTCTCGTGCACCTTCCCCATCCTTCAAGGCCAGCTCTTTCTCTCCAGCTTCCTGTCGTCTTCTTTCAAAGACACAGACTGAGGGGTCAATCCCCATGCAGGACCTGCTAGGTCAGGTGTTTGAGGGAAAAGAGGAGGTAACCGGCCAGGGAACCCTCTGGAAGCTTCTGCTAGGAGGTGGCCTATGTCACCCCTACCCACATGTCACTACCGCTCCCCTGTCATCGGCCAAACTAGAGTCAGAGGCGGAGGGTCCGCAGGGTCCCTGCAAGAGAGAGATTTCCATGGGCCAGATGGATGACCCTCCCATGGGAGGGGACGATGTTTTGGTGGAGGGTGGAGGGTCTGTAGCTCAGGACTGTTAAGTGACCAGGTCATTCTGGTGATCCAGTGGGCCTGGAGCCAGGTGGCCATGAGCCAGCACTCTCTGCTTCCCAGCAAATTAAGACTGAGCCAGGGACAGCCATTTTGTTCCAGTGGCCGTTTGTTCCCCAGTGACTGATGGCTGGTGGCCACGTCGGGGGCAGCGAGTCCGCCTGGGGGTTGAGTAAGCTGCCCGTCCTGCTCTGTGGGGCTTGCCTGCCAGCGTGCAGCCCCCAGCACCCAACCTGTAGGGCCTCCCTACACAATCAGCCAGAGGCCCAGGAGATTCCAGAAATCTCCAGGCGCAGGGTGCCTCTAGAAGCTTGTGCTGTCTCTGGCGGCTCCGTGGCTGCCAAGGACTGGCTCACAGCTGTGTGGCGGCATCGTCAGCCCCGACATGAGACGTGCAGAGAGAATCTCCACTCTGCGCCTTCACCTTTGTGAGCCCCTCTTCGGTGCTGTTTGCAGGCGATCTGCTATCAGCAAATGCCAGAGCACGCTGCACTAAATTGCTTCTAAAAACTGATTTCACGCATGTTCCCAAAACATTCTATACACCACGGGGGCGAAGAGGGGAGAGCCATCAGACAAGGGCTCATCAGAGGCTCCATCAGTTCCCTCCAAACATGCTCCATGCCAAACCAGAACTGCATCTGGGCCGTACACAAGGGGACCTTCCCCAGTCAGGTCTTCCTGCAGGGACGGAGACCCAGAAGCTTCCGGGAGCCAGAAAAGTAGGTCTCGAAACCGACACGCTCTGCTATGTGTTTACACACATTTCTCTCTCTTCCCTGCCTGTGTCATCATCAAAAAAAATCCTCACTCCCTGCGGCATTTTTATGGCACAAAAGCTCTGTGCGACAGGACAGCTGGTGGGCACATCGGAGCATCTCAGCTTGGGGACGGCAGTTCGCGTGGCTCAGCCGCCCCGCACGCGACCGGCGGGTCTTGTCCAGGCACGTGGCCCCTGAATTCCAGGAGCCGCCTCAAGCCCGCAGAAGCACCGGTTTCTGTGGACCTCCGTGTCTGGAGAAGGGTCGTGAGCCCAGGGTTTGAAAAGGAAACCTTGGGGTTGGAGGTCGGGGGAGACCACGCACAGACGGTTCTAACCGACTACTGGGGTAATGGCCGTGCTCAATTTCGCCTTTCACGTTTTAATTGTACAACAGTAATTTTGCGATAGAGTTGCCGATGGCAAACATGCAAAAGACATTAACTTTATTTATGTTTTGGATTATTAATGTGGCTGTTAAAATTCCTCCAGTTAGTTTTGATTGAATTGTTTTTTTGTGTGATTCTGTTGTTTAATGGAGCGGTAAATAAGAATTTCTGATAATGAGGCCAAGCATCTGTCACAACAACCTGGTGTGGGTTATTAACATTTCCATTAACGGCAGGGTGGGCAGCGATAATACGGGAACCACACAGTTAGAACAAAATAAATAGTCGGTGTCAGGCTGAGTGGGTGTTAATTACTATTTGATTCTACACCGGGGGGGGGAGAGGGGAAGGGGTGACTCTCGAAGGTCGTTGTCTCCCGAGAGCCAGCGTGCTGGGCTGTCGCCCTCGGACAGTGGCTGTTGCGTGGTCTCCATGCGTGGCCGGGAACGTGCTTGAGTTGGAAGGCAGTGCTCGTGGGCCCGCGGGCCGAGCCCCCCCAGACGGCTCCCAGGGCTCCGGGGTCCAGCCCAGCACAGCCCTGTTGGGGTGCACACAGGCGGGAGAAGGGAAGGACTCCCGGGAGGCAGAGAGAAGTGCGTCCCGCACAGATGCCCGGCAAGGAATGCAGAGACGGAGCGGAGACGTGTCCTGTGTGTGCACACGTGCTCTCGGTGCCATCCCAGCTTCCCCAGGGCCGCCTGCCGGGCCACGGCCACGGTGTCCTCTCCGGGCACAGCGTGGTCCCCAGGGCGGTAGGGCAGGGTCGCAATCGAGGACTGGGTCCTCAGAGTTCGAGCCATAAGGGGCCTGGGTAGAGGGCAGGGGACGGGGACCGGCCTAGGCTGGTCCCTGTCACCGCTGGAGGACGGCCCAGACCCGGGGAGCCAGGCTCCACGACGCGAGATTCCTGAACTTGGGACGGACACGTGGGTGCCTCATTTTCTCCGCGGTCCGTCCAAAACGCACTGCCTCCCTCCACCGTGAACGCGGCAGCATGGTGCGTACGGCCAGCGGGACCTGCAGCTCACTCAGCAACAGCCCCCCACCCACGTCCCGTGCCCACCCACGACGCACGCAGATGACCAGATCACGCTTTTGTTTCTGAACACTCTGCCAACCGCGTCTCGATATAATTATTATAATTAATATAATTTTCTTCGTAATCCTCCAGATTCCATTTTATGCCAACTGAAAACGTGGTTCCGGGAAGGGCGTGTGTGGCGCTCCCTGGCCTAAAAGCTGCACGGCCCCGGGGCAGGCTCCGAGGCCGCCCACCCTGGAGCCAGGGGCCCCGCACGCGCCAACAGCCATCTCAGCCCCTCTCCTGTGCTGCTCTCTCCCCAGCCCCGGCCATGGCCCCGCAGAACGTCCAGGTGACCCCGCTCACGGCCAGCCAGCTGGAGGTCACGTGGGAGCCGCCGCCACCGGAGAGCCAGAACGGGAACATCCAGGGCTACAAGGCAATGCTCTCTCGCATGGTTTGGCTCTTCCTTCCAGGTCACTTGGAGGCCCGGAGAGTGGCCTAAATCCACAGAGTTCCCGGCGGCTTCGCTGGAACCCTGGCTGCATGCCACGGCTGCTGCCCCCGGCTCACTCCGTCCTGCCCCTGCACGCGCAGCTGACCGTCAGGACGGAGAGCCGGGGTCGGTGCTGAGCGGCTGGGGCAGGCTCGGCCTGACCTTGCCTCTCGGCCTGGGGGTGGCGGCCTGGTTCACCGTGCAGCTGGCTTGTGCCCGGCAGCCCCTCCCTCCCAGGCCCCGCCCAGCACCCTTCCTGCTGCTGCACCCGCTCTGGGAGCCTCCAGTATCTTTGCTGACAGCAGAACAGATCTGGCGGAAGAGAACAGGTTCTCCAGCCCGACCCTGCCCTTGGATCTCTGTTGAATATTTCATGAGGCCCAGGGCAGGGGGCCCAAGAATTTGCATTTCTAGCAAGTTCCCCCAGGGGTGTGGTTCCTAGGCACCCCACATTGAGAACCACCACACTAAGGTTCCACGTTAGCTCAACGTTCCGGAGATGGGGCAAAGGAAAGACAGGAGGCCAGTGAGTAATTACCCAGAGTAGGTTCATCTGGGGGCGGGAAGCTCCTTGCGCACCTGCCTGGAAGGCCACGTTTTCGGAGAGAAGTCAGAAGGATCAGCTAAAAACAGCCTGAAGAAAGCAGCCCGGGGCCGTCCCTTGAAAACTCCCCCTTCCTTCTCCCGAATGACTCTCCCCAACTGGTATGTCGGAGCCCAGGTTGGTCAGTCATCAGCTTCTGTGGGCCAGCCTGCCCTGATGACTATTGGGCCAATTAAATGTCCATTTAAAAATGATTTTGGTCGGTGTTTTATGAAAATAAATACCTTCCTCCACGGCAGGGCTGTTACAGTGATTAATGAGGTAATGGGAAGTCTTACGAGCTTGGAGGCAAGATGCTATTTATGTATGTCCAAAATATGTTTTCTAATTTCCTTAACGATAAAGACATTGAACTTGGGTATTGATCTCAAGCCAGTAAGGCCTGTTCAAGCGTAGGATCAGATTTGCTCAGTTCCGAGAGCAGGACCGGACCGTATCTTGCGGGCAGGAGTCAGCAGTGCTCGTGGCCGGGAGCCCACGTGGGGGCAGAAAACCTGTCCCAAGCTCTCTGCGGCTCTCTGCCCTGTGGGCCGGTGGCCCTGGTGGCCTGGCTGGGTTTCGCCCCCCGGAGCTGAGGTGGGTGTTGTCTTTGGGCAGCCGGGCTCGCGCTGGCTCAGGGCAGTGGTTCTCTGCCGGCTGTCCTGGGAAACGGTCCTGCCCACCCACCTCCTCCAGCCTCTGTGCTTGGGCCTCAAGTCCGCCCGTGAGCATGTGCAGGCCGGGCGGTGGGGGGCAAAGTGAACCCAGGAGAAACACGGGCCGAGGTCCAGTCCTGCCCAGCGCTCACTGGGCACCTCCCCCACCAGTTTAGAAACCAGGGCTGCCACCCCTTCCCCGTGGCCCCGTGGCCCCGTGGCCCGCCTCCGACCTCTGGCTCTTATCGGCAGGTTTACTATTGGGAGGCAGACAGCCAGAACGAAACAGAGAAGATGAAGGTCCTGTTCCTGCCGGAGACCGTGCTGAAACTGAAGAACCTGACCGGTCACACCCCTTACCGGGTCAGCATCTCGGCCTTCAACGCGGCTGGAGACGGGCCCCGGAGTGACCCCAGGCAGGGGCGCACCCACCAGGCCGGTAGGAGAGCGGCGTGTTCCGCGGGCTCCCCTTCCCCACGGCCGCGGGTGGCCGAGCCAGGCTGGATGAGCGGCCCCTCCCTGTCCCCACAGCCCTTTGCTCTGCCCAGCCTGTGACGCACGGCTGTCGTGTGCCCGGGGCTTTCTGGAGAGAAAGGCCTGGGTTGCATTCAGCTGTTTTCCCCAGTGCCCAGCCCTGGCCTGCTGCGCGGCGGCGCCCGTGAGACGGCACCTGTTTCCCGAGGACCCTCCCGGGTTGCCGAGGGCAGGAGGGCTCCGCCTCCGCACCCAGGCCTCCTTCCGGTTCCCTCGGGGAGCTTCTTGCTGGGGCTCGGCACCGGCGTGTCCAGATCCCGGGGGAAGTGAGTTCTTTGTACGCCGAGCCCAGGCCACAGCGTCGGGCGCTTCCAGGGTTGCCGGGTTTCAGGGCCACACCCGCAACAGCTTGCAGCCGCTTCTCAGACACCCGCCACCAGCCAGGCGAGAGCACTGCACTGCCACGTGCCTCACCGCCTGTGGCCCCACATCCACACACACAGCACGTGGCTCCCTCTGTCATGAGTGCCAGCTCCCCAGCGGCCTAGAGAACATTAGGAAGTGAGTCAGGATTCCAAGGGAATGCCAGCTTAACCCTGGTCCCGCGGACCTGGGATGCACTTTGTGGGACCCAGGAAGTGTAAGGCTGGGGAAGTCGGGGAGACCCGTCCCGCTAGGGGCTCCCAGGCATCCTGCGTCCTGCCTGAGAGAGGACTGGCCAGCGTGCCGGGACTCTTTCCTCTGGGTCTCGTCCAGCGGCCGGACAGGGGCCGTTTCTGGAATCCAGGGTGGGTCACCCGTTCCTTACCAGAGCACTGGGGACTGCTCCGGGCACCAACCCCCACACGGAGCCCAGGCAGGGGGCGGCGAGCGGGGTCAGCAACCCAGCCACCCGCCTGGCTGTCTGCGTTCTGCGGGCAGCTTCCCCCCGCCCGGGGGGCTCACTGGGCCCCTCTGTCCCCAGCCCGAGGGCAGACACTGTGACGTTTCAGAGGAGGGCCGGCTGGGGCCCTAAGGGAGAGGCCAGGAGAGGTGGGCAGAGCCACCAACGGCCTCAGAGCCCCTGCTGTCCCCAGAGGAACAGGATGGGAGCAGCTGCTAGAAAACGGGGCTGTCTGCATTTCATTCTTTACTCATCTTTCTGCCTTTGTCACCGCGTCCCTTAGGCTCCTTATGTTTAAACCCCCATCATCTTGTCTCCTCTTCTCGGGAGTGTCCAGGTGTCTGATTGATCCTGGAAAGTTCAGAGGTGGTCGCACGGCGTTGAGACTTTTACGGAGTTGAAAATAACGTCTAGTAGCGCTTTTATCGTACGTGGAGGCACAGACGTGTGTGGAAATGGTCTATAAAGGAGCTTTACCAACAGTCCCTTCACATCCCATTCTTCCAGCTCCGGGGACCCCCAGCTTTTTGGCGTTCTCAGAAATAACCTCTACCACGCTTAACGTCTCGTGGGGCGAGCCGGTGGCAGCCAACGGCGTCCTGCAGGGCTACCGAGTGGTCTACGAGCCCTTAGCGCCCGTGCAAGGTAAGGCCAGGGGGGCGCATGGGGAGGGCCGGCCCCACAGGGCGCGCATGGGGAGGGCACGGCACTCCACAGTGTCTGCAGGGCGGGGAGTCTTGCCTGGCAGAGGCACAGGGAGGAGGGCGTAAAGCCCAGTACGAGGCGGGGGACGGAAGAGGAAACCAGCAGCTTCCGGGCAGGAGGGGGTGCCGGCCGAGCAGCGCCTAGCAAGGGGCTCGGAGCCTGGGCTCTGGGGGTGTGGAGCGGGGACCGGGGATGCGCGTGTTCGCGGCGGAGCCCGGGGGACCCGCCCGCTGCGCGGGAAGGGGGCAGACGGGAGAGCACCCTCGCCCCTTGGTCCCGGAGGTGCTGATCCGCCCCTGCTGCCTTGCTGCCTGTCTCTGGTGCCGTTGTAATTTCTGGCGCGTCTGTCTCCTCCCGCTCACTGCTGCCCCGCTGTCAGAGGGCTCCGTGGGCACTTTTTTCTCGCCCACTCTGTGCCCGGCACCGGTGCCACAGGAGGGCGCCCGGCCCAGGGCGGGCTTCCCCTGGAAACGCGCGCGGCCAGACCGTAAACGTTGTAGATTATTTAATGCCCAGGAGGAGAAAATATAACCAACACATCAAATAATATTGACGCTCCATTTAAAGCCGTGATAAAAGTTTCCTTTTAAAATAAGTACTTTCAAGTAAAACGGGGGGCTGATTTGAGGAAAATTTAAGCACCAGATTTCATTTCATCGAATCTAAAATGCCATTATCGACTCTAAGATTCATTGTTATTTTACGAAGTGCTAAGAAAGAAAAAAGGCCCGCCGTAAACCACAGCCCAGTATGTTGGCATCATCAAGCCCAAATCAGAGATGTAAACACGTGAGGGGAGAGAGTCTCAGACAAGCGATGGATGCGCTTTGGTAAATAACAGTAGAGGTGGTACGGGTGTGCGGTGTGTGAAATGGCGGAGGGCACGGGCCCGGCCCGAGATGGCGCGGCCACACCCGCTGCGTCCTCTTCAGGGCCCAGTGCCTGCGTGGGGACCAGGTGGCCCGGGCGTTGCAGACGCCTTTTAACTAGTGCCACACGCAACGGGGAAAGGATGGCCAAAAATCATGGCCCCGAGCCACCTTGGACCCCTCCCCATCAAGGTACGGGTTTTCCTGTACCTCCTCAAATAAGTGACTTATTCTGCATCGATGGGCTTATAGAATCTCTCTAGAAACTCCATGGCATGCACGCCTCGGCCCCCAGGCTGGCTGCCTTCGTCTTATAAAGAAGTACTTGCCATCCAGGCAGGACCGTGGCCGTGGCCTCCGCCCGGTCGGGAGCCACGGTGGGCCCTGCTTCGCGATCCCCCGATCTCTGCGTTCCGACGTCCCGGAGTCCTGCCGGCTCGCCACACGTCTGTCCCCACGGCCTCCTCCTACCTTCCAGGGAGATGACCCTGCACATCTGGTTCCCCGGGCCTTGTCGGGGCCGTGGTCACGTGGCCTCTGCAGCAGCACGGCCGTGGCTCACCAGACGCCGTCTAGACGCCCGGCGCCGAGCAAGGCCACACGCTCTCTCTGAGTCCTCACGCGGCGGCCGGGCCGCCTTTATTCGTATTTCACAAGAAATCAGGCTCCGAGCCCTTAAGACGACCACCCAGGGCCTGCAGGTGGAGAATGTGGACACACGTGGGGTTTGGCCCCAGGTGGGCTGGTTTGAGAGCCCGTGATGGGGAAATGTCTGGAGCACGTGGGCTTTGTGGGGGACACGTGCCACAAACGTCACAGCGGGGAGCGGGGGAAGCGGTCATCAGCGTGTCACAGCTGCCCATGGCACTTGTCTCCCTCCCTCCCTCCCTCTCTCTCTCTCTGCTTCTCTCTCCCTCTCTGCCTCTTTCTCCCTCCCTCCCTCTCTCCCTTTCTCTCTCCCTCCCTCCCTCTTCCCTCCCTCTCTTCCTCTCTCCCTCCCTCTGTCTGCTTGTCTCTCCCTCTCTGCCTCTCTCTCCCTCTCTCTCTCCCTCCCTCCCTCTCTCCCTCCCTCCCTCTCTCCCTGTCTCTTTTCCTCCCTCCCTCTCTCTCTCTTCCTCTCTCCCTCCCTCTCTCTGCTTCTCTCTCCCTATCCCTCTCTCTTCCCTACCCCTTCTTCCCCTCTCCCTTCCCCTCCCTCCCTCCCTCTCCCCTTCTCCCCCTTTCCCTCCCTCTCTCCCTCTCACTCTCTCCCCTTCTTCCCCCTCCCTCCCTCCCCTCTCCCTCTCTCTCTGGTGACGACAGGCAGATCTTCTTGGTCGCAAGCATCTCGCCTCTTTTCACAAGTAGTAAGACCCTCTGTCACTCCGTTGGCCCTCCTGTCTGTCGGGAGGGCTGGTTCCTCTGCCTGGATTTTCCTGTCTTTGGCAGTGAGTATATACGCTCTGGAGCCGGGCAGGAGAAGGTACTTTCAGTCAGCAGCTCACAGGTCTCTCCGGAAGCTCGGGGCGCAGTCCCTGGGCGCTTGAGACCCAACCATCCAGACCCCCAAACCTTGGCCCTGAAGGCGGCACGGGCACACCCCCGACCCCCTGATTCCTGCTCGTCTGTCATGCGGCTGGTCCGGGCCTGGGGCTGGGGATGGTTGCTTCACAGCTGCCGCTAAGCTGCAGACTCTGCTGGAGTCGGAGGGGCCTCCGCTGGGTCCTTCCTCTCAGCCGCAGACCCCTCCTGAAACCGCTCTGCCCCTGCTCCAGCCGGGGGTGAGGCTGGCCTCGCCCCCGCCCCCCGCCCGTCCTCCCTGCCTGGAACCCAGCAAACAGCCTGTTCCCCGTGAGCAGAACCCACCAGCCCTCTTCCTGAGTGCCCCTGACCCTGTGGGGTCAGGGGGTGTCCCTGACCACTGGCCAACACCAGTGTTGCTCTTCCGGGTCCTACCATGTGCCTGCCTGGTCTGATGGCATCTGCCAGAGCCCCTGGCTTAGCCAGACAGCAGCCGACAGATCCGACCCCTTCTAGCTGGCCTTCTAGCTGGCCACGCTCTGCAGCCACACGGGCCAAAGGAGGAACGCAGGCCGGTAGAGGGCAGGAACTCAGAGCAGGAGAGACTTTCCTGTGGCCTCTCTCCGCCCCCAGGCCCGTCGGGGGCATTTTGACCTGAGGCTGGAGAGGGGAGGAGGGGATCTTTCAGGTGAAAGTAAGGCTGTGCTGTCACATACGCAAAAGGACCAGACGCTCCAAGTGGCTAAACAGAAGGCAGCTTTGGGAAGCACACACAGCGCGGCGTCCTGCGCCCGGCTGAGGTCAAAGCGGCCGGCCCTCGCCGTCCCGCCTCCGTTCCCAGACACTTGTCTCTCTGAGAAGCGTATTGTCCCCTCCCCTAGGGCATCGGCTGGCCCGTCTGATCAGCGTGCGGGCCTCTCGAGTGGGGGTCTCTCGGAGGAACCCAACCCTTGCCTCCTTCACGTTGGATCTGGATTTCCAACAGGGAATCGCGGGGGTGGCAACCGGGTCTCCGAACAATTTCCAGTTCTTCAAAATGCCTCACAGAACCGCTGCATTTCCAAGAGATGTGGTTGCAAGTGTGGTGAAAACATCTGGGGCTGGAATCCTACTAACTCTGCGGTAACGCCAGCCCTCCCGTGAAGGTGGTTACGGACACGGAGGGCCTGTCTGTGCGGCAAAGACAGGGAGGAAGGCCGTCAAACGGTCGTCTCACCCGCTGGCGATTCTGCTGGCCGATTTTCCTGCCTCCTGGCCGGCCGGACGTTCCTCGAGAGCAGAACACCCACCTGGCACGGGCAGACCCTGCCTGCGATCCCTCCACGGAGAAGACAGGCCCGGCTCCTCCCCCGCCGTCCCCCGCCAGTGCCCTGGTCACGGTGGGGAGCACCGAGCCACATGGAGCAGGAGCTGTGTTCTTAGGGAATGGGTTTTATGGCAGAGTTACTTTTATGTTTTTTAAGATGTTTTAAACGGTAGTATTTTATGTGATTGCACCCCGGGGCTTTGTATTGCGGGGCACGGTTTACAAATGGACTAAATAAATAAGATTCTGACATAGTTGAGATGCAGGGGAGGCCAGACTAGCTGTACGTCCTAGTGGGATAGAATTCACAAAATCCATACATGGGTTTGTTTCTGCTCTGGGGAAAAGGAAGGCATTTTTTAATAAAACATAAAAAAAAAAAAAAGTGAGGGGGGGTGCTCTCCAGATTAATTTTACATCCAAATGGACCCCATCCGTTTGCTGATGATGGGCAGTGTGTGTGCAAACTGGCATCCCAGACCCCTTCCTTGAGCCATGCAGGGTGAGGGCCAGGCTCCCTGGGCAGAAACGGCCCTGTTTCTCTGCAGAAAAGCTCAAATTTGGAGGTCACTCAAACGCAGGCAGGATCACTCTGAAATCATCTGGGAGGGAGTCATTTAGCTGAATCAGTGTTCTATAAAAGGCACGATATGAACACGGCGAGCCGACTGGAAGGTACTTGGAGAGCTGTAGGCTAAGAGACACTCGCTTTGATGAGTTTGAAGGATGAGCCCATTTCGTAGTAAGGACGCACTTGGCTGGGCTCTTCTGAGGTCAGGGCCACACGGGGATGGAAGGTGCCGATGGCTTTGGCTGCTGGCACTGAGGGCAGGCCCGGCGGTGGCCACGCCGGGCAGTGTGTTCACGGTGCATGCGGGCCGTGCTGGGGGCGGACGGCAGGTGCCGGGCGGTGCTCCTGGCGGGCTCTGCTGACCAGTGTCAGAGGGGCCACCTCACCTCTTCCTGCTCCTCCGGGGGATGAGCCGTAGACACCGGTATGTCGAAAGCTCTCAGAAATCCCGAGTGGAGAGCCTACGAGGCCTTTTTGTAATACGTCACCTTCAAACGTACTTAACCAGGGAGCCCCATCTCCGTCCTGGAAAATGCTGCGTTCGTATGATTTTCACTGTGCGTCTTCCTCCCGAAATGTGGAATCTCAGTTCTCCAGCTACACCCAGTACAACCAACACTTTCTCTTCGTCTGCGTGTTCATGAGCGAAAACGTTGTCTCTCCGTGGTCAGAGTTGTCTGAACCTGGGCAGTGATATTTGCAGCGACAGCCTTTCTCCGTCCTTGCTTCGGAGTCCAGGAGAAAGTTCTTACGGGGGGCCGGAGGCCTCTAGGCCACTGGTTAGCCAGCCCAGTCAGGCTGGAGAGCCCCACTTGGAGGAAGCCCAGCTTTTAGCTATGATGAAGGTTCCTGCCTCTTTTTCCCCGTTCTCTCCTCCCAAGTCAGGAGGCTCCAGGTCACCTGCACAGGTGACACAGAGCTCGATGCGGCTCGGAGTGCAGCGGGAGGGGAGGGGGGCCCGGGCCGGGGGCAGGAGCACGGGGGCCTCCCCGGTGTGGTGAGGGAGACCTGGGCCACCTCCCCGCGCCGCACCGTGAGGCTGGCTCTTGGGTTTGTCAGCCCCACTTATCAGTCTTAAACTCTAATTACACTTATCTGTGCTGAAAATTGGCTATCACCACCACTTAAACTCCTCCTAATTGCAAGAAATAGTTCCTCAGCAAGCTGGGGACGCCGTCCTTGTGGTCGCGGTGGAATAGGCGGCATCCGGCCGCGTCTCTGACTCCGGCCACCTCCTGGCCTTTGCTCTCGGTGGTTCCAGGGGTGAGCAAGGTGGTGACGGTGGACGTGAAGGGGAACTGGCAGCGCTGGCTGAAGGTCCGGGATCTCACCAAAGGAGTGACCTATTTCTTCCGTGTGCAAGCGCGGACCATCGCCTATGGGCCCGAGCTGCAAGCGAACGTCACGGCTGGGCCCGCCGAGGGTAAGTGGAGCTCCGCCGGGGGCCCCGCGGCCGGTGCAGTGCGAGCGGCCCACCCCGGGCTCCGTCCGGTCAGAGGGTCCCCCCTCGCTGCCCGTCAAGTAGCTCTGGCCCACCCAGAGCGGCCATAAATGCAGGAATGTTCTGGCAGCGTGGGTGTCTCCAAACACCTGTGTTAGCAGCAATGTCTACAGACAGGCTCGTTATGTGCAGACCAGCAAACTCTTCGGTGTTAAGCATGTCAAGTTTGGGGCTGTTTTCTGGAAAAACTTGGGAAAAATGAATTTTTGAAATTAGATACACAAGAAACTTTTGTTTACATTTTATTAAGTTTATTTTTGAGAGAGAGAGAGAGAGAGAGAACAAGCGGGAGAGGGGCAGAGAGAGAGAGGGAGACATAGAATCCAAAGCAGGCTCCAGGTTCTGAGCTATCAGCACAGAGCCCGATGTGGGACTCAAACCCACAGACCAAGATCATGGCCTGAGCCAAAGTTGGACACTTAACCGACTGAGCCACCCAGGCGCCCCCATACGCAAGAAAATCTTAAAGTGTTCACATCACAAAGAGGAGCCACGTGGCTTCCCACCCACCTAAATGGTTTTGGCATTTGTTGACAACCTTAGCAAGGCGAGGGTGACAGGACCTCGGTTCACAGGGTGCATGCCCCACGCCAGGCACGATCCTGGGCCCGTTGCACGGCCCATCTCTGCTCACGTCCGGTCAACCCGGGAGGTCAGGGTGGCTTTCCCACGTCTAGGATGAGAAGACTGTGACAGAGCGAGGCTAAGCCACATGCTTGGGGAAGGAGACAGAACCTGGCCAGAGCCGCCGACCCCCTGTGGGATGAGGAGCCCCCAAGTGCCCACGTCCACCCTCCCCTGTCTCTTTTATCCCGCAGGCTCCCCGGGGTCCCCCAGAGATGTCTCGGTCAGCAAGTCCGCCTCTGAGCTGACCCTGCAGTGGACGGAGGGAAGCGTGGGCAGGACTCCCACCACGGGCTACGTCATCGAGGTCAGGCCCTCAGGTAAGGAGGGGGTTGGGCACCTGCCAAGGAGCCTGTTCAGCTTAGCGGAGGCGAGTGTCAGGGCCCTCTGGCCTCCGCTTGGCCTCTCTCTAAAGATGTGGAGGCCACGAGGGCGACTCGAGGAAGGGCGAGGCATGTCCCTCCCTCCGCCGTAACCTCGCGGGCCTGAGATTCTCGATGGTTGGCCACAGTACACGTGCCTCAGAGCCCGGTCGTCGTCATCCTCAGAAACATGTACATGAAAACACAGGGACGCCCTCAGAAACGTGTACATGAAAACACAGGGACGCCCTCAGAAACGTGTACATGAAAACACAGGGACGCCCTCAGAAACGTGTACATGAAAACACAGGGACGCCCTCAGAAACGTGTACATGAAAACACAGGGACGCCCTCAGAAACGTGTACATGAAAACACAGGGACGCCCTCAGAAACGTGTACATGAAAACACAGGGACGCCCTCAGAAACGTGTACATGAAAACACAGGGACGCCCTCAGAAACGTGTACATGAAAACACAGGGACGCCCTCAGAAACGTGTACATGAAAACACAGGGACGCCCTCAGAAACGTGTACATGAAAACACAGGGACGCCCTCAGAAACGTGTACATGAAAACACAGGGACGCCCTCAGAAACGTGTACATGAAAACACAGGGACGCCCTCAGAAACGTGTACATGAAAACACAGGGACGCCCTCAGAAACGTGTACATGAAAACACAGGGACGCTTACAGACACTTGCGGCTCCTCGGGAAGATCCAAGAGTGTTTCCGGATGCTTGCCTCAGGCTCCGCCTGTTTGCCCCGACGGACAGAGTCCCGCTCGCTCCCGATCAGGGCACAGATTCCTGTCCACGCCCTCTGCCCCATCTTTTAGGCTCCCGAAAATGAGGTCTCGGTCCATTCCCTACTCTATCTGCCCGAGGAGGGTTTTCGCTCTCTTCCTCCCGTTCAGCTGTAATAACGAAGCATGGATGTTGCTGGAAGATCCATTTCTGCACGTCCACTGTGGCCTGCAGGTGGTTGCACGGTGAATCGTGAGCACCTGAGCACGAAAATACAGGGTGTGCCAGGGCTGCGGGCAGAGAGCCCTCTGCCAGAGCCCACCCTCAGCGCCGGGCGTCATTTTAGCCGGATATTTAAAGAAGCTATCACACCAAGAGGGAAGGGCTGTGAAGTCACTTAGGACTGTGCCAGATGCCCCTCCCCCATCAAAGTGCTTTTCAGAGGTTACTCGTTGTAAGCACCTCCTAGAAACTTCCAGGTAGAAATCTGGCGCCCGAGACCCAAACAGGCCCCGTGAAAGGCAATATGTAAAGTTCTTCAGCCCCTGAACTCACACGTTCACCGTGCCGCCCCGAGGGGTCCTGGAGCTTATGCTGAGCGAGGCTTTCGGCCTGTTCTGGAAACGGAGGGTCGCAGATGGGCGACGGGCCTCCTGCGGCCGCTGGGTTCCCCTGCCCTGTCCCTCTGAAAGCCGGCGGCCCCGAGAGCAGACAGCAGGCTCTCCGCCGAGGACACTTGATCCCACGGCACCTTCAGAGATTGGCAGGAGCCTCGAATACAGGCCTGGTGAGGTCTGGGCCCAGCTGAGGGCTGAGGAGCCTGCACGGACGGACCCCAAGGAAGGAAGTCGACCCTTTCTCCCCGAATCTAGGGAGAGCGTTCATTGCAAAGGTTCCTTTGTGCCCTTTCAGGCTACCAAGGGCTCCTGAGAGAATTCGGGAGATCTGTGGACATCGCTCACCACCAACTGACCTTCAGCATTTTCTTCCCTTATGAACGTAGGCGTGTTCGTGTATTCTGGCTGCTATGACCACGTACCCCGCACCAGGCGGCTTACCCCGCGGCACGTACCGTCTCCCGGTCTAGAGGCCGGGCGTCTGAGGACAGGCGTGGTGGGGTTGGGTCCTGTGAGCTTGTGAGTGGAGGTCTGCTCCGTCCTCTCTCCCAGCTTCGGGTGGTTTGCCATCAACCCTGGGCCTTCTTGGGCTGTGGAGGGATTTCCCGCCCCCTCCCTCCCATCTCCACCTTCTCTCTGTGTGCCCTCCAGTCCCTGTGCCCGAACTTCCCCTTCTATGAGGACACCAGTCATACCGGGTTAGGGCCCACCCCCAAGACCTCACCTTGACTAATTACATCTGCAAAGACCCTCTTTCCAAATAAGGTCACATTCTGAGACATGGGGGATAGGACCTCGACCACGTGAATTTTGAGGGGTCACAATTTGACCTACAACAGTTGGGTTGAAACCGCATAAGTAACTTCCCAACCTGTGGAATTGTCAGCAGTAGAAACCACACTGGTTCCCATCCCGACCCGGCTGGGGTGGGTGTTTCACAAGGTGGTGGGCCTCGCCATCCAGATGTTCCCTGGAACTTGTGCTCCAGCGCGGCCCTGGAGGAATCCAAGCCTTTGCACCCCATCTTCCAAAGAACCACGGAGCCCAACAGGCGCATCGGAAACCACACGTGACCCACACAGTCAGCATCCCTAGGACACAGGGTTGCTGTGAACCTCCAGTTCCCTCTGGGTAATTACAGTCATTAGCAGCATAGCTGGCTTCCTTCTTAGTTTTATTTTCTGCATCCAAAGCCGTTCTGAGAAGGGCTCCCTTCAGAGTCAGCAGATTGCCGGAGGGGTCCGTGGCACCGGGAGGAGACAAGAAGGCTTGTCCTCGGTGACACAAGTGGAAGACCTTTGCCAAGTCATTTCCTTCGGCCCGCACGCTTGCTCCCCGACTGAGTGTTAAAAACCCCAGTGGATGAATAGATGTGAGAGGCCACAGCGGGGTCACTGGGGCGACGGAAACGCTCTGTGTCTGGACCACGTCGACGTCAGTTCCCGGTTGCGATGCCTCGCTGTTGTTCTGAGGGGTGATACCGTCGGGGGACCCCGGATACAGGACGCGTGGCATCTCTCCGTAGTATTTCCCATAACCGTGTGGGGCTCTACAGTTATCTCAACATAAAAAGCTCCAGTCAAGATTTTAAAATACATACGTGTATCCCACGGACGGTGTCCTGTTCAGTCAAGTGCAACGGCACGTCTTTGAAACGAGCATTCTCATGTCAGAGGTCAGCCGTGGGGAATGTGCCACAGCAGCAGCCAGACACGGGCGCAAGGGCTCGGGATCCTAACAGTGCAGAGCACATTCCGGCACCTTCTGAGGAAAGAGAAGGTACTGATCCTCAGACTTGCCCGGGGAGCCGTTTAATTTCTCATCAGGTCATCAGATGCTCACGCGTCCACCGTAGCGAAGGAAGCCGGTGGCCTGTTGGCCAGAAGTGCAGCTTTAGGGAGTCTGCGAGGGGGTGTGTGAGGAAGAGCCGATCGGGGTGCCGGCCCGGGTGTCATACTGAGCCCCCCGCCCGGAGGTCCTCCGCCGAGCGGGCGCCTCCTGAGACCAGCGAGGCCCGGGGGTCGTGCCGCCACGTGGAAACCAACCCCCAGGGACTGAGACGCCACAGGAAGCTGGCCTGCAAGACGCCGTCTCGTTCAGCGGGCGCGAGAGATTTTGCCTCCCCTGGCGTCCTGCGACCGATTCCCCCTTTCAGACCGTCCGCCCAAGCAGAGCGGCTGCAGGGCCTCGCCGTCTTCCCGCGGAAAGGCCTCCTCCCTCCCGTGACCGAGGCCAGCAGCGACGCAGAGGCAAATGAAATGCTTTTATGGATTGTCAATATTTAAACACCTTGCTGGTGCCTTAGGGCGTTGGATCTCAGCTGCCATCTATTACAGGCCTCATTACACAACACATTAAACGCTCTATCTTATTTTCTCCACCGAAGCTCTCTGGCAAGACTTTCTCCAGGCAGGGGCGTGGGTGTCAAAGGGAGTGGGGATTTGGTGGACGGGCCCGGGTTTTCGTGAGGAGGCCTTATTTTTTATTGGGGGTGGGGAGGGCAGGAGCCACCCGGCACACAGGTGACACCCGGCACACCCCTGGGTATCTGGGAAGCCTGAGCCACTTGGCACTAGGTGGCCCCTGGAGCCCCCACCTGTCTGCCCGGCCTGCCGTCTTCCTGTCCAGCTGAGTCTCTGTCTCAACCCCCAGGAGGCAGGTGGCTGATCAGCTGGGTGGCTGGCACCTCGAGGTGGCCAGCGGGCTCGGGCAGCCCCCCCTCACCCTTCTGTACCCTCAACTGTCACCCCTACAATCTCTGCAGAGTAGCTCACTGCTTCCCTAACGTGGAGACAGAACCAGACGGCGGCCGTGACATGACTGTCAGGCTCGAGCCCAGAGTCCCTCTTACTCCGGGGAAGGACAGTCAGGGAGTGCGGGCGCGAGGACAGCCTGGCCAGAGACACCTCTCTCTGGTTGCGTGCACGTTTGCTCCGAATCCGCGTTGCAAAGTTCCCTGGAAGGCGACGGAGACTATGCAGTGGCCACAGGCGGATGATTTATTTACACAAATTATCCCAGGGCATTTTACTGTGTAGATCACGAAACCTAATTTACATATTTACACAATAGACCGGAATGGCAGTAAGGGAACTATAAATATATTTTCCTCTCCGAAGCAGCCGTGAAATACATACTTAGGACGTACCCGGTGCAGACAGTCATTGTATTGCCTTTTTCACAAGCAGCGTCTTTAGCCCAGAGATGAGAGCTGGTCCCTCCTCGTCCCCATCCCCGATCTGGACCTGCCTCATCCACGCGGAGTCCCCCTGGGAGCCCCCCACCCGCCTCCCCACTCCCCACCGTCAGCCTCTGGCCGAGGGATTTTCAGTTGAACAAAGAACAAAATCAGTCTTTTCCCAAAGGTTTTAAAACCCATGGAAATTCCCAAGTCAGCAAATTCAGCAGGGGGAAGGAGCTGCGGGCACAGGTCCGACGGCGCCCGGCCTGGCACCCACTCCCGGCCTCCTCGCACCCACGTCCGCTGACCGCCCGTCCGCCCGTCCGCCCGGGCGCCCTGCCGCCCGCTGGGCTCAGCCTGTCACAGGCCTCCTTTGCTTCTAGACATTCGTCCCCGCTTGTCTCCTGTCTTACAACTGGATCAGATACAAGGGAATTTTTTTCCTGCCCTGCGAGGTATTTAGCCTCATGTTTGAGCCCCACCTGCTTCAGTCAAATTTCGGACCGAGATTGACCACGGATACGACAGAAATGGCAGCGTCTAAGAAACACACGGCCGACAGGCGTCCGTTTGCTCCGAGCCATGGCCTGACAGTCACGTTGCTGGTGACATGAGTTAGTGGAACCAGAAATCTCGGGCCCGTGAGTGACAGTTTCATTCAGCACGGAGACCCTGTTTAATTGTCCGTGAAATCAAACTTTCGTGCTGGCCTGGCATCCGCCTGAATACCTGCGGCACACAGCTCCGTTCTGGGCGTTGGAGGGATAAATCGAGTGACCCGCGGATGTGCCCGAGCTGGGCTCCGTCTCCATCCAGAAGAGAGGTGTTCGTGTTCCCACGTTTATTAGGACATCGTCTGGGAGCAGATGTGCCTCCCGCTGCCGGGGCGGGGGAGAGGCCGGGCTGCCCGTTCTGTGAGCCGCAAGCAGGCCTGTCGTGAGGCAGCAAAACCGTTCAGACCGGAAGAGGGTTCTTTCCACAAGGACCTTGACCGTCGGCTGCTTCCCCGAGTCTGACGCACAGATAATGCGCTGCAGGCGGCAAAGACAAAGAGTTCACGTTCTTTCCCGAAACATGAGCCCACTGAGGAGCCAGACCGTGTGTGGGGCTTCTTACCACCTCCCCCGAGGCTGGTGGGACCTGGGGTGTCTTTAGGGATAATTGCAAAGTTTCTCTGTCAGCGGTGTCCCCCCCCCACCCCCCGCTTAGCTGGTGGGGGCAAGATTGCTGTCCCTGGCAGGTGTTTGAGTGGCCAGAGTCCAGGGAGGTGCTCCCCCAGGCGTCCAGGAATAGGGGGCAGCCCTGCACACCAGTGTGATTTGGGCTCACTCCCCCGCCACGGGCCCCCCTCCCACAGACATCAAGACCACGCCCCCAGGAAGTCCAACGCCCCGGAGCCCCGCTCCGGAGCCCGCAGAGGACACAGCATGGGGCATCAGCCATTCGGGGATGCAGCTTCGGAAGGTATCTGGACACAGGAGCTCCCCGAGCGCAGACGGGAAGGCAGGCCGGGGCCCCCTGAGCATTCCAGTGGGGGCCAGTCTCACCTGGGTCTGAGGGCTGGCTGAATCGGACCCCCAGAACCGCCTTTGGAACGAGCGAAGGCCCACACTGCTCTCAAGTGTTGATTGAGATGGAAATCCGGACGCTGGGGATTATCCCTATGCATGGAAAATCAGTTGCACAAACCTCATTATGGCTAATAGTTCTGTAATGTTATTTTCCCCCCTAATTTGTAGAGATACTTTTCTCCATCATTGATTTATTGAGATACTTAACGGCACAATACAAACGAGAAAAAAACAATCCACGGTGGGGAAAGAGAGTGGACGCGTTAACAGCTGCCAAGTTTTCTTACCCACTCATGATCACGATGTAAAGATCAGTACAGACAAATAGCCCTGTGAATTGGAAGCAAATTCTAAAACGCAAAATGTGCTAATTTTGGCAAGGAGGAATTAAGCAAAATAAAAATGTGAACATTTTCTTCTCGTAGTTCAGAAGGAAATTCTCTCGGCATGACTCTCCCTCCCCCAACATTTTTCAGTGTAAACGGATTGCTATATAAATTGTTCTGTGTTGAGATTCTATATCAATATTTTAAAATGTTTTTATGAAAAATGCACACAATTCCTGGGGCTGTGACAGAGCGCTTAAAATAAAATGTGGCCTTTAGGTGACGGTGGAGGAAGGGGAAATAATTTTTTTTTCTTCGGGAGCAGGAAAGCATTACAGAAACATTAATGCAAAAGACACTTGGAGAAGTCATTCCAGAAGAGTTCAGACCTGCTCTTAACAGTCTGAGAATTCCTTTCACACTTAGTCCCTGCACTGCAGTGGTTCAAGCAACATCCAGTTTAAAAAAAGCTTATTTTTTTTTTTTTTGCTTGTCTTTTTTACAGCATAAAATTGTCTTCCCTTTTAGAAGAAAAACACTGCAGGGGCACCATGGTGGCTCAGTTGGTTAGGCATCCTACTCTTGATTTTGGCTCAGGTCATGATCCCAGGGTCACAGGATCAGGCCCCGATTCAGGCTCGACGCCTGCTTAGGATTCGGTTTCTCTGTCTCCCCTGCCCCTCTCCCCCATTCCCTCTCTCTCTCACACACAAAAAAGAAAAGAAACAATTCAGTCAACATTTAAAGCGCTTAGAATAGTGACTTGCTCATAGTAAGTGCTAAATAAAATGGTGGTGGTTGTTTACTGAAAGGCTGATTGTGCTAGGCCCTGCAAAGTGCTATGGGGAGGTAAAGATGGATGGATAGAAGGATGGATGACGGATGGATGGATCGATGGATGGAAGGAAGGAAGGAAGGTGGAAGGGAAGGGAAGGAAAGGAAAAGAAAGGAAGGAAAATGGGTGGGTAGATGGAAGGATTGATGGGGAAGGGAAGGGAAGAGAAGGAAAGGAAAAGAAAGGAAGGGAAATGGGTGGATGGATGGAAGGATGGATGATGGATAGATAAAAGGATTGATGGTGGAAGCAAGGAAGGAGAGGTAAGTGGGTGGATGGATGGATGGATGAGTGGGTGGGTGGAAGGATTGATGGTGGAAGGAAGGAAGGAAGGAGAGGTAAGTGGGTGGATGGATGGACGGAAGGAAGGAAGGATGGATAGATGGGTGGGTGGAAGGATTGATGGTATAAGGAAGGAAGGAAGGAAGGAAGGAAGGAAGGAAGGAAGGAGAGGTAAGTGGGTGGATGGATGGACAGAAGGATGGAAGAATGGATAGATGGGTGGGTGGAAGGATTGATGGTGGAAGGAAGGAAGGAAGGAAGGAAGGAAGGAAGGAAGGGTAAGTGGGTGGATGGATGGAAGGAAGGAAGGATGGATGGATGGATGGATGGATGGATGGGTGGGTGGAAGGATTGATGGAAGGAAGGAAGGAAGGAAGAAAGGAGAGGTAAGTGTGTGGATGGATGGACGGAAGGAAGGAAGGATGGATAGATGGGTGGGTGGAAGGATTGATGGTGGAAGGAAGGAAGGAAGGAAGGAAGGAAGGAAGGAAGGAAGGAGAGGTAAGTGGGTGGATGGGTGGACGGAAGGAAGGATGGATAGATGGGTGGGTGGAAGGATTGATGGAGGAAGGAAGGAAGGAAGGAAGGAAGGAAGGAAGGAAGGAAGGAAGGAGAGGTAAGTGGGTGGATGGATGGACGGAAGGAAGGAAGGATGGATAGATGGGTGGGTGGAAGGATTGATGGTATAAGGAAGGAAGGAAGGAAGGAAGGAAGGAAGGAAGGAGAGGTAAGTGGGTGGATGGATGGACGGAAGGAAGGAAGGATGGATAGATGGGTGGATGGAAGGATTGATGGTGGAAGGAAGGAAGGAAGGAAGGGTAAGTGGGTGGATGGATGGACGGAAGGAAGGAAGGATGGATAGATGGGTGGGTGGAAGGATTGATGGTATAAGGAAGGAAGGAAGGAAGGGTAAGTGGGTGGATGGATGGAAGGAAGAAAGGAGAGGTAAGTGGGTGGATGGATAGATGGAAGGAAGGAAGGATGGATAGATGGGTGGAAGGAAGGAAGGAAGGAAGGAAGGAAGGAAGGAAGGAAGGAAGGGGAGGTAAGTGGGTGCAAGGATGGAAGGATGGACCACCCCAACAGATATTTATTGAACTCTTGAAGACTCGGAGGGCACCATGGTGCCGAAAGGTAAATGTGAAAGAGTGCTCAGAAAGCCAGTTGGTAGAGGCAACCCCCTTGCTAAAGCGTAGGAGTGAGGTCAAGACGAGTCTGAAAGGGTGAAATGACTTGATGTTCCTCCGCACACTGCCCTTAGACTAGCACCTGCTCATGCGAGCAGAAATCTCACCTGATTCCCCGATGGGCGGAACAGCCCAGGCAAAGAGTGAGCACGCGAGTGTCTGTGGAATGAACGCGTGAATGAACGGGAGGCAGTGGAAGGGGAGGAAGGGGCCACCGGGGCAGAGCAGGGCTATAGAGCAGGGCACTCTCGGTGCCCATTATTTCCTGGTCATTGTCATGCAAACTCAGAACGAAAACCACAGCCGACAGCCACCCCGTGTGCAAACTTCAGCGTGTCGGTGGTGGGGGGACTTGGAGCTGTGGCTGGCCGGCCATTTTGACGTGATTAGCCGTAACGGGCACCTCGGTGAGGAATGAGTGTAAACGTGAAAGTTGAGGAATAAATGATCATTGTGCTCTTTTTCTGCCCGTCCAGAGATTTGTGCCTTTAAAATCTCATTCACGTCCGTGCCTTCGTTAACCTGTGACTGTAAGGGCTTAATCGGTGCAAACTCTAAATCCTATGCAAACACAGACTTATACGCCAGCACTTTTCTTCCTGTGTACTGTTGGGCTAATCCACTCGAGCGCATCTGGCGTTCCAAGGTGCGTGAGCAGGTTGGTGCCAGATAACCCTCAGCTCTCTGCAAAGCTGTCCGCACGTGTGCGTGCATACTCAAACGTGCCTTTCCTCTCTGGACCTCCTGCTCTCTTTAAAGGATCACATACCTGTGCCTGTAAAGGAAATTATAATTCATGAACGTTCTGGGCTCTGAGCCCACTTTTTACCAAGCAGCCTCCGTATATGTCCTCACATAATGCGCTCCTTGTGAGGCACTGTTATAGATGCCAGAGATCCTACTAGAGACAACATCAAGTCAGAGAGCAGAGACGAGGCCTGGAATCCGATGGGAATGTGACAGGGCGAGGAGAATGTTCAGGAACATGCCATGACCACCCCAGGGCCTTGGCGGGGTCTCTCTGTCGGGGAGAGGGCTGACCTCTTCCCCATCCTGGCCCCGTGCAACCCACCCGGGCTCTGGCTCTCCCGTCAGTTGCACCGCGCGAGGGCCACGGTGAGCCGGCCGCGGGGCGGGCGCCAGGTCGAAGGCGGGAGAAAACCCTAACCTCTGCTCCGGTGCTGTGTCCTCAGATGAAGGCCTGTGGGACATGTTTGCGAAGGACATCCCCCGGAGTGCCACCTCCTACACCGTCAGCCTGGACAAGCTCAGGCAGGGAGTGACGTACGAGTTCCGAGTGGTGGCCGTGAACCAGGCGGGCTACGGGGAGCCCAGCAGCCCCTCTACAGCCGTGTCAGGTAGGGAGCCCTGCCCAAGCAGGGGAATCTCAGGACAAAGCCCTGTCCCCTGAGGGAGGAGAGGGAGACATGGGGCCGTCACGAAAAGACAGAGGACAACACTGTGCTTCGTGTAGGCGGCCCCGCCGAGGGCCCAGGGAACTCGGTGCTGGGGAAGCAGTGTGCATGGGAGCCCGTGGCACCACCACCAGGCCCCCCGACTGCCCTTACCATGTTCCGCTTGAGCAATCCTTAGTTTTTGTCTCACTTTTCCCTAATCGGAGGCCTGTGCAGGAGTCCGAGCAGTCCGCTTGGGCTGAGCAGTGCCCTCAGGGGTGAAGGCCGCCCTGAGCCCTCCCATGAGCTGCAGGCTCCTTACGCTGCAGACTTGCGTGATGCCTAAAATGCAAAAATCGCCCCAGCAGACGCCCCTGGGGAGTGTCTTAGTGCCGGACATAGGTTGTGTCCGATGGGGGGCCTCGGGGACGTGAGCCCGTGCTGGTCGCCACCCTGTAGGGTGAGGCCCCGGCTCCACTCTGGGTGGGAGAGGTGAGGTTTCTTTCCCAGAGCTGGACAGACTAGCCGCCGTCACCAGCCATGTGGCCGGGGGTGTAACACATGGGGAGAAAGTGACCGCCAGGAGTCAGGAAGGGCTTCTCAGAAGAGGGGGGCTGGGTGGTGAAGGGTGCACAGTGGGGAGGGCACAGGAGGAGGCAGCACAAAGTCTCAGACGGCAGGTGGTGGGGGGGAAGCTGCCTTCAGCCCCAGGGTTACTGGGGGTTGCTTGGAGAACGCCCCCCCGGGGGCTCCACAGCGGATCCCCCCCCCTCCCCTGTCCCGGGCAGCCCAAGTTGGGAGCCCGCTCTGGAGGGATAGTAGGGAGCCAGGTGAGCGCGATTCAGAAAAGAAGTTGGCCGTCCCCTGCAGGCAGGGTCACCGGCAAGGCCAGAGACCCAGACGGGCGTCCCTATGGTAAGAGAAACGTGTTTCACTTCCCCTGCACGTGGGTCTGTTTAAGCTACTGACTGGTCTTGTGTCACTGAAAACACCTCTCGTGTTTTGCCTTTGGACTTGCCGTTGGACAAGGATAGTGTCCGTGGGCGCACTCGGGCCCCCCAGGTCCCGGTGGCCCGTGAGGGGGTCTGCCTGGAGGAGACATGGCACACCGCCGGCTTGTTTAACAAATTAGACTTTAACACACCAAATTTTTCTCATTTCCTTCATTTTCCTCGTGAAAAATTTAATACACCCCCAAAAAGAGAGACTAGAATAAGGAATCCCTGGACACTGTCACCCCAGTTCCCCAATTCAAGCCTCTCTTCGTTCACCTGTGGAAAGTCAACATGAAGCGGTTCCAAACGCACAGAGACTCTGGTTACACACACACACACACACACACACACACACACACGGCCAATGGCAAAAGCTGGTTCCTACAGGAGAACACAGTGCTCCTACCCTGCTGTTCATGGGGTCTGTGACCGTGCTGTTTCTCTGAAACCCCCCGCACCCCCTCGCCCACCGTGGCCGCCAGCAGGACTGTGCTCGGCTCCCTTCACCCTTCAGACCAGCCAGCAGGCGGGCACCTGCCCGGCTCTGCCTCGGGGCCGACCGCAGGTCTGCCCCGGGTGAGAATCTTGCGGGCACCGAGGCCTTTCCTTTCCAGGCCCACCTGGGCCTCTTCCGCTGGGCGGTCGGCTGGAGTTTGTTGGCTCATTACGTGGGGGCCCTAACGTGCAGCCTGAAAACCACTTACCGTGTCTGGACTCCAAATGCTCGCCAGCTCCCCGGAACCCCTGTGCTGATACATTATCCAAAGTCAATCCCCCTTTGTCAACCCCAGCGCGCACACATTTTTCACCTGCCCAGTGAGAGATTTAACACAAGGTAGATGTGTTTGTTGTGGATTTCGGTGGCTGGAAGGTGGACCTTGGCCTCACCCGTAATAGGCTTCCTGTTCCCTCCGAATCCGCTCTCCGGGGAGGACCCCGAGGCCATCCGGCACCTACCAGAAACAGTGCCTATTGTTCTGTTCTTAGTAAACAGAATAAAACATGATCAAGAAGGGTATCCTTCAAAGCAACTTCTAAATGAACTTTTCTGTTCGGTGCCTCAAAAAACATGTGGAAAGATGGGCCAGTTCCACTCAGTTTTGCTGGAGGCGCAAAATAAATAAACTACAACCGCGGCCCTTGGGGAGCCCTGGTGTGGCAGAACAGGCCAGCAGGGGGGCTTCTGTGCAGGGGGGGATGGGATCTAGCACCGGGAGTGAGCAGGAGTCAGACTACAGGGCTCCCCAGGCTTGGACTGTGCTCCGTGGCTAATGTGGGGCACCGAAGGCTTTTAGGAAGGGACGGTTTGTTTCCATCTGAGCGAGATCTCTCTGGTGACAGTGTAGGGAGTGGATTGGGGTGAGTCCAGTAGAGGAGAAGCCCCCTGAGAAGAGGCTGTGGCGGGCAGGGGTGGGTGGTGGCCGTGGTGGAGAGGGTAAGGGGACCGCGGGGCCATCCGGGAGGGAAGCCTGGGCCCTAGAAGAGGGGAGGGCATCCAGGCACTCCGATCCTTCCTGTCTTTACCCCGGACGACATCCGCGGGCAGTGGAGGTCACAGGAAGTAGTGTGAAGGACAGTGTAGATGGTCAAGGGCAGGGCGAGCTCTGGGAAAGGGCAGCGTGGGTGCCACGGGGGCCCCGAGCCCGGTTCCCGCAGGGAAGGAGCAGCGGCCGCAGAGCCCGTCACGCCCGAGCCTGGGTCTGGGAAGCTGGAACCCACACCAGCCCGTGGTTCCGTCCTCCCCGTGACTCGGGGCTCGTCGCCTCCTCCCTCCCCGCCCCCACCCTGCACGGAGCCCCGCCACCTGGTCCCGGACAGGAGGCAGGAGTCTCCATCGCGTGTGACTGTGTTGGTGTGTCCCTCAGCGCAAGTGGAGACCCCGTTCTACGGGGAGTGGTGGTTCCTCCTGGTGATGGCGCTGTCCAGCCTGATCGTCCTGCTGCTGGTGGTGTTTGCTCTGGTCTTGCACGGGCAGAACAAGAGATACAAGAACTGCGGCACAGGTGAGGCGTCTGCCCCCCTCCCCCCCTCCCCCCCCGCCACTGTTTTCTCCCATCTCTCCAGGGTCTGTGGGGCCAGCATCCCCTTTGCGGATGATAAGATAGGCGCAGCGGATTTCCTTCGGGAGGCGGCTGGGTGCAGCGCGCAGGCGTCCTAGAGCTCGGCGGCCCGGACTCTGGCCCTGGCTCTGCCCGCAAATGAGCTCTGTGTCCTGTCCGTCGCTTGGGTCATTTTGGCCTCCCTGCGTCTGTTTTCCCCATAAGCACCATTTCCCAGATGCAGCGGTATTTTTGAACGTGATCTATAACGCGTTAGCCAGAAGCATTGACCAGATGAATCACCAGACTATTCAGTGTCACGGGAACGCAGTGCTGGGCACGTCTCCGAAGCGTCGGTGAGGCTCAGGGAGCCGCCGATGGAAACAAGGTGCGGGGTTCAGCCAGACAGCGGTTGAGTTGTACCTCACCTTAAACCCCACGTCCCAGCTCCGCGCCCTCTGGCGCCCGGCTCACCGCTGCCTCCCCACTATGAGCTCCTGGCACACGGAAGGTTCTCAGTAAGTGTCTGTTGCTGAGTGGATCGCCCCCATCAGAGAAATGGACAAACGAACACGGGGCAAAGCTGGACTCCATTTATAGGAAGGTCCGGAACCACCAAAATGAGTGGGAGTTTCTAGAAGACAGAATAGTGGTTGCCTGTTGGGAGAGAAGTATAAACAGAGAAGGTCAGTGAGGGAGCCCCTCGGGGTTCTGGGACCCTGGCAGGTGAGGGAACCCCTCGGGGTTCATGGGGCTCCGTATCTCTACGCCCATGGCAGTTACACACGTAGCAAACAAGCCACTCCGGACGCGTCAGATAAGTACACTTTACGCATTTATTCTTCTCGGTTTTTCTTCAGTTCTCCTAATAACCTAGGAGACCCCTTCTTGGCACAACCACGGCTGTCTGTTCCATCACAGCTGTAGCTTGGCCGAGAACGTGACCAGCTCCCTGGTGTCACCAGGGCGGCAGGACAGTCCCCATAGCTGGAGCTATTCCCACCGCTCCTCCGTCTTTGCTCCCCAGGAGGCCAGCTCCCTGGTGGGGTCCTCCTGCAAAGGAGCCGGCCCGTGAGCCCTCAGGGACGAGGGGCTGGGCTCAGCGGCTTCCCCAGTCTCAGCCTCCCAGTTCCATCCATCCCTGCACCTAACGGGTTAACACAACCAGGCGCCTCACCGTTTGCTTTCCTGGCATTAAGCAATTCATCCCTCCAAGAAAGGGTTTATTTTTTTCTGTATAAATTCACTTCTAACAAGTGTTCGTAAATCAGATTTTATTCCTATGGGATTTACTATGTATGAATGGCATGTCATTTTATTGAGTTAATGCTATTCCAGAATCCTGTGTCTGGCACACAGAAAATCTCCCCGCTTTTC
Organism: Lynx rufus; assembly: GCF_022079265.1. NCBI lineage: Eukaryota > Metazoa > Chordata > Mammalia > Carnivora > Felidae > Lynx > Lynx rufus. The sequence continues at coordinate 3,382,117 of NW_025814842.1, forward strand.
ACTCTCCTTCTGCATCTGGAAAACAGCCCTGAAAAGCCAGACGTGACCCAAGCTTCTGATACTCAGCCTCACCCTGGAGTATTAATTTAACATCATAATTGAAGCCTAGAAAAAAAAAAAAATACGTGTCTACTCGAATGTCTGCCTTCCTGCCGGGAGACACACAGACCCTAAACCTTCACCGTTCCGGCCCGACAGCCTCCCTCACACACCACCCTCGTTGGATTTCCTTTCCGATACTGCTTTTTACCTGCCCACCCGCTCATCAGTCAGCCCCCTACTGGCCAGCGAATGACCCAGCATCTGCAGGTCTCCGTCCTGCCGGCTTTTCCTGTTGCGTGCACCTAGAGCATTCCGGCCCCTCGGGAAGGGGAGGCGGGCGCTGGTTCAAAGCAGAGAGGGTGCCGTGGGGTTTTAACAAAGCTGGAAGTGGCCCCTGTCCTGGAGGCGAGGACAGCGGGAGAAAAACAGGTGGGGTCCCTGCCTCCAAGGGCTGTGGTCTGGCCAGGAGAGATTGATGGGAGGTGGACAGTAAGGAACACGCAAGCAGGTAAAAAATAGCGCTGCTGGGATGAGCACCACGGGGGGAGCTCTACGCATCTCTGGGAGAGGAGGAGGAGAAGGAGGAGGAGGAAGAGGGGGAGGGGGAAGGACGGTCGCTGTCTCGGGTGGTCTGGAAGATGCTCTCTGGTCCTGTGACGCTTGGGCTGTGAGCTGAAAGAAGGGGACGGTGGGCCAGGAGGACTCTGGGGGAAGGGGACAGACAGCCTTGAGGACAGGAAGACACGGGACTCTCGGCGTCTCCTGTGGTTTCTCCCAACCTCACGGTTATTCGTTTGATCTGCCGACATAGTTTAGAACACATTTTCACGTGTATTTGTAAACCTATTTTTTGAGTGGCTTCTCGCGTGTTGACAGATACGTGCGGACGTCAGCACAGCCGGTTCTAGAACATCTTCACCACCCCAGAAAGACCCCGTGTCCCCTGGACTGTCACCCCCTGCAAATCTACTTTCCATTTACTGTTTTATTAGGTGGTCATGAGGTCATCATTTTGAAATGTATAAAATACTTAATTCTCAACTTAAAAGAAAAAAAAAAAACGCCGATGCATCCTGAGGGCTCCTCCATCAATTCTGATAGGAAGGCTGGTGTTTTGGTGTCAGACAAAGCAAACACCACAGTGCTCCGAGCGCTGTGATTAATACGCTGCCGGCTCCCCGGCGAGCCTCCGCCCACCCCGCGCGCCCAGGCGGGTCTGGCCGGGCTCTGGGCCCTGCTTCCAGAGGGAACTCCGCACACCTGTAGGCCGAGCACCTGTGCGGCCCTCAGACCCGCAGCGAGCCCTTGACTGCAGCACACGAACCCGTTCTCCCGTCCCGGCTCTAGGGAAGAACATCTCCAACGTGGAGGAGACCGTGACCCTGGACAACGGAGGGTTTGCCGCCTTGGAGCTCAACAGCCGCCACCTCAATGTCAAGAACACCTTCTCAAAGAAGAACGGGACCAGGTAGGGACGCGGCACCCGTAACCTACCTGGGCCACGTCTGCCCAACGGTCTGGCCGCGGGCATGTCGCCATGCCCACGGGCACCCGCCACAACCCAACAGGGCCGCGTTGAGTCTCTGGGGGGGGCGCACATGGCAGGGGGCCCGGGGCATCCTTCCTCCCGTTCCAGAGATGCAAAAAGAAGGCTCGTCTTGGGCGCGGAGGGGCGTGGTCTCGGGAGGCCGAGCGCCCGCAGGCTGGCTGAGCGTTAGGGAGTCCCTGCTTCTTGGGCAGACGGGTGCCACCAGAATGGATGTCCACCCATCCCAACAGGGCAGCAGCCAGAGGGCGGGTCAGGAGGGCCCCGGGGAGGTAGCTGCGGCCCGGATATCTGAGCCCGTGTCCGTCCCGTGGGCGGCGTCCTGTCCTAGGTCCCCACCCCGGCCCAGCCCCGGCGGGCTGCACTACTCAGACGAGGACATCTGCAACAAATACAACAGCGCCGTGCTGACCGAGAGCACAAACCTCAAGGAGAAGTCTGTGGACGCTTCGGAATCTGAGGTCAGTGCACATGGCCTCTGTCCCCGCTTCTGTGCCAAGCCCTCTGCCTTCCCGAGGTGCTGCCCCCCTGGTCCCTGTGGAGTTGAGGGGCAGCAGGGCCAGGGGCAAATGAGTCCCTTTGACCGATGAGGAAAGTACATGCTGGGACTCCTTCAGACCCAGAGGTCACTGCCCCCGGGCCAGCTCTCACATCAGCACCTCGCCCGAAGCGGCTTCCGGTCCCGAAGCCACTTGACTTTCCGTTTGGCTTCCGTAAATAAACTGTGTTTTCTGGTGGTGACCGTAGAACCTGCCCTCTAGACCCCGGCTGGAGTGGCAGACGGCCTGAGCCCCCAAAACCCACAGAACCTGGGACCCCGCGCCCGGCAGCCCCTTCCCCTCCCACCCGCCCCGCTTTGTGCTGAAGCGGGATTGAGCCACCGCCGTTCAGGGACAGTTACAGGGTCTGGTGAGCCCTGACCTGAGGCTTGTCTCTGTCCTCACTGAGCAGGTGGACCAGGGGGGTCTTGCCCCCGCGGATGTGACCCCCACCCGGGACCCGTGGGCCTGCATCTGCGAGGCGTCCTGTGTGTCTGAGCGCTCACTCGTGCAGCTGAGCACACGGTGCGAGGCCTCCGTCGGGGAGCAGACTGGGGAGGGTGTCATCCGGAGAGGAGGCAGCCGCGGGAGACTCCAGGAGGGGTCAGCCTTCCCTGCCCCCCGGGAAGTGCCTTTCCCCACAAGCGTGCTGCCTCAGGGTCTGACAGCGTCCGACCCTAAGGAGCAAAGCCAGCCGAAGTGACAGGTTGAGGGGTGGGTCCCCATCAGTCCTAAACGTCTTTATTTCAGACGTGCCCGGTGTTGAGAGGGAGGAAAATCACCAAGCTGTTTGCTGGACACGTACGCCTGCCCCACCGCTTGACATCCATACTCTAAATCAATATTTAATCTAAAATAAGTCCCACCTTCATTTGGACCCGAATTCAGGCCTTATCAAGCCCCGAGGCTCAATAAAATGGCTTCTTTGAAGTTGCGGTTAGTATGTGAACTCCAAGTGAGACGGACGTCAGGTGGCTGTCGAGGTGACACCGGGTCCGCTCTGCTTCGAGTTTCCTGTTTACAGAGGACGCCGGGCGCCCCGTCTGTGCCGTTGCCTTGGGCACGGTGCAAACAGCAAGCAGCAGCCGATGTTGCATTTGTCTGAAGTCAAGGGCTCTCGAGTGAAATGCTGCAGAAGTGACCTGGCTTTTTGTGAGAAGGGAACAGCAGCTTTTGTCTAGCTTTCTCTAGCTGCTTGCGCCAAAAGCAGCACGTTGGAAAGGGGTACGACGGCCTTGCGGCAGGCACTGCGTGTGCCAGCGACTTCGAGATGCGTTCGCATGGCCTGTGCTGGGCGTCTGTTCTCAGTTCTCGCCAGCACGCCCTGCGGGTGGAGTGAACAACGGTCCAACGGGGCTCAGGCACTACTTGCACCACTATGGTCCAGGCACGCTCTTCCATTTTTTATTTGTTTTTTTTTTAATGTTTTATTTATATTTGAGAGAGAGAGAGAGGCAGAGTGCGAGCAGGGGAGGGGCAGGGAGACAGACACAGAATCCGAAGCAGGCTCCGGGCTCCGAGCTGTCAGCACAGAGCCCGACGTGGGGCCCGAACCCACGAGCAGTGAGATCGTGACCTGAGCCGACGTCGGACGCTTAACCGACTGAGCCACCAGGCGCCCCAGGCGTGCTCTCTCAATGCTCACACCAGTCCCATGAGGTAGGGCGATTCTCCTCGCTGGCCAGCCAGCAAGACTAAGTCTGAGGTCATCCAGAGCTCAGCCAGGCCCTGGCCTCCACCGGCTCCTCTTGACCCCTGGGGGCAGCGGCCGTGTCGAGAGCGGCCAGAGTTGGAGGCACAAATTCTGAACTCTGTGTTCATGGGAGCGTTCTCAAAATGGGTAGACGGGCAGCAGTCCGTTTGTCCTCTCATGCCTGTGGGATGTTTGGAGATGCCAACTCAGCTGGTTTTTACAGACAGTTAGTAAATGTATACAGGCACCGAGCTAGTCGTATGCACACGTGCACACGCCCGTATACCTACATACAAACACGCACGTCCAGAGGTGGAGGAAGGAGGAAGGGAAGGAGCTGATGGGGGCAGTGGGGAAGGAGGGCAGGCGTAGGAGAGAGGGACGTAGATTTCACACTAAGCCCTGCAGGGAGGTAGCCGTGATCCTCATATAATAGAGGACAAAGCTGGAGCTTACAGAAGTTTTTACGTCTTCCCTGCACACATGCTGGTGGGGTGAGCTTGAGTGGCCGACCTGAGCCAGACTTCTAGTGCTGTCCCTCCCAGCAGACCCGACACCCAGAACTGAGCCGTCCCAGCTCCACAGCTGTGGCTGAGTGCGCGAGGGGCCTGCCTTCCTCTTGGCAAGCCCTGTGCCAGGAGGAAGGGGTTCCTTTTATAATTCCCACAGATGCCTCTCATGGTTCCTAATGCTTTTTGGGTCAAGGGCTCTATCAGGAAGCCGACGAGAGGTGTGGGCGCTCGATGTACATGCAGAATTTCTCCTAGGATCTGGGGTCCAGGCCCCTAGGAAGCTCTGACGGTCATCTCTAGCTGAGGTCCCGTGGAGTCCACCGAGCACTCCCGTGCCTGTGTCCCGTCTGCTCCTGGGTCCTCGGGTAGACACAGTGAGGCCCATCTTTTTTCCAGAGTTCTTAGCTTTCTAATCTTGCTGGGTCCTATCTGTGAACCTTATGGATTTGGGAGATGTGTAAGCACCAGATATTCACAGGGTCCCAACAGAGGGACCTGGGGACTTCCGTCATCTTGGAAGCACCAGCTCAGATGGAAGAGTTTGCTGTGAACCGCATTTATTAAACAGCCTGATTGAGATATAATTCACATACCACAGAATTCACTCATTTGGAACATTGGTTATTTAGGAGTGTTTTTTAATTTTCTCATATTTGTGACTTTCCCAAATGACCTTCTGTTATTGATTTTTTTTTTTTTAATTTTATTCCATTGTGGTCTGGGAACATGCTTTGTATATTTTCACTCCTTTTAAATTTATTGAGTCTTGTTTCATGGTCTGTGCCAGAACAATGTTCCATAGCCACTTGAAAAAACAAAGTGTTATTCTGCAGTTGTGTGGAATGGTCTGGATGTGTCTGTTAGGGCTGGCTGATTTACAGTGTTGTGGCAGTCACCTGGATTCCTGATCTTCTGCCGTCCATTCATGTACTCAAGTCTCCAACTACTATTGTTGAACTCTCGATTTCTCGCTCCATTTCAGCCAGTTTAATTTCGTGTGTTTCAGGGGCTCTGTTCTAGATGTATGTTTATAATAGTTCTGTCTTGTAGATGGATTGGCCCCTTCATCAGAATAGCATGGCCCTTTTTGTCCCTAGTAACAATTTTGCGTTCATGATTATTTTGTCTGATACTAGTCAGCCATCCCAGGTCTCTTTTGGTCATTGTATGTTATTTCCATAGTATGTTATTTCCATTCTTGTACTTTCAACCTATTTGTATCTTTGAATCTAGAATGTATCTCTTACAGGTAGCATAGAGCTGGAGTGGTTTTTCTTTTGGCCAATCTCTGCCTTTTGAATAGATTGTTTAATCCATTCACATTTAATATAATGACCGCTAAGGTAGACTTTACATCTGCTGTTTTGATATTTGTCTTTTATATGTCTCATGTCTTTATTCCTCTTTCTTTCCTGCTTACTTTCTTCTTTTTTAAGTTAAAGTTTTCCAGTGTACCACTTTAATTCTCTTGTTTTTGCTTTTACTCTATTTTTTCAGTTATTTTTGTTAGTGATTGCTCTAGTATCAACATTTACTTAAGATTTATGCTAAATCTCAGTGATGTATAAAAACTTTATTCCTATATAGCTCTCTGGCCTCCTCCCCTTCTGTGCTGTCATTTATTATTATACATGATGTCTGTAAATCCATAATGTTACAAACTCAAGGATGCATTTTTATAGTTACTACTTTACAGAACTCTACATCTTTTAAGGAAGTCGAGATGAGAAAGGAGAGCAAATATATATCTGGAGTTTACCATTTTACCCTTCTTGTATACTATTCATTTCTTCCAGCAGATTCAAGTTACCATTGGGCGTCATTTCTTCACTCAGCTGCTTCCTTTGTTCTGTTTGTTAAATATGTCACATTTCTGAGGCATCTATGTGGCTCAGTCAGTTAAGCGTCTGACTTCGGCTCAGGTCATGATCTCGCCGTTCATGAGTTCAAGTCCCAGGTCGGGCTCTGTCCTGACAACTCGGAGCCTGAAGCCTGTGTACGATTCCCTATCTTCCTCTCTCTCTCTGCCCGTCCCCTACTCACACTCTGTCTCAAAAATAAATTAACATTAAAAAAAATTTAATAAAAAAAGATGTCACATTTCTGTACATCATAGGCCCAACAATACAATTATATACATATCATTGTATGCAATTGCTTTTTAATTTAGGTAAGAGAAGAAAGATGCTATCGTTCGTAATTACCCATGTGTGATCATCTTGGTCATTGCCTTTTCTTTTACACTTCTGCTTATGTCACCTGCTTTCAACCTGACAGTCTTCCTGTAGCATCTCTTGTAAGGCAGGTTGGATAGTGATGAATTTTCCTGCCTCTACTTATCTAGGGATGCCTTTATTTCACCTTCATTTTTGAAAGCAGTTCTGCTGAACACAAGATCCTTGGTTAGCAGTTTTTATTCAACACTTTGAATACATTTCCCCATTGCCTTCTGTCCCCCATCTTTTTTTTTTTTCCTGATCAGAAGCCAACTCTGACCATTATTTGAGTTCCCTTGTCCATGATTTGAAGAATCTCTTTGTCTTTTTGGCTGTGAGGTGTCTGGGTGTGGACTTACTTAGTGTTTATGGAGATTTTCTGCGTGTAAATTAATGCTTCTGAGCAAATCTGAGAAGTCGTAAGCCATTTCTTCCCCTGTGTTTTCTTCTTCTGTCTTTCTGCTCTTGTCCTGGTGCTCTCATGACCATCTCGTGTGTGGGTGGACTCAGCATTGTCCTGCATATGTCAGGTGCTCTTTTCTTTCATTATTGTTCTTCTCCTTCGTGTGTGTTCATGCTTTTTCTTCTGTTTTCCAGAGTGCATAATCTCTGTTGATACGTCCCTGTGCCCTGACTCTGTCCTGCCAGACCCAGCGTACCGTCGGGTGCCTCCAATGAATTTTTTATTTTGGCCATTGTATTTTTCAATGCCAAAACTTCTTATTTGGTTCTTTTAAAATCATTTCTCTATTGATATGTTCTACTTGGCACGGTATTATCATCTTCCATTCTTTAAACTTAGCTTCCTTTAGTTCTATGACTAGATTGTAATAGCTGCTTTCAAAATCTTTGTTTGCCAACACTCGAGTCTCCTCAGACGCTGCCTGCTTTTTGCTGCAGGTGTGGAACACACTGTCCTGTTTTGCTGAAAACAGTTCATTTTTGTTAATGTATTGTGCCAACCGTGAATACTGATATCCTCTACCCCGAGGATCATTCTCGTTGTCTGCGTGTTTAGTGGGCTGGCTGGACTAGTTCAGTGCAAGACTGTCTCCCCCAGGGGTGGATTCTCTTATGCCACACTCCTGAGAAGTGCAGTCTTAGGAACACATTCGGGACCCCTGAATACCCGGGATGACGATGGTCCCAGCCAGGCTTTCTTTGTCTCTTTTTCTCACCCCCTATTAAGATTCTGGATGGTCTGTTGGTATTGGTATCACACCCAGCTCTTAACCTTTACCACTTGCTAGCTTGATTATTTTTCACGATGCCCTGGGCTATATATTACGCTATAGCTTGCTCCAGTTAAGGGGCAGCCCTCCTGCAGTAGCAGGATGTTATCAATTTGAATTCTGCTCTGACCCCAAGGAGGCTCTCCTTAGCTGTCTCTTTCTGTGGTTCTCTCTGTTAAACTTCTGGCTGGTTTATTGCTTCACTTGTTACAATCACAGAACTACCAGCTTCCTCTTAATGTCTTATGCGGAAGGATTCCACTGTTTTCGGCAGTGCCCTTAGGCATGCTTTGTTCCAAACAAAGCCATTCCCTTTAGGGGAGTCGGGATCTCTCTGTTCTAATGGACTGTCTCTCCCCACCGTGCAGGACTTCCGTGTCACAGCACCAAAGCTGGGGGTGGGGACAGTGGCCCTCTTCGCCCATAGGGACACACCTGCCGTGCAGGTAGGGCACTGGGTGGAGACGACAGTCTCTGATTTTCTGGGCTTGCCCCTCTGGTATAAAACTTCTTCCCTACAAGCTAGCTGAGGCAGGGGCCGTTGGGGCTCAGTATTCTCAACCTGCCACAAGTGGTGTAGACCGTCCGGCCCAGGGGTAAAGACAGGGTGAGGGAAGGGAACCCGGTTCTCTCGACCACACCTGCCGAGCTGCTGTCACACGGAGCTGGGGGTCAGAGGCGGGGGATGATGCAGGTCACGGCTCGAGTGCCTCAGACTCTTGCTGTTCTTGGTGGAGTAAATCTTCCTCCATTTGCTCTCTGTCCCGGCCACGATTCCCAGCGACTTTAGAGGCCTGTTTATAAAATAACTTTCTCCAGTTAAATCATTGTCTCTCTTGGAAGGCAATCTGCTGGCTCCTCACCGGCCATTCTGGAAGCACCTTGTGCCTTTGTAATGGATGGTTCTGATATTCAGAGGGGAGAAGCATGGGCCAAGGTTTCCTAAAGATGGTGATGATTTCTGGCCCGGCCCCTTAACCCCAAATTCACAGGAATAGAGGCAAATTACCGAACTGCAGACAGAACCCTCAGAGAGATGAGCAAGAGTCCCAGAGAGAAGAGACCCGGGGTGGGGTAGCAGAACATACGCTTAGCACCTGTTTCAAAGAGGACCACCTAATAAGTGACTTGCACGTGCATTTAGATTTCAGTTTTTGTTTTTAAGTTTATTTTTGACAGAGAGAGAGAGAGAGAGAGAGTGAGCTGGGGAGGGACAGAGAGAGGGAGACACAGAATCCAAAGCAGGTTCCGGGCTCTGAGCTGTCAGCGCAGAGCCTGATGCGGGGCTCATCATGAACCATGAGATCATGACCTGAGCGGAAGTCGGATGCTTCACCGACTGAGCCCCCCAGGAGCCCCGTGCATTCAGATTTCAGATACTGATCCTCCCTACCAGAGGCAGCGTCTGGGTTGAAAAACATTGTACACTGAGATGTCAGGAGTGGAAAGTAAGACACGTTCTTGGCCCTGGACTTAGTCAACGGTTTGATGCAATGTGGCTCAGGAGTGAGGAGGGTAATGCCCTTCCTCCCGGCCCCCCCTCCTCTCCAGAGCCCGGGGAAGTAAGGAGACAGAAACCCTATGCGATCTTTGCTGGAAGGGGTCTTCTGCGAAGCTAATATTTCACCACGAAAACGGCGATGCCGTCCTTTTCTCCCCAGGACGTTTTTAACTATTTTCAGAAACAGTGCTTTGAAGTGGAAATTCTGTGAATGGGATCACGGGAGCACAAGAACCTGACGAGAGCCACTGTGAGTTAGGCCGTCAGTGTCTCGTGGCATGAGCCGTGGCCCTTTGTCTGTCTCTGGTCAGGGATGAGAGACTTTGTCTTTCATGCAGGACTGCTGTTCAAGTCGCATTATAAAAATCGTTTTCAAGATCCCAAGAAACAGTTCTCAAAATCTCTCCCGCTCCAACCTAGACCAACCCCCCCCCGTACCTAATTAATTCCCTAATATTATTTGACTCTTTCATCTTGAAAATATAATACCAAGAGTGTTGAGATTATCTTTCTTAGCTTCTTGCCAGGCATCTGTGCACCTTTAGAAACTGCCACCACATCCAATCACCTGCTGTCCTTCTGTGGTTTCCGGGGAAACCAACACACATCGCTACTTCGGATCACACAGGAAACTTAAAAAAAAAAAAAAAATAGGACCCTGCAGCATTGCCTTTTCGTCAGTAATTGTAACTCACTAAGATACATCCCCATTAAAAAATAATAATGTCATATAAACAATAAACAGAGCAGGCAGGGGGGAGGATGGCATTTAAGTCACTGCTCTCTGGTGGAGGTAATGGGGAGGGCTGAGCAGGCTCCACGAAGCCTGGCCTGTGTGTCATGTGACCGTCCGCTCTTGGGCTCCTGCCTTTCCTGTCTCTCTGCAAGATGGTCTTAACCTCTCCCAGCAGCTCTTGGCTGGGTCTGTGGGCCTCAGGGCTCGTAGCCACCTAAAGGGCGGGGCTCTTCCTGTGCAGCACAAAGAGTCCCAGAGAGGATTCTGATTGGCTCAGCTTAAGTCACATGTATACCCACTAGCCAATCACTGTTTAAGGCGGGGAGGAGCCATTCAGCCCAGGTGACAAGGAAAGGCAGAGAAGGCTCACTTCCTGAGGTTCCTTCGGGAAGGTCCAAGCCCAGACCTGGGACATCACTGTGAGCCACCAGACAGCCCCCCCGGGCCTCTTCTTAGCACCCGCATGTCACCGAGCCCTCTCTCCATGCTATAGGACCTTTAGGTCCGTGGCCGGGAAAATACGGAATGATGTAACAGCTGAACACATGTCCAGTGAAACCGTGTGAGCACGCCGGGGTGGGACACGGGAGGCATTCATACCTGAGCAAGGTTGGACGTGCCCGTAGAAAGGCTGCCTCCTGCAAGAACTCGGGAGTGCCTTCTAGACCAGACTGCCACCCCTCCCCCTCCCACCCAGTGCCACTTGGCCACTGGGAGCCCGGCTTCTCGACGGCCCAAACAGCTGCAGGAGGAGGGGCGGACAGGGGTAGCAAGAAGAGGGAGAGGTGCCCGAAGGGTCACCACCTGGGTGCCCGACAGGTCTGCCAAAGTGGAACCGCCAGCACGGGTGACTTCTGCGTGTGGTGATGTCCCCCAACGTGGAGACCTGACGGAAGACCGAGCACACAAAGTGTCCTTCTAACCTTTCATACGGCTGTGCTCAAAGGTGGCCCAAAGTGTTACTAGAAAGGCTTTCTTCATTTCTGCCACCTTTGGCTGTGATACGGCGCTGGGTCTGGCCCCGCCCTGTCCCTGGCCAGTGTCAGACACAAAGCGAGGAGACTGAACCTAAGTGCCCTTGCTCACGTTTTTCCTCACGCACAACCGGGGGAGGGGGGGACGGGGCGGCCCGAGCACCACAGGGTACAGGGTGAAGAGGGAGAAAACCTTGAATCTTACATTCACTCGTCAGATGACCACGACCTCTGACCCCGGTGCGTGAAGCCTCAATCCTGAGTGTTCTGTGACTTTGTCAGGAGGACGACACCCCCGACATAGCTCAGCATGAGCTCTTTTCTCCTAAGTCAGGAATTTGGAACCAAGATATGGTGTCTACAGAAGGGACAGACCCAACTCAGGGACCGATAACGGATCCCGCCAGCTTCCTTCAGGTGACCCTTGTTGTCGTTCCTGCCTGTCTCGGTTTACACAGAGCTCTGCCTCAGAAGCCCCTCGAGGCCTCTGGAAAACAGACGAAGGATAAACCTTAGCCGCCAGAAGTACACGTGCCGTATCTCTTCACCTGTAGCCCTCCAGGCCAGATATGTTTAAGAATTCGGCGTTTCTCAGGGGTGGGATATATACATCGTATGTTACGTAGCATCCCCGGCAGGGCACGTTACGTTACGAGCACGTTAGTATTTCTGCAGCAGAATCTGTGAATATGCACACTAAATAGTTGCACGTCAGTTCAGCTCAGGGTCATAGCTGCCAAAGTAGCTCCACGTAGGTCAGACTTTGCCACCAGGTGAGCTGCAAAAACCGCTTTTGATTTTCAGAGCACGGAGGGTTTTGGAATCACGAGCGGGGGTTTGTGAGTCGGGTCAGCAGACACGAAGGAGACCCCGGAGCAGAGAACCGGTTCCGCACCAGCAGGGGCCCCAGGGCTGCAAGGCTCCCCCTCGGCTCCCACCCCGCCTGGGATGCTGGGCAACTGGCCCGTCTCTCTGAGCTCCTTTCTTCATCCATAAAATAGGAACAAAAGGAACCATGCAGTTTCAGGGACTCCGCAGGGGTTCATCTGTATGTAGTCGCGTCTCCTAAAAAGAAGCTGCTCTTAGGTCTGTGGTCTATTGTCACCCTCACTGCCCAGTGATGGAGGAACTAATGTTCCCTGCATCTCGGGCTGTGTCGGGAGAGGACAGTCATCAGACCTGCACTTATGTGAGCTCTGACTCCGTACAAAGCAGAGGAACCACAGAGGTGTTTAGCTGCCGACAGCTGACTGTGCCATAACGCACAGGTCCCAAGAAGTCCCAAATCTGTGACTTACCATTACTTTCCTGTAAATGTTCCAGTGAGAGCCCGATTTTTGAGTCGGTGTCTGGAAACTCCTGGGAGTCCGGCTCCCCCCATGTCCACAAGGGGCTTCTGCACAGCCTAGGTGCCACCTGCTCTTACCGGCTGACAGGACGCAGTCCCCAGATGGAGCATGACCTGGGCCGTTCGCTCCCCATCAGATGAGGGACAGTGACTCAGAGCACCCAGGGACCCTCTGCCTTCCCTCAGTCTCAACACAGCCGACACATCGAATGAGTCCTGCCCTCACTCCAGCCTGGCCACTGATGGGAATCCTCCCAGAGCTTCTGAGAAACACACAGTCCCCAGCCCTAGCCCAGGCCCAGTCTGTCAGGAAGCATACCCAGTAATCTGTGCTCTCCCCAAACTTCCCTGCTGATTCTGAGACAGCATTTGGGCGTGTCCCACACCTTCATACCAGCCGGGCCTCCTGAGACCCTCCTGGAGAGAGAAAAAAGGGCGGGTGTGGCCGTGTCAGGGACGGAGCCCAGGCAGGGCACCTTGGAAGGGAGAGGCTTTATCCAGCCGCAGGCTCCCGCCCTGGCCTTGAACTCGAAAGGCTAGATGGCTGCATGTCTGTAGACCCGTATTTGGCGTTTTCAAGGCGTCAGTGGCCTCTGCGAGGTCCCCGGTGGTGCAGGGAGGAACCCACTCACTGTGTTTTCAAAAGCGGGGGGTGGGGGGCGTGTCTCGTGTGGGGCCCAGCAGCCGACCCGGCCAGCCTGTGGGCAGGCGGCAGGCCCCCCGGGGGTACTCGAAGTTCCTCTGGGGCAGGAAGGTGGGAGCCTCCACCCTCTTGGGAAAACGGTCTTCACTGTCTCTGTTAATGGCACCTCAGTGACTTCACGTCAGTCCCCAAACCACAAAACAGGGTTTTGCTTTAAGAACGTGAACATAGAAACTATGTGGACTAAATGTTCTCAGTGGAATCTGCTGATTTACTTTCTTATAAAGACGGGGAGAAAACCCCCTCAGCCTGGCCTTCACCCATCAACGAGGCTGGCTCTTGTGTGTGGCCGGAGGGGTCAGGTCTCAGGGCCTGGGGAGGGAGGAGTCGACGGCCGCTGTAGACGTCGTGGCTCCCTAGGGCCCCTGTCCTCGGTAGCCTCCCCTCTGAGATCTGCACGGATGTGACATCACACGGACATTTGTATCCCACAGAGGTCACCCTGTCCTCACCTCCATGTGTGCTCAGGGCCGGCTCCCTTCGGTCTAGTGCAGCCTACACCGTAGTCCTGGGCAAGCCAAGGACCCTGGACCATTCTTACCCCCACCCCCTCGCAGGAGCTCTGCCTTGGGAGGGCACAGAGCACCCCCTTGAGGCTGTGTAGAGCTCTCCCGGGTCAGAGGATGAAGTGTAGACCTGTCCTGGGGCAGAAGTGCAGTGCAGACCCCTCCTGGGACGGGCTCACACACCCTGAGGGGTCAGGCGCAGACTCGGGCACCTGGGGCAGCACGTGGTCCCTGTCTCAGGGCAGTGGAGGTGCTGAGCTCGGGCGAGGGAGGGAGGCGTACCTCGGGTGGAGTGCGGGGTGGCCTGGGGGGCGGGAGAAGGGAAGAGGGTGGGACACCGTGGACACAAGCCAGCTCACTTTGGGTGGCTTTCGCTGGTGTGGCCGCCTGGCCACCCCTCGCTTCCAGCTCAGCCCCCCTGCCCGTGGCCACCCTCCCCCTGTGGCTGCCCTTCTCCCGTGGCCACGGGTCCCCACCAAGGCCGCCCCCTGCCCTCGCCCACGGCCACCCCGTCCCCTCCCCATGCCCACCGTCCTCTGTGGCTGACCTCCCCCTCCCCCATGACCACTCATGCCCTCCCCCACGCCCACCCCCTCCCCGGCACCTGCTGCCGCCCGAGGCCCGCTCACGCCTGGCTGTCTCCCCAGGGCACCGACTCCGAATCTGAGGACACGCCCCCCCAGCACTCCTTCGTCAACCACTACATGAGCGACCCCACCTACTACAACTCGTGGAAGCGGCGAGCCCCGGCCGGGCGCGCCCCGCACAGGTACGAGGCGGTGGCGGGCGGCGAGGCGGGGCCGCACCTGCACACGGTGGTCACCACACAAAGCGCCGTGTTCGCGCCCGCGGGCCCCGGCGCCCGGACTCCGCTCACCGGCTTCTCCTCCTTCGTGTGACGGCCGCGGCGGAGCCTCCGCGCACCTTCCAGCCTCCTTTTGTTAAGACAATCAACTCCAGTAACTGAGCTCAAGCTTTTGTTCAAACAAGAATTCTGATAAGTGATGATTTTACCTACTTGTGAACACTAGATTTCAATTAGAAAGGTTTTTTTAACGGCTTTTTGTAACATCGCTGCAGGAAGCGGGTTTCTTTGTTTTCTTTTCTTTTTACGAGAAGGTGTATTTCAGTGGTGCGGTGGCGAGGGGACCCCAGACCCCCCCAGTCCTGGGTGTCTCCATCCCACGCCAAGTAGGGAGGCTGCGGGGGGAGGGGGGCAGGAGGAGCGGGGGTCAAGTGCGATGTCCGCCCACGTCCAGGCCGCTCCTTCCTCTTCTCTACCTCCTGTGCCTCCGGAGAACCAGCCTGCTCCCGCCCGCTCCTGGCCTCTGCGGAGCGAAGTGTGTGCCCCGGGCTGAGCGCTTCTCGGCCCGACCCCATCCATCTCTGAAATATTCTCACTCCGCAGTTTGTAGGCAAGGAATCGGCTTTCAGGTTCCTGGCGAGGGGGCAAGAGATTCCGAGGGGGGGGTCCTCTGACCGGCTGACGGCTCAGCGGTCGCACCTTGCATCATTCCAGTGGTGAAATCCCCGGGGCTTTTCTCTTCCTTTCTTTGCCTGAAGCCAACGGCGCAGAGCAGGGACCCACCCCCAGGGCTGCGAGCGGGCGCGGGCCCTCCCTTCTCGAGCGTGTCCTTCCCGTGAACAGCACACGGCCCACCCCGCGAACCCAGAGAGAGCAAGACGGCGCTTTCAGAGTTGCTTGTTGTGTAAGAGGCGTGCGTTGTTAACCAGAGGATTTTTTAAATCTTTTTATCTTTTTTTAAACTATGTCACATGAAATGAATGAGTCTCTGCTGTCTCCAGGTGCCTTTTTATTAATTGTTTAGCTTTGTACATGAGAAAGACGGAAAGCGTCGGTGTCTCCAAATAAAGCGAAACAGCTCTGAGAAAGTGGGGCCCGAATTGCCTCCTCCCCGCCAGGTCTCCCGCGAGCGCGGCCCCCCCCCCCGGGTCTCCTTGTCCCGCCCGCTGCCCACTGCCTTGACCACCAGTGCTGCTGTCCCTGCCCCCAGCCCAGCCCAGCTTTCAGCCTTAACAGGTTTTCTGGAAACTATTTTTTCCCCCTTTGCTACTTTAGTTTTCATCTTTTAGCTACGTGAGAATAGCATGAACTACTTTGAAATTTCGAGAGCCCGAAGTGTACCTGTGGCTCCAGCCATCACATTATTCTTCCAAGAGGTGGCCGAGGTGACTGAGGAGCCGGCAGCCAACCCCCCAGGCCAGAGCCGAGGTCCAGGTGTAACCGGCGGGCGCCCAGAGCTCCTGGAGGGCCCCGCGTCCCCACCTCGCTAGCAGGAGGGTGGCCGTGACAATGCACAGCCACCCTGTCGACACCCCCAAGGAGCAGGGGTGACCTGTGACCTGCCAGTGCCCTGATGGTAGGGGAGCCGGTCCTGTGGCCCCATATAGAGTGTGTGGTATCTCCTCGGCTCTAGTCCGTCTACACTTCCGTCGGGCCCTCTGCTTTCCCAGCAGCCGCCTGTGGCCCCCGGAGGCCAAGGAGAGTTTTGCGTTGGGTGAAAAGCCCCTTTTCAGTTTTTCCAACAGTTGACGGTGTGGAAAGGTTCCTCTCTCTCTCCTTCTCTCTCTCTCTCTCTCTCTCTCTCTCTCTCTCCCCCCTCCTTTTCTTTCCCTCCCTTCCTTCTCTCCTTCCTGCCTTCTTTTTCTGAGTGGAGGCAGAAATATTCTAAACCAAAAATCCTAGATGCTCTGCCCAAAGCCACTTGTGCATGAGAATCACCCCCAACAGTTCACTGGACAGGACGCACCTTGGGGCCCCAAGCCCGGCTCCGTCCTCTCGGCCCCAGGACGGCCGGTGAGGGGGCAGGAACCCGCGCGAGGCGACAGGCTGCAAGCTGAACTTCTTGGAAGACAGACGCCCGGTGCAGAACACGGACAAACTGCCTTCTGTGCACTTCGAGCTCTAAGCCATATGGACTTCGCTTTAAAATATGGGGGAAAGTGTTGTCACGTGTCAGAATGAGGACCCTTTGGTTGGAGGTGTGTTCTTTGCTTTGGGGTTTTTGCGACAACATGAAGCTTTTTTTCAGGTTCATTATATTTCCTGTACTTTCTCTTTCTCTGCTTTTACTGAACTTTTTGTGTATGGGATCGTCTGTCTGAGGCTCTGCTGGCACCGTGGCTGCTGACGGACTGTTAGCACCTGCGCCCCCCCGCCCCCCCCCCCCCCCGCCCTGTCCCTCGGGGGCCCTGGCCCATGAGAGACACCTGCACCAAAGCAACAGACTGGGCGTCCGCAGTTAGGTTTCAGCCTCCCCAGGCAGTGTGGGCGTCCACGGGCATCAGTCCCCAGCCTCTCACCTTGTAGGGAGGAAAACAGACACCACACCATAGGAGAATAGGTATTGATTGGATTTTAATCTCCGTCCAAGAACAAAACAAGCAACGTTTCTCTAACCACGACCAGATGAAATGTCCTCATCTTGCCTTCTTCTGTAGTGACGTCATTCGGGTGCCTTACGGTGAGCGGTGGCTGAGCCCCCCCCCCCCCCCCCCGTGCACTCCCTCATCCCTCACCGGGCAGGTCGTTGGGCGATGAGCTGTCCTTCCCGTGTGAGGGTGAGCCAGCAAAGCGGCCAGGCGGGGCCGAGCTCTGTCAGAGCTGGCGGGACGGGACGGGCTGGCCCTCTCCGCCCGGGCACCAGGGCACAGGTTTCCAGGCAGGTGAGCGGCGGGGGTGGCTGCGGGCGGTCCCCACACCCAGCGGGCATTAAGCACATCAGCAAGGCCTCACGCACCCCTTCCTGAATAAATTGGCCCAGAGCGAACCCTGTCCTTCCCCAGCCTTGCCTTCCGTTTCACTCACCGCCGTGCTTGTAAGGCGTACTCGATTCAGCGTCATAGCAGAGGACGGTGTGACGTAGGGCAACGTGGGGGCGCGTCCCCCGCACCACGAGTGATGGCAGAGGCCCTTGGCCAGGGAATCCGTCCAGGCCGCGGGGAGGAAGGGTCGCGCGCACGCTGTAAACTTCTTTTGATGCTGTGCTTATATTTGACCACGACTGGACTGAAGCATGGTGTTTGCGTAACGGATCGTAGCATGGTCTCTAGTTTTTACGAATTCTCGGCACACGGTGTAGTCGTTCTCCCAATGAGCAATCTACCCGCGTATCCAAATCTGGCTCTCTTGAACTCGGCATCCCAGTAGCCTGGATCCGGTCCGGAAGGCGGGAACACCGCAGCAACCCGTGACCCGAGCTAGTCTGCTGAGGCTCCTCTCCATTCCTCTCAGCGTCGCCTTCCGGTTTATCGAGAGCTTAGGTCAGTCCTGAAGTTTTCCCGGCAATGTTTTCTGGAGTTGTGCAGAATCCCAGATCTCATTTGGAAAAAAAAAAAAAAAAAAAAATGTAGGATGACAGAGAGGTGCTATGGGTATGATTTTTAATAAAAACATCATTTTGTTCCTTATGTGCTCGTGATTTTCTTCAAGTATTGACGAAATGCCTCCTGAATTCTAGGCCTGTAAAGACTAGGTTCTGAGGCTCAGCCCCAGTGCAGTCCTGAACCACATGCACAGCCGTCCCAGGCCCCACGCCTGTCGAGATGCAGACGCCACACAGAGGGCGCCGCTGAGGTCACAGGGATTTAAGCGCTCCCGGGGAGAGACACGTCAGGGGCACCACGTAGCCACGGATCCTGTCAACAGTGGCCTTCCTCAGCCCCAGCCCCCCCCCCCCCCCGCCAGACTCCACAGAGCCCGGAGGAGACACTGCGCCCCACGGAATGTAGCCTGGGTTGGCGGCAATGCAGGAATCTCCCCTCCGTGCAGGCCCCCCCACCCCGAGAGGCCTGGCTTCCCGCCTCCCCACGTCCCACCAGCCTCAGAGAGGGGTTCTTGGCCGTGGTGGGTTTCAGAATCCCCGGGAATGTGTACAAGTCCCGGTGTTCCGGTCACACCCAAATCAGCTAAGCCAGGATCTCTGGGGGTTGGGCCCAGACATTCGGTTCTGGTTCTGAAAGCTACCCAGGCGGTTCCCACGCGCAGGCAAGGAAGACCTGCGCGGGGGAGGGGCAGGGCTGCCGGCCGCAGGGAGGATGGGGGTCCGGGTCACAGGAGAACTGGGGCCTGTGGTCCCAAGTTCGCCCTTTTGCTCCAGAAGCCAGCACCGCCGTGGACAAGCCAGAGGTAAGAACATTTCCCTTGTTCTCCTTCCCACCCTCCAGAACTGTGAGATTGAAACCTGCACGCTTTTCAGAAACCGCAGCCTCCGTGTCCCAGATAGTTGCCTTTACTGCACCCGTACCGTTTGCCAAGCACGTTCTGTGTCCTTCAACATTGTCGATCCACGTGCGGCAGGCACAGTCAGGGCTCCCGTTTTGTAGATGAGGAAACGCCCAGAGAGGTGAAGCCATCCGCCCCAGGGTAGCCAGGTGGCACAGGGGCAGGGGGCGGTCCCAACCTAGGCGGCTGGGGGGCCGCAGAGCCGGGGTCCTGAGCCGCCGCCCTGCCTTCCAGGAGGGGTCTGCTTCCCCCAGCCTTCCTGGGAGCCCGGGACGGAGAGCCTCGGAGGAGCCGGGTGCTGGTGGGCACGGCCCAGAGCCTGGCGGGAGTGTGCGGGCACGCGGGCGGCCTCATCCTCCCCGGCGTCCCCTCCAGCGCTGACAAGAAGAGAGCGGACTCGTTAGCTCGGCCCGCGTCGTGATGACCGCTGTTGTTGGGAAGTTAAAGGCAGGACCTTCCAAAGGCAGCACCCGTCACGGAGAACAGAACCCCACTCCCTTGCTGGGTGACAGGTAGGTGGACCGTCTCGGGATGGAAAAGCGACGTGGGTGAGCGTCCCAGGCACAGAGCCCTGACAGTGGTTTCTCTGCTCTGAGGACAGGACGGGGAAGGTGCGGGAGCGTGGCGGCCGCATGCTGGGTGCCCCCGCCTGGCTGGGAGGAGCCAGGACTCCCGGGTCCTCCAGAGCCAGGCCCCAGGCCCCCAGACCCCAGAGGGTGGGCCCGGAAGCAGCGGGGGCCACGGGGGCCGCAAGGACCTGCACCCCGTGAATCAGGCGTCCGCTGAGGAAAGGGAGTCTCCGGGTCCTCCCCTCCTTCACCCACAGGCGTGTGCACGGGACACGGGGGGCCAGGGCACCGCCAGGGTGCTTGAGCAGAGCTGGGCCCCAGGAGCAAGATAGCAGAGACGGGTCGTTAGCGCTTTGGCCGTAGAACGCGTTTCCCTGCCCGCCCGCACCCCGACTGCCTCTGGGGCATCACCTCTCCCCCAGGCCGACCTCCCAGGCGACAAGTGTCTAGGCAAGGCCGGGGGTGGCCTGCGGCCCCCTCGTGGGAACATGACTCTCTGGCAGCAGATGAGCGAGATAGAGGCACCTTGAATCTCGCCTGGGACATCACCTTGCTCTCTGCCAGTTTCCAAACTGGGTTCCTGTCGGCTGGGCAAGCTCCCAGCGTTCCTGCCGTGAGTCCCCTTCGCTTAGGTGAGCCTGAGACCGTCCACCTCCTTGCAGGGGGAGAACCCCGCTTCCTGCCCCAGGGGGGCCCTCGTCCCCCTCGGGCCTGAGCTCTGAGTGCCCGCGGTGCCCCTGCCCGATGGGCCAGCCCGGGAGGCCACAGAGGCACCGCGGGAGGCCGTGGCGGCCAAGCCCGGGAGGGTCCCTCGGCCCCGGGTGCCGCAGCCACCTGCCTGAGCTCACGGTTTCGGGCCAGACCAACGGACTGTCCTTACAGAACAGATACACCGACCAGGGCGGGGGCTGGTTCCCGGTGAGCTATGGATGGAAGCCTGAGGTGCGTTTTCTGCAAAACGAGGCGTTTGGGGGACAGTAGAAAAAAGAAGACAGTTTTTCGACGGGTGTGAGCACCCGACGGGATTATTCGGGGCTGACCCGGGCAGGTGGGGACTTGGAGCCACAGCCCTGCTGCCTGCCTCGTGGCCTCTGGTCCACACAGCTGCCGCCTCTGACCTGAGCCGCGGGCAGGGGACCCTGTGGGCCCCGTGCACGTACCGCGCAGGAAGTGGGAAAGGGGAGGGGGAGGGCGTGACCTGGACACGCCCTGTGCGTGTGGAGCTGGCAGCGTCCGGGGGTGGCCCTGACCCCGCGGCCTCCGCGGCCCGACGATCCCGAGGTGATCCCGCCAAGGCGATCCTGCCTCCAGCCTGGGCCCCGACACCCGCAGCACCGAGGAAAGGGCAGCTCGAGGACAGGTCTGGAGGCCGGCGCCAGGGCCGCACCGTGTTTCCCGAGAAAACCGGGATTCGATGGCGTGGCGGCCGGTTTGCGTGGCCTTCACAAGTGGGTCCGTCGTGAGGTGCAGCCATTCACGGACACTACGCTCGGGAACCACAGAAGCTTTTGCAAACCTTCTGATTGAACAACCCATCTTCCCGAAAGGATGGGTTCGCCAGACGCCCGCCGCTAGAGGACCTGAACGTGGCCGCAGCTTTGCTCATTCAAGGACCTCAGGACTTGCCAGAATTTCCTTCCCTTTAATGGCTGAAGTCAATTAGCAGCCAAGCAAGGGCGAAAATTCCAAGCTGTTAATTCTGGGCTCTGCGGTCTTAAAACGTCCTGCTTCTCCTCGGACGAGACAATATTCTACAGTCGTTGAGCTCACCGCTACGTTATGGGATTGAGTGTGATCCAGGTTCAATATTTTTTTTTCTTTTACTTTAGAGGGAGTGGGCGCACAAGCAGGGGAGAGGGGCAGAGGGCGAGAGAGAGTCTCAAGCAGGCTCCACGACCCTGGGATCATGATCTGAGCTCAACCCACCGAGCCGCCCAGGCGCCCCGGGTTCAAATATTTTAATAACAAATTCCTGTTTCTGAGGAATCCTGAGATGTTTCCGTGGGATTCTCCAACCAGCAGACGGCATAACTGGCCTGCTGACTTGGGGCCCAGAGAGCCCCGTGGGGTCCCCAAAGGGAGCCCAAGGGGAAAATCCCATGTGGCTGATGGAGACCCACAGCTGCAGCTGGGGTCCTGTGCTCACTCGGTCTTAGGCAATGTTTTTTCAAGAACATTGAGGGTCAGGAAATTGGGGACCGGCTGCTCCAGAGAAGATGTGTGACAGAAGCCAGACAGAAATCCAGACAAGCCACTCAGAGGCCTCCGGCACATCTCCGATAGAGGCCACCCAGCCTCCTGGGGACTCCGGTGAGGGGAGCCCCCCCTTCACCATCTGCCTCCGGGGCACCCACTCACCATCCCCCGCGTGAGCTCTCCCAGCCCTGTGCCACCTCTACTACAGGCCACCCCCAGGCCACCGCAGCAGGAAATGAATTCTGCTATCTGCACACACTGGGACCCACACAGCTGTTGAGCAGAATGAACTGCAATCACATCTGTGGGCACAGAGCAATCTTCAAGTGATGCCCTTGTGAGCGAAATTAAGAATGCTGTCACTCATGCGTGTGCACGCATGTGCATAGACACACACACACACACACACACACACACACACACACACACGTCTGCATGTGTGGAGACCATCTCTGGAAAGACAGGCAAGACCTTGGTAACAGTGGTTGCCTCCGACCTTGGTATTGTCTGGACTTTTTGCCATGCACACATATTATCTTTTTTTTAACGTTTTATTTATTTTTGAGAGAGAGAGAGACAGAGACAGAGACAGAGTGTGAGCAGGGGAGGGGCAGAGAGACAGGGAGACGCAGAATCCGAAGCAAGTTCCAGGCTCTGAGCTGTCAGGACACAGCCCAACACGGGGCTTAAACTCCCGAGCCGTGAGAGCACGGCCTGAGCCGAAGTTGGACACCCAAATGACTGAGCCACCCGGGCTCCCCATTATCTTTTCAAACAGAAAAGAGGAAAATGGAGCAGTGCCAGGGCACGGATGCCCACTGTCCTCCTCCCCAGTGCCCATCCTTCCTGGGCATCCTGGGTGCCGGACATTGATGTGATTTGAAGACGTCCAGCTATGTGGTCTTGGGAAACTCGCTAATCCTCTCTGATTTATTGCTTTGCTATAATGAAACACTAAGCTCTTTTGAGACTTAGGGGACAAGCGAGTGGGAAAGCAGCCTGCAGACAAAAGAGATCCGTACCTGTCCGTTCATTCCCGTGGTCACCTCCGCCGCCAGCTCAGGGCACCGTGAGCAAGAAATGGGGCCTCCGCACAGTGGGTGCGCGAGCCATCCCCGCCCTGGCCGCCCAGGCGTGCGCGAGAGGACCCACCGCGGAAGACCGCGGCACCCGCTCTGCCAGGGGGGGCCCACCTGCCCCACGCCAGCCACACCGAGACCACACCGTCCACACCATCCCAAACCAGATCCGCCACCTGGTTCAGCCCCTCACCCTGGAACAGGACTGCGGTCCGCGTTTTGTCCTGGAACAACTTAATGCCCTTTTAGCGAAGAAATCGTACCTTCGGTCAGTCCCGGCTTCCATTTAGAATTCTGTCATACTGCAGACTGTCACGCATTTTTTAAAATTATTAATGAAGTTTTGGACATATTTACATATGTAACTCGTGACTTGAAAACATAGGTGGCCAAGTCCCGCTCTCCTGCCCTGCTCCCTCTTCTCCCCCCCATCACCTCCCCCCTGTCCTGGCCTCCTGAGTGGCCTCTACTCAACGATTGTCTTCCATGACGCCAAGAACAATCACCACTAAATTTGGGGTCTGAATTTTCTGTGGCCTTTGAGTGACTCAGAATCCAGCTCGGACTAAAACTGGAGACGCTCTGGAATCTCAATGAGGCCGCAGAGAATCCTGGCGGCTATTAGCAGAGATGATTGGAAAGCCGGAAGATTAATGCCGGGCCGGGTGAAGCAGTCGGTTAGATGAAGTCATCATACTCAAAACACCCGGTGCCCGTGTCTGCCACATTCACCACCAGCCGGTCTGTGCAGCCCCCTTGGAACCCCGCTCCCGTCTAGCGAACGGGAAGAGAGACCCCTTGCCGCGCAGGGGTCAGGAAAGAGCCAGGCCACAGGAGCCAGCTAACCAAGGGGGACGATGACATTGCAAAATGCCCAGGATTGAGAGACTTGTGTTTGCCTCCGTCCCCCGGAGGCTCAGCCTTTGCACGGCCGTCTTCCCAGTTCAGGGGTCTCCAGGAGCCGAACCCCCACGGCAGCTGCCGACACCACCCTGGGGTGGCCCCCCTCCCAGCCTTGCCCCCGCGGATTACGACAGTGGTGTGCGAGCATGTGGACCGTCTGTTTCCGCGTCTCTAAATCCTGATGGACCTGCATGTCACTTCCTGTTTTCTGGAGCCATACGCTCTCACTGTCTGTGAGTCGTTTCTAAACTGGCCAGCCCGCTCCCTTTCGGGGTTCACAGAGATCCTGTGAGGGGGTTTCACAGGATACCTTCAGTGTTTCCAAATGCCCAACAGAGAGTTCTCTCCTTTACCTTTCGTAGGACGTGCAGGTGTCTTTGCTTGGGGCCGAAACACGAGCCATCCAGAGCGGCCGCAGGGGTCAGCCCCAGGCTGGCGGGCACCACAGGGTGGGCTCCAGAGGCCCACTGTCTGGATTCACACCGGGTCCCACCCCTACTGGCTGTGTGACCTGGGGTGGGGTCTTACTGACTCTGAGCTCGAGTTTTCCCGTCTGTAAAATGGGGATACTTGGCATACTCAGGAAATGACAGCTGATTCTGGAAAAAATATATATATATAACAAAAAAGAAAAGTACTACAGAACAGTCGCCCTCTCACTGAACGGACCTCTCCCCAGCTCTGTGCGATGGCTCAGTAGTTGGGGCTCCTCGGTGAAGAAGACAAAACACCCCCCTCTTGTGGAGTTGCCCTCCAGGGAAGGGGGTCCAGAAATGAACAGTCAACATAATCCAGAAACCATACAGGCTGCTCAGGGTGGTGAGTGTAACAGGAACCGGAGCAGAGCTGAGGGGGGCGGGGGGGCTGAGGCCTCAGAGAAAAGGTGGCCCTTCCACCAGGAACTCGATGGACCTCGCCACACTGTTACTTGAGGAAGGGAGGATGAGATTTGCCGAGTAGGTGAAACCTCGCAAAATCCTGCGAGATACGGGGTTCACGGGCGGAGAAAATGGTAAACACAGCTCTTCTGAGAAGACGTTAGAAAATCCAGAGCGCGGCCCGTTGTGCTGTTTGGTTTGTGCCACGGACGGTCGCCGAGAATTTATTAAAGGGCCTCGCGGGCAGGGCCCCGGGTCTTCGAGCCAGAAGGCAGGTGCCAGGCGGGGCCGGTGGGGTCGTCGGTCTAGATCACGGGCTGGCAGACCGCGGCCACAGGCTACGTGAGACCACCGCCGGGTTTCCGGTTTTCCTGGCAGCTTTCCCGGGAGACGCTTTGCGGGCCGGGCCGGGCCCGCTGACAGCCTCCACGTCAGCATCCTGACCTGCACGTGACCAGGGCTGGGCGACCATCGCCTCATTCAGGCTTCAGAGTGTGTTCGCCATCCCGAAAGCAAACCTTGCAGCCGCTAACGGCCGCTCACCGCGTGTCCCTGAGCCGCCCCCCGCCCCCGGCCTGACCCGCCACCAATTTACCTCCTGTCTCCACCACTGTCTGTCTCCCAGACGTTTCGCAGAAATGAAATCGCACCACAAATGGCCTCTATCTAGGACTGGCTCCTTTCGCCGAGCTGCAGGTTTTCAAGGTGCGCCGTGAATCAGCAACTTGTTCTTTGTTAGTTTGTTCGCCCGGTGATGTTCCACTGTGTGGCTAGACCGCATTTTGTCCGTCCGTTTGGCGGTCCACGGACACTGATGGTGCCTCCTTTTCGTCTGTTGTGAATAATACTGGATGAACATTTGCATAAAAATGTTTGTGTGGACGTAGGTTCTCATTTCCTTTGAGTACGTATGTCCACACGTACAACGTGTACACCCAGAATTGCTCGGCCGTAGGTAACGCTAACGTTTCGAGGAGCCGCCACACCGTTTGCCCACGTGGCTGCACCGTTCTTGCATTCCCATCGTGGACGGATGAGGGCTTTTCTTCATGTCCTTGTCAACACTTGTAATCTTATGTCTTTCTTACCCCAGCCATCCTAGTGGGCGTAGGGTAGTATATTGTGGTTTTAATTTGCATTTCCCTGCAGCTTAATGCTGTGGAACATCTTTCCACGTGTGTGATAGACATTCATTTCTCGCCTTTGGAGAAATGGTTCTCGAAACCCTTTGCCCATTTTTGCATTAAGCTATTTATCTTTTCATCATTGAGTTTTGAGAGCTTTTTATATGTTCTGGGTACATGTTCCTCGCCAGATACACAATTTGTAGATATTTTCTCCCAATCTGGGGTTGTGCTCAAACAGCCAGGAATAAGGATATTAGTACCACCGCTGTTTATAGTAACAAAAAATTAGAGGTAACATGAAGTTTTTCAGTAGCAGAGTAGTTACATAAATCACATTTATTTATAATATGGAAGACACTTCCCTTTTTTTATGACAGCTAAAATCAATGGGGACGATGCTGTGTATTGACATGGGGTGATTCCCGAGACACATTAAATGGACAGAGCAAACTACAGAATAACACATACAGCATCTGACTCTTTACGAAAGGCAAAATCAGACTTTTCTCTGTGTGTGAATGTGTGTAGGTAAATACAGAGGGGGAAAGGTCTATGAAGAAACGCGTTGAATCAAGAGAAATAATTATCTCGGGAAGGATCAGAATACAGAGGGTCTGACGAGGGGAGGACAAGTGTTTAGAAAGAAGACCCAGAAAAGAGACCTGCTTCCAGAAAAAATGGAGTAGGTGTGCTTTTGTTTTTTTCTGTTCCTCCCACTAAGTACAGCTAAAATCCCGGATATTTAGATAAAACAAACAAAAGACTGGAGAATGGAGAGAAGATGGCAGATCGGCCAAGGACCTCAGGAGCCGAGGAAGGACACGGCAGTGACTCTCGGGGTTTCCTTGTGGCCTCATGTAGCTCCCAGGTGGGAACCTAGTAACCCGGACCAGGTACAGACTAAAAAGCTCCCAGGAAAGCCTGTTCTCCCCAGCCACAGGCCCAGGAAAAGGCAACCTAGCAGAACAAACATTTTAGGCGATGCCTGTTCTACTCCAGCCAAATGCCACAGACAAAAACAGTGGCTCTACCCCTGCCAGCAAAGACAGAGAGTTCAGACTCGCAGCTCGCCAGGCTGTGTGTGACAAGATGTCCCCACTCCTCCCCCTCCTGCTGCTGCCTGGTGGCTCCAGATCAGGCCAAGGGGAGAGCTGAGACTGTGCCGAGATCACACGGGGAACCTGGGCTTCCACCATCACCCGGAGGGAGCCTGGCCTCCTTCCACCTCCCCGACGGGGGGGTGGGTCGTGCTAAACGAGTGTGGCGGAGACTCAGAGCTTCTACCGCCACTGAGTGGTAGGAATAGCCCCGCCCCTCCCGCCACCCAGTGTCAGTAGAAGCCATTCGGATGACAGTAGTGAGATGTCTGTCCCCCTTCCACCCACGGATTCCATAGGGAGCCTGAAAGCCCAACCTCCCCTCCGCTCGACTGTAATGAGAAACATCCACACCCAGCAGACCATGGAAGCCACGTGAAGAACCTGAACTCCTGCCCCCACCCGGCGGTAACAAGGTAGCGTCCCTCTGCCCGCTCTGGACTGGTGTCAGGTTTAAATAAGATCCAGATCCGGGAACCAGGAAGACCATAAACTGAATGAGAACAGGCAGTGAACGGATGCCAACACCAAGGTAACGCAGCCATTAGAATTATCTGACCTGGATTTTAAAGCAGCCATCATAAAAAAAGAAAATAAGCAATTACAAACATGATGAGAATTTAAAAATGCAGCAAAGAGTTGGAAGCTATAAAGAATAACCAAATGGAGAACACGGTACCCGAACAAAAAGTCACGGTGGGGGATTCACCAACAGAAGAGGGAGGACACACCAAAGAGGCAGGGAAGTCGAAGGTAAAACAGCAGAAATAACCCAACCCAGACGCCAGAGAGAAAACAGACTGAAAAACAAAATTAACAGAATCTCAGAGACATTCGAAGCTACAACAAAATTCCGTAACAAGATTTGGGTCATCAGAGTCCCGGAAGGAGAAAACAAAGAGGGTGTGGCTGAAAAAGTATTGAAAGAAATGGTGGCTGCAGTTTCCCAAAATTGGGAAAAGATATAAGTGTACAAGATCAAAAGGCTGGGTGACCCCAAGAAAGATACACTCAAAGAAAGACACATCACAGTCCAGCTTCTGAAAACTAAAGAGAAAAGAAAAATCTTGAGGGCATTCAGAGGAAAATGGGACATTAACTCTAGGGGAAAATAATTCAAATGATGGTGTTTTCTCATCAGAAACCACAGGGGCCAGAAAAAAAGTGACACATTTTCCAAGTGCTGAAAGAAAAGAATTGTCACCTACAACTCTATATCCAGCAGAAAGTAACCTTCAGGAATAAAGGGAGAATAAGGACAGTGCCAGATGAAGGAAAACTAGAATTTATAGCCAGAAGATCTAAAAGAACATTGTTAAAGGAAGCTCTTCAGACAAGAAGGAAATGCAACCAGAAAAAAAAAACTGGAACCCTGAGGAAGGAAGGACAGCAGACAGAAACATGTGTAAATATGACGGCCTTTCCTTCCCTTCTGAGGCTTCCAAATTATGAAGCAAAAGTCAAATAACGCTTTTTAATATGTTCTCATTGTAAGTAGGAGAAATATTTAACAGTTATTTTATAAATGGAGAGGGCAAAGGATGAAAAGAGATGTAAGTCTCTACACTTCCTTTGAACTCATAAAATGTCAACACAAATAGACTGTGGTAAGTTATGTACGTGTGAGACACATAACATGCCTCAGATGCCTATGACTCTTAATATATACATATATTTATATTTTACATATATAATTCTAGATCGATGATTTAAAAAATTGAAAGAGACTCAATCACTCTGGACAAATAAAAACAGAGTTCTAAAACAAATGCTCACGTGACCCATAGGAAGGCAGGGAAAACAAAAACAGAATATAGGGAGAATGAACGGCAGAACAAAAAACAAAATGGCAGGGGCAGCACTTCGATAATTACATTAAATGTAAATCATCTAAATAAGCCAGGTGTAAGGCAGAGATTGGCAGGGAGGAAACAATCAAACTGTTCTCTCTAGTAAAGTTACTTCAAATATAATGATATAGGTGGATCGCAAGTAAAAGAATAGAAAAAAGTTAATAGAAATAAAAAGATAAGGAATATAAAATCGAGCTATATAAAATCTGATAAAGTAAATGTCAGAGCAGAGAAAATTACCAGAGACAGAGAGAGACATTACATAATGACTAAAGGGTCAATCTGACGAGAAGTTACAGCAATCCTAAATATGTACGCACTAGACAACAGAACTGAAAATATGACACAGAAATTCATAGAACTGAAAGGAGAAAAACACCAATCTGCAATCACAGTTGTAGACTTCAACACCGTTCTCACAACAGTTGACTGGACAACTAGACAAAAAAAACGAGGTGACATAAAAAGTTCAGCACCACCATCAACCATCAGGATGAATTGACGTTTATAGAAAAGCCACTCAAAGACAGCAGAATACACAGTTTTTTCATGTATTTATGGAATATTACCCAAGATCATATCCTGAACCATTGAACACATTTCAATGTATTTAAAAGCATTGAAATTGTACATAATACATACTCGGAGAGCACATCGGACTCAAACTGCAAACCCCTACCGGAAAGATAACAGGAAGTTCTCCCCATATTTGATATCCACAAAATACAATTCTAAATCATCCGTGGGTCAAAGGAGTCTCAGGGAAAAATTTTAAAGATATGTATCACTGAATTTAAATGAAAATGCAAAGCATCTAAAAGAGCTCTGAGAAGGAAATTTATAGCACTGAATATTTACATCAGAAGTGAGGGAATTCTGAAGCGAATAGTTAAAGCCTCCACTTCCAGAAACAGAGAAAGAACCGAAAAATAGAACCAAAGCAAGGAGATGGAAGTAAATACTAAGGATAATAGCAGAAATCAAAGAAATTAAAAACAGATACAGAGAAAAATCAGTAAAACAAAAAGCTGGGTCTTTGAAAAAGTGAGGAAAATGGACAAACCTCCACCAAGACTGAGAATAAAAGACACAGTTATTATGAATGAAACTGGGGGCATCATTATGGATTCTGCAAACGTCCAAAGGATAATAAGGGAATACTACAAATACCTCTACACACATAAATTTGACAACTTAGGAGAAATGGATGAATTCCTTGAAAAGGATCAACTACCACAACTCACTGGAGTTGTAGGAAATAGATCATTTGAATAGCCTTATAGCTATCAAGGAAATTGATTCATCATTTAAAGATTCCTATGGAGAAATTTCTGCACTGAGATGGATTCACAGGAGAGCGCTACCAAATATTTAAAGAAAAATTAACACCAATTCTGTAGAATCTATTCCAGGAAATAGAAGAGGTGAAAACTGTTCCCAGCCAATTTTATGAAGCAAGTACTAGGCTGATGCTACAATCAGAGGAGCACGGTTCAAAAAAAAGAAAATTGCTCACCAACGTGCTGCGTGAACATGAAGACAAACGTACGATCCCATCTATGTAATGGTCATGAAATGACAAAATTATAGAGATGGAAAACAGAGAGAGGTGGTGGGGAGGTGGCTGTCCCTGTGAAAAGATACAGGGGGGAGAGCTTTGTGGTGATGGGATAATTCTGTTTCGATTGCCGCAGTGGTTCCACAGATCCAGAATGCGGTAAGGAGCACAGAACTACTCACACGCACATTGTACCAGTGTCAGCTTCCTGGTTGTACAATCACTGTGTACGATGAAACCATTGGGGGTGACGGGGTGAAGGTATATCGGAAGTCTTTGTGATAACTTTGCAACCCCCTGTGTATCTGTGACCGTTTTAAATAAGTTTTAGGAGCGCCTGGGTGACTCAGTTGGTGGAGCGTCCGACTTCAGCTCAGGTCATGGTCTCGTGGTCCGTGGGCTCGTGCCCCGTGTCGGGCTCTGTGCTGACAGCTCGGAGCCTGGAACCCGCTTCCGATTCTGTGTCTCCCTCTCTCTCTGCCCCTTTCCTGCTCACATTCTGTCTCTCTCTCTCTCAAAAATAAATCTTAAAAATTCTTATTAATAAAATAAGTTTTAAAAATCACAGTGGGATACCCCTGCCCACCTATCAGGGACTAAAATGAAAATGACTGACTATAACACGTACTGGTTAGACCTATAACTTAGGTCTTCTGGGTATTTTACCCCACAGAACGAAAGGCTGTTTATCAGAAACAGCCCAGATGTCCATCGGCAGGAAAGTAATAAGCCCACCGCGGTACATTCAGATAGCGGGACACTGCTCGGCCACAGAAAGAATGGATGGAGAATACACGTGGCCTCGCGGACGAGTCTCGAAAGAAGTGCACTGAGTGAAGAAGCGAGACAAAGCAGAGAACATGATTTCATCCCATAGAAAATTCTAGCAAAGGCAGGGATGCCTGGGTGGCTCAGTCGGTTGAGCATCTGACTCCCGATTTCAGCTCAGGTCATGATCTCACGGTTCACGCGATGGAACCCCACATGGGGCTCCATGCTGACAGCGTGGAACCTGCTTGGGATCTCTCTCTCTCTCTCTCTCTCTCTCTCTCTCTCTCTTTCTCTTTCTGCCCTT
This sequence comes from Lynx rufus, assembly GCF_022079265.1. Taxonomy (NCBI): domain Eukaryota; kingdom Metazoa; phylum Chordata; class Mammalia; order Carnivora; family Felidae; genus Lynx; species Lynx rufus. The sequence goes on from NW_025814842.1 coordinate 3,413,245, forward strand.
CCCCTGCTCACACATGCTCTCTCTCAAAATAAATAAACATTAAAAAAAAAAACAAAAGAAAATTCTAGGAAACGCAAACAAATCCATAGCGACAGGAGGCAGTTCTTTCGTGGCGGATGGGCAGGAGGGCGTGATTCGAGAAAAGTCTGGGGAGGGAGCAGCTTTGTTGGCTGCTTTGATGGGGGTGCGGACTTGTGTGTGTTTGTGTGTAATCTCATGCTGTTCTCTTTAAATATGTACAGTTTGTGATAGGTCAGTTATACCTCAATAAAGCTGCTAACATTGAAAAACAAGATGTATTTGCGGATTATATGTGTAAGGATAAAAACAAACAAAAAAATACACTCTTTGGGGAGAATTGATGGTGCACCAGAGCTCAGGGTGGCATTTGCCCCCCTCCCCGGTCCGCTCCCACCCAGGCAGCCAGCCATAGCGGGGTGTGTGGCCGTCCCTCCACACGGACTCTGGCTACTATGTGCCATCTTCACTGGTCTCAAGTCTTTGCTGCAGCCCCATGAGGCTCCCCCTGTGACCCCCAATCCACATTTAGGTGTAAAAATTGTGTCCTTACCACACAGCCCCGTGGCGGTGCTGAAGGGAACATTGCAGGAAGAGAAGGAAAGCTGACGCGAGGACCGCAGATACAGATCCTGTCACTCCTTACAAGTGCCCTGGGTCTCAGCAAACCCTGGTGTTTAGGGACGTCTGACACACATCGTTAAATCCCTCCCGCTGGCAGGGACCGTATACCTTCCTCCCAGGACTCGGCATGTGTCCCTGAAGCAGGCTGGGGGCACCGAGTGCCCTCGGCTCAGGGACAAGCCCAGCACTTTGAAGCCAAAGCACAGATCCTGCCGGGAAGTTAGCGGGGGGCAAAGCCTTCACCTCCCTTTTATTAGAAAGGGAAACTATGCAAGAGACAGCACGGGCTGGCATTCTGGGGACAGACTCATAACAGAAGTCAAATGAGTGACACAGAAGGACTTCTGTAGATGTGCCTGCAGCTCTCAGTGCCTGCCCAGTCCTCTCCAGGCTGTGGACGTGAACATCTTTCTAGGCCTGTCCTCTCAGAGATGTGGACACACCTGCTGGCCTGCGTCACGCTCCTGCTGCTGAGTCGCCAACGGAACGCAGCTTCCTGGGCCTGTCGCTGTGGGGGGGTGGGGGAGGAGGCTGGGGAGGGGAGGTGCTGTCTCTCCCCTGGAATCTGGGGGCCTGAGGACAGCTAGGTAGGGGTGAGGATGGGGTGGGAGGGCAGTAGGGGTGACAGAGGAGGATCCTGACACTGGAGAAGCATGGGAAATCTCCAGGCCCTCAGATACGCGTCTGTCGGACCCTCAGGAAGCTCCTGTCCACCTCGACAGGGCCTTTGGGACAGTCCTGGGGGTGGTAGAAGGGGGAATCCAGGGATCCAGGCAGGGAGGAATTCCCAAAGCAGGACGAGGTCTCGGGGAGGGTCAGTAGGGTGTTGGGAGGGTTCCCTGCTCATCCCTGCGATGGGTGCTGAGCCATCTGTGAGCGACAGGAGGGCTTCACCGAGACGAACTACCGTCGAGGAGACAAGGCAGAGTAAAGTGCTGTGTGTGACACGCCAGATGCTGGAGGTCCTCAGCTAAGTCACGTGAATCCAAGTGCCCCAGACGAAGGTGTGAGGAGACAGACGGCCCCCACACTGCAGACATTAGCCATCACCTTGTCACTTCAGATGTTCAGAGGACGTGGTGCTCACGACAGGCACAAGGGACAGCAGGTGCCTCAGAGGGGAGCAGTATCAGTGTGTCATGGGACAGGGGGACAGAACGTTCTGGAACAGACATGGCCATAGGTGGGAAGAGGAGAGAGAAAGATTTCAAAACCCTGGAAGTGAGGCAGGAAGAGCTCGGGCAGAAGTGAGTGGACCCAGCGTCCCTGTCCGTGGGGCGTCCTCGAGAACGAGGTCTGTACGTGAGGAAAGGCCCATCCACTGAAGCTCATTGCCACGTCTTAGACTAATTTGCAAGTGCAGATACCAACCAGTGCTGATTTTTCAGGTCAAACGGTGGCTGAGCCCCACAGGCAGGTGCGTAGATCACTTTCTCTCCCACCCCCGGGGTGGGAACCCAACAGGCCCAGAGGAGATGACTTAACGCATCGTCTTCTGTCGTGATCAGGGCTTTGGGACAGTCCACTGCTTTTTCGACGTTCAGGTACTACCTTCACCATTTTATCCATATTGAAACACTGTACTATAATCCACTCCATGATTTTCTTTACGTTGAACTTTGTACTTTTTTTTTTAACCTAAATCAATGTCGCTTTATCTTATGAAATAATATATTAGAAATTCTAAACTACATGTACTAACTCTATGTTTTTCTAGTTCACCTTAAAAGAGTTCCTGTTGACCTAACAAGTGTTTGTGCGTGTGCTGCCCGAGCCATCACGCGGGGCCACGTCGGGACACAACGGATGGGAAGGTGGAAGGGGGGGCCCCTGAGCGTCTGAGCAGTGTTGACATAACAGTAGATCACCTGGAACAGGGCTTTCTTTTTCCCCAGGGGATTTTGGAATGTGAACTGGAATGTTCCTCAAGGTAAGGCAGTTTGGGCCTTCTCCCTCTCCGCCATGCGGTACAAAAGCCCACCCCTCAGCCAGTCAGGGAATATGGCAGCCAACACAGTGCCCACTGTCATGTCAGCTGTAGAAGACCCCATCTCATGTGGTGGATTTGGAGGCATTGCTATAGCTTCATCACCTTGAAAATTAATCAGCCAATATTCGGACCTCCGTTGTGGGCAGGGCCCTGAATCGGGCATGGGACAAGGACTAGAATTTCCAGAATCCTCTCAGATGGGGTGAGACCTGAATGGGGTCTTGAGAAATGTGTAGGAGCAGAGCTGGCTACGTGAGAAACTTGGAGTCCTGTGGGTGAGATGTGGATCAATTCACATGTAACACGCTGGGGCAGGATACAGAGGACACAGAGTCACCGGGGACCCAGCTGGCCCAGGTGGCCTCAAGGGCACTAGCGGTCACCATGAGGGTGAAGCAGAAGGCCACCACTACCCTGTAGCAAGACGGGCACCTTCTCCAGTGTGCATGGAGGTTGACTTCTTTAAACCAGGTTCACATGAGAGACACAACCTAGGCAGGCACTCTGTGCTGTGGACAGTGCAGCCCGGCCTTCACAATCTCCCTCTACTGTCGTGGGCTTCAAACAAAACAGATTTTAGTGCTGCTGCCCACTGTGATCCAGTAAGGAATCTGAGGACAGGGGAGATGGTATTGAAAACCATAGGGGCGCCTGGGTGGCTCAGTCAGTTGAGCGTCCGACTTCGACTCAGGTCATGATCTCGCGGTCCATGAGTTCGAGCCCCACGTCGGGCTCTGTGCTGACACCTCAGAGCCTGGAGCCTGTTTTGGATTCTGTGTTTCCCTCTTTCTCTGACCCTCCCCTGTTCATGCTCTCTCTCTGTCTCAAAAATAAATAAATATTAAAAAAATTTTTGAAAAAAAAAAAAAGGAAACCATCAATCAGTATATTGATCACACTTTATACAATTTAACCTCAACATCTCTTGAAATGCCCATTTTAAAAGAATCAGAAATGCCAAGATTTCAAAACCAGAAACTAGCTTCTAACTCCGTCTCTACTCCTCATTCATTTGTCACGTTCGTTTGGGCTCTTGCCACCGGCCAGGAACACTGCTAAGCACTGTTTGGGGGCAGAGACCCATAAAGCACAACTTCTGTCCTAGGGAGCTCACGGCTATAAGAGACAGTTCACGGATGGTTCAAACTCGTCACTGAGGCCATGAAAATTCAGCACAGCGGAAAGCCGGAAAGCCACACGGAAAGGGTGGTGCCCGAGCGGTCTCGAAGGATGAAGAGCAGTTAGTCAAACAGAAAGGAGAGAACTGTTTTCTCACCCACTGGAATGGCTAACAATATAAAAGGTTGATGGAGGTACTGGAACTCCCGCATTGTTGGTGGGCGTGTAAGGTGATTCCACCACGTTGAAGATCTGTGCCTCCTATAAAATGAAACGCACGTTTACTCTGTGACCCAGAGAGTCTTTACCTGGGAGTTCACCGGAGAAAAATTTAAATGTGTCAAACACAAACCCTTGTTTGCAATCCCAACATTCATCAACACGAAATGGATTACATTGTGGATCTGCTTGGAAAGTTGATAAGTAAATTCCATGCAATGGAATCCTATTCGGCCGTAAGAAGAAACGAACTATTGACACACAGTGTGCACGAATCTCCCAAGCCACTATGTTGTGCAAAGGAGGCCAGACGGGAAAGAATACAGATAATAGGATGTCATCCTATGAAGTCCGAGAACAGACAAAAAAACCCAACCCTGTGGTGGTAGAAACCAGAAGGGGGTTTGGGGGATGGGAGGTGGGTAGCAAATCGACCATGCCTTTCTAGGTGGTGGACATGTGTACATCTTAGTTTGCACGCTGGTGATCACAATTGCCAAAACTCTTAAAACTGACCTCTTAAAATTACGTGTCCCCAAAGCAGAATGAGGAAGAAGGGTCCTGGCATATTCTGGACACAGTGAAGACTAAAGCTCTCCACCCGGCTGGAGCATAAGATGCCTGATAAAATGGGAGGCGGATGGAACCAGCTAGGGAGAGAAATCCTATCAGGCATTATCTTGAAAATTAAGCACTCAGATTGTTTATGCTATAAAGGGGGAAATGATAGGAGCTTGCATAATACTGATGTTCTCAGAAAAGAAATCATCAAAATGCCAGACTAGCCAACCAGGACGTTTTGGCTTGAGGCATGTTTTTTTTTTTTTTTTTAATGTTTATTTTTGAGAGAGAGAGAGAGCAAGCACAAGTTGGGGAGGGGCAGAGAGAGACGGAGACACAGAATCCGAAGCAGGCTCCAGGCTCCGAGCTGTCAGCACAGAGCCCGACACGGGGCTCGAACCCACAAACCGCAAAATCATGACCTGAGCTGAAGTCGGACGCTTACTTAACTGACTCCGCCACCCAGGTGCCCCACCGAGGCACCTTTCTTAAATAACGTCGTTGCCTGTTTCGTTGGCAGTCGTGGTGTGTGCAACAGCATCTTGGAGGCAGACAGCTCGTCCTGGTCTCCTGGACACTGTTCTCATCATGCGTGTTCCGACGAGGACTTTCACACCCTTTTCCCCAACCAAAGGGTAGGTTGGAGCCTGAGGTTGCTTCTTCCCTGCCTGTTTCCGACCAGAAGCTAGTTAGACTTGAGCTTTCTGGGCTGGTGACAACCCTTCCCTCCCTCTCAACCTGAGAAAGGAATTAATCATCAGATGATAGGCTTGAAGCTCCTTTTCATAGTCCTGGAGTCATTTCAGACTCTGATGGCATTGAAAGAGACGGTGTGGCTCTTGGCAACCGCACCAGCATCTAAGATGTGGAGGGGTCGTCGTGAATTGGCAGCCACATTTGGAAAATGAAGGCAGGTTAATGTAAAATGACTAGATCTGCCCAATGGTGGCATCCAGAACAATACAATTTATCCTTTTGCTGAACTTAACATGGCCATATGTCAAGGCAGCCAGGATCTGAGCACTTTCAGCGGATTACAAGCCTTCACCAGCGGCGGTCTCCGTGACAGGGAGTTCGAGAGGTCCTGGGCAGGCCTCTGTCCAAAAATCTGTCTCGCCACCACTGGTCGTCACAGCCAAATCTCTACCACTGGGCATTAGTTAGGTGGGGACTTCAGGGTCAAGACCACATGTGAATCCCTTCCCTCACCATCCTGCCCACGTTTTTGAACGTATTGTTAGTGGCCAAAGTCCCAAAGTCCCAGTTTCCAGCCTCAGATTTGGCTTAAATCAGCCACAGGTCCCCTAGACACCCGGGTTTCTTCACATTTCCAAAAGGATGACCATCCAAGAGATTATCTACTCTTCATGCAAGATTTCAACAGCCTTCCCTCGGGCGAGCTACATTAGATTAAAAACGATTCACTCAGAAACATCCATGCCTAATGATTTCCCCCAGCTGGACTCCCAGCAGGGAAGCAGACGGGCTTGCTCAGCAGAGGGGACGCGTCTGAGACCCTGACGACGATAACAGAGGTCCGTCGGCCTCGGGCGCGCGCGGAGCTCGGTCGTGGCTGTCCACACACGGCGCCCAAGCCTGCCACCTTGCCTCCGTGCCCCTTCAGAATGCTCTGGAAAGAGGCAGCATCGCACATCATCCGAGTCCATTTATTTTTTCTTTTCTCGGTAATGCATCTAATCCTTCCTTGGAGAAACTCCCAAGCCATTTCTCGACCCTGAGCTGTACCTGTTTTCATTCACTTAATCTGCTTTAGAACCGAGGTTGAAATGGAAGTTTGGAATCAAGCCTCATCTTCGCCAAGGATGACAAATGAAAACAGCTCAGAACCGTCACGTCCCCACCCTTCGCCCCCAGAAACCTCCAGGAGGTAAGTGCTGGCCAGTCAGCCAGCCCCAAAGAGCTGTTGTGGCGGGGGTGGGGGGGTGGGGGGAGTCAGGGTCTTGAAACATCTTTCATTTTCCATCATCGGTTTCCCTTCCTCTCTTCCTCTGTCCTTGTCATCCTCTCCCATCCGGCTTGTCTCTCCCCGATACAGCTTTGCTAGGAGCCAGCCACCGACAGCAAAATGGCACCTGTAACCATGCTACTCACACTGTAGTGGCAGACTTCTATGGCACCGAAGGGAAGGAACCAGTTCCACCAGCCTGGGTAACGCGGGTCCAGGGGGGTCTCCCTGAGGAGGCAGCACACCCCTCCTTCTGGCTTCTCTCCGCTGGAGAAACTACACGTGGCTACCTAGATGGTTTAGCCGTACCTGAATCTGTGTTTTTAAGAAGGGTGGAGGGAAGGGGAGGAGCAGGTATCCAGGACTCAAGTTTTCGAACGTAAGTATGGCGATACCATTGTTTTCCGTTGTGTCTTCTGTCCCCATCCGCCCAACCCAGGGGACCCAGGGATGTCTTGGGAATTCTGCAGGTGGAGGGCAGTGATACAGGAGCAGCCGGCAGAACCCACGTGGCTTTCCCTTCCCCCGGAGCCAGGGATGGGGAGGATTTCTTCAAGGACAAGGCGTGGGGGGCAGGCGGGGCGGGGGGAAGGGGGGTGAGGGTGAGGAGTGCTCTCCAGTCCAGACCAGTCTCTCAGCAGAGAGAAATGTAAAAGCCAAGCTCCACAATGAGCTTTGTTGGACTAGTTCCTATCCAGCTATTTAGCATCTATCTTTAAGTTTATTTATTTATTTTGAAAGAAAAAGAGAGCACAAGCGGGGGAGGGGCAGAGAGAAGGAGAGAGAGAATTCCAAGCAGGCTCCACACTGTCAGTACAGAGCCCAACATGGGGCTTGATCCCATGAACCGTGAGATCGTGACTTGAGCTGAGATCAAGAGCCAGACGCTTAACCGACTGCGCCCCCCAAGCGCCCCTCGACTAACAGCGCCTTAAAGGAAAGGACAGAGGTTGTACCATCTCAACATTTTTTCTCAGCCAGAAACGAACCCAAACCCTCAATGTGGCCAGACTGGGATACAGTGGGATGACCCCTATGGTACCATTTCAGCCCTCTGTTTTTTATCTGCACTTGCTTTTAGGCAAAATACATTCATAGTTGAAATTTAAAAAAAAAGAAAAAGTCTTCTGGAAATGGCACGCCCACTGGCCGGAATCAGCTGTGAGAGCCGATTATACATGCGTCAGCCCCACTGACGTGCGGGGATATCAAGCTGGTAACTTGAAGTCAGCCACACACGAGTATTTGCATCATGAAACTGGGAAACACCACGAACCAGACTGTCTACCCTTGGAGGGAGCCAGTCGGTAAATGTTTGCCAACACACCCACGAGATCCCTCCATCTAGAATTCCGGCCACTTGCCTCTCCACCGTGGTGATCGCTTCAACTAAGATGATCTTCATGTCCTAGGAAGATTTATATTCACAGACAGGATCTGCAAAAGCAGGGAAGTCAGTTCGGGCTCCAGAAACATTTGAACAGCCGCAGTGAAGTTAAAGTCCTTTTCATGCTCAAGCTAATGAATCAGAATATGTCATGCCTCTTTTCATCCACCCGGAACCCCTTGACTTCAACAGTCGTGGTCATTAGAGGGCTTACATCAGATGCAGGCTTCCCCCGGTAACCCAGAGAGAGCGTGTCTGTAAAACCTTCCTTAAGCCACCATGACGTACGGCAAAGCATCCCTGCTTCCTGAAAGTCCACAGTCCGCCATGCCCGTTCATAAAAGACCCTCATTAGCACGGAAACCAGCTTTTTTCGTAAAATCCAAAATCCCTCTTCAGCTTTCTTCCGGTTAGTGCAGGCACTGCTGTTGACCTTTCGTAAAAGCGAGGTGGCATTGAGTGAACTTCCGGAAAGCAGGGCATCCCTGAGCACCCAAATGTCCTTCACCGCGCCGGTCACCCACGGACACATCAGTGACCAAATGCCAAATGGCTTTGATGTCACTTGTGCCCCCAGATGTCTCCCCACAGCAAATGCTGCAGAGAGTTTCTGGTGTGAAATCCCAGGAAAGCAGTGGCTGGGAACGCATCCTTGGAATCGCGTGGTGTGGCCCTCGGGGAGGAGGGGGGCGGCCGCTGGCTCTTTACGGAGTCCGGGAACTGGAAAAGATGGATGGAGGGGGGTCTGGGGCCAGGCGCCCAGGCATAAATATTCAGGGTTTTCTTTTCCCCTTTTTATAGACGACAGCGCGAGGCCAGATGAGCCCCATTTGCCTCGTCCCAGTCCTGCACATTATTAGCGAGGCCTAAAAGGCCCAGAGCCCAAATGAATTTAGAACAGGTATAAAAAGATATGTGAGGATTTTACTGGAGCTGGAAATTATGGCCCGAGGTCTCCGGCACCTGCGGGCCAGGCCGTGAAGCCCAGAGGCACATGGCGCTGTGCAAACGCGCGTCCTGTGGAGCTGCCGGGGTTCGTGGCCGGGATTCCGCCAGGGAACGGACACTCGGGGCAGAGGCCCCAGTGCTGATCCCCATTAGTGTGCAGATCCCCCTCCCCTGCACCTCATCCATGACCCCCTCCCGGCCCAACTCGGCGCCTCAGGGTGAAGACGGGTCACAGGTGTCTTCGAGGCTCAATTGCCGGGGAGACTGGGGGAAGGGCAGGTGCACCTGTGGGGGCCTGGGGGCGGGGGTGCCCTCGAGGGAGGCCGAGGGGACAGAACCGAAAAGCCAGGGGGTAACTTGGACGGTTTATCCGGAGCCGGCTCTGTGCTATTAGCAGAAGAGAGACTTCGGGCCTTCTGCTTATTCTTTGATTCGTTCAACATCCGAGTACTCGCTGGGCGTCTCCCACGGGCACGTTTCGTGCCACCCACCGGATCCCCGGTAACTCTCTTCTCCGTGGGAAACCCGTACCAGGAAAGGCGCCCGCCCGCCCGCCTTGGGCCCTCGGCCGTCTCTGCCCCACCCCCGCCGGTGCCGACGGGCGACCCGAGGAGCCACCGCCCGCGGTTTGCCGAATGTCCCAACAGCCTTCCCCGTCTCCCTCAGCAGACTCGCTCAGCGGCCCTCAGGTACAGGGTGTCGTTCTCAGAAACGAAACAAATCTACATGTTTCCAGTCTCCGAAACACATCTTGTTCAACGAAGCTTCAAGGAAAGGACCATTTTGCTTTGGAAACTGATGCGTCTCAAAGCACTTGCCCTGCAGCTCTGGGCGAATGACACGTTACAGCCTTCGGTGACGAGGACCGGAGCAGGCAATGACTTGGACAAACGTTTTTGCAAAGGTATGGATTTCTGCTTCGGGAAAGATGTGAGGGGGACAAATGACTCAATAGATCAGACTTTGGTTTCCCAAAAAAGACAGAAGAAGCCTCTCCCGTGAATTACTGGAATGTGATTTCTTCTCCTTACCTGAATGGCCTTTTTTTTTCTTAGTTTGATGATTATTTTTGGTTGTTTTGTTTGTTTTATTTATTTTGAGAGAGAGCGCGCTAAAGGGGGAGGGGCAGAGAGAGGCGGGGAGAGAGAGAGAATCCCGAGCAGGCTCCGTGTTGTCAGTGCAGAATCTGATGCAGGGTTCAGATTCACAAGCTGTGACGTCACTCGTGATCTGAGCCGAAATCAAGGGCCGGTCGCTGAACCGACTGAGCCACCCAGACGCCGCTGTTTTTGGTTATTTTTAAAACCGCTTTTATTGAGATATAACTCCTATGCAGTAACCATACAAATCTTAAGTGTAGAGTGGCCTCATTTTTATATCTGTTCCCACCTGTGTGACCATTGCCCACATCAAGATACGGACTACTTCCAGCTTCTAGAAGGTTCCGTCGTGGTCCTTCCCCCTTGTTCTCCCCCCCACCCGCGCCCCAACCCCCAGCCAGTTTCCTACTTCTCTGCCTGTTCATCCTCTTTATCGTGGACGAGGTTCGGCTGTGTTTGAACTTCGTGCATGTGTGGCGACGCCCTAGGGCTGTTCTGGGGCTCTCGTTCGTCCGGTCTCCTCTGCTCCGTGTTGTGTCTGAGAGAACTGTTTCAGACAGTGGCTACAGTTCGCTGCGAATATACGCCGGGCATCTCCAGCCCACGGTTCATGAAGAGCTGGGAATCTCTGGGTTGGGACTCTCGTAATTAAAACTGCTACAAACAGGGCACCTGGGTGGCTCAGTCGGTTGAGCATCAGGTCTTGATTTGGGCTCAGGTCATGATCCCAGGACGGTGAGATCGAGCCCGGAGTCAGGCTCCATGCTGAGCGTGAAGCCTGCTTGAGATTCTCTCTCTCCCTTCTCCTCTCTCTTCCTCTCTCTCTTTCTCTCGCTCTCTTCCTCTCTCTTCCCCCTCCATCTTTTTCTCTCTTCCTCTGCCCCTCTCTCCTGCTCTCTCTCTCTAAAAAAAAATAATAATAATTAAAAATAATTCAAAAACTCCTACAAAGATTCTTGGACGTAGTTTCTCAGGGACGTAAGCACCCATTTCTCCCGGAGACCTACTCGGGAGGGGGTTTCTTGGGTCGTGAGAGCGTGTACGTTGTCTGTGCTCAGGAGAAGCCGCACAACTGTTTTCCCAAGTCCCGAGAGCCACTCTGTGTGTCCAGCAACGAGGTCTGTGCGTCCCAGCGGCTCCTCATCCTGGCGGGGGCGCAGAGGACGCCTATCGTGGCTTTCGTGTGCATTTCCCGAACATAGAACACGTTCACCCACTCGTGCTCTGCTCCGCCTACTGAACTACTCTCCCACTCTCCAGGCTCATCTTGTAGCTCACCTTTTCCGCGAAGCCCCTTGCGACGCTGACCTCCATGATTCATTCCTTCTCCGACCCTCTGCGGAGAGGCAGACGACCAGCTTTGCGGGGGAGACCGTGGGTGTCCCCTCACAGACTCTCCTGTGCCCACGTCGTGACATCGCTCGCTGGCCCAGGCAGAGCCTTTGTGCCACGGACACGTGTGATGGGAGGACGGTGCCCTTTATTCCCTTGATCTGCCCGGTGAGTCCGACACCACCGAGCTCCGAGCGAGGGCTCCGGGACCAGCGAGGAGGCCAACGGGTGCGCTAGGGGGTCCCCGGATACTCTTGACCCCTTTGCCGCCTCTGCTTTATTCCCTTAGAGTTTGAGTCCCGTTTGAGTTCCGGATGTTGGGGGGCCACAGTCTGGACGTCCTCAGCAGCACCTCCTGCGGTGTGGACATAGATCCCGTCAATAATAGGGGTGACTTTCCCCACCACTGCTGCCGCGGAGATCATGTGCCGTTTCTTGAGCCCTCTGGTCCTCCTCCGGGCAGAAAGAGCTCCTCCCAGCAAATGCAGCACGGGGGCCTCCCTGCCCCTCCCTGAAGCACATGGTGCTCCCTGGGGAACCTTGCCCTCCCCGCAGCTGCCCTGGAAGAAACCCAAAACCCGCCCGCTCCCCGGGCTGCTGTGGGCATCTAATAAGCTCAAGTGTGGGGAAGCGGTTTGCCAGCCTGTGGCTTACAAATAAAGAAGAAATGCTCCACATGGCTAGGAAGGACTCCCCACGTGTGCAGTGCGGTTTCACAGGAGTCGATTAGAATAGAGCAAAGGCTTTATCCACACGCCCCGCGTGTTCCGGGCGCTCTGAGCTCTTTTGACCGCACACCCGTGCGAGCAACCGCGTTTTGAGCTTCGCACGTGTGCGTGTATTTATTTATTTATGAAGCACCACATGTAGTTCTGTGAGAATATATTATGTACATAATAAAGCATACTCCAAAATTGGCATTTTTTGAAGGATCAACGAAAAATAATGCAAAGAGAAGTCTCAAAAGTAGTTTCTGCACTCCCAGAGACTGCTCTGCGTGTCCCCAGACGCAGCACGCCCGCTCTGTTCTCAGATTTCTCTTTAATGGCGAGGCTCGTGGCACAGAAAAAGCTTTTCCTCGGCCGCATCTCCCTCCGGGCAGACCCGCTTACTTTACTTACGGCCGTTCTCCTCTTGCTGTGTGTTCTCACCTCGCCACCACCCTCTCTGAGCGCAGCTGTGCTGTCCTGGCACGAAAGCAGAAATGGTGCTTGAAAGCGACGTTGGCGGCGGAGGCGGTGGTGCCCCGAGAGCGGGGCTCTCTGACGAGGGCTGGGTGTTCTCACGTAGTGGTCTCTCTCCTCACCGTCCCACTGACCCCGTCCCACGTTTCTCTGATGCTCACGTAAGTTACAGAATCTGCCCGAACCCCACGGTGAGCAGCTGCCTGAACGCAGAGACCCCAGGCCCCCGAGGCTCCCCCGACCGCCCAGGCCGCCTCCACACGGCACCTGTTCACACTGACCCTCGCGGGAAAGCGGGAGAGAGCCCCCGGGAGCAGGAAGGAGGAGGAGACAGAAACCCCAAGAACACCAGTTCATTCAACCTGCAAACATCAAGGGGGGGGGCAAAGTATCTGCAAAAATATGACGAGGTGTTCCCAGACTGAATTTATAAAGAGCTTGTGTGAATCAGTGAGAAGAATCCCAGGCTCCACAGGTGGACGTTCAAAGGACGCTCATAAGAGAAGAAATACAGGGGCACCTGGGTGGCTCTGTCGGTCGAGCGTCCGACTTCGGCTCAGGGCGTGATCTCGCGGTCCGCGAGTTTGAGCCCCGCGTCGGGCTCTGTGCCGACAGCTCGGGGCCTGGAGCCTGCTTCGGATTCTGTGTCTCCCCCTCTCTCTGACCCTTCCCCGTTCATGCTGTCTGTCTCTCTCTCTCAAAAATAAATAAATGTTAAAAAAAATTTTATAAGAGAAGAAATACAGCTGTAAATAAACGTGTGGGAAGACATTCAACCTCACTAGTAACCAAAAACATAGAGATTTTTTTAAGCGCTGTGTTCTATTTTACTAACAAATTAGAATTTTTAAATTATAATAATTATAATTATATATTATCATATGTATTGTATACGTACACATATATGTGCGCATATTATATGTATGTGTATATTATGTATGTGTGTATATATATGTACATACGTATAATACGTACACGTTACATATACATGAAGTATACGTATGAAATGTGGGAAGTGTTAGAGGCATGAACACTCTCAGCGAAACTATACATTGGTAGAAAGTCCCTAGAAAACAATGAAAAATAAATAATGAAAAAAGTAAAAAGTGTTCAGCTCACATTCCTACAAGGAAATTATCTGAACCTTATACTACTGTCAAGAAAATAAACCATGCTTCTGTACAAATTTACAGTGGTAAATAAATATACGGAAACCAAGCCTCCTCAGGTAGCCACACAGTGTGGCCACCATGTGGGGCAAGTTTTAAAATGATTCCCACCCTTGGGGCACCCAGGTGGCTCAGTCCGTTGAGCCTCCCACTCTTGATTTCAGCTCAGGTCACGATCCCAGAGTCTTGAGTTCCAGCCCCACGTCGAGCTCTGCGCTGACAGCACAGAGCCTGCTTGAGATTCTTTTTCTCTTTGCCCCTCCCCGGCTCATGCAGGCTCTTTCCCTCTCTCTCTTTCTCAAATAAAATAGGGACACCTCGGTGGCTCAGTCGGTTAAGCGTCCAACTCTTTTTTTTTTTTTTTTTATAATTTTTTTTTTTCAACGTTTATTTATTTTTGGGACAGAGAGAAACAGAGCATGAACGGGGGAGGGGCAGAGAGAGAGGGAGACACAGAATCGGAAACAGGCTCCAGGCTCTGAGCCATCAGCCCAGAGCCTGACGCGGGGCTCGAACTCACGGACCGCGAGATCGTGACCTGGCTGAAGTCGGACGCTCAACCGACTGCGCCACCCAGGCGCCCCTAAGCGTCCAACTCTTGATCTGGGCTCAGGTCATGGTCTTACAGTTCTTGAGTTCGAGCCCCACATCAGGCCCTGGGATTCTCTCTCTCCCTCCCCCCCCCCCCGCCTCCCTCTCTCAAAATAAATAAATAAACTTCGGGAAAAAAAAATGCTTATAAAAAATAGATAAATATAAAATAAAATAATTCCCACCTTTAACCTGTTGATCCCACTTCAAAAAAAAAATCTGGAAGTCTTTTCCAATATGACAGTTGGAAATGTGTACCCCCAAAAAAAGATTCTCAAGAAGATATGTTTATTGGAACATTATTTGCAAAATGGAATAAATTAGAAACACAGCAAGAGTGACAGAAAAGACGGCATGGTCACATGGTGGGATCTCGTCCCGGTGCCGTTAGCTGCATACAGAAGAGTCTTTTACGGCACGAGAAAAGGCCAAAATGGTAATGCTACGTGGCAAACACCAAAACAGAAGACTGTGCCCGGAACGTCAGCTTATCTACGTAAACATTGCTTGAGAAAAGCCTGGGAAGAAACACATAACTGCACAACAGCATGTATCTTTAGCAATTGCCTTACAATTAATTTTTATCATAGTTTTGAATGTCCAAAAATTACAGACATCTAAAAAATAATTCACATGAAAATAGAGGCAGAAATTCCTGCTTAGCAATTTTGCTCAGGCTGCGCCCTGCAAGGGAACGGGCAGGGCGGGAGGTGGGCGCTGGGCTGCAGACGGTAGGAGACAAGGGCAGGAGGTGGCCAGTTTCTGGCTCTGCGGGGACGGTCCGGATGTGACACGGCCGAAGGCTGGGGGCATCGAGGCGGCAGCCTCCCTGCCCTCCCCAAGGGAGCAGCGAGGGGCGTCCAGACACCGGTCACTGTCAGCTTCGCCATCGTCACTCCCCCCGCCCCCGAGTCTCTGCCCGACCCGATGGGTTACCTACAGCAAACGATCGACGGACGCCCAGGCCGGCCAGGAATCGGCGCGGACGACCAAGCCCCCAAAGGTAACGTCCCAGAGGCGCCCAGGGGCCTGTCTCCCGAACGGAGAGCTGGCTTCTTCTTTAAATCGGGGTAAAATACACAAACCATAAAACTGACTGTGTTAACCGTTTTTAGTGTGCCGTTCAGGGGCGGTGGGCACGGATTTTGTGCAGCCATCACCTCCCTCCATCTCTATGACTTCTCGTCTCGTAAAATGGAAACTCTGTCCCCATTTCCCCACCCCCCAGCCCCCCGTACCCACCATCCCGCTCTCCGTCTCTGTGAGTTTGCTTCCTCTCGGACCTCACAGACGTGGACTCAGCCCGTAATGTCTTCTGGGTCTGCCTTCTTTCACTCAGCATCGTGTCCTCAAGGTTCACCCATGATGGAGCAGGTGTCAAAGTTTCCTTCCTTTTTAAGGTTGAGTGGCATTCCAGTGTGCGTGTGTGTGTGTGTGTGTGTGTGAGCGTGTGGGTCGCCAGTCCATCTGTTCATCCATCGGTGCACACTTGGGTGGCTTCCTCCTTTCTCGCCATCATGAGTGATGCTGCTGTGAACACAGATGTGCAAATAAGACCCTGGTTTCAGTCCTTTGGGGTATTTGTCCAGAAATGGAACTGCTGGGTTCTGTGGTCATTTTCTAGATGTTTAGAGGAACCGCCATACTGTTTCCCACAGCGGCCGTACCATTTTATCTTCCCACCAGCAGTGCACAAGGTTCAGATTTCTCCAAATCTTTGCCGACACTTGTTTCTGCCTAGGTTGTGTGCGTGTTGGTTTTGTTTTCTTTTTAATATCCATCCTAATGGGTGTAAAGGGGTATGTCATTGTGGTTTCAATTTGTATTTCGAGGGGCTTGGCTTTTATGGGCTCTTGCCTCCAGCTCATAAAATTCCATGAGCCTTTGCCATCTTTCCATCATCCTTCCCCTTCCAGGACCTTCCCCAGACCATCACCTTCCAACTAAACATCGTGGGATGGGTGATTGCAAGCCGCCACCTGCCTGGCCAGGGTCTCTGCTTCCCGGAACCTGGCCACTCACCCAGAGGGGCAAGAGAAACTTCAGGAGGAAATAGCGCCTTGCCCAACAAGGTCAAGTGGCTTGGGAGCCTTCATAGGGAAGGCTCATGTTTTAAGTGTGAGCCTAAATTCTAGAATGTTCTCAGATGGGGGGACGCTGACACCATTGAACCAATAATTATGTGTTAGATGATGCCAGATATTGACTCCAGGATCTCACAGAACGGTGCAGAGTGGGAATCCTGCCTCAACAGCACTAATGTGTTGAGAGAATAAATATAGTTAAGAATACGCTGAAATTACCCAGTGTGCGCAAAGTAGCCTGACTTTTGTGCATGCAGCAAACCTTTGTTGAGCAGACCAGGTGGAGGGCCGCAGGGGTCTGGTGGTGGTCAAGCAGGACAAGGGTTCTGGCCTCGAGGAGCTCACCTTCCAGGTATGACAGGTGGAGACAGGGATGGCTTCGTGGGTGGGAACACCCAGACAAACATAAGAGTCCCACACTGGGTTTAACGTTCCACCATCGTGATCTTGAAATTCTTAATTTTTAGACGAGGGGACCCGCATTTCCATCTGGCCCTGAGCCCTGCAAATACCTAAATGCTCCTGGATGGGGAGGAGGCACACAGGTGATAAGCAAGAGAAAGGCAATGGTGATACGTTCAGTGAAGAAAATACAACAGGACAGCAGGTTAGAGAATGGGGAGGGGGCAGAGCTGGGGCTGGGGTTGGGTGCAGGGCATCCCTCAGAGCCAGTGTTCGGGAGGAGCCTGAGAAGGCAGCCTTCCCATGGAAAGTTCTGGGTGGAGGGACAAGGAGGTACAGAGGGGGAGAGGGCAGGGTCCAGATCCTGAGGGGCTGTGTAGGCCATGGGATGGAGTGGGGCTTCTGACCTCACTGCAGTGAGAAGCACTGAGCAGGGGTGATGTGATGGGATAGATGCAGGGGGCAAAAATGGAGGCGTGGAGGTCAGTGAGGAGGCGGAGGTCCAGGTGGGGAAGAAGACCACGGTGGATATAGAGAAACCAACTGGATCAGAGAAACTTTTGGGAGGTGGGACTGATGGCTTGGACGGGGTGTGTTTAAAAAGAAAGAATCGGGGCGCTTGGGTGGCGCAGTCGGTTAAGCGTCCGACTTCAGCCGGGTCACGATCTCGCGGTCCGTGAGTTCGAGCCCCGCGTCAAGCTCTGGGCTGATGGCTCGGAGCCTGGAGCCTGTTTCCGATTCTGTGTCTCCCTCTCTCTCTGGCCCTCCCCCGTTCATGCTCTGTCTCTCTCTGTCCCAAAAATAAATAAACGTTGGAAAAAAAATTCTTTAAAAAGAAAGAATCAAGGAAAACATATAGGTTTTGTGCCTGAGACAGCGGGTGGATGGTTGGACCACTGACAGAAAAGGGGGGAGTCGGGAAGAACATTTTGACGGGGTCAGAGAAGTTAGGCCACGTTGAGTCCGCCGTCCCAGGGAGACGGCGAGTGCCCACCAGACGTCCATATACATGTAGACACAGACTATTCTGAGAAAGGAAAGGTTGTGCCAACCCTACAAGCAGTCAGTGGGCCTGCAGCGCACAGCCAAACCACCCCTAACCCCCTGGAAGAGACATAAACGTGTCAGGATGACGTCCAGTGAGCTGTGGACAGTTCCACCCAATGTCACCTGCAGCTCACAGCACCTCCTCTAGAGATAGTTCTGAGCGGGCAGACGCGCCCTCGTAGAATTCAGAAAGATAGAAGTCCTCATTTTCTTAGCAGCATACGCCAGGCTCATTCAGCAGCTACTTAATAAACACCCTTCTCTCCGGCAGGCGGACCCTGCCCGTGAGGTCCTCCTTCAGATGGAGAATCTAAACATTGTGTGAATGAATCCCACAGGCTCTATCCCCAGGGGGATGTCTGGAAGGGTCTGGAATAAAACCACAGAGTTCAAGGGGTGACTACCTCCAAGGGAATGCTGGTGATGATCCCCACCTGCCGTCTACACCACCATCCCCACCTGCCGTCTACACTGCCGTCCCAAGCACTAGCCGGAGCCCGAGGAGTTCTGTCCTGAAGGTAAGTGGGCGGGGCACTCAGGGTTTTATAGTCACGCACCTTTTTGTCATTACAAGGTGACATTTGCATATAGTGAAATGCTCAGGTCATAAGAGCACACTTAATAAATTGGACCTTTTTTTTTTGAGAGAGAGAGAGAGAGAGACAGAGGGAGCATGTGCGCACGTGAGCAGGGGAGGGGCAGAGAGAGAAAGGGAGAGACAGAATCCCAAGCAGGCTTTGTGCTGTCAGTGTGGAGTCTCCCTTAGGGCTCAGTGTCAGGACTCTCATATCATGACCTGAGCCGAAATCGAGTCGGATGCTTAACCGACTGAGCCACCCAGGCGCCCCAGCTGAGCTTTGATAAACACACGTACCAAGGCCATCAGCACACATGTCAAGACATGGAATATGGTCATCACCCCAGGAAGTTTCCGTGTGCTCCTCCCAAGGCAATCTGCGCCCGTCATAAGGAACCACTGTCCTGCCTTCTGTGACTATAGATTAGTCTTGCTGGCTGTTTGAACTTCATAAAATGCAATCATCCAGTATGTATTTTTGTGTTGTTTGTTCCTTTTTATTACCGAGCAGTGTACCATTCTCCTGGTGACAGACGTTTAAACTGTCTCCAGTTTGGGGCTAAAGCCAGTAATAGTGCTGTCGTCATTCTCGGGAAAGCCTTTCGGGGACTGTGTCTTCATTTCTCCTGGGTAGATATCTCAAGGTGGGAGCCTCGTGGAATTTCTGGAAGGACCTTAAAAGCGTCACTTCCCGTCCGGTCACAGATGGCCTCTTCCCATTCCGCGTTGACACCATTGTAAAAAGATAATCTGAATGTTCTCCTGGATGTGTCCTACCAACCCTCTCCAGCCAAGGAGTTTTATAATCTCCGTCTGCACACTGTGCTTGGAATTTAATTAACTGTATTGAGAAAAAGTGACGACCACCTTACAGTGGCTGTAACACTGAGGGGTTTATGGCCACATATTAAAACCAAAGCCATAGGGAGACTGGCTTAGAGCCAGACAAATCAGCGGCAAGAAGGGTAAAGATGTGTTGAAAATAAAATTTAATTTTCCAGCTGTGGTTATGAGCGAGTCACATTCCGGCTTCGCTGTGGGGTCACAGCCTAACAAATGAGGCAGACATAGAGGCATCGGAAGCCCAGGCGAGCAGCGAACCGAGCAAGATTTAGCAGCCCCGTGTGTGGGTTGGATCCCTAACAAGCACAGCCTCAAAGAAGGATATCAAGTCTGCGTCCTTTTTCGCATAAAGCCTCTTGGTCACAATCAGGGGAATCACCTGGAACCTATTTAACTAAATCGCTTTGCACAACAAGTCAGGCACAGCAGGGATTAATTCTGTACTCACCTGGAGTAAGAATGTCACCAGCCAGGCAGGCCCAGCCTTTGCTGCAAAGCCCGTCCGTCCCCGTTCAGAGCCGCCGTGCGACTATGCGGTCGCTGCAAGCCTGGGTCCTGGACGACGGCTCCACTCTCCGCTGTATGAGTTTGCTCGGGAGGCCTTAACAAGGTACCGCCAACCCAGCGGCCTAACCATCAGGAGTATCGGCTCACGGTCGTGGAGGCCAGACGTCTGAGACCGAGGTGTCGGCAGAATCACACTACGGTGCGGGCCCGGGGGGGGGGGGGGGGGGGGGGGGAGGATCCGTCGCAAGCCCCGCCTCCCGTCCGTCCTCCTCCGTCCCAGCTCCTGGTGGCTGCTTGGCTTGTGATGGCGTCACTCCAACCTTCCCGTGGCGTTCTCCACGTGTCTGTCTCTTCGTGCGGCGTTCTTCGTATGATGACACCGGTCACGTTGGACTTGAGAGCCACCAGTATGGCCTCGTCCGTACTCGCCAGGTACTGGGGGAAAGCAGTGAGCCAAGCACTCAATGGCCTTCTTCCATCATCTGAATTTACATGAATGTCCAAAAGCAAAGATATTCCGCTCTCTCCTGGTCCTAACGCTCTCCTTGCCTGGACCTCGGATCCGTGCAGGAAACGGGGAACCGGAGCCCCCGGTTTATCCCTCCCTGTGGTGCCGCCCTGAGGGAGGTGTGCACTCCTCGCTATGAGGTCCTCCCCGGTCGCGCCCGTCCCCGGCCATTCTCATGAAGCCTTGCAGAGAGACTGACACAACACGGCACTGTTTTACTTTTCATCGGATTTGATTTGGACGTCCCCGTGGGCTTTGGGGTGTGTCCACGAGAAGCCGGGCTGGTTTGGGAATACGCTGTCAGGGAACGGTCCCTAAGACCGCCGTCACTCTTAATACCAATTACAAGTTCAGGGTCCCCCAAACCACCCTCAGCTTCGGTAGTTTGCCGAAAGACCCACAGAACTTGTTGAAAGCCGTTGGGCTCATGGTAATTGTTTCAGGCAGCGAAAGGATACAGTGAAAGGCCCAGGAAAGCGGTGCTCAGGGCAGGGTCCCAGAAGGTTCCAAGCCTGGGGCTTCCGGTTGCCCCCTTCCAGGCGGAGCCATGCACAGTATGACCTTCCTGCAATGATGTCACACAGCGTGCAGAGCATCACCAGCCAAGGAGGCTCCTCTGAGCCAGGAATTTCCCTGGGGTGCCCTCGACTTTCCCTGGGGTGTAAGCTCGACTGACTTCCGGGTGGCTGACCTCAGGCCCCCCTGGAGGTCGCGCTGATGTTGCAACACCCACGGCCCCCACCCTAATTCACATCATGCGACTATTTGGCGTGACCCAAGGATCCTGGGGAAGCAAACGCACTTCTATCAAGCATGACATCCCAAGGGCTTTGAGATCACCTCCCAAAGCCACGGGGCAAGGGCCAGACCCCTTGTTGGGCTGTGTCTTTAATGACACAGTGAGGGATCTGTAGATCCATTGGCTAGGGGGTTTTGGTGAATCAAATCATTCCTACTGGGTGGGATTGGGGGGGCGGGAAGGTGGAGGAGCCTCGTAGATTGGTGGTGGCAATACAGAGCAGAGTGGCCAGTCTGGAGAGCAATGGCCATCATCCCCACGATGACCTAGCAGTCCCGCCCCAGGAAATACGTCCCAGGGTGCTTCTCCCACAGTCTGCAGGACACATACAATAGATAGAAGCCAGCTGGGCCATCAGCACAGGAGGCTGATGGGTACAACACGGTGGATCATACATTATGGCGCAATGCACGCATTAGGAGTTGGCGGGTTAGACATATAGACAGAAACATGGATCTTAATTACATTCATGGTGCCCGGTGAAGAATGTAAAAATGGAAAAAGAATGACAACAGGGCACAAAACAATTATATAAATTAAAGACCCAGCCACACAAAGCAACAAAACACTTTTCGCAAAAAACACAAATGAAAGATAGGCGTTGAAAGAATATTTGCCCGTGGTGGGAGTGGAGGAAGGCGACGGGAGCGGGACAAGGCATTAAGGTGGCGTGAACAGGGGAGCACGACACAGGAGCACAGTGCACAGACGGAGAATGACACCGTGTCATGACCGAATCACCCCACCTCAAATCAGAAAGTTTCCCTTAGTGTCAACCACACTCAAATTTTAAATTAAAAAAATAAACTTTTTAAAAAATTTATTTAATATTTATCTTTTGAGAGAGAGACAGAATGTGAGCAGGGGAGGGGCAGAGAGAGAGGGAGTCACAGAATCCGGAGCAGGCTCCAGGGTCCCAGCTGTCAGCCCAGAGTCCGACGCGGGGCTCGAACCCACGAACTGAGACATCATGACCTGAGCCAAAATCGGATGCTTAACTGACTGAGCCATCCAGGCGCCCCACAAGAGACAGTTTTTAGTTATCCCTTAGTGGCTACTGCTGAGTTTAAAAGAAAACCTTGAACCGTTGTTTTTTAGTAAGAGTGAACTACGCTCTGTTGGCTACTGCTACACGAGACACAGAAATGAGCTCACTCTCTGTCCACATTCCGTCTCCCTCTTCCCGATATTTGTTGGAATAACTCTGGATTTAGGATGAATAATTATTAATCAACCAACAAATCTGAATATTTAGATGAAACAAATGACTTCTCAGGTAACTGTGAGGGACCAAAGTTAACTCACGAACATTTAGGACACCTGAGAAGGTGGAGAAGAAATTGAAAAAGTGGTCTGAGTCGTACCGTGCCACCAAGAAAAGCCGTGGGGACCATTCTGTGGTGTCACATGACAGTTTCATCTCATTTCACTGTATTATTTTGCTTCATTATTTTCAGCAGCTACATTACTCTTACTAGGGGCCAGATACTTGCTGGTTAAAATGTTAACTAATTGAACGGCAGGTTTGTGAGATGCAAGACCAATCAATCCAAAAAGTCAGTTAAAAGCCTATACACTAGCACTGAACAATCCAAAAATAAATTAAGAAAACAGTCCCACTTACAATGGCATCGGAAGGAATTAGAATAAACTTAATAAAAGAAGTATAAAATGTTCACACTTTACAAACCATTGTTGAAAGAAATTAAGGATCTACATAAATGGAAAGATATCCCATATTAATGGAACAAAAGACTTAATGTTTCCCAGGCAGCAATGCTCCTCAGAGTGATTTACAGATTCAGTACAATCCCTTTCAAAATTCCTCCTGAATCCCTTTCTTTGAAGAAATTGACAAGATGATCTTAAAACTTACGTGGAAATTCAAGGGACACGGAATTGCAAAAATAGTCCTGAAAAGGAGCGAAACTGGAGAACTCACTTGTCCAGATTTCAAAAGTTATTGCAAAGCTGTGCCAGTCAAGAAAGTGTGGTGCTGGCATAGCCTAGACATAAAGATCAAGGGAATAGAACTGAGAGTCCAGAAATAAACTCAGACATCTATGATCAGGCGACTTTTCACAAGGGTGCCAAGACCATTCATTGGGGAAAAAAATAGTCTCTTCAACAAATAGTGCTGAGACTATTGGACCCTGACGTCACACCAAATACAAAAATTAACTCCAAATGGATCAAAGACCTAAACGTAAGAGCTAAAAGTATAACACTCTCAGAATAAAATGTAGGTGTAAATTTTTGTGACTTTATATTAGGGTGGATTCTTAGATACAACACCAGAACAGTAAGCAACAAAAGAACCAATAGATAAAGTAAAGCATCATCAAAATTAAAAACTTCTGTGATTCAAAGGACACCATGAGGAAATTGGAAAGAAAATCCATAGAATGGGAGAAAAAAACTGCTAATCCTACATCTGATTGGGACTGTGCTTATATATAAATCTAGATCTGACAAGGGACTCTATTTATAATGTATAAAGAACTATTCCAACTCAATAATCAGCAAGTAACCCAACTTAAAATGGGCAAAGGACATGGTTGTCTATATATTCTGTTTTTTTTTTTTTTCCCAAAGGAGATATACAAATGGCCAATAAGCACGTGAGAAAATGCTTCCTTAGTCAGCAGGGAAATGCAGATCACACCCACAGTTCACATCAGGTAGGACGGCTGTAATCAAGAAGTCAGATAGGCCTGGGTGGCTCAGTCGGTTAAGCGTCCGACTTTGGCTCGGGTCATCATCTCGCCCTTCATGAGTTTGAGCCCTGCATCGGGTTCTGTGCTGGCAGCCTGGAGCCTGCTTCAAGTTCTGTGTGTGTGTGTGTGTGTGTGTGTGTGTGTGTGTCTGCTCCTCCCCTGCCCGCACTCTGTCTCTCTCTAAAATAAGTAAACGTTAAGAAAATTAAAAATTTTAAAAAAAAAATTTTTTTAAGAAGTCAGATAAATAGCAAGGGTTGACCAAGACGTGGGGGAATCAGAACTCCCACACGCTGCCGGCGGGAACGTAGGCTGGTACAGCCACTTCGGAAGCAGTCCGGCTGTTCGTCGAACAATTAAACAGAGTCACCGTATGACCCAGCATTTCCACCCCTAGGTGTGCGCCCACGAGACATGAAAGTAAACGATGACCCAAAAATGCATCAGGAATATCCACAGCAGCGTAACTCATAAGAGCCAAAAAGGAGCAACGGCTCAAATGTCCGTCAGCTGGTGAATGGGTGAGTGAGATACGGTATAGCCACGAAGTTGAACAGAATTCAGGCAAAGAAAGGAAGGAAGTATGGGGACGTGCGGGGGCACGCAAGAGCCTTGCAAACATGCCAAGTGGCAGAAACTTACCGCAAAAGACCACCTATAGTGTGATTCCCTCTGTAAGAAAAAGCCAGAATAGTCAACTCTATAGAGACGGAAAAGTAAGTTAGTGGTACCTAGGGCTGGGGTGGATGGAGGAATTGAACGGTGACGCCTGAGGGTTCAAGGATGCTTTTGGGGCGTAATAAAAATGTTCTAAAACTGATTATGGTAACGGACATGCCACCACGTGAATATATTTAAAAGCCCTTGAATTATACACTTTGAATCAGTGAATGCGTAGGTATGTGAATTACATCTCAAAGGAGGACTATTTAAAAATAGTAATTTGATGTTTAAAACAAGTCTGCTATTCTCTGCATTTTAGGGATTGCACAGAGAGGTTTGGGGACATGAAGGCCAGCAGTGGGGCCCCAGATCCTCCTTCGTTACGTCCGTATCTGCCAGGGCGTTTCACACCACCCACGACTCACTGGCGACGTGCAGCTAGATGGGTGACTAATGGACAAAAATGGTTGGTTTCCCTCCTTGGATCATGTGCCAGGATAAATTATGGATGGTCTAAAGAGTTAAATATAAAAACCAAGCCAACATGTAACAAGAAATATAGGGAGTATATAGGAAGGTAGAAAGGATTTTCCAGGCATAAAAATGTGAACGAAATGGCAACACAGATCAATGAAATTATACTAACATGCTGATATCAGGGAGAAAAAAAAAAAACCATGAACAAAATTAAAAGAGGAAAGTCAAAGTGGGAAGAAACATTTGCAGTGTGTATGAAAAATGATGGCTTTTTTTTTTCTTGAGAGAGAGAGAAAGAGAGTGCAGGAAATCAGGGAGAGGGAAAGGGAGAGAATCTGAGGCAGGCCCCACACCCAGCACAGAGCCCGATGCAGGACTCAATCCCACACACGACCCTGGGATCATGACCTGAGCCGAAATCAAGAGTCGGACGCTCAACCGACCGAACCACCCAGGCTCCCCCTCAAAAAAATTGACTTTTAAAGTTCTGAAACTAGAAAAATTAAATAGCTACCAGACATGTACAATATTTGATATATTCATCAAAAATATAAAACAATGCAAAAATAAAGTTTTAAAAATTGAAGCCTCAAGATTTAAAAAAAAAAAAGCATACAGCGTTAGTATAAGTGCAATGAAATGGATGTTTTCATTCAACTGCTCACAGAAGAGAAAAGTCCCACAATGTTTCTGGAGCACCATTGGGGCATAAGCATTCACAACGTGTACAATGTTTATACCTTTGACTACGAGTCTCACTTAACAACTTATGCTTAAGTAGCGGTTAAATAAACACACAAAAGCTTAGGTGAAGATATGAGTTACTAACAACCAGAAATGAGAAATCTCCTAAATAAGTAAAAATAAGTAAACGGTTAAATAAACCATAAGCCTGTATGGCAGTTCTCCGTACCAGTGAGAACGCTACCAAATGGCCTGGGGAAATGCAACCGATAAAACATTAGGGGGGGCGAAAGCAAGATCCGAATCTAAAGTAAGTGAATACAGAGAGAAATGTGCACAGAAAAAAATACTGAACAGAGCAGTGCCTGACGTATGGCAAGCACTGGGTAATAGCGTGCAACGATTGCTTGGAAATAAGAGCACAGCAAGATTGGAACGCTCGCTTTTGGGAGGTGTGATTGTTGTTGCATCCATGACTTTGTGCATTTCCCCAATTTTCTACCATTAACGTGAATTGACCTTATAATCAGAAAATCACGTGATTCAGTTTTCAAAGCCTGTCGGGATGTTGGGGCGCCTGGGTGGCTCAGTGGGTTGAGCATCCGACTTTGGCTCGGGTCATGATCTCACGGTCCGTGAGTTTGAGCCCCGCGTGGGGCTCTGTGCCGACAGCTCAGAGCCTGGAGCCTGTTTCAGATTCTGTGTCTCCCTCTCTCTCTGACCCTCCCCAGTTCCTGTTCTGTCTCTCTCTGTCTCAAAAATAAATAAACGTTAAGAAAAAAAAACTTTTTTAAAAATAGAAGTCTGTAGTGATGTCAACTCAGATAAAGCCTCCAAGTTGGGGCACCTGGGTGGCTCCGTTGGTTGAGCATCCGACTTCAGCTCAGGTCATAATCTCGTGGTTTGTGAGTTCGAGCCCTTCGTTGGGCTCCGTGCTGACAGCTCAGAGCCTAGAGCCTGCTTGGGATTCTGTGTCTCCCTTTCTCTCTGCTCCTCCCCTGCTTGTGCTCTGTCTCTCTGTCTCTCAAAAATAAATAAACACTGGGGGCGCCTGGGTGGCTCAGTCGGTTGAGCGTCCGACTTCAGCTCAGGTCACGATCTCGCAATTTGTGGGTTCGAGCCCCGCGTCGGGCTCTGTGCTGATGGAGCCTGCTTCAGATTCTGTGTCTCCCTCTCTCTCTCTCCCCCTCCCCCGTTCATGCTCTGTCTCTCTCTGTCTCAAAAATAAATAAACGTTAAAAAAAAATTTTTTTTTAAACATTTTTTTTTAATTTTTTTTCAACGTTTATTTATTTTTGGGACAGAGAGAGACAGAGCATGAACGGGGGAGGGGCAGAGAGAGAGGGAGACACAGAATCGGAAACAGGCTCCAGGCTCTGAGCCACCAGCCCAGAGCCTGACGCGGGGCTCGAACTCCCGGACTGCGAGATCGTGACCTGGCTGAAGTCGGACGCTTAACCGACTGCGCCACCCAGGCGCCCCAAAAAAAATTTTTTTAATAAATAAATAAATAAACACTAAAAATTAAAAAAAAAAAAAAGACTGAAAGTTGTCCACGAGTCACAAGTAGGCGAAAACAATCAAATACAAATCCTGACGAAGCAAAAGTAGAACAGACAGATGTCGGACCTGGATAAGGAAACGGCTCTTTGTTTCTAACGAAGGAGATCAGGGTTTAATTTTCCGTTCCAGACCCCCGTGTAGGACAAAAACTGAACTGTTACCAACAACAAAAACATGTCATTGGGTTTGCTTTTCTCTTTTTTGATTCCCAGTCGATAATCTACTATCTCTTTCATCGGAAGAGGTTGTCACTCCCGGCTCACGGCAGGTGTTTTGTCAGAAACCAGGAGAACGCTTCAGAGGCGCGCACGTCCCTGTGGACACCAGGACCAGGTGCTGGTCCTTCAAGGCCACTTGCCTCCCGTGGAAAACACTCTTCCTCCACATTTTGAATTTGGCTGTGCAGAATCCTGGCTTACTTTCCATCCTTGGCCACCGCAAATGAACACGGATGGTGAAACGTCCTTAATAATGCACAAGGTGACCCAAATTTCTAGAGAGTTGAAAAAATAAAGTGTAACCCTGAAATCCAAAAACCCTCTTAGCCCGGAGAGCCAGGCCGTCTCATAATCTGTCAACAACAGTTACTAAAACGTTCCTGGAGAGCAGCTGAGGCACAGATAATAAAGAAGATTGAGTGTCATTTTTGGAGCCAAACAAAATAATGTGATTCGGATTAACCAGCTGCGTCATGAACCCAGTCATTCTGTCTGGTTTATCCCACCACCTACTCCAGTAGATTTTGTTTTGTTCATTCACATTTATACTCATGGTCCTAAAACTATGGTTTCAGAGTCTAGATATTTGGGAAAGGTAAAACCGTGTGGCACCTGTAGCATTCGCCTGAAGGTCATTTGCTACGCCCATCCTATAAGGGGGAGGGGGGGCGGATAAAAGTTAAACTAGGAAGAGGTTGTTGAAAACACAACTACTACCAGACTTTCCCCTTCCTCAGGGCTCCCTTAGTGACTCCCCGTGTGGCTTGCTGTCAGGGGCGACCCGTTCACATTGTGTCATTTCCTCAGGCAGCAACCTGAGGCTGCAAGAGTCATAAATCTGGGGTGGTTTCATGAGCTTCTGTATGGTGTCCTGTCTTCCTTTCTGCAGGTTCAAATGGGCCACAGGAACATGGAGAAAGAAAGAAACATCCCCCGGTTGCAATCGTTGGCTTTGAGAATTCACGGAGAGTGTGTAAGGACACAGCTTGTGAGCCGGCAGGTGCAGTCATTCACACGAGAGGTCGCCCCCTACATAGATCGCAATGTCAACAGTGTCCCCTGGAGTTGTGCACCAGGGCCGCCTTAAGGTAGGACTGCTACCTTTTCAGCGGCCCTTCTGTGCCCATGGCCATCTCTAGAGGTGGAGGTTCTAACCAGGACAGGGCTTGGGGTTGCTCGGGACCTGAACGTATGCGTCACAGACCTGCTAGCTCTCGCCCAGATTGACAGAGGCTTCCATCCTGATGAGTACACTGGGCCAAAACAGGAGCTGACCAGTGAGACCTCAGCCCAGAATACTGCGATATTTTAACACTTAAAAACTCTGATGTCAGCGGTAAAGAGGTCATAAGAATCAGCCAGAATCCTGTGCTGGTTCTTTAAATATATATATGTATAGAAAGAGACAGAGAGAGATGGAGAGAGAGAATTCAGGTGCCATACAATTCACCATTTAAAGGGCACGATTCAGTGCATTTTAGAATATTCACACCAACCAACCTGGATCTAATTTTAGAAGAGTTTCATCACCCCCAGCGGAAACCCGGTACCTTAGGATTCACCCCCCACGTCACCTCCATCCCCAGCCCCACGCTGAATACTAATTTACGTTCTCTCCAAAGACCTGCCTTCTGGGCATTTGAGATAAAGGGCATCATACAGTATGTGCTGTTTGGTCACTGTTTCTTTCATCTAACACGTTTTCGAGGCCCCTCCATATGGCAGCATGTGTCAGTAATTCGTTCTCTGTTACCGCTGAAAAAGATCCCACTGCATGGATATAGCACATAATTTCATCAGGAAAGATGGACACTTGGGTTGCGTCCCACTTTTGAGCTTTTATCCCAATGCTGCCTGCGCACTGACGTACAAGGTTGTGTGTCTTCGTTTCTGTTGGGTGTG
Organism: Lynx rufus; assembly: GCF_022079265.1. NCBI lineage: Eukaryota > Metazoa > Chordata > Mammalia > Carnivora > Felidae > Lynx > Lynx rufus. The sequence goes on from NW_025814842.1 coordinate 3,442,444, forward strand.
TACCTAGGAGCAGAATTTCCGGGCTAGATGATCACTCTGTGTTTAGCGTCTCGAGTAACTGCCAAAGTGCTTTCCAACGTGGTCAGTCCATTCCGTGTGTCTGCCATCACCGCGGGAGGGTCCCGTTTGCTTCACGTCCTCGCCCACGCTTTGCGTCTTCTGTCTTAGTGACGGCAGCCATTGTGGGTGGGAGGGCGGGGGAGGGAGTGGTTGCTTCTCATGGTTTTGATCACATTCCCCTAATGGTAAGGATGTGAGGCATCGTTTCCTGTGCCTTTTGGCTCTTTGCATGTGTTCTCCAGAGAAATATCTGTTCAGATCCTTTGCCCGCATTTTTCCAAGTTGGGTTATTTTTTAAAAATCAGTTATCACTGAGCTGTTAAGAGGTTTTACGTTCCTTATCAGATACGAGTCTGCAAACGTTTCGTCCCAGTCCGTGGGTTGTCTTCTCCCTTTCTTGATGTTTTCCTTTAAAGCACAAAAGGGGCGCCTGGGTGGCTGGCTCAGTTGGTGAAGCATCAGACTTCAACTCAGGTCATGATCTCACAGTTCATGAGTTTGAGCCCCGTGTCGGGCTCTGTGCTGACAGCTCAGAGCCTGGAGCCTGCTTTGGATTCTGTGTCTCCCTCTCTCTCTGCCCCTCCCCTGCTTGAGCTCTGTCTCTCTCAAAAATAAACATGAAAAAAAATTTTTTAATTGAAAACACAAAAGTTTGTAATTTTGATAAAGTCAGATTTCTCTCTTTTTTTCTTTTATTATTTGTGCTTTTGATGTCATATCCAAGGAGCCCTTGGCTAACCCAAGGCCATGAAGATTTGCTCCTGTGTTTTCTTCTAATTTTGTAGTGTTAGCTTAGCCCTTAGGTTTACAGTCCATTTGAATTAATACCTGTGTATCATGCGAGGAAGGGGCCCACTTTGTTCCTCTGCGTGTGGCTATTTACTTATTCCAGCACCATATCCTGAAAAGACTATTGTTTCCCGCTGAATTGTCTTGGCAGCCTTTTCTAAATCAATCGACCATAAATATAAGCATTTATTTCTGGACTCTCAATTCCATTCCCTTGATCCAAATGTCAATCCTTATGCCAGTGCAATATTATCTTGATTACTGTAGCTTTGTAGCAAGCTTTCAAATGAGGAAATGTTAGTACTCATTTTTATTCTTCTTTTTCAAGACTTTTTTTGGCTATTCTGGGTCCTTCACATTTCCATATGGATTTTAGGATTAGTGTGTGAATTTCAACAACAACAACAAAAAAAGGTAGCTGGGATTTTGATAGGGATTGCATTGAATATGTAGACCAATGTGGGGAGCATCGCCATCATAGAGATGAGTCTTCTAATCCATGAATATGGGATGTCTTTCCATTTCTTTAGATCTTTTGAACTTTTTTTCAACAGTGCTTCCTAGTTTAATGTGTACAAGTTTTGAACTTCCTTTTTTAAATTTCTTCCTAATTATTTTATTCTTCTGATGCTATTATAAAAGGAATTGTTTTCTTCATTTTATTTTAGAATTGTTCGCTGCTAGTGTAGAGAAATACAAGTGATTTCTGTATGTCAGTCTTTCATCCTGAAACCTTGCTAACCTCGGCCTTTGTCCTAATAGGGTTTTTTTTATGTGTGTATATTCTGAAATTTTCTGAATATAAGATCACATCTCTGCAAATAGAGAGAGCTTTACTTCTTCCTTTCAAACCTGGATGCTTTTATATCTTTTTGTTCCTTAACTACACTGACTGAAACTTCCAGTGCAACGTGGAACAAAAGTGGTAAAAGCAGGCATAATGGTCTTGTTACTGATCCTGGTGGGAAATCTTTCAGTTTTTCACCATTAACTGTGATAAGTACAGGTTTTTCATAGATGCTATGTGTCAGGTGGAGGAAGTTCCCTTCTATTCCTCGTTTGTTGAATGTCTTACAAAAGAGTATTGGATTTTGTCAAATGCTTTTTCTGTGTCCATTGAGACAATCAGATGGTTTGTGTCCTTTATTCTATCGATATTTTTACTATATTGATTTATTTTCATGTCTTAAACCAGCCTCCCTTTCCGGGGTACAATCCGGTTGGTCATAGTATATAATCTTTTTCATATATTGCTGGACTTCATCTACTAGTATTTTGTTAAGGATTCTTTTTATCACTGTCTATAAGGGATATTGATGGGTAGTGTTGGGGTGTTTTTGTTTTTGTGATATCTTTGTCTGGTTTTGGTATCAGGGTAATTCTGGCCTCAGAATTAGTTCATAAATGTTCTTCCTCTTCTTCTTTTTTGGAAGAGTTCGTTAGGCACTAATGTTAATTCTTCTTTAAATGTTTGACAGAACTGACCCATGAAGCCATTTGGTTATGGGCTTTTCTTCATGGGAAGTTGTTCTTCTTCTTATTATTATTATTATTGCTAATTCAATCTCTTTACTTGTTATAGATCCATTCAGATTTTCTACTTTTTCCTGAGACACTCTTGGTGGTTTGTGAATTTCTAGGTATTTGTCTCTCTCCTCTGTTATCACAGTTATCTCTGTAATTGATCATAGAATTCTCTTATAATCTCTTTTATTTTTGTCAAATCACTAAGCATGCCATCTCTTTCCGTCTTGATTTTAGTATTTTGACTCTTCTGGTTTTTTCTCTTGGTCAGTTTGTCAATTTTGTTGGTCTTTTCAAGAACCCATTTTTGTTCTGTTGATATTATTCTACACTGATTTTCTAGTCTCTATTTTATCATATTCCTGCTGTAATCTTTAAGACTTCCTTCTTTCTACTTGCTTTGGGTTTTGCTTGCTTTTCTTTTTCTTGTTTCTTAAGGTGGAAAGGCTGGTGATTGGTTTGAACCATCCCTCCCTCTTTGTGTTTTGTTTTGTTTTGTTTAACTCCTATAAATTTCCCTTAAGCAGTCTTTGCCTGCATTCTGTAAATCTTGGTATGTTGCATTTTTTTTTCATTCATGCTAAAATACTTTTTAATTGTGTGATTTCTTCTTTCACCCATGGGTTACTTAGGAGTGTGTTTTTTGGTTCTGTGTCTCTCTGAGTTTCCCAAATTGTCTCCCACCATTAATTCCTCATGTAATTCAACTGTTGTTGGGAAGCGTATTTAGGGTCATTTCAACCTTAAGCGTACAACTTCTCCACATCTCTGAGGCTCCCCTTCATGGTTCTCTGGCCAAGGCTCATGGCCCCGGTCACTGCGGTCTGCTGGCCACCTGTGCGATCAGGACTGCACCTGGGCCCACGTGGAGGGAGGACAGGGAGAGAAAAGTCTCTAGGGTTGGTGCCCTTTTGAGGGTCCCAGCTCCACTGAACATAGAAGGAAGCGCCCCTCTCTGAGTTTGGGCTCCCACTGGCCCCTTCGCCAGCCACTGTCTCTGGGACTGTCCGGGGGCTGGGAGATGAGACAATGGGGGAATTGAGAGGGAAGGAAGAAAAGGAAGCCCAGGGCACTGCTGTGCTTTCTGGGTACTAGGGTTCCCTTTTTCCAACTTTGAGCCAGGGCTAGAAGCTTCCCCTGAGCACTCACTCCCTGCCTGTGCCCCACAGCTCACATCTGGGTTTCCAGCTGCATTAAACCCAGGCTGGAGGGAAAACATGGCAGCCGCTGGCATCGCCACTGGTAATGCTTTAAATCAGGGTCATTGGATACAGGGGAAAACACAGGTTCTTACCCAGAACCGGGACCTGAATGGGATCTTAGAAACCAAAAGGAGAAGAGAAACGCGGATTAATATGAATCCACTCTTTTTTGGAAAGAGAAGTTTGAAGAGAGAAGTGAGCTCCTGAGGGAAATGTGGAGGCAGAGAGTTTCTCTTAGATAAAAAAGGAGTATCTCCTGGGTGTGTGGAGCACAGGCCACAGGACAGACAGGGACCTCTGCCAAACTGTGCCCAGACCTCAGAGACAGCCGGCCCCAGGGATGTGGATTCAGTCTGAACTCCCGGCTTTACCAGAGATTCCAGGACCCCAGACCTAGCTCCGAGGCAGCAGTAAAGCTTCAGATTTGCAGGGTCCGTGGGAGCTGGCGATGGGGTCCCTGCGTTCACCCATCTATGACCCCAAGCACCCTCTCAGCCGCCTCTGCCCTGCCTGGAACTCCAAAGGCGAGGCTCAGTCTATAGAGGAAGCTTCAGAGGGAGGGCGTCGTAAAAATGCCTCTTGTATTCCCACCGGCCAAGCAGAGATAAAATTACGCAGATTTAAAGACACGGAAGACATAAACCATTGCTGGCACACCCAAGTTGTGGACCAAGTTTCCCGTCCGTCCCCCCACCCCACCCCCCACCAGCCACACACGCACAGTAATAAATAGTAAACAGAGACCTAACCTTTGTGGAAAGGAGAATTTTTAGCAAATACAGGAGGCTGCCAGAGCCAGGGACTCTTACTCAGGCAAATGATTACGGCTTGGGTTTTATTTCTAAGCATCTTCTCAGCATTATGTTGTCACCCATAATAAGTGGCCTTCTCGCACACGGGGTGGAAGATCCTAATTGGCCCTGGCGAAGGAATCTTTCATACGTTTCGGGAGGGAAAGGATGGGCCGCATATGCAGTAACACTAATGGTTCCATTTTTTAAGACACTGAGTATTGTTTATGTGCCGTTCTTATTTTATTGCGTGCAGATTACCAATCGTTCATCCCGAGTAGAGGGCTGCGTTGCCGGGGGGGAGGGGCAGCGTGCATTTCATTTACTGGCAGCTAGGAGCCTCCTTGATTGCTTTTTCTCTCCCCTGCTGAGGTCAGTAACCAGCTCCGATATGATTTCTGCTGAATCAGTTTGCTGTGATTTGTCTTGTCCGCCTGCCCAACGTTAATTATATCTCCCGATGGGCGCTGGGCTAAAATATAGAGCATATCTCAATAGAGGAAAAATGTATTTCTCCTTATTTGATGGCCCTTCATTTTGACTTTCAGCTCCCTCTCCGCCTTTCCAAGGTCTGTAATCAATAGTCACGTGGCTCTGGGTCCTTTATCCGGGAGAAATGGGGAGACCCTGGCGGTACTTTCTTTTCAGACTTCAGAATCCAGAGTTAATGTAGGGATAAAAGGACTTTATTCTCCTTCCCTTTCCAGTGAAATGCACTCTCAACCCCTTATTTTAAAATAGTCCTCCCTTCTAGAAATCTGCTAAATTTCTCTCGTCTACCTTCTGGGAAATTTCTATGGTTCATCTGATGGAAAGAGAGCTCTGCCCCCAGGTGATCAAAAGTAAAACCAAAGTTCAAGCTAAGAACTAAAAAAAATAAAATAAAACCAAGAAAACCTTTTCTCAAAGAAAAACGAATTTGTTCTCCAATTTACTTTTTTTTTTTTTTTTAATGTTTGTTTTCGAGAGAGAGCGAGAGAGCACGAGCAGGGGAGGGGCAGAGAGTGAGGGAGACACGGAATCTGCAGCAGGTTCCAGGCTCCGAGCTGTCAGCACAGAGCCCGACGCGGGGCTCAAAACCCACAAACTGCTAGATCGTGACCTGACCTGAAGTCAGATACTTAACCAACTAAGCCTCCCAGGTACCCCTGTTGTCCAATTTAGAATGTGAATAGATGCCAGTGCCCCCACCTTACTAGAACTGAAGGTGTTAATTCCACAAACCCACCATGTGGCACTTGGGCTCGTGGCCACGTGCACATGAAGACATTGTAGCCTGTAGCCTGTCACAAACCGTATTCTCTCCTAACGCTCACTGATATAAAATTAAGGCCAACGGGCACCTGGGTGGCTCAGTCAGTTGAGTGTCTGACTTTGGCCCAGGTCATGATCTCACGGTTTGTGGGTTCGAGCCCCACGTCGGGCTCTGTGCTGACAGCTCGGGGCCTGGAGCCCACTTTGGATCCTGTGTCTCCCTCTCTCTCCCCCTCCCTCACTTGTTCCCCCCCTAAAAAAAATTTTGAATAAACGTTAAAAAAAAACTTTTTTAAATATGAAGGCCAGTAGGTGACTCAAAAATGCTGATATCGGGACCGACCCATGTGGAAAGAACACTCAGTTATCATCTCTGCTGACGGAAACAATGGAAACGGATGGGTGGATGACGTCCGCACGTGAACACAAAGCGCCTCGCTCACACACGAGCAGCCAAGATACGTCCCTTCCGTAAAGTGTTCTATGAAGCCGCTGCTAAAGTTGAATCTCCAGTGCAGAACCATCGCTCCCGGGGGAAATACACTCTTCCCGAGGGAGCCTCTGGTCACAAGGTTTTCGTGAACAGATCAATATATAACCTTGCGTACGTGCGTTTCTGCTTAAGGTCAGCCTACCTCACCTGTATATATCGTGGAATCATCACCGCTGGACTCCTGGCTTCAGCTTGGGGATGTTTTAAACAGTGGAGTCACCAGCCAAACGCACGAAAGTCAAAGGTATGAGCTGAAACAAGAAGGCAGAGGGTGGCCTGTCTCCATCGTAGCTGGGAACATGCCCACTGGGTGACTCAGATCTGTCACCACCGTGCACAGGTCTGTGAATGACCACGAAAGCGCCATGGGTGTTCATCTCAGGGTCGCAAATAAATTTAAAGGAGCTGGCAAACTTGTAAATGTGGAATCCCTGGATGAAGGGACGGTCCCCATACTCTAAACCTCTGTTCACCTTCCCTATCAACACATCTCCATCCTGTGTCCCCGTATCGGTGTGCTGGGGTCCCCACAAAAAAAAAACACGTACACTGGGGGGGCTTGAACAACACAAATTTATTTTCTTACACTTCCAGAGGCTGGAGGTCCAAGATCAAGGCTCCAAAGGGCTGGTTCCTTCTGAGGCCAATCTCCTTGGCGTGTAGATGACCATCTTCTCCCCGTGGCTTCACGTGGTTGTCCCTCTGTGCACGTCTGTGTCCTGATCTCCTCTTCTTAGAAGGACCCCGGTCAGACTGGATTAGGGCCCACCCTCAGGACCTCATTTGGCCTTAATTACCCCTTCCCTTTCCAAGGTACCACTTACAGACGCAAGCCCTTCTTAGATACCGGCCGTCAGGACTGTAAAATGTGGCTTAATGTGCAGTTCAGCCCATAGGAGTCCCATCCCTCAAGCGCCTGCTAAGCCCCATGGATTTACTATCTCAACTCAAGACGTCGGGATCTTAAATATTTCCTTTCTCAGAGTTACTGTGTTGAATTTTAAGTATAAGCAGAAAGAGCTTTCTTCTAATCAGACCCGGGATCAGGCTACCAGGTGTGGGCCCATGATAACGACAAAGATACAGAGCATATCAGACAAAGCAGACCTGCCAGCAAGGTGTCTGTCACCCTGTCCCACGAAAGTCATGGGACGGGAGAGGACGGAGCGGCCTCGCCACAGCGGGGCCAAAACGAGGCTCACGCTGGTAAGAAGCCTGGACCCTGAGTCCTGGGGGGCCTGCTCGGCCTGGCCCTGGTGACCTTCACGAGCCTGATTTCTTCACAGGAGCCTCACAGCCGCGGGCCAGGGCTAGGCCGCCGGTGGGGACACGGTCAGCCCAGCACAGGGACTCTGCCTGCCTCTGGCCTCTGACCACTGGAGAATAGAGAACAAAGCTAAGAAAATGAGGTCAGACTTCTGCCTTGCACCCTCGCTCCCAAACTCATCTACCCACACGACACCGATTTTGTGGGTTGAATTGTGCCGCCTAGCCCCCAAAAGATGCTGAAGCCCTGACCCCCGGTACTTGTGATGTGACCTGATTCGGAAATAGGGTCTTTGCAGGCGATCAGCTAAAGATGAGGTCATCAGGACGGGATCGAATCCAATACAACAGGCATCCTCGTAAAAAAGAGAACTTTGGACCCAGACATCACACGAGCAAAGGCCACATCAAGATGAAGGCAGAGATGGGGGCGATGCCCCAGAAGCCAAGGAGTGCCACACGCTGCTGGAGCCCCGTCAGAAGCAGAGCGGGAGAGGCCTGCAGCGGACCCTCCCTCTCAGCCTCAGAAGGAACCCACCACACAGGCGCCTTGACCTCGGACGTGTGGCCTCCAGAATGGTGAGACAACCCATTTCTGTTATTCGGGCCACATCATTTGTGGTGTTCTGTTATGGTGGCCCCAGCAAACTATCAGACGCAGAGAGATTGTTTTTTGTTTTTTTGTTTTTTTTTATTTTTTTTCTTTTCAACGTTTATTTATTTTTGGGACAGAGAGAGACAGAGCATGAACGGGGGAGGGGCAGAGAGAGAGGGAGACACAGAATCGGAAACAGGCTCCAGGCTCCGAGCCATCAGCCCAGAGCCCGACGCGGGGCTCGAACTCACGGACCGCGAGATCGTGACCTGGCTGAAGTCGGACGCTTAACCGACTGCGCCACCCAGGCGCCCCATTTTTTATCATTTTTTTTAATGTTTATTTTTGAGAGAGAGAGAGAGAGAGAGAGACAGAGCCTGGGCAGGGGAGGGGCAGAGAGAGAGAGGGAGACACAGAATCCGAAGCAGGCTCCGGGCTCCGAGCTGCCGGCACAGAGCCCGAAGTGGGGCTCGAACTCACGAACCGTGAGATCGTGACCTGAGCCAAAATCAAGACTCAGATGCTTAAGTGACTGAGCCACCGAGTCGCCCCTCATTTTGGTCTCAGCGGAAACCCCCTTTGAGAGGCCTCCCTGACAACATCGAAGGCAGTGACTCCCCAGTCCCCAGGCCTGTTCCGGTCACCATGCCGTTTCATTGCCTGCATAGAACTACACGTGATCTGAGACCATCCTGGGGACGACAGTGCTGAAAGGAAACCTGTCAGAACGTCACCAGTGGTTCGAATTCTGATGAGATTACGTGCGGCATGATTTTAACTTTCTGCTTTCCAGAGCTTCCACAATTCACACATATGATTTTCTATCAGAAAGAGGCAATGGATGCTCAAAAAAAAAAAAAAGTCCACATCAATAAAAAATTAAAATTTTTTTAAGTTAAAAATAAATAAGTTGAAAAAATTAAAAAAATAACAGAACAATTATAAAAATGGCCTACAGTGTAGGGACATCTCTGCCTTCAGTACCGTGTTCTTGGCTAACAGCGCATTTCCCTTCTAGATGGTTCCCCAGCAGAAAGAATTTCCTTCCAGATGATTGTGTTTGGTTTCAAAAACTCATCCACAGAATTCTTTGCTGCTATGTCCCTCCTGCCACAGCAAAGCTGACCTCAGTGAGTTGCTCGTGACCCAGCAGGGTGAATTGGAAAGTGATGCTGTATGACTTCCAAGGTCAGGTCAGAAAAAGCCCTCTCTCTTTGGATGCTTGCTCCGGAGGCATCTGGAGGAAACCAGACACAATGTTAGAAATACAGCAGCTTTGAGGGGCGCCTGGGTGGCTCAGTCGGTTAAGCATCCGACTTTGGCCCAGGTCATGATCTCACGGTTCATGTTGTCCGAGCTCTGCTTCAGGCTGTGCGCTGACAGCCCGGAGCCTGGAGCCTGCAGCCTGTTTCGGATTCTTTGTCTCCGTCTCTCTCTGCCCTCCCCCGCTAGCGCTCCATCTCTCTCTCTCAAAAATAAACATTAAAAAATTTTTTAAATAAAAGAAATATAGCAGCTTTGAGACTACCTTGTTGGAGAGGCCACGCCACAGGCGCTCCGCCACCAGCCGCATTAACCGCCAGCCTGAGGAGGGAGGCCACCGGACGTGCCATCCCGGATGCCCGTCCCGCCAGGTCCTCATACAGCTGAATGTCAACCACCATCTGGCGGCCGCAGCATGAGTGGCCCAACTGAGAACTGCCTGAAACCCTCCTCACCTTCTTGTCCCCGAAATCACGAGAAAAATGAAAAGTATCGTTGCACGCCCCTAAGTTTTAGGGTAATTTGTTTTGCAAAAAACGGAAACTGTATTTCTCCATAGAAAAACAGCAATTTGCCAGTCGCTTCAAAGGATCCGGGAAGGGCCGGTGCTGCGTTAACAGCAGGCTGGCCTACCCAGGGCTGCCTGGGGTGGAGACTCCAAACGCTCCTCTAGGACGAGACCCGCCACCGATTCCCTGCCCGGTGCCCTTGGTCCTCAGCCGGCAAAGCTACCTGCCCCGCCCTCGCACACGCTGCAGACCTCGCGTGTGGGCGGGCTCCGCTTAGGGCTGAGTGAGGCCTTGGGCAGAAAGGACCCGGGGTGACTGGCATCCAGCAAGGTGAGACTCAGCCTCGTGACTCGTTCAGCCTGACCTTGCGGCGTGACATTTTTGCCAGACTCGCTGGGAGTCTGAGAACCTGTTTATGCGTCTTTGGCCAAGCAGCCTCCACGGTAGAGTGGAAACCACAGGACTTTAGGCTCAGACAGCTCTGAAGACATTCTAATTTTGCATTTGGCTACAATCAAGAGACAGCTTGAACAACGTGGGTTTTTTAAAGAGGCTTGAGACACCTGCGTGGCTCAGTGGGTTGAGCATCCAACTGCAGCTCAGGTCATGATCTCGTGGTTGGTGAGTTCAAGCCCCACGTCGGGCTCTGCGCTGACAGTGCAGAGCCTCCTTGGGATTCTCTCTCTCCTTCTCTCTCTGCCCCTCCCCTTATCACTCATTCTGTCTCTCTTTCTCTCTCTAAATAAATAAATAAAGACACTTTAAATAAATAAAAGAGAGGCTTATTTTTCTCATAGAAATCTGGAGGTAGGCAGCTGCTGGCATTGCTTTACCTGTTTTAATAATACCATAAGGGACCCAGGCCATGTTAAGCCTGAGACTCAGGATTTTCCTTCTTTCTCTTTCTTTCTTTTTTTCCCCCCACTCATGGTCACAAGATGGCTGCAGCAGCACCAGATATCACATCTGCTAACAAGGCAGTGAGAGGAAGGAAGTGCGAAAAGTCATGTGAGCCACATCTTTTTTTTCTCTTTCTTTTCTTTTCTTTTCTTTTCTTTTCTTTTCTTTTCTTTTCTTTTCTTTTCTTTTCTTTTCTTTTTTACCAAAAAGCTTTTCAGAGCCACACGTAACAGTGTTTCCCTTAGGTTTCATGGGCCAAAACTGGATCACATGGCTCCCCCTAGCTGCAGAAGGGACTGAGGAACTGGGAAACAGCTTTGTCATGATTGTCTGCATCATAAGTCATCATCTGGGGCTATGTGCATTGCAGCCTTACACTCGGGTTCCTTTTCGCAAGGAAGAAAGGCATGAGGATTTTTACAGACAAGTTAGCGGTATCCACCCAAGCCACCTGACCGCTTGCATATTCTAGTGACTTTGAGCAAGACACGCGAGGCCTCTGAGCTTCAGTTACTTACCTGTAAAGTGGAACACCACGTCCCCAGCATCCCGCAGGGCACCTGGCTTCCCGAGGATGGCCTGAACGGAGACGTTCCGGGAAGAAAGCCATGCTGCTTTTATCTATCCAAATCCATCGCAAAATGTCTAGAGTTAACCTGGTGGTGGTTTTCATTATGATAACAGAAGTGTTCATGGTTCTGGCTCTGAGACCAGCACTCTGCTTCAGAAGGAAAATCTGGATTCTGTGGAGAAAACGTGCTGCAAGGCACAGTCACGTGGCGCCGGAATGGGTCGGGGACACAGGACGTAGTCAGTGTGGCCCGCACAGCACATTTCCCTGACCTCTGCTCTCGGTAACTCTACAAGCTGGTTCCTGCCCCCAGCGCAGGATGCCGGGGCCCACGGACATCTCTCTGCATTTACTCAGTGGCATTTGCACATTCTCTTCCTGTAGTTTCTTACTTTTTTTGTGGGACCATTACCTATGATCCTACCCGAGGCACATCTGGACCAATTTCCGAGCTGGAAAAGCAGCTCACATCTTGCCCAGAGCAATGTTATCAAGGTTGTTCCGCTTTCCACCCTAACTCAGATGCATTCTCCCCTCCTTGTCTGATCTTGTCGTCGTTAATCAAGCCGATTTTCTGTCGCCAGCCTAAATTGCTACTTGCCGCAGTCTCTTCGCCCCACAGAGAAATCCCTTTTAACACCATCTCCAGAGAGGCTAAGTCCTTGACTCCTAACCAGAATAAAGTGACTCGTTAAACTAGTCCATTGCCTTTCGGAATGAACGTGGCCACATAAGACCATTTTTCTACGTCTCCTCCTGGAAATCATGCATAAAGAACAAGGAGGACTTAAAAACCCCATAAACTCCATTTTCGGGAAAACCAGAAAATAGATACAGCCCACAGACTTCAAAGTACGTGTACGGACTGACAACCGGGCAGGAGGGACCAGAACCGTGCGGGATGGGGAGTGGAGGAATGCGGGAAGGCCGCTGGCAGCCGAGGAGCACATCGGGTAACCTGCACGTCCCAGGATGAGGGGTTCGCCCCCGAAACCCGGCGGCCGCACCTGCCGCCTCCTCATCTGGTCCAGAGATGCAGGGGAGGCCGGGCTGTAAAAAACGGAGCTGTGTTTATAGCCTAACCCTGGCAGGGGAGAAGGAAAACCCACCCAGGTTGACGAATTAATTCTGCCATCGCTCAAGGACTTAGGGCTGAGCCTGTTCCCAATTCTCCCTCTCCTTTTCCATGTTAATGGAGTTTTCAGCCAGGCACAGGGCCGCCAACCTGGAGACTACATCTCCCAGCCTCCCTTTCAGCTTCATGTGGCCATGTGACTACTAGAGGCCAATTAGAGGGTTGTGAGCAGAAGGGTAGCTCCCAGCCTCCCCCCTCCAAGCACATGTGGTCATGTGACTATTAGGGGCCAATGGGAGGTAAGCAGAAGGACTCTCCCAGCCTCCTTTTCAGCCCCTTGTAGTCATGTGACTATTAGGGGCCAATGGGATGTGAGAAGAGAAGTGAGCAGCGTCAGGCATAAGCGCGAGCGGCTTGTTTCAGACGTCTGCCCTTTTCCGTTCTGTTCCGAGGCTGGAAAGCAGACGCGGGAGCAATGCCGCTTCCACTGTGTTCCGTGTGGACAGGATTCTAGGGGGTGAGGGAGCGCAGGAGGGAACGGACCTGGGTCTCGGGTGACTTCGTGTGGTGTGGAGCCCCACCCACCCCACGGCCAGGACGCAGGACCGCGGGGCTGTCGCGTGGGACAGGTCGGCCTCTGTTCTGTGTCCTTAACCCATAGGCTCTGTTTTGTGCCCTTATGTAAATTGGCACCTAGAAGCGAGATGTGGCCAACACAGAAAGCTGTAGTGAGTTAGTGGCCTGGGAGGGGCTCCGAGGGCGTCTTCGCCCCAGCCCTCTGGGTGTAAATCAGCCTCTCTGGGGGCCAGGGAAGCCCGGCGTCCCAGGACTGCGCCCCTCCTCCTCCCGCAGCATTCGGCGAATCTCTCCGGAATTCTCTCCCCCTGCAGTTAACTCCCCAAGTTGGTCCTCATCCAGGATCCCGTTTCAGGAGCGTGTGCCCAAAAAGCTGCACCTGTGCAGAAATACAAAAATGTGTCACCAACAGCCCTACGGTGAGCATATGGCACATGTCACCCCCTCTCCTCTTTTCCTTCTATTTCAGAGCTCAGCCACGGCCTGTCAGGGACCTAGGCTTTCTGCGAGGCCTGCGCTCTCTGAACGGGACCGAGTGTAGCTCACGGTGGAAACGCAGCAAGGGCTCCTGACAAGTGTTGTGGCTCCTCTCGCCAGTGAGGCTGTGGACCACTGCAGGTACAGTCTAGAGGTTTCTGGAATCTTCCACGGAGTCGTGCACGTTCTTTGCCCACGCGGGGCAGCCAAAATTTGTTCACTGACTTTAAAAATCTCAACCTCGCTCGACTGAAAGTGGTTTCTATCTGGAGGTGCGCTCAGTTCTCAGAACAGATGCCAGTGAGCTCACCTAGGTTACCAGCCCATGCTCCCCCAGATGACGTTTAGACAAGAAACTTCTTTTCATCCCCAAACGAAAACTCACCTAAAAGTGTCAGTGTCTAAGGAGACACGAGAGGGCCTGCCTGTGGTGCTTGGGAAAGGTGGTTCTGAACCCACCCGACCCCCTTTCCTCCTTTCTCAGCTGGTCTCAGGGATCGGAACCATCCTCATTCAAATGAAAACAGCAGAGGTCACAGCTTCTCTGCGATCTGCCATGGGCCACTACATCCTGTCACACTGGGCAGACAGCCTAGGCTAACTGCTCACACACACGGTGGCCTGAATGATGCTTACAAGCATCTTGATAAGAAAGAAGCTGGACACGATAAAAGGATGTACTGTTTTATTCCTTGGATGTGGAATTCTAGAACACACAAATCTGTAGTGACAGAAAGCAAATCAGCAGTTGTTTCCAGGGATTGACCAGGGAGGGGGATGAGAGAATGAGCCAGGTGATAGAAAAGTCTAGATCTTGATAGAGGTCTGGCTTTCACAGGTGTGTGTACTTGTCAGCACCCATCAAATCATATCACTTCAGACTAGTGCGTTTTGCCGTATGCACATTTTACCTAAAAAAAAAAAAAAAAGAAAGAAACCCAGTGGGTGAGGTGGGGCGAGTAAGTGGCCTGTGGTAGGCAAGCGGAGACAGGGTGGGGGCTGTGCTGAGAGCTAGCCTGGTCAGACAGCCCGGAGCTGACCGCCAAGCCCTGACCGGGTGACCGGACTGTTTGGCCACTAGATAGGATGCGCTAAAAGTTGACGTGACCCAAATTGCATTTTAGGAAGGTAGGATTATTTTGTTACTGTCTCAAGTGGGCACACCCCAGCTTCTTGCTGTGAACATTGCTGTTAACTGTGGCCGTCGTGCCCCTGGGCCCCTTCTGTGTTTGGGGACTCGGAAATCTGCCCCTAGACCTCCCGCCAGACAGGCCGGAAGTGCCGGCTTCTCACCCTCACGCCTCCCAACCAGCCAGACGGGGGCTCGTGGCTCTTGCTTGGATTCAGAGCCAGTAGGCAAAGGAGCAGAGACCTCGCGGGACCGGTCCGGTCCGCCAGGAGTGGCCGTGGCGGAGCCCCTGTGTCCAGTGTCCAGAGCCCCAGTGTTAGGGACCGGAGAGGCCGGTGGGGTGGACAGATCTGTCAGTGCCCCAGGGTGGGGGCCGCAGCGTCTTCCAGCCAGTGTGAACTGGGGCACTGCTCACAGCAAAGCGGCCTCCGCGCCCGACTCTGAGACCTCCTGGAGGTCTGTGAGCGCCCTGATCCTTTTAATAAATTCCTTTTCGGCTTTAATTAACTAGTTTCCGTTTCTGTTGCTAGTCACAAAAACCCCTAACCCGAGATGGTGCTGCGTTCTGAGCATCAGTTCCTTGGGTCTGCAGGTAGCCAGGGCAAAGATGTCACGCAGAGCACGGGAGTTGGGATCCGAAAGCCAGCCTTCTCATCAGGGCCCTGGAGAAGCGCAGTGAGATTCTTAACCGTTGCCTGTGGGGCTCCCCACCTAAAACACAAGAGTTACAGCAAATGACCTGAAGACCTCACCCAGCTCTGAAGACATGATCACATGGTAGCTAACCACGTGATGGGACTTGATGTCTCCGCTTGGACGACGGCTCTGGGTGGAAAGGTGGTGCCGTTGTCCCCTGCCACAGGGCCCGTGCCCCCGGGGGACGCGTGGGACCATGGAGAAGCAGCATTGACCCAGGGCTCCGGCAGTGGACCCAGCAGAGGCTCTCTGTGGTCCGCTTTCTCCTTTGCCCGTAACATGCATCCGCTCCAAGCGTCTGGGCCAGAGGAGGGAGGGAGGTCAGGATATTCATCTTGCCCCTTTGAGCTCTGAGTCCAGCTTTCCTAAGCATCAGCTTAATTACCGGAGCTGAGAACTGGGCATTCTCGCTCAGGCACCTACAGCTGTAAAGCAGTAAAGGACTTTATTCTTTGCTTCAGGAACGTCTTCAGAATCAATCTATCTGAACCGTAGAGTTCCCAAAAACAAGCCTTCTGGGACTCGAGATTGTTCCACTGGTCAAAGCATTTCCTTGGCAGACAACTGTGTACTTTTCAAATCTCCTTCTACATCCTTACCTTATTGTGCCCACCAAACCTAAACCATTATGTCGAGAGCTTTGCACAATCCCCATATAGTCTCCCCACGGAAAGACCCTCCCTAAACCACTGAAGACACGTGGGGGGGCTGAATGGGCGCCCCAAAGATATGTCCACATCCTAATCTCTCAAATCTGTGACTGTGACCTTATTTAGAAAAAAAAAGGTGGGTTGGGGGGAGGGGTCTTTGTTGATGTAACTGAGGGACTTTGTGACGAGAGCAGCCTGAATTATCTCAACGGGCCCTAAATCCAATGACAAGCACCCTTATGAAAGACACAGACGGAGAGGAAGCAGCGTAACCATAGAAGTGGAGTTCGGTGTGGTACCGGAAGCCCAGAAATACCGATCACCCCAAAGCTGGAAGAGGCCAGGAACAGAGTCTCCCCTGGAGCCCCCTGTGGGATTTGGGACTAGTGCCCTGAACTGTGAGAGAAGAAATCTCTGTTGTTTTAGACCGCCTAGTTCACGGGAGTTTGCACAGGCATCCGACACAGTGATTAATAGTCATCTCATGGTTGACGTGCCAGAAACCGAGCTCTGGGTTCCTCCCCGGGCCACTGTACTCAGGATCTTGCCCGAGTCGGTTGTATCCTTCCTGCCAGCTGCTCAGGCTAAAACCTGGGAGACAGTCTTGATTTCTCGCTCTTGCACATTTCACGGTCAAACTGTCAAGAAATCTTGTAGCCTCCACCTTGAAAGCATGAATCCAGAATCTGAGCTCCCCTCCGTCCCCTCCCCTGCTTCCGTATGATGGGTTATTGCAGGGTCACCCATTATCATTCATTCCATTCCAGCCTCCTCATTGTTCCTCTAATACCCCAGTGCCTTTGCACAGACTGCTTCATCTCCCTAGAGCACCCTTCCCCTGACAGCTGTATGGCTCGGCATCTCTCCACCTTCAGATGTTTGCTTGAAGGTCACTTTCTCAATAAGTTCTCTCTTGTCCATTCATTTAAAATACCATCACCTCCCCCAGCATTCCCGATCTTTCTTATCCTGCTCTATTTTTACTCCACAGCCCTTAACGCCTTGTGTCATGCTGTGCCCTTTATTTATGTACTATGTGTGTTTACTGTCCATGTCTCCCCACCAGAGTGTAAACTCTAGGCCAGCAGGCATTTTTACTTCCTTTATTCCCTGATATATCACCCAGCCAAGTGCCAGACTCAGAGTAGGCGCTCAATAAATATTTGTTGAATAAATAAGTGAAATAAAGAAAGTGGCGGTTATTTCTTTCATAATAGAGTGCATTTGTTGAGATCACAAAGGAAATGAAATTGTGTGGTCATCAAAACGTATTGTCTGCAGCATAGCATTTTGAAATACGAAGATATTCCGCTTTACGAAAATGGCTGTCATTTTTTTCATCTTATCAGCTGCATTTAGAAGCCTCGCCACTTTGTAATGCAGTCGATGGCTCACCGCTGGGAACAGTGGCATTTTTCTCCCTAGTCTGGACCAAGATAATAATTGTCACAGGGCACGCCTAGGACATCCGTAACACTCAGATAGGCTAGGTGACACTGTGCAACAAACTGCCCCTGGATTTCAGTGCCTTGGAACAGAAATGGTCTGTGTCTTGCTCACTTGAAGTCCTGGCGGAACTGAGCGATGTCTCTGCAGCTGCTCTCCGTGCAGGGGTTCATTTCTGTTTCCTGGGAGTAAACGCGCTCCCAGGACCACTTGGGCAGGAGGGAGGGGAGTGCCAGACCCTCTTCCACAGGCATTTAAATGCTTCCACCTACGACTGACACGTTTCCCTTCTGCTTCATGCCATTGGCCAGAGCCAGTCACATGACCTCAAAGGCACATGGGCCGGAAAAGAGGGGGAACCAGAAATCCTGACAAGCGCCATCATGGATCCCCCCACAAGTGAAGCGAAAAGACATAGATCTTTTGTAGATTTAGGGGCCCCGTGTTCATGTCTTTCGTCAGTTTTTGCAATAAACTGGTGGGGGGTTTTTTTCTTGTTAATTTGAAGAAAGTCTTCGGTGCTTTGCCTCTGATCGAAATTGCCAACAGTGTTGCAATTTGTCTTTTGACTTGGTATTTTTATGGTGGTTTATGCTGTGCAGAGCTGAGCACTTTTAGAACCTTTTTATTGTAAAATAAAATTTCTGTACAGGAAAGCACATAAGAGAGATGTCTAGCTTAATGAGTGGTCTTAAGGCAGACACCCTTGTAAACTACGCCTGGGACGGGAACAGCCTCAGAGACCATCGCCATCTTTCCCGTCGCAACTTCCCCTCTCTGCACAAAGTGACCACTCTCCCGAGCTATGTGGCCATCGCCTCTTGTCATTCCTGAATAGGTCACCCAGTGCGTATCCCTAGGACACCACAGTTCAGTCTCGCCCACTTTAAAAAATCGTGCTATGTCTCTTAAGTTGCGTTCAATTTTGCCATTTCCCTTACATCCTTTTTTTTCTTGCAATTTACCTGTGGAAAGTTCTGGGGTATCTGGGGCTGATTGCAACCCCACAGCACGGTTCAGTGTGACCCTCGCTTAATTGGCAACTGAATCCAAAGGCTTGATGCAGCCCGTGTATCATCCTTTTGGTGAGACTCTAGGTGGTGTCTCTTGTGTCCTCGTATAGGCTGGAACCACCCCCCCCCCCCGCCCCGTGCAACATTAAATAATAATAAAGCATCGTCTTCATGTTGCTGATTCTAGTGAAAACACCTCTAGGGGATTGCCATTAGGAATGACGCTGGGTTTTGAGCTAGGATAAATGTTTTATTATGTATCCATGGTGGATAAGCTAGTATGAATCTACCCCTGTTTCTCTGAGTACTTTTTTTTTTTAATTGGAATGGATATTGAAATTTTTCAGATGCCCCCTTAGCATAAAATGAAGATGATCTTTCCATTTCCCTTGAATTATATTATTTCATTAGATTTCCTCAAATTGAATTGTTCCTATACTCCTCACGTAACATACTTGGTCATGATGGATTCGAAAATGTTACTGGGTTACTTCATTCAATACATTTTCATTGAAGTATAATTAACATTACTCAGCCATAAAAAAAGAATGAAATCTTGCCATTAATATATTTTATTTAGAGTTTTTACATCTGCATTCGTGAGTGAGAGTTTTTTTTTATTGTTGCCATCACTGTGTCTGCTCCCACCGCAATCTGGTGGATATTAATGTCAAGGTTATGTTCTTTTCATAAAAAGAATTTGAAACAGTTCCTCCTTTTTCTGGGCACACAGTGCGTGGCTGGAGTAGATCCTCTGGTAATTGCCCCAAGAAGGCCTCATAGAATGGTGTTTTCTTAGTCTTTAACGTCAGAGGTATTTTGTGGGTAGCCTTTACACTCTATGTAGAGTTTGGATGGATGTAAAATTGTGGCTCACAACCTCTTTCCATGAGAATGTTGTAAGGATTTCTCTGCTTGCTTGCTTGCTTGCTTTTTTTTTTTTTTTTTTTTCTTTAAATGTTGCTATAAAAACATCTGAGACCTGCTTGGGTTTTTCTTCAGCTTGTCTCCCTTTTCTTGCATGGCTGCCCGAAGGAAGTTTTTCTTTATCCTTGAAGCGTAGTGACCAGCTAGTTCCAGCATTATCCGCTCCACGTACCCTGACGTGCTCCTTCACTCCTCAGGCTCAGGCTTCTTTTCTTTCAAAGACGTTTTCTTGAACCATGTCTTCAAATATTTCTTCTCTCCCATTCTGGTTTCCTCCTTCCGGGACTCCAGTTACAACATCTGTGGTTTCTTCTCCCACAGCTTTTGTGCCATCCGCTCTGCACTCCATTTTATTTTTATTTTTTTTTTTAACATTTATTTATTTTTGAGACAGAGAGAGCATGAACAGGGGAGGGTCAGAGAAAGAGGGAGACACAGAATCTGAAACAGGCTCCAGGCTCTGAGCTGTCAGCACAGAGCCCGATGCAGGGCTCGAACCCACAGACTGTGAGATCATGACCTGAGCCGAAGTTGGACACTCAACCGACTGAGCCACCCAGGCGCCCCTGCACTCCATTTTAAAACTGTGTCTCTTTTCGTTTTTTTTTTTTCTTTTCCTTTCTCTCCTCTAATGAGAGGCAGGCTACTGCTTTGTTGTTTTGTATGAGTTTTGGCCTCAGTGGCATTCCTTTTGCTCCCTCCGACTCTCTCTGCGTTCCTGAGATGGTTTTCTTTCTTTCTCTCTCTCTCTTTCTCTCTTTCTTCCTTTCTTTCTTTTTCTTTCTTTCTTTATTCTTTTTCCTGAGTACTGTCGACTTTTGTTTTATCCCCCTTCTCTCTCACCTGATATTTTGGCCATTGTATCTGTGGTCTCCTTTATTTGAAATCATTTTCTTAAGGTTTTAAAAATTCACGGTGAGATGGTTGTTTGCCGTTTTCCTCTCTATGCTGTGGAGCCCTAGGCAGGATAGTGTCGCCCCCAAGGACAATATCCACGTGCTAGGTCATGGACCCTGTGAATACACTGTGTTATGTAGCAAAGGGGAATAAATGTTGCAAATGGAATTAAGGTTGCTAATCAGATTACCTTAATATAGGGATATTTCCCTGGATTATCTGGGTGGGTGTAATGTAGTCACAAGCACCCTGGAGTGTGGAAGAGGAGGGTCAGAGTGGTGAAATAGAACCAAAACTCAACTGGCCATTGCTGGCTTTGCAGCTGGAGGAAGAGGCCGTGGGCCCAGAAATGCAGGCGCCTCCAGAAGCTGGAAAAGACAAGAAAACAGTCGTCCCCCGGGCCTCCAGAAGGAACACAGCCCAGCGACTCCAGTCTCAGCAGACGTCCAAAACTGTAAGATAATAAATTTGTGTTGTTTAAAGCCACTAATGTAGTGGCAGTTTTTGTGCAGTGGCAATAGGAAACTAATACACATTGCAAAATATCTGAGTATTCTTTATAAATATTTGCTGCTGTTTTTTTTTCTTTTAGTACATCATGTAGATATATGTGTATATGTATTCATAGAGACAGACATATGTAGACGTAAATGTAGTAACATAAGTAAGAAGACGTGTTCGTATGTCTCTCTACATATATTACTTACTACTGCATGAGTCAGGGCAGGGAGGACCCGGTTGTAGCCTTCATGATGCCAGCTCTTACTTGCGAGTTACAACCAGAACAGACAGCTTCCTGTATGGCCTGTCTTCGTGATTCTTGACATCTCTAAACCCGCGTGGTTCCAGTGGGGGCATTTGTCGATCCTTTTTTTCTCCCCCCCCCTGCCCACAATGGAACAGCAAATGAAAGCTGTGCCCATCAGGATGTGTCTCTGGCCCTACAGAACTGTGTTTTTGCTGATGTTTTCTGAGCTTCGTGGCATCTGGACTGTCACCCCTTAGATCTGTCCTCAGCGTGTCTCCGTTTCCTTGCACCAGCTCTCGTCACAACGCAGGTGCTTTCGGGAGCATCTCCCTTTCTGTGGAGTTTACTTTCATTGCCGAAAACAAAGTTTGCTTCTCTTATTAGTCTTTTCTTTTCTTTTCTTTTTTTTTTTTTTTTTTGGAGCATAGAGGAAATGGGAGTTTCACAGATATGTTCATAAGGGAATTCTAATCTAAATTTTTAACAAGTGTCCCAGTCGACCAAAAGAAATCTTTGGGCCACGCTTTTGGAAACATCTAGAAATTTTTTTACTGTTGAATGGAGAGACTCGACCCCAAGGCAGAGACAAGCTCGCGGGTCAAGCACCCTACTTCGTGCTTGGCAAATACTAATGACTCCACAAGCATTATGAGCAGAATAAATGGGGTTTTTTTCCTAGGTCTTCTGCTAAGGAAAACCCTAAAGGCAAAATATTTTTTGTTTATGAAATCAAAAACCAGCAAAGATGTCAAGTATAGGATAGCTTAGCCCCAGCCCCTCGTCAGATGATGCACCATCAGGGACCCTTGGTGAGAAAAGACCCAAGGAAGAGCCACGGGTTCCGTTTGCCTAAAAATACCTCTTATCCAACCTGCGCAGCTTGAACACTTTCCCCAGGCAGTGGATAGAAAAATAAAGGGAGAGGGATTGTCTCCAGAGGTGTGTGAAGATGCCCGGAGAGGAGAGGACCGTACCCGGCCCTGCCATCGGATGAGAAACGGGCTTTGTTTACAGTAGCACGGGCCACCCGCCGATGAAAATGTCTTTGATTAATTCTTTAAACATTTACTCCCCATCTGTGTCGTACCCAGTGACTGCGTTGTCAGATTTGCTGACATTGTGGGGGCTGCTCTCCAAATTTATTTAGATGATAAGTAAACATGTCAGGCTGATAAAAAGTGTGTGTTCTATGAGTCATGGTGGGCTTTCTCTCCTTTTGATCCAAATATCACTCAAAGAATATCTAATTCTGGCATCACTCCTCGGGACAGGGTTGTATGTGCTTGTGTCCTCTCTGACCTTGTCCGTTGTTACTCACGTAGATGGGCTGAATTGCGCCCTGCCCCAAGTTCACAAGTTGGAGTCCTAACCTGCAAGGCCTCAGAATGTGCCTGCATCGGGAGACAGCGTCTCCTACTCAAGAGGTAATTAGGTTACAATTAGGTTATTAGTGTGGGTCCTCCTCCAGGAGGACTGAAGTTCTTACGAGAAGAGATCAGGACACAGACACACACACAGGGACGACCACGTGAGGACACGGGGAGACAGTGGCTGTCTCCGTGCCAAGGAGAGAGGCCTCAGGGGAGACCAGACCTGTTGACACCTTGGTGTTGCACTTTACAACCCCAGAGGTGTGAGAAAACCAAAGTCTGTAGTTAAGGTCGCCCAGCCTGTGGCGCCTTGTTAGGCGGCCCGCTCAGACCAATAACGGGCTGCTGGTTGGACAGGAGGCTGGGCCCCGTCAGAGAAGATCTTCGCTAAGTGTTGTGCGACTTTATCCTTGGAAAATCTGTTGCCCTGACATCAGTCCCCCATTGTCATGCTTCTCTGTGACCTTCTTATAACAGGCTCTCGGGGAAACAATAAAGATCTTGAAACCTACTGACGTGAGTGAATGAGTCTGCCAAGTTCACGTCAAGATCCCCGCAGAGGCCTGCCTTTCACAGAGAAATGAAGGGGACTCCGGGGCTCCAGCTCGGGTTTCTGTGCAAGTCCCCACTTAACCACACACCCTTCCCTCCCCCACCACCGGGAGCCTGCAGACGACAAGGTTAGCTCGGTTGTGGGCTGGTTGGCCTAAAACGGTCAATGACCGTGTCTCCTCCAAACTTCCTTCCAGTTCAAAAGATGGGCAATAGTGAGAAATTTATTCTCGGCTAACAAGGAAGAGAACGATTGTGATGATTTTTGCACGCATTTGGAGAGTATTGATACAGCCTCCCGGGTGTGTGAAAGCCAATCAGCGTTTCCGTTAACGTTAGTTAGCGTGTACTGAGCACATCTTCGCCAGCCGGGCGCGGTGCTTGGTGCTGCAGAAGTAAGGGGGGCGGGGCGTGACTCCACTGGACCTTAGGATCTCGTGAGAGAACCAGGAGCCAGTGAAGCCGGAACAGAGACGCTTCACAGACCGCGACAGGCGCAACACAGGAAAAGACGCAGGACCGCAAGGGCGTGCGGCGGCGGGGCCAGGTGAGCAGGGACCCAGGACCGGGCAGCGCCCGAGAAGCAGCGTAAGCAGGGCAGACTCTGGCCTGGCCGTGCTCTGTGGGCGGCTGCAGAGACCCCCAGCCTGATAGCAGAAGCAACCGGGGCCTTCCAGTGTTTCCTTTTTTTTTTAATTTTTTTAAACTTTTATTCATTTTTGAGAGAGACAGAGCGTGAGCAGGGGGGGTTAGAGAGAGAGGGAGACACAGAATGGGAAGCAGGCTCTGGGCTCCCGTCTGTCAGCACAGAGCCCGACGTGGGGCTCAAACTCCCCAAGTGTGAGATCATGACCTGAGCTGAAGTTGGATGCTTAACCGACTGAGCCACCCAGGTGCCCCTTTTGTGCCACACCATGTGAGATGTAAACCATAGGGAGGCTGTGGAGGAGGGGCTCTAGGGCCCAGGGGAGGGCCGGGCCCTAACTTGGGGTAACACCTCCTCCCCCCGCCCCGCCCCCCCCCCCCCCCCCCCCCGCCATAGCAGGTGGAAGGAAGGGAGACCTATAGACACAGACTGGGAAGTCAAGAGGCGTTTCAAGCTGGTGACCTCCCTTTTCTCCGTGGGGAAGGACACAGAGTCATCTTCTTAAAATGAGGGCAGGAGTAGTTGGGACATGGACATGGGTTTGAAAAGAGCTGAAATTCTCATGGGATAGCGGACAAAGGAGCAGATGACTGGAACCTAACGGACGCGCCAGAGTCCGGACGGCCTTCCCCTCACGCTAGAGGCCCGCCTGCAGGTAAACCTCGTCTCCTGCCATCTCAAACGGGTGCTCTGTGTGCCCTTGGAGGTACCTTCAGGCTCTCCCCTGCCGGCCCTCTCCCCCCAGCAAGACTGAGGACCTCCCTCAGGAGTTTTCCTCCTCTTCCAGGCTTCCCAGGGAGTTCGGAATTTCCTTCTTTGTGTTCCCACTAAACGAGAAACATCCTTTTGGCACTCAGTCTATCACACAAGTGTTTTCGTGACTGTTTCTACTTGCCGAGGCCTTGAGGACCAGGTCAATGCCTCCATGTTTTTCAACGAAGCGTTTGGCAAAGTTGAGTTACTACCTTGGCGTTTTGCCAGGAATCCAAGTATTTGCCTTCTGTCAATTAACAGGGTGAAAATTTCCACATCCCCGACAGCAGACATGAATCCGTAAAGGGTTCGCTCTTGGCTCTGGTATTATGGAAGAGTTGCTTAGCCTGTTTTCTTCCCTAGTTCTCAGAATAAGTGGTGCCTACTTTTTAAAAAAAAAATTACTTTTACCAATGACTGATGATGAGGTTCACTCCCACCCCCTGGCGGTCACCAGCCAGCGTTCTGCCTCTACAGATCCGCCTACTCTGAACGTTCCGCATAAATGGAATCCCGCGGTATATGGCCTTCAGTGTCTGCCTCCTTTCACTCAGCATCATGTTTTCAAGGTTAATCTAGGTAGTAGCAGGTGTCAGGATTTCTTCCTTTCTGTGGCTGAATAAGAGCCATTGGATGGATTCCATTTTGTTGATTCATTCATCCACTGGTGGACACTTGGGTTGTTTCCTCCAAGATCTCGGCTGTTGTGAGTGATGCTGTGAACGCGCGCTTATGATGCCCTCTGCACAAATGCTGGTCTGCGTTGTCTCCCCCGATGCCTCCCCCTAGTCTCTCTCCCCACCTCAGCTTCTTCGATGTCTGCACTGCTCTGAAAGGCAGACTCTCAACCCCTTCTCCTTCTCCAACTCATCCTCCCCGTCCTTCTCCTTCCAAGCTCCCAGCATAGTTGCCACCAAGCCCTCACCAATCCCTAAGGAAAAGGAGACGGGGGTCATAGTGGCCCTGCCACTCCCAGTGTTTCTACATCTTTTTTTTACGTATTCCTATTTGCGTACAGAAACGTGCACCTAAAGAAAATGCGGTGTTTGTGTGCATGACAGAGAGCAGCATGGGTGAAATTATTCAGTACCTTTCATTTGGTAACTTTGCTTTTTATTTCTTAATGCTGTGTCTCGATGTTCTGTCGAACTCCATGTCAGCACAGACAGATGTACCTAATTATTTTTAGCTGCTGCGAAATAGTCTGTAGCACCAGTCACAATGACTTAATTAGCTACTTATCTGTGGACGGACACGTAGGCTTTCCATTTTTCCCTATAGCAAGTAATTTTGCAGTGAATGTTGCTTCAATGCTTTCTTATCTAAAAGTGTCGCTATTTCTCCTGGTTGATACTGGAAAGAAGTCTCCGTCATTGGATATGTGCATTTTTTATTTCAATCGAAACTACCAATGCCCTCCCCCTAAATACTTGTTCTAACATTCCTGCCAGGAACAACCTGTTCCCTGTCCTTTTGCCAACATTCTACATTATCCAGCTCGATATGGTTGCAAACCTAGTGGGGGAAATAGTATTTAATTCCTGTTTTGGTTTGCATGTCCCTGATTACCAACCACATAATTGTTTTGAGATTGGATGAGAGCAGTGGTTCTCAACCAGAGGCGAGCCTGCCTGCACCCCCCGCCCCCGCCCGAGGAACGATTTGCAAATGTCTGGGGACATTTTTTGGTTGTCCCCCTGGGGGAGCAGAGCTCCTGGCATCAGGTGGACAGAGACCAGGGATGCTGCTACTACACGTTCCGTGGTGCAGTGCACGGCCGCACAAAGAAGGTCAACGTTGCCCAAACTAAGACGCCCACACAGATGAGGTGTTTTATAAAACTCATCATTGCCGCGGTACCATGGCAGTGAGACATCGCCCTAAAACAGTTCATGTGCTTTCTGTAGAAAATGATGATAATGAAACATTTCCCAGCAGAACCTCCTCCCCTCCGCGAGTCTGGAGTTTTGCCCTCTCGAAGGAGGTACACAGGCAGGCTGGCGGGCAGGACGCCCCAGTGCCAGTAATGAACGATAGGACAGTGTCGGCATTGCTCTCCTCTCCAGCTTCAAGTGATGGGAACCAGATCAGTAGGCTTTGCGTCCTTCACTGGTTCCATCCCTTGTGTCGCTCCCGTCCCTCTCCCACCCTCGGTGCCGCCGGCCGATCTCCCCGTCTGAACAGCTCCAAACATCCCTTCCCTTAATGCGCCTTCCTTTACTTCGTGGGCAGGTGTTTGAAAATGCCGACTGAATTATTCAGCATTTTCTGCTACATAATGAAAATTTATTCCCTTCAACTTTCCAAAATCATTTTAGGAGTAAGAATTAACTTTTTAGGAAATAAATATTTATGCATATTATTCCTGACCTCTGCCTCGCTGCAAATTGTGATGGAAAATTCAGCACCAACATGACAAAAGTGAACCTGAAAAACAAATTTCACTGTATAAAAAATCCCTCAGGTTAACATCAGTGGGCCAGAAGCAGGAAAGGGCCCATCTCCCTCGGTTTTCTTTAATAGAATTCCACAAATAATCCAAAGAATAAACATTAAGAAAAGAACAATAAAGAGCCAAAATATTTGCTCTTTTGTAAGCTTTGTTAATAATGCCATGCGTACGCCAAAACTCGTCTTACCATGATGAGCTAATAAATAAGACGGTCTTCAAAAATTTAATATGGTTTCCTGTTGATGCATGAGGGAATGTTCACAGAGAAAAAGGTAGGGCTGAACGTAGGGTTACCCAGATGGCGCTGTGTGGTGTGGCTTCACGATGCGGCTGGACAACCCCAGTCAAGGGGCTCTTGTCAGCTTATGACACTGAGCCCTGGGGTGCTGACCCCCAGGTTGATTTGAGGCAGTCGTTGCTGCTTTAGAAATGGATGGGGTGGGGAGGCACCTGGGTGGCTCAGTCCATTGAGTGTATGACTTCGGCTCAGGTCATGATCTCGCGGTCCGTGGGTTCGAGCCCCGCATCGGGCTCTGTGCTGACAGCTGGGAGCCTGGAGCCTGCTTCAGATTCTGTGTCTCCTTCTCTCTCTCTGCCACTCCCCCACTCACATTCTGCCTCTCTCTCCCTGAAAAATAAATAAACCTTAAAATTTTAATTAAATAAATTAAAAAAGAGAAATGGATGGAGTGGTGCTGGGGACAGGTGAGAAGAAGCTTAGTCTCGCATGTGGGTAAATTAGCAGTTGCTAAATTCTATACAACCATGAGGAATCTTCCTGGATGTCCTGAACATTCCATATTTGTGGACGCAACCCATATTTAAGTGCGCTGGGGTAGACTGAATCACTGGCGTGAATTCTTTGCTCTCTTGTAGTTAGATCGTATATCCACGTCCTTGCCGTGGCTTCATGGCAGGCAGAGGATTTCCCCACGACTGGACACAGGGCTTGGCCGTACATCACATTTTGGCCAGTGGGGTGAGATCCAAAGGGTCAAAATACGCTCATCCAGTTGGGCTCGCCCCCTTGCACGTAGGCCGTCCCCGCGTGAGGAACGCGCCTCAGGTGCCCCTGAATGAGATCCTAGAAGAGTAAGAGACACACAGAGCAGACCTGAGCTGAGCTCACATTGGAGCCAAGCAGTGCCAACCCCGGCCTCGAGCAAATCCCAGCCGACCAGCCGACGTGTGAGCCGGAAATAAACACAGACTTGTGCCCCATGCACAAAACACTTAGGTCCCGTTACAGATGTATGAGCCGGGGCCACAGAGACCCAGAGACATGGTGGAGGGCTCCGCTCCCCCGGGAGACCAGAGAACCTTCCCAAGATGGCAGCTCAGACTCAGAGTCCACAGGCGGCTCAGGGAAGGGAAAGGCTTACGCGGAAAGGAAGCGTGTGCAATGTCCGTGGATCTGGCTGGAGCGTGGAATGCTAGGGGAAGGAATACTAGGAATGGGGTTACAACGGGGGGCTTGCACCACCCTGCACGCCGTTATGACGAGAGTGTGACATCGACCGCCCCAAAATCCCTGCAGAAGAACCTGCCATGAAAACCTGAAAATGATTAAAGAGGGACTTTGAAGTAGTGGAAGAAAAACTTGACCTGAAATCCGTACAACAATAAATGAATTCACAACCTTGGAAAATGCTAGAACCTCCAGATGAGACCTGCTCGTTAGGCGCTGCCTGCCGTAGACAGACCAAGGGTCTCAGAAACAGACAGTATCATCCAGTCGGACAGGCTTTGCAAGCCCACAAAGGACTGGAAAGAAAAAAGAAGAAAAGAGAAGGATAAAAATCTTACAAGTGGGCTGAGATCTCGCAGGCAGGAAAAAAAAAAAAAAAAAAAAAAAAACCACCGAAGCGTCATTTGACCAAAATGTAAGCTTCCACACTCAGGGCAAGATGTCCCCTGCTCACCCTGTCTCGTGCACGACAGTAACAGCTCCTGGAGAGTGGGCAGGTCAAGTGGCAGGCCTGAGAGTCAAGGGCTTTCCAGCCTATTCTGAATCACGGGAACCACCTTGGGAATTTTAGCCATCTCACAATTTTTTTTCTCAGTGTATCTGTTAGGGTTCAGCCAGCGGAGCAGAGCCACCCCAAGTGTGACAGGATGGGGGGTGCATTACAGGCGTTGGACACTTACAGACACGTGGGGTAGGCTAGGGAGATGAACACTTAGAGGGCGGAACTGGGAGATCCCGGAGAAGTCACTCAGCGTCCCCCTGAAGCACAGGGCGAGTGGCTCCTGGGGGGACGTCAGGAAGCCCAGTACGAGCCACAACCTCAGTGGGTTGCGCCCGGGAAGGCTGGGGACAGGACCACGAATCCTGTGTGGCTGCCATCCCTCCGGACAGGCAGCCGAGGGTGTGCAGGTGGTGAGTGTGGAGGGTCCGTAACATGGAGCCCCGGGCAGAGCGGAGGCAAGGAGGGCAGTGGGACCCCGGAGCCCCTCGGCTCTGTCCATCCCCCTCCGACCTGACCTGCTGTTCCTCTGGGAACAGCAGCTGTCACTGCTTCCTCATCTGGTCTCCACCACCAAGTCTAGCCAGAAGCGTGAGGGGCTGGGTCCCCAGGAAGGGCAGTCCTCGGCCCCAGCCGAGATGAGCAGATAATTGTGCACACACCGTGTATGACGAAGAAGGAATTGTAAGACGAAATACTTCATTTTAGGCACTGTGATTTCACAAGTCTACCTAAACACAAGTTATTTTGCAACCATATTTATTTCATGAAATCTAGAGAAACGGGTATTTTCCAATATACTCTGTACAAAAGGCTTGATTTGTTTGCAAAAAATTAAAAGTAAACGAGTATGGAAATATAAATTGAAATTCAACTACTCATTACATCCTAAAAATGGACATAAATTGGCTTGATGTTTGAAATTCCTGAGTCTTTACTTTCAAAACAATCAAATGACTGGGTTTTTTTTAATGTTTATTTATTTTTGAGAGCGAGAGAGGGAGAGAGAGAGAAACAGAGCATGAGTGGGGGGAGGGGCAGAGAGAGAGGGAGACACAGAACCCGAAGCAGGCTCCAGGCTCCCAGCTGTCAGCACAGAGCCCTATGTGGGGCTCGAACCCACGGGCCATGAGATCATGACCTGGGCCGAAGTCCGACGCTTAACTGACCGAGCCACCCAGGTGCCCCTCAAATGATTGTTTTTAAATCAGTGTTGTGTTTTACTTTTAAGTGAAAAGATTAGAGAGTTTCAGGCCGCCAGGGGTTTGTCACAAGTTGCACATGGCAGGGCAGAGGCCGACGGAATACAGACCGTGTTCCCCACGGACGGCACGCAGGTCCGGGCAGCTGACTCCAGGGTTGCACGTCTTTTCGTAATGCCAGCGGTTAACATACAAAGGAAGCTCATTGTGCCATTCTCTATACAACGTAGCTCACGGACCTAGTAAAGGGCTGTTGGGCTTCAACCTGAGTCAAATGTAAAGACTCCTTTTTCTTTTCTAAATTTTTTTTTTCAACGTTTATTTATTTTTGGGGCAGAGAGAGACAGAGCATGAACGGGGTAGGGGCAGAGAGAGAGGGAGACACAGAATCGGAAACAGGCTCCAGGCTCTGAGCCATCAGCCCAGAGCCTGACGCGGGGCTCGAACTCACGGACCGCGAGATCGTGACCTGGCTGAAGTCGGACGTTTAACCGACTGCGCCACTCAGGCGCCCCTCCTTTTTCTTTTCTATTCTATTTAGCTTATATTTAAAATTCGGGGTTCCGTATGTGTCTCTCCTTTGGACAGTGACCTATTCCGTGTCTGCCCGAAGCAACGGCTAAAGATTAAATGGCTAAAGACAACTATTTCAAATTGTGCGATCGAAAGCCATTTTAAACTCTGCAATGGTCCAACCCACCTCGGTGGCCTGAGTCATTCGTTCCATGAGTGACAGGACAGGTGGAGGAGAGTTGTTGAGATGGCCACGGTCCTCCTCGCTCCGCTGGCCGGGGGGGCGGGGGGGCTCGCTCAATACGTACCCAAGGGGCCGGTTTCTATCTTGCCCCGCATGGAGCTGGCATAGTCGGACACCAGAAGGAGCAAGAGATTGTGGGCTCCTGGGGAGGGGAGCCGGGAAGACTGGACATCTGGGGCGGCCAGGAACGACCCAGAACGTCAGGCCACGTTGATGGTGAAGGTCTGTCCCAGTCAAAGCCAGTCCATTAAACCTGGGAGAGGGCTGCTGCTTTAAATACACAGACACCAATGCCAAGCTACAAGGAACGTGAAGAATTAGGGAAACGTGACACATTCCAAAGAACAAGATAGATCTCCGCTATCTGACGATGGAAATCCCCAGGCCAGGACACGTGCCCGTCACGAAAGGACACCCAGCAAATGGCAGCCGCACGGATGAATACAGGGTCGTTCCTGAGTCACTGGGGAAGCTTTTGGTGCAGGGGCCGGATGGCTTCTCACCAAACAGCATTACCGGCTCATGTAACTAAAACCTCCAAGGTCTACCTCACCCCAGCCCAGGTGCAACAATGTCCTCAGGCCCAGCCCAGCCCCGCCCCATCGCTGAGGTCTGCTGTCACCATGCTGTCTTCTCTATTGGTTGGGACTGTCTTGGTGAATAACAGGAAATGTGACCAACTGTGGCTGCACCTATCAGGAAGAGTCTTTATAAAGGTCACTTCTGGCAAAGGAGGGCCTTGGCCTGTCCACAACCACAGAAGCTGGATGCCAGCCCTAGAGACACAATCCCCTGGGAGTGAAGGGTGAATGTTGAGAATCAGCAGTGGAAGTGGGGTGAAATTGGGTCACAAGTGGAGGGGAGATTTGTGCTTTATGTAAAACCACAGGAAGAAAGAGAGGAAGGGAAGGGAAGGGAAGGGAAGGGAAGGGAAGGGAAGGAGGGAGGGAGGGAAGGAAGGAAGGGAAGGAAGGGAAGGAAGGGAAGGAAGGAAGGAAGGAAGGAAGACATTAATATATAAAAAATGATTGAACAGGGGCATCTAGGTGGCTTAGTCATTTGAGTGTCCGACTTCAGCTCAGGTCATGATCTCACAGTTGGTGGATTCAAGCCCCACGTCGGGCTCTGTGCTGACGGCTCGGAGCCTGGAGCCTGCTTCGGATTCCGTGTCTCTTTCTCTCTCTGTTCCTCCCCTTTTCCCTCCCCTGTCCCTCTCTGTCTCTCAAAAATAAATACAGGTTAAAAAAAAATACTGAACATATAAAACAACAGCTAATTCGAATGCGTGACCAAAAATCACTCTCTAAAAAAGTAGTAACAGTGACAAGAATCTGGAGCGTAGCTTTGCTGGACCTCAGCTGGGAGCGTGGAAGTGGCGAGACTCGGATTTTCCCTATTCCGAGGAGTGTCTACACCGTGAGCATTGATGTGCGGGGTGCAAACAGATTTTAGCAAGCAGGCGAATCCCCAAATTCAGAACCTACGAATGAGAGTGGTTGAGCAAACAAGAAATCTAGCGAATGTGCTAGACTCCGAGTGCACGTGTGTGTGTGTGTGCTCACACGCACAC
Organism: Lynx rufus; assembly: GCF_022079265.1. Taxonomy (NCBI): domain Eukaryota; kingdom Metazoa; phylum Chordata; class Mammalia; order Carnivora; family Felidae; genus Lynx; species Lynx rufus. The sequence goes on from NW_025814842.1 coordinate 3,474,564, forward strand.
ACCTATTTAGCCACCTGCACGTAACAAGAGTGTGGAAACATACAGATACACGAGGACCGGTAAGATCGGTTTCCTCTTTAGGGAGGAAGTAGGTAGCAGGACACAGGGGCGGAAGGAAGATTTTCCTCACGGATCGTGTTGTATCTTCCAAACTTGGAACCACACAAATGTATTTTCTATCTAGAAGATTGCTAATTGATCAACTCTGAAAAGGAAAAAACTCTAATTTTAGGATATACAAAGTTTTGTCGTCTCCATGATTTAAAAATAATTATTGTACATCCACACATTTCATTTAAAAAGGTCCTCGCTAAGGCGCCGAGAGCTTCTCTGAAACGCGCAGGAGTCCGTGAAGCATGGCGCCGTTTGGTCAAAACGCGGAGTAAGATGTGTGCTTGGGGAGTAGAGGGAGAGGCTCTTCGCCGCAGCTGGGCACGTAACGGCCACTTGTTGCTAAGGAGGGCCTCCACCTGGGCCGTAGCCTTGCTGCTGCAGCAGGTGCTGAGGGGGCCAGTGTCACAGGGTCAGTATTTGGGGGGAATCATGAGAAGTACTGCTCACCCCTTGCAGTCACCCTTTAAGTCCCAGCCAGCGATCTGAGGGGTTTCGGGCTAAAAGGGCAGATGTGTCCGTGCATATCCCTGATGACTGCTGGGAAGGAGCCCAGGTGTATCCATGTGGCCGTGGGATGCGCTGTCCCGGTGGTCGGCACTTGGTACCCAGCTCTCGGTGGTCATTGCTCCATACCCAGCGCTCAGTGGTCAGCGCTCGGTGGTCAGCGCTCAGTACCCAGCACTCAGTGGTCAGTGCTCGGTGGTCAGAGGTCGGCAGTCAGTGCTCAGTACCCAGCTCTCGATGGTCAGTGCTCAGTGATCAGCACTCAGTGGTCAGTGCTCAGTACCCAGCGCTCAGTGGTCAGAGCTCAGTGGTCAGTGCTCAGTACCCAGCTTTTGGTGGTCAGTGCTCAGTGGTCAGAGCTCAGTACCCAGCGCTCAGTGGTCAGTGCTCGGTGGTCAGAGCTCAGTGGTCAGTGCTCAGTACCCAGTGCTCGGTGGTCAGCGCTCGGTGGTCAGTGTTCAGTACCCAGCGCTCGGTGGTCAGTGCTCGGTGGTCAGTGCTCAGTACCCAGTGCTCAGTGGTCAGCGCTCCGTACCCAGCGCTCAGTGGTCAGAGCTCGGTGGTCAGCACTCAGTACCCAGTGCTCGGTGGTCAGTGCTCGGTGGTCAGCGCTCGGTGGTCAGTGCTCAGTACCCAGCGCTCAGTGGTCAGCACTCAGTGGTCATTGCTCAGTACCCAGCGCTCAGTGCTCAGCACTCGGTGGTCAGAGCTTGGTGGTCAGTGCTCCGTACCCAGCACTCAGTGGTCAGTGCTCAGTACCCAGTGCTCGGTGGTCAGCTCTTGGTGGTCAGTACCCAGCGCTCGGTGGTCAGAGCTCGGTGGTCAGAGCTCGGTGGTCAGAGCTCAGTACCCAGTGCTCAGCGGTCAGCGCTCCGTACCCAGCGCTCAGTGGTCAGAGCTCGGTGGTCAGCACTCAGTACCCAGTGCTCGGTGGTCAGCGCTCAGTACCCAGCACTCGGTGGTCAGTGCTCAGTACCCAGCGCTCAGTGGTCAGCACTCGGTGGTCAGAGTACGGTGGTCAGTGCCCAGTATCCAGCGCTCGGTGGTCAGTGCTCAGTACCCAGCGCTCAGTGGTCAGTGCTCGGTGGTCAGTGCTCAGTACCCAGCACTCGGTGGTCAGCGCTCAGTGGTCAGCGCTCAGTGGTCACCGCTCAGTGGTCAGCATTCAGTACCCAGCGCTCAGTGGTCACCGCTCGGTGGTCAGTGCTCAGTACCCAGCGCTCAGTGGTCAGCGCTCGGTGGTCAGTGCTCAGTACCCACTGCTCGGTGGTCAGCGCTCAGTGGTCAGCGCTCGGTGGTCAGAGCTCAGTACCCAGCGCTTGGTGGTCAGCGCTCAGTACCCAGCGCTCAGTGGTCAGTACTCGGTGGTCAGAGCTTGGTTGTCAGTGCTCAGTACCCAGCGAACAGTGGTCAGAGCTCGGTGGTCAGCGCTCAGTACCCAGTGCTCGGTGGTCACCACTCGGTGGTCAGAGCTCGGCAGTCAGTGCTCAGTACCCAGCTCTCGGTGGTCAGAGCTCGGCGGTCACTGCTCAGTACCCAGCTCTCGGTGGTCAGTACTCAGTGGTCAGTGCTCAGTACCCAGTGCTCAGTGGTCAGCACTAAGTGGTCAGTGCTTGGTGGTCAGTGCTCAGTACCCAGCGCTCAGTGGTCAGCACTCGGTGGTCGGCGCTCAGTGGTCAGTGCTCAGTGGTTAGTGCTCGGTGGCCAGCACTAAGTGGTCAGAGCTCGGTGGTCAGTCCTCAGTACCCAGCTCTCAGTGGTCAGAGCTCGGTGGTCAGAGCTCGGTGGTCAGTGCTCAGTATCCTGCGCTTGGTGGTCAGCGCTCAGTGGTCAGTGCTCAGTGGTCAGAGCTCTGTGGTCAGTGCTCAGTACCCAGTGCTCGGTGGTCAGAGCTCGGTGGTCAGCGCTCAGTGGTCAGTGCTCGGGGGTCAGTGCTCGGTGGTCAGTGATCAGTACCCAGCACTCGGTGGTCCGCACTCAGTGGTCAGAACTTGGCTGTCAGTCCTCAGTACCCAGCACTCAGTGGTCAGTGCTCGGTGGTCAGAGCTCGGTGGTCAGCACTCAGTACCCAGCGTTCAATGGTCAGCGCTCGGTGGTCAGTGCTCAGTAGCCAGTGCTCGGTGGTCAGCACTCAGTACCCAGCGCTCGGTGGTCAGCGCTCGGTGGTCAGAGCTCGATGGTCAGTGCTCAGTACCCAGCGCTCAGTGGTCAGCGCTCGGTGCCCAGCTGCGGCTGCCCAGGGCGCACGGCCAGGCACCCGTCCACGTGGCGTCGGTGCGCGGGAAAAGCCCGCGCGCCCCTCGGGTTTGGGGTGTCCCCCGCCTCGGGCTCTGGCCCCTAAACGATGTTCAGCACTTAAAACGAAGTGAATGACGTTTGTGGAGGGAACACCAAGTGTAACTGCGCTGGGGAACCACAGACCCCAGAGAGCGCTGAGCCGGGCTCTTGGTGAGAAATTCTCCCCGACGGGCCCCGTTTTACCCACTCGTGTGGGACTCCGAGGTCCCAGCCTGTTGTCTCCGGGGGGCTGTGGCGCTGTCAGAGTTGATGGCGGCTGCACAGAGACCCCGGGTGCCGGCCTGGGCAGCGGTCCAGCTGACCCCCCGCCGTGTGTGCACCCGGCACTCGGGGGTCCGCGTCCCCGCTAAGATTGATTCAAAACCGCCCTCGGTGCTCACGGCGCCTCCGTGCTCGCCTGGGAACACGTGCAGGCCCGCCAGCACAGGGGTCCCCGTCGGTCCGCCGGGGCCTCGCCCGGCCTTTCCTGTGCGGCCAGGGGCCACTGGGGTCCCTCTGTGCGTCCCGGGCTCCTCCTGGGACCCCGGTCGGGTTGGGCAGGCGCCCACCCCATGACCTCACATTAACCGAACCGCCTCTTTAGAGGCCTGAGTCCCGACAGTCAGATCCTGCCGCGCTGGGGTCACCCCTTCCCTTCCGGGCGCGGACCTGCGGAGGGGCCACCGTCCCGCCCCTCACGCTTCGGGCCGAGGCTGGCCAAGGCCACCGCTCTGCCTGCCACGGCTGCTCCCGCGCCGCCAACAAGTGTCCCCTTCACGGGCCGTGTAGCGCACGCGCTCCACCTCTGTGTGCTTTCTGTTGGGCGTTTTGCCGTCACAGTGGCCCTCGGGCTCGGCGCGGAGGTGCCGGCTGGTGTCCCCAAGCTCAGGTTGCCGCGAGCTGCGCGGCCGAGGCGCGGAGAGCTGAGCGCCGTTCAGCCCAGGGTCGTGGTGCTGTCCGTCCTGGGCTCAGCTCCCATGTCCTCAGCGTATACTGGCCAAGACGCACCAGCCAGACACAGACGGCACAAAGTCACGTTCTGGCCTGACTGACCGACCCAAGTGTGACCGGGGGCCAGCCGGAACGTAGCCCTGCGTTTCCCCGCGGAAGTCGCTCCGGAATCCGCCAGTTGGGTGTTCAGTCACTTCATAGGACAGAGCTACGAATAACGAGAACCCCCGAAGCTTGGCTCAGCCCATTCAGTATGAAGGAGACGCCTTGAGCTGCCTTTTGGGTTGTTTAGTTCGTTCATTGCCCGCCCACCCCCCACCCTGGTCCCAGATAATTCTCACCACTCGTAGCCTGAGTGTCCAGATGTCTGCACAACCTCGTTTATGGAGTTTACAAAGGCTTTCCTAAAATCACTAGGGTACACGGGGGGCCTGGGCGGCTCGGTCGGTTAAACGTCTGACTTCAGGTCAGGTTATGATCTCGCGGTTTGTGGGTTTGAGCCCCACGTCGGGCTCTGTGCTGATGGCTCAGAGCCTGGAGCCTGCTTCGGATTCTGTGTCTTCCTCTCCCTCTGCCCCTCCCCTGCTTGTACTCTGTGTGTCTCTCTCAGAAATAAGATAAACATTAAAAACAAATTTAAAAAATCACTACAGTACAGTTTGTTTCTTTAGAAGAGGGACCACTAAGGAAAGAAAGAATTTAATTACATGTATTTTAGAAACTGTTCCCTGAGTTCATTCTGTTTATCCATCAACTCGTCATTCAAATTTGAGCCTTCTATGCTTAGGTATTGTTTCTTACATGTAAAAGAAATAAAAAGCATGTAATGTAATTGAGAGGGAGAAAGGAAGGGAGGGAGGAAGGAAGGGAGGTGGGGAGGGAGGAAGGAAGGAGGGAAGGAAGGAAGGAATGGGAGATGGAGTGACGGGGGAGGGAAGGAGGAAGGAGGGAAGAAGGAAGGAAGGAAGGAAGGAAGGAAGGAAGGAAGGAAGGAAGGAAGGAAGGAAGGAAGGGGAGATGGAGGGACAGGAGAGGGAGGGAGGGAGGAAGGAAGGAAGTTAGGAAAGAGGGAAGAAGGAAGGAAGGGGAGATGGAGGGAGGGAGGAAGGAAGGGAGGTGAGGAGGGAGGGGGGAAGGAAGGAAGGAAGGGAGGGAGGGAAGGAGAGAGGGAGGAAGGAAGCAAGTTAGGAAGGAGGGAAGAAAGGGGAGATGGAGGGAGGAAGGGAGGAAGGGAGGAGGGGAGGTGGTGAGGGAGGGAGGAAGGAAGGAGGGAGGGAGGGAAGGAAGTTAGGAAGGAAGGAAGGAAGGAAGGAAGGAAGGAAGGAAGGAAGGAAGGGAGGAAGGAAGGGGAGATGGAGGGACAGGAGAGGGAGGGAGGGAGGAAGGAAGGAAGTTAGGAAGGAGGGAAGAAGGAAGGAAGGGGAGATGGAGGGAGGGAGAGAGGAAGGAAGGGAGGTGAGGAGGGAGGGGGGAAGGAAGGAAGGAAAGAAGGGAGGGAGGGAAGGAGAGAGGGAGGAAGGAAGGTAGTTAGGAAGGAGGGAAGGAAGGGGAGATGGAGGGAGGAAGGGAGGAGGGGAGGTGGTGAGGGAGGGAGGAAGGAAGGAGGGAGGAAGGAAGGAGGGAGGGAGGGAGGGAGGAAGGAAGGAAGGAAGGAAGGAAGGAAGGAAGGAAGGAAGGGAGGAAGGAAGGGGAGATGGAGGGATGGGGGAGGAAGGGAGGGAGGGAGGAAAGGAAAGGAGAAAGGAGGGAGAGGAAGGGACTCGATACACAGGAAGTCACCCACGACTAAGCCGCACCATGACTGAAGCACTCTGAATAAGGTGTCTCAGGGGCAGCACACCGTTGCCCCCAGGCGCTCCAGGCCAGGCTCCTTGAAAGGAAGAGAACTACCCATCGCCCACGACACCTCAGTTGATCAGGACGCCTTAGTTTGGGTTGTCCACAAAGCAAAGCCTGAGACAAGGATTTGGGAACAAGTATTTCATCTGAGAGCGACCCCAGGGAGCACAGCCAGGGAGTGGGCCAGCAAGACAGACAAGGAGGACGGATAGCCGGTGTGTGAACGTGACGACGGTCCCCTGAGACCCTCCGAAAAGCTGTGCACGGCATCCGGAAGTGCCCTCCCGCCAGGAGCAAGGGAGCTGGGGTGCCCACCCACCACCCCGTCTGCACTGGCGGAGGGCCTCTCCCAGGGCATTAATGCGCGTGGGCCAGGGACACGCCTGTGGCACAAGAATGGACTTGGGCAGGGGACACGGGGAGCTGCTAGTGAGTGTAAGACCCAGCCGTGGGGACCCCCTGATAGGGCCAAGGGGATATGGGTGGGGCACTGATGTCTCCATTTTATGGATGAAAGACGGGAAGCCACGTGCTCAAGGTTACCCAACAATAACTGGGAGAGATAGTGTAGTAGTTACATTTGCTGTGTAACAAATTATCCCACAACCTAGAAGATATAAGCAGCAACACTGATGATGCCCCGTGGTTTCTAAGGATCAGGAATTCAGGAATGGCTTGGCTCGGTGGTCCTGGCTTGGGGTTTCCCGGGAAACTGCAGCCATGTTGTCAGCCAGGGCTGACGTTATCTGAAGGCTCGATTGGGTTGGAGGATAGGCTATTGGCAGGAGGCCTCAGCTCCTCATCAGATGGGCAGTGTCTTCAATAACCCAATGTAGAAAGAAACAAGCCGTCACCTCTGCTGTGTCCTACAGGTCACACGGACCAGCCCAGCACAACACAAGCTGTGAATACCAGGACAGTATCCATCAGGGGCCTGCTAGGAGGCTGGCCACCGTAGATGGGGTTCGAACTCCCCTTTTCCTGTCTTCAGTGACCATATTCCTTTTGTTACACGCGGCCATATTTTCGTTTTGCAGGACAGGGGAGTATCTTGTAAAGGCAATACTGAAACTCAAATCTGCGTGCTCTGGGAGGCTTTGGTAAGCTGTGATGTCGTGCCCTCCTCCTTATCCAGCTCCCGGGAAGAATGAGCTCACGCTTGTCAAGCTGGGGGTGGTGGGAGCAGGAGTGAGGATACAAGGCAAAGTTGTGAGACCCGCCTGGGAGGGGCTGCGGAGTCCCCTCCCCAGCCCCCATCCCACACCACGCTCAGGGCTGGGTCGAGCTGGGCTCCCGTTGAGGGGCTACTGATTTGGGTTCCCTTATGGGCTGGGCCCCAAGCCGGAGATGGGCTCTAGAGGACCCTGGGGTGCTGGGACGTCACGCTGCCCTCAGACCACTCATGGGCTGGACTGTCTACGCTCCTCTTCCGATAAATTCCGGAAGGACCACCGGGGCTGCGCTCCCCCCACCTCTTCAGCAGAGCTCCAGGCAGGCGAGCGTGAGGCCCTCGAGCCTGGATCACACCCAGCCTTGTGCACCCAGCACTGGGGGGCCCTCGGGACCCTGCTAGCTGCCGAGGGACGCAGGCAGCGTGGGTATAAACTTCCAGGGCTCGAAACCACCGTGCAAACAATAAAATACAAGTTTATTTAAAGTGAGCTTTTCTTCAACTTCCATTCCCTCCAGTGAGAGGTTTACTCACAGTGTTGGGTGTCCTTGGTGGTTTCAGCCTTGGTTTTAGGTTTCAATTGCGACGTTAACAAGTCACCCAAAAACTTAAAGGCTTAAAGCGAAAACATCTATTTCTTACTTTTTGCGGTTCTCGTGGGTCACGAAGTCACGAGGGGTCTGGCTGGGCGTTTCTGGCCACAGGTCTCTCATTCCCACACGGCATGTGGGCCGGGAACAGCAGGATGGGGCAGGGCCCACTCCACACAGTCTCACGGCCTCTCCATGTGGCCTCCTCACCACATGGTGACCTCAGGACAATCAGACTTCCCTGCATGGCTCTGAAGATCCAGCGTTCCAGCATGCATGGTGGAAGCTGTCCCTCCTTCTGTCAGAGCCCACCCAGATGCAAGAGAGGAGACAGACTCTGCCTCTTGCTGGGCGTGACAAGCTTCCAAAAGGTTCCAGAGGGTTCCAGACGGCTCCAAAGGGTGCTCGGAAGTCCCTGGGAGCCCCGTGTTCCCGCCGGGTCTCTGAGCTCACAGACCTCTGCTGCCTTCTCCACACAGCCTACTGCAAAAGGAAACCTGGCTGCTGCCCCTCCTACTCAGGGGCCGCAGAAAGCACAGTAAGCTGCCAGCCACCTGCTTAGCCTCTGTTCTGCTGTCCCCACACCTCAGTGATGAAAAGGACCCCTCCCAGGTTGGAAGGAAGGCAGGCGTCCCCTCTATGCTCAGATCCAGAACTTTGCAGAAGATTCTACCCTTCTTGTCCACCCGGTGGAGGACGTGGGGTGCAGAAGCCTCTTTCCAACTGGCTTCTCACCCCAGATTCGGAAATATATTTCCCGTGTTGTGACACCAGTTTGGAGATGCTGACTCCACGGTACTTACACCAAATTTCGCCGCCTTCTCTCCAGGCTTTAATTCTTTAAAACCTGAAATCCGATGATTTGATTTGATGTTCCTGTCCCCCCCGGGCCAAGGGCCACAAGGGGCGGGGGTGGGTGGGTGGAGTCCTCAGGCTATAAGTGACAACGTTCAGGGACAAACAGAGAAGAGGAGGAACCGGGTGAATTCCCCACAAAGTCATCCCTACACACGAGTGATCTCATTTATTCCGTACCAGTTACCAACCTTCCTTTACCGAGGAGGAAACAGATTCAGGGAGAGCCGAAGCGACTGGCCCGAGGTCACACGTCATGTAGTACCAGAGTCCGAGATCTGTGACTTTCCACTTGGTGTCACTCGGATGTTTCTTGAATAGACGAGCAGATCGTTCCCAGGGTTGGCTGGGCTTCTCCCTGTAACCCAGTGCTCACATGACAACACAGGATCTGACCGAAGGACGAGGATTTGAAAGCAGGACTGTTATGGACGATCTGGGCATGTGGGTGCCACGCTGATCTGTATCGACACCGACACAATGGCACGTCTTTAAGCAGCCACGTTGAGTGGTACTAAATTTGCGATTCCTTCCCTTTCTGGGTATTTTCAAGCGTGCTGTAATTCTCCTGTTGTGCGCAGTGACCGCTGTTAGCAGGAAGTGGCCCCGTCCTGGGCGAAGCATCAATACTCATACAATATAGCCCATTAAGCCTCCATAATGCACCTTTTAGATGTGTGTTTTCTTCCCACTTAATCTACTTTATTTAAGCATTCTCCACTCTGCACGCCGTGAACTGTTTTTCTGTTCTAACCCTAGTTTCCCAAGGTCCCTGGTAAAATGTCATATAAACCAACACACAAACCCAGTAAATGTGTGACCGGTGCAACAAGTGAATCACTTTACCGGTGTTCTGGATCGAGATGCCCCGGGACGATGCAACATATTCCAAAGCGAGAATCGTCGCGTGAAGCGACGCCCCCTCCACGTGCCTTTCTCTCTCTTTCATGCGTGTCTTTACACCAGTATCGCTGGTCCTCTTTGTAGAGCCTCGGGAGCCCCGAGACACAGCGTGCAGGACGAGGGAAGAGAGTGATCGGCCGTCGGCCCCCCAGAGGCCCGCGTGTAACTGCCGAGCCAGAAGAGCCGCGCGTCGGACCCCTGGAACCGAGGTACGACCCTTCATCGGCGGTAGGCGCGCTTCAGACACGGGGTCCGGGGCCCACATGGGTGGGGTCTCCGCGGCGAGAGGCTTGTATCCGTTTCCGGTGGCTGCTGTAGTAAACCGCCACACACCGGGTGGTTTTAAAAGAAAATGGAGATTGCTTCTGCCACGGTTCCGGAGGCCGGAGGTGCAAAACTAAGTGCTGGTAGGACCACACTCCCCTCAAAGGCTCTAGGGGACAATCCGGTCTTTGTCCCCCCGCTGCTCGTGGCTGCTGGAGTCAGTCTCTGCTTCCGTGGCCACAGTGCTTCTTCCTCTCCCGCCCCCGTGTTCCTTGTGAGGGCGCTTGTCACTGAAGTCAGGCACCGTCGACGTAACCCGGCAGAATCTCCTCATCTCGAGACCCCTCTTTCCATCTGCAAACACCCTTTGTCCAAATAAGGCCACATTCACAGATTGTAGGGATGAGGCTGCGGACGTTTGTTTGGGGGCCACCATTCAGCCCACTACGCATCTTCACTGGTTTAGGGTGGGGCTTTGGACAGGGAGACTGTACCGGTGATGGGGTTTGGGGGTGGTGGGGGGGGGTCTGGAGCTGTCCGCCAAGAAAGAATTCTTGAGACGTCTTTGGTGCAGAAGGACTTTGATTTCATCAGAGCACAGGGTCAGGACCCCTGGACAAAAAGAGCTGTGCTGGGGTTGTGAGGAGTGACCTGGGAGTTGGGGGAGGTAAGGAAGAAGGGAGGTTTGCAAAAGGACTTTCATATGCTACAGAGATACTAGAAATGTGTCTGTTTACTACAAGATACTGGAGGCCTTGTTATTGTCGAGCTAAGGTTGTTTTCCCTCTAGTAAAGCATTAATATTGAGACAAGACAGTCGGGAGTTAATTGGAGGAATGTTATACTCTGCCTATCTCAAATGTTTGTCAGTGGGCTGCAGGTTATAAAGAAATTTTATTTTATTTAATTTTCGTCTTACCTTTGTCCCCTACATCACTGTGGAGGGGAGGATGATGTGGGGGCTCCAGGAAATTGAGTCTGTGGGTTTCTGGAGGTTCGGCTCTTGGTAAGATTGCCTTTTTCTTGTGATGTACGAAGACCTTTGTAAACTGATGGAAGCTCATATCCTGGGTGACTGGTCTCTGACAGTTAGCCATTGGTTTTTCCCCTCCTTTGTCCTCGGACAGCTGCGAGTATCTGAGGAATGTCACACATACGCCACCTGGAAGGGGCGGGGGCGGGGGGGAGGTTGCTAGCCTGCGCTTTGCCCCCACCTCACCTTTGGCCCCCTCATCTCTGGGATTGTGCCAAGTTCTCGACGTAATAGTTTAGGTTTGGTGGGCACAGTAAGGCAAGGATCTAGAAGGAGTTTTGGTGAATACAGTTGTTTGATAAGCAGATGTCTTACCGGTCGAGCAACCTCATATCTTGGAAAAAGTCTGTTTGGGAAATCTGTGGTTCAGATAAGTTGGTTTTGGAGGAGTTCCTGAAGCAAACGATACCAAAGCGAGACAACTGTTGGCATCGGGCATGAGATGGGGTCTCGGCACCAACCCCAACAAGGAGTGTCCCCGCTGAGAAGGGCACTGGCCAGGCTGTGATTATCCTAGCTGGGAATCACCCGCGGATGCCCACCGAATCCTGGGATCTGGACAAGGACCACTGCTCAGTGGACGCCAGCCAGAAAACGCACATAGGGAGAGGCAGCGCCTCCTACTGGAGCCCGGCAGGAGTGAGGCCAGGGCACTCCCTGACCCAGTGCCCTGGGTGAGGACGCCTCTGTACCCACAGATGCCTCCTTGGGGGAAAGATGGAGACATGGTGGAAGATGCACCGTGAAGATGGTGTTGAGAAGCGCCCGGACTAGGAAGCTCCGGGCTCACCAGAAGGCACCCTAGAGCATCACCTCCCTGCTCCACCAGCAGCAGCCATGGCTCCCTGGAGCAGGTAACTCAAGCTCCACGGTGTTCTGGAAAACACCGGGGCCATCCCTCCGCCCCGCGTCTGCCCTCTCTCTACTTTCCCCAGAGACTCTCTGTCCTTGTCCTCTTGGACGATACACATCCAGCCCGAGACGCCCTTGGTCTTGGGAGCATTAGAGCTTGTCTGGCCTGCACAAGTCCACTGTGTCTAGCTCATCAGCCACAGGGACTTCTTCTGGAAGGGCGGAACGGTGTCACCACTGCCCACTTAGCTTTATCTTGAGAAACGGGTCACAGTGTCGCCCTGAGTGCTACTGGAGCCCAGAGGGCAAAAGGGCAGGGTTGGTGACATCCCTGTATCCCGTGTCCGAAGCTGGAGTGGCCTACAGATCTAATAAGACTGTGCTTGCAGATGAGGCCACTGTCCTGCATACTTTGTGTCTCCCCCAAAACTAGCGTCCCGAAGGGAAAGGATTAGAATCTGCCTGGCCTCTCACTTGCGTTGCTAAGAAATGCAAAACGATTACGGTCACCAAAGCACTACTTACGGGACGGCACTTGTAAGATCCCTGGTGGAGGGATCGGAGTGGAGTGAGCGGTTTCCGGGGCCCCAGAGCTTCCAGATCCCGCCACGACCTCACGCGTCATCTCTGGTTGCTCCGATCTGTAACCACGGGCGGCTCCTCACCGGGTGTGCTGACAGGTGTACTGAATCACGTCTCCCCGAGCCCCTCCCTCCTACAGGCGGGCCTCCCCTTCTGGCAGGCGGGGGGCCGGGCGGAGCCTTCCAGCATCGCTTGGATTCTGTATCCCCAGACATCCTAACACCCAAGAGAGAACTCGAGGACCGACACGCCCCGTGCCGTCATTCGAGGCTACCGTGAGTTTCCACTTAGAGTCACATTCCTGGTGTTACCAACCTCTCGACAGCAATTACTTTCCACCACGTGGCTTTGCTCACAGTAGAGAATTTCCCCCACGTGCAGAGGACACCGAAGGAGCAGTGCCGCGATCTCTCAGCATCAGATTTGGTCAAGACTTAAAGAATAGTTCTCTCGTCCGTCAGTAGCTGGGTGGTCTGTAATGTAAATGTCTGTGTTTTTTTTTAATGTTTAAAACATTTTTTTTGAGAGAGAGGGTTGGGGAGAGAGGGAGAGGGAGAAGGAGAGAAAGAGGGGGTGGAGAGAGAGAGAGAGAGAGAGAGAGAGAAAGAGAGAATCTCAAGCAGGCTCCATGGTCACCGCAGATCCTGACATGGGGCTTGATCCCACAAACCATGAAATCAGGACCTGAGCCGAAATCAAGAATTGAACACTTCACCGACCGAGCCACCCAGGCCCCCCTAAACTTATGTTTTAAATGTACCACTTGCTCTGGACCCTACATGTTCTCAGCAGCACTGTTCCCAGTAGAAAACGTAGAAACAACCCAGGTGCCCGGGGACAGAGGAAACGATGAACTAAATGTGGTATATGTGTTTTATATATGTCGTTTCAGAAATAGTATGTTCCATTTAAACATACATGTATACATAAATGGAAGATTACTCAGCCTTCAAAAGCGGTGAAATTCTGACACCTGCTACCACCACATGGATGAACCTTGAAAACATGCTAAGTGAAATAAGCCAGGCACAAAAGGTGAATCCTGCACGATTGTGCTTCTGTGAGTTCCAGGAGACATTGATTCACGGACAGAAGGTTGGTGGTGGAACCAGGGGCTGAGGGGGGTGGGGTAGCGTGTGATCGGGACAGGGTCTCAGTGTGGAAACACAAAAGGGTTCTGGAGACAGATGGTGGTGACGGACAGACAGTGTGAACGTGCTTAACGGCACAGAACCCTGCACTGAAATATGGTTATGATGGTAAAATTTATGTTAGTGTCTCTTGCCATAGTAACGTTACGGGTGGTTATCTGTGAGAAGCGGGACTGGGCGTAAGGAGGACTGGTTTTCAGGGTAAGCCTTGTGATACTACGTATTTGACTTTTTAACCACATGTCCATAATACTTGGATAAATATTTCAATTAAAAAATCAAGCACAGGGGCGCCTGGGTGGCTCAGTCGGTTGAGCGTCCGACTTCAGCTCAGGTCGTGATCTCACGGTTTGTGAGTTCGAGCCCCACGTCGGGCTCTGTGCTGACGGCTCGGAGCTGGGAGCCTGCATCGGATTCTGTGTCTCCCTCTCTCTCTGCCCCGCCCCGGCTCATGCTCTGTCTCTCGCTGTCTCAAAAATAAGTAAAACATTAAAAAAAAAAAATCAAGCACAGTAAGTGATCTCTTTTAGTTGGAAGAAGAGGAAACACACCTCAGAATGTGGAAAAACAGCCATCTCTACCCCATGTCTCCCATCTCGCCAGCATGAGAAATCCCTTCTTTTTCTCCCCTCACAGAACGGGCAGAGTTGTGGATACAGTCTGGAATGACCGAGCTCTTACATCCTTTTCTTAGGAAAAGAGAATGATTTTAGTTCACGTTTTTCAGTGCACACTCGTAAACATTGTCCGATTCGATGTCATACCTTCACGTTATGAGCAGGAAGTGTGTCTTATCTTCAGTTACAAAATAAGGAAACCAAAAAGGAAGGAATTTAGTTACAAATTCCTAGCATAGAAGCCTTCTCAGCACACAGTAAAACCACCCATATCACAAAAGAGCAAAGTTTGCCAAATATCAGCGACCAACTCGCGCACAGTTGGCTGTAGACGTAATTGACCGTTAGCAAACCTGTCTGTCTGTCGTGCGTTTACCTGTCATCTGTCCTGTCTGCGTGCCATCTGTCACCTGTGTATCGACCTTCCAGCTACCCTGCCTTCATCTCTGTCATCCGTCTGTCTCTTCATCTGTCATCACGAGGGTGGCCACACTTCCCCATGTGCCTCAAACAGTACCCGTTTACGTCCTCTGTCCCAGGTTGGCGTTCATCTCGGATTCCCCACTTGGAGCAACACCTGCTGCGATGGCCACGTGCGGAGGGCACGCTCTGTGTGCGCAAAACCCGGGCCACCCGGCGGTCCGGCCGAGCGCCAGACAGGCGTGCAGCGCCCGTGGTGATGACCCGTCCCTTGCTTCTCACGTATTTCCGGCACAAACAGTCGCCTCTCTTCCTAGTGAGGGTCTCGCTGGTGAAACAAAGCAGGCTTGCTGATGAAAGGGGGGGAACTCGAACAGGAGAGGCCAGACACAGCTAACTCCGTCCAGCGTGGGGGCGGGGGAAAGAACTCAGCCTGGCTGGCTGTGGTTTGGCTGCAGGTTTTAACTGCCAGGCGCCCATTTGGCGAGGCCGGTGAGAAAGGCAGACAAGCGTGCGAAACTCGCGTGGGAAATGCAGCCCAGGCAGCCCGGCCAGCAGGTGTGTTAGAATAACCCGGATACTCCTGCTGCATCAGCTCGGACGTTGATTGCACGGAGTAAGTCAGCAAATAGTTGTGTAGCGTGTGGTTCAGTGATGCTTTTGTTATTTAGCAGCAAACTCTTAAAATAGTAATAAACTGAAGATAAAAAGGAGAAGTGCGTATTTAGCACAAACTAACAACTGGCTTGTGTGATAGCCCCGCCCCCACCCCCCGCCGCCCCGTGTGCAAATGGGAAAAAGGCAGAGAAGCTTAGCATCCACTGCAAAAGTTCACTGCCGTTGAACTTTGCTCAAAGACGACCACGTGACCGCGTGTGCAGGTGTGACGTTCACATAGTAATCTTCCAAGCATGGCTTTCTCCTTGGATCAAACGATCTCTCTTTTAAATTGGCGTCGCTCATCTTTACTCCTGAGTTTCATCACTTCTGCACAGAAGTGAAGGAGTAGCTGCCAATGCACCCACTTCATTAGCGGACGAATTTCACAAGCAGCCACGTGATGCCACTTTCGTATCAGAGTCGTGAGATGTTTCTTTCCGTTTTTTAATGTTTATTTATTTATTTTGAGAGAGAGAATGCACACGTGCAACTTGGGGAGGGGCAGAGAGAATGGGAGAGAGGGAGTCCCAAGCAGGCTCCGCACTGCCCGCACAGAGCCCGACACGGGGCCCGAACTTCTGAACTGTGAGATCGTGACCTGAGCCGAAATCGAGAACCAGCCACTCAACCAGCTAAGCCGCCCAGGCACCCTGAAATCTTTATAATAGAAAATCAGTTCATTCCAAGTAGAGTTTGATTTTTTTCTCGCATCCCATTCCTATGATCAAAATAAAGCCTTTGAAAATGCATCATATTGTTGAAGGTAAAATGTCTAAAATTATTATGAATGCCTTTGAAACTTCAGTTAAAAAGTTCAACATTAGAGTTAAAAAGTAGGGGCCGGTGGTCGTACGGTACACATTTGATGGAGAACAACATTGAGATAAAAACAGCATTCACGGGGCGCCTGGGTGGTTCAGTCGGTTGGGCGTCCGACTTCGGCTCAGGTCATGATCTCGCGATCCGTGAATTCAAGCCCCGCGTCGGGCTCTGTGCTGACGGCTCAGAGCCTGGAGCCTGTTTCAGATTCTGTGTCTCCCTCTCTCTCTGACCTTCCCCCATTCATGCTCTGTCTCTCTCTGTCTCAAAAAAGTGAATAAATGTTAAAAAAAAAATTAAAAAAAAATTCACACTAAATTTTGAGATCTGCAGGACAAAAACATGCCCATATAAGGTACACACAGTTACTTCCAAATATGCAGCAATATTCTGCCCATAGAAACAGAAACCCTGCCTGTCACAGTTTACAATATTCTACTTAGGCATAGAGGAACCTGACTACAAAAATCCTGAAATGAAGCCAGTGACAAACTTTTTTAAAACTTGGCACTTTCTCTCCTGCTTTCCCATGGTTGCATTTCAGAAATGTCTGAAGCTTTAGAGAAAACTGTTGAAGTATCCTACAGTGGTAAGTGACTTCTTAAAAAATACATGAATCCTCCAAATTTTGCGTGCACTTAAAAAAAAATCAGTTGGAAATATTTAATTAAAGTAATCACAGAGTTCCAAAAGATCTTCAGCACTTGAAGATGTTCGCAAAATGCAATTATTGAAAATAAAGTCTGCAATCAGGAAGGTATTGAATGTGTTCCCACAGAAGCAAGCATGGAGGTAAACACGTTACACGATATGAGTTCAACCCACGACAAGATTTAATTTTAAAATTCTAAAAGTGTATCTGGGAGTACTGAGACTTACAGGAAGACTCTTTTGACGAAGCTTCTATTTTTTACTGGATACATTGATACTTAGTACATACAACTTCCCAGCATCCTTGGTTGGCGAGACACCCAAAAGAATCATAAATAGAGTAAACTTAGTTCACGAATTTTGATTCATAAAAATATTTGTCAGCAGAAAGTATTCTGGATGGAAGCAAAAAGGACCTGTAAAAATTTGGACTGAAATGTTAACACATTTTAACACAAAATTACTAGAGTTGACAATAGTCTCTCTTCACTGGAATTGTCCTGAGCTTACAGGTACCTCAGCACCTGCACGGGGAAGCCTTCTGGAAGCCTTCTTGCAATCTAATATATTATGAGGGGCGCCTGGGTGGCTCAGTCGGTTGAGCATCTGACCCGGGCTCAGGTCATGATCCCACCGTTTGTGAGTTTGAGCCCCACGTCAGGCTCAATGCTGTCAGCACAGAGCCTGCTTCGGATTCTCTGTCCCCCCTCTCTGTCTGCCCCTCCTCCACTTGTGCGCTCTCAAAAATAAATAATAAAAATTTTAAATAATATGAAAAATGGAAAAAAAAACTGATGGAAGGTATCGAGGATTTCAAATTCATGGACCACAAAAAAACCACTTTGAAGAAGTCTGCAGGCAATTTGATGAAAAATAAACTAGAACACGTTAAAAAACTTTGTTTTTCAGAAGAACATCAGTGATGTTATAGTAGAAGAAGATGTGGGTAAAAACAGAAATATGTCAAGAGAAGAGCTGTCAGGGATCATTATCCTTCCCACGTGATTATCCAGTGTTCAGATGAACAGTATCTTAAGTATGTTACGGTATAGATATGTTCTTAAATATAAAGAATTTTGGGGCGCCTGGGTGGCGCAGTCGGTTAAGCGTCCGACTTCAGCCAGGTCACGATCTCGCGGTCCGTGAGTTCGAGCCCCGCGTCGGGCTCTGGGCTGATGGCTCAGAGCCTGGAGCCTGTTTCCGACTCTGTGTCTCCCTCTCTCTCTGCCCGTCCCCCGTTCATGCTCTGTCTCTCTCTGTCCCAAAAATAAATAAACGTTGAAAAAAAAAATTTTTTTAAATATAAAGAATTTTAAATTGTTTTTCCTTTAATGCACATAGATTTTGGAGGTTTTTAAAAAATATATATGTTTTGAAAACAGTTTTTGAAAAGCACTGTAGGTCCACCAAGATAATGAAACGAATTTGTCAGCCAAAAAATAAGTATTTTTCACATTGTCTCCATTTTAGATTTTTCCCAGTTGGGGCCAAAAACAATTATGTGGTCAGCCCGTCGTATAACCCTTCTTGTTCCAGCAGAGATTGAGGCCGCATAAAAGACCTGGGCCACCCCGGCTTTCAGCCTCACTAACTCAGCTTTGGGGGCCCAGAGCCCTCTCCAGTCTTCGTCCTGCGTTTCACTAAAATGACTAGTTTCAAGCTAGAATGACGTGGACTTGATGAGTTGTTACTCTAAATAAAATTAGGGTCACTGAGTAGTTTTTCTTTCATTTCATCCTTAATCATTTATGAGACTTGTCCTTACTACCGAGAGGACACAATCTTCAGGTGCTTCCGTCCGTGTTCCGTTTGAAAATCAGTCACTCCAGCAGGAACACTCCTCCCAGTCTGTGGGGTAGCCAGCATCCAGAATTTGAGGACAAGGGGACACAGTGAGCAGCAGGGTCCTTTATGAAAACATTCGGATAGAACCGCGTGCTTTTGTTTGGACACAAGTCAGTCTGTTCTCGGGTACCTGAACGTCTGAGAGCAGAAGAGAGATTTTTGCACTGAGAGCTGCGGAGGTTTCCCGGAGGAATTTTATGAAGATAAACCTCTCTGGGGAGTGTGGTTAGCAAGTTCTGAGCTGGCGCTCCCGTCCAGAAGCAACACAGGGCATGGTCAGGGGCCAGAGCCCCCCCCTCTCCTGCCCGAGGTTTGAGGGGGGACAGCTACAGAGAAGAGGGTACGGGGAGTCAGCAGAGGGAAATGAGGGAAGTAGAGACGATTAGTGCTTCTTGCTCGCGGTGGAGCCGGCAGGACACCTGCAGAGGATTTCTGGAATGTTCCCAGAGACAGCTTGTTGCCAGCCGCGTCTTAGGCTGCCCTTCCCCAAAGGCCGACCCTAAGACGGGGGTTGGGGGCCAGGTCGTTTATTTGGAGGGAAATAAAAATAGTAGTAATAAATGACAACTCTTAAAATACCAATCTGCACCCCTGCCTGTTGGGATCACTCCAGACAAACAAGGGAAAGGAAAGCCTGGCTCAGGCTTGGAGCATGGGGCTCCACCCTGCGGGGGCTCCGAGAGACACAGGACAGGCCCGTGAGCTCAGTAGCCACCACCCTCCGGCAGCCGACGTCGGGGACAGCTCTTGGGGGCTGCTGACACCCCGCACTTCCAGTCCCACCGCATGAGTGCTGATTGGGCTCCGTCACGGGACCCTGCGACTGGACGCAGGGGCCATACCCACGGGCACCGTCGTGTGGCCCAGTCTCCTGGTGACAGACACTTGGGTTCTTCCCGTGGTTTTGCCTTCGTGACGCTGCTGTGCTGCATGTTCCCAAACAAGTCCCTGCAAACGTGGGCCGGATTTCCTCCAGGCTCCGCCCCGGGTGCTGGAGTGGCTCTCAGGCGGGTGCGGGCGCCCCTCCAGCCCTGGGTATCGGCAGATGGCCTGCAAGGTCATCGCATCGATTGCCGCGGTCTCTGGCGGGTTCATGAATATTCCTCCCGATTCACGTCCTCACCAGCCTTTGCTACAGTCCGTGTCTCTAAGTGTTGCCAGTGATAAGTAAGCCTGTCATTTGCATTTCCATCGTCTTTAACGAGGACGTGCCTGTTGTCCACTGAATGCTTTGCGGCAAAAGTCTGGTATTGAGTGCTTGATTCCTTAACCCATGTGTGCGGCACGGGGAGGGGTGTGTGTGTGTGTGTCTGTGTGTGTGTGTGTGTCTGTGTGTGTGTCTGTGGATTCTCTGTTTACCTTGAGTATTTTTTCAAGCAAAAAAAAAAGTCATCTACGGAAAATACTTAAAAGTGCCTTTAATGGGGAGATCATAGTAATGATGTGAACCACTGGAATACTAACGTATAAACAATAATATCCTGATAAAAAGAGAGCTCTACTCCCCCCACCCCCCCAGAAAAAACACATCACGCTTCCTTCACATCCACTACGCTTTCCCTCGAACCACTAGCCTACATTTGTGTTCATTAAACCGCCCGAGGCCCCGGGGAGTCTAAACGCTACCAGCTCTCTGCCTGGGCCCGTGAGATTCTGAATAGCCCCCTCATGTTTTGACCACAGTCCGAGCTTTTCCGGCTCTGTGTAGCTGGCATTCCTTTTTTATCCAACCATTCTTTGGTTACCGACACATCAGGAAGAACCTCACCACCTGCCATAAAAAAAAAAAAAAAAAAAAAAATTTTAAGTCCTTTCTTAGTTTCTTAATTAGACTCAAGGGCGAGAGCTGGGTGGGAGGGAATCCCTGACAGCTCACTCATCATCTGTCATCTCGGCTCCCGGACAAACTCCAAGTCAAGGGCAGGGACGGCACTGGAGAAGCCTAAACCACGGTGCGCGTGGATAAGGTGGCCACTCGTGAGAGGGGGCCTGTGCCTGTAAAGGATTAAGCAGCAGCTCTGGGTTGTCCAAAGGCCGCACATGAAAGGTTTGCCCTTGACTGCTAAAGCTCTTAGGATATCCTGCCTGACACAAGTGTCTTTGTCTACCTGGGTGGGGCCCCGGGCCCGGCCACACAGTCAACACTGCCGACGTGATTTATGGTGGCGTCCCTGGGCCACACAGTATCAGCTTGGCCTCCGGAGGGCCCGGAGACTAAGTTCAGCCACGTGGGTGGTCAGCCACGCCTACGAAACGGACCCCAACGAGCACTGTAGACACCGAGGTGTGAGTGAACGTCCCCGGTGGGCGGCACTCCGCACATATGGTCACGGGTCGTTGCTGGGAGAAACGGGTGCTGTCTGCCGATTTTAGCCAGTATCCTTCTGCTGCAATAAACCCTCCCTGTGAGTGTAGCATCTTCTCTCGTTCATGAGCCCTTCCGGTGAATCGCTGGGCCTGGGGGTGGTCTGGGAGGCGCCGGGACGGCAACAGCACACGGTGCACCTTACGGCTTCCCTAACAGGACTACCCTACCCTGGACGCCTGAACGACAAGCATTTATTTGTCGCTGCTCTGGAGGCTGAGAGTCCGATGGGGGTGCCTGCATACGCGGGTTCTTGGCGAGGGTCCTCTGCCTGGTTTGCACATAGATGCCTTCCCGCTGCGCCCTCCCGGGGCAGAGACGGAGACAAGCCATCTCCTTCGAGTTCCTCCGCTCGGCACTCATCCCTCAGGACGGCTCCACCTTCCTGGCCCCTGCTGAAACCATCACTTCCAGGACTTCAGCACAGGAGTTTGGAGGAGACCCAGAGTCCATAGCAACCACTAGCCAGGGAGGACCTTCACCCTCACCCCGAAATGCTAGGGCCTTAACCCCCAGGAGCCAGCCAAAATTCCCTAAATGTTTGCAAAGAGATCCCAGAGAGAACATTTACTACGAACAGACCACCCTCTTGCTTCCATTGACGAAATTCAGTACTTCCGGTTCGCATCCAAAAGAGTTGTTTTGGAATTGGCCCAGCCCCACAGACAGCATCCTTTAGAGATGCGTATCGTCAGTTCCTTTTCTTGCTGAACCTACTTAAGTCCTCCAGTTAATAACATCTTTTCAGGCAATATATTTGTATCCTGCGACCCAAGAGACCATATCTTTAAAGTTTTCAACTGGCAAATAAGCATAAAAAGCATTGATTATTTATCCTGTTTTCCTCAACTCAGGTTAGAAAGTTCTTTTGAATTCGAAGAACACTGCATGGGAGGTAGCATATATTTTCAAGCGAGAGAGACAGATCACAACATCACATACCCACGTAGCGTAACCCGGAGTTTGTAAACGCCGCACACACATTTGCATGGAGATAAGTCGAGGCATAAGACCTTGGCGAGGGGCTCCGGGGTGGGTGGACAGAGTTCTGGGCAACTTTCCTCTTGTATCTTTTGGTTGAGTTCATTGTCTGACTTTTCTACAACAGACAACAATTCTGGAGAAAGAAAGGAAGAAATACTGGTAAACGAGTGCCTTATCTCCACCATCCTGGTTTGTTTTCCTGCTCGGCCTTCTCTGCGGAGAAGACAGCAGTCGCGACAGTGACTGTTAGGCCAGTGAGAGCCCGCGGCTCTGTGTTGCAAGAGCGTGGGGCCCACACCAGAGGGAGCGAGGCCTGCAGGCCACTGTCCAGAGACACCCCCTTCCACGCCTCCGCACCTTACATCTGGGAGGAATCTTACAGAGAAAAATCGCTACCGAAGACATGGTTTTAATAGATCTGAACTTTGTCTCCTACACCTTAAATGTTACTCCAAACCAACAGCTTTTTTTACTCTTGTTACTGATTTTTACTCCAAATGACAGATTTTCTGACAGCCAGGTAGAGAAAAAAGCGTTCAAACACATTCATTCTTGTTCCCCAAGGAACACCTTGGTCATAGCCGCTGCTTTCCTATTTATAAAATAGATGTGATTTTTATTACACCCAAGGTGAAATTTATATATATATATTTTTTTTTTTTATTATTATTATCACTTTCCAAAAGTCACGATAAAAGGAATCACCGGTAACCTTGGTGGGCGGCAAATAGGGAATAAAATGGAGGTGAAGCAAGGCAATTTGTCCACGGGATGCCGCCTCTTAGGCGACCCAGCCTCTCGTGATTCACGGCGAGGCTCCAAGGCCACTGCCAAAACAAGGCCAGGATGCAGACCTTCCGGGCACCCTGCACCCGAGAACAGGAGGTTCCACACGGGAGCCGCGTGACTCTGGTCCCTTCCAGCTCCTACACTGACATGCAGGGTGGCCGGGATGGGCTTCAGGTCCAGACGCACTGCCCATGCACACCCAGCTGTGCCAATCCCAGCATGCCCTTCCCCGGGGTCCCAGCAGGCCACCCAAGACTTAGAGGCAGGAAGCGACCACCTTCTTATGCTCCCGCGTTCTGTCGATCCAGACTCGGGTCACTGGGGGCGGCTTGTCGCCTACGTCTCCTCCACCAGGTCTGAGGCCTCCGCTGGGCAAACTCGAAAGCTGGGGCGACACAGTATCATGCGGCCTTTGAGCATTTTTGAAACAGGGCCGGTGCAGCCAAGGAACTGAATTTTAAACTTCACGTAATTTCAATTAGTTTACCTTTAAATGGCCTCACGTGGCTGATGGCTACCACGTGGACAGCCCACACACAAAGTCAGTTTCACTCCTGCGTCGGCATCTGGTGCCAACTGGCCGCCAGGACCCACGCTGGACTGGTGGCCGGGATCCCCACCTGTGACCTCTCTGCGGTCCCTGGGCAGGGGCTAGTTGGGCTCCCTCATCGCATGGCAGCTGGTTCCAGGAGTGAGCCCCCCCTCCCCCAGAGAACCGGGGGGGAGTAAGCCATCACCTCGGAAACAGCCCCTCCACAGGTGTCACAGACCACGCACACCCAACCCACTACGTGTGCACTGGCTTCATCCGTTACCTCCAGTGGCTGGAAAGTACGGGGGAAATTGGAATTGACTGGAATGCAGGTTTGAGGCCAATTTCTGGTGACCCAGTTCCCCACTGTGTACGGCTAAACACGTTAGTAAACTCTTGTGCCCCAGTGCCCTCAGTCAAAAAATGTAATAACACCTATTTCAAAAATACTGTAAGAATTAAATAGAATATAGTTGGGTTTTTTAACTCATTTTTAAAATTTATTGTCAAGTGAGCTAACATGTGCTCTTGGTTTTGGGGTAGATTCCCGTGATTCGTCGCTTACATACAACACCCAGTGTTCATCCCAACAAGTGCCCTCCTCAATGCCCATCACCCATTTGCCCCTCTCCTCCCCATCCACCCTCAGTTTGTTCTCTGTATTTAAGAGTCTCTTATGGTTTGCCTCCCTCTCTATGTTTTCCCCTTCCCCTCCCCCATCGTCCTCCGTTAAGTTTCTCAAGTTCCACATATAAGTGAAAACGTATGGTTTCTGTCTTTCTCAGACTGACTTATTTCACTTAGCATAATATCCTCCAGTTCCATCCACGTGGTTGCAAATGGCAGGATTTTGTTCTTTCTCGTTGCCAAGTAGAATATAGCCGTTAAAGATAGCTCATCAACATTCCACTCGATGATAGCGCCGCTCCTTATGCATGCTTTTATTATAAGTAACTTGATATCCCAATTATTTTACGATCCTGTCTTCTCCCTCCTCTGTGCTCTCATGCCCACCCCATGTCAAGGGCAGAGACTGTCCTTTATCCACATGTGTATTTCTGGTGTTTCTGATGCAGGAGGAGCGGAGTTGAATTTATATCTGCGTTTACATGTTAAGTTGTTGTCGGTAATCTGAAGCAAGAAACACTCAGAGGAGGAAGGTCCAAACCTCCATCAGGGATCGACCCGAAATCTTAACCCTGTATAAAGTGACACCACGGGGGCACCTGGGTGGCTCAGTCGCCAGGTGAGGTCATGAGCTTGCAGTTTGTGGGTTCGGGCCCCGCGTCGGGCTCTGTGCTGACAGCTCAGAGCCTGGAGCTGCTTCCGATTCCGTGTCTCCCTCTCTCTCTGCCCCTCCCCATCTCGTGCCCTCTCTCTCTCTCTCTCTCTCTCTCAAAAATAAACATTTAAAAAAATTTTTAAAGTGACAACACAAAGCCTCAGAGATGCCTACAGCAGACCCATTGGTGCAGGCAGAGGATCTCTCCATCATAATGTAGAAGTCGGTCACCAATGGCCAGGCATCCACGTGGTCCTAGACATAGGGAACTCAAGACTCAACCAAGACCTGACTCATTAGCACCCTGGGAACTGACTAGAAAGCCCAGCGTTGACCTTACAGATGCCATCCATGTGCCAGCTGTCATATCACATAAAATGCGCTTAGCTGCAAGTAACAGAAAATTCAACTAACAGAGCCTTACTCGCTTGGCAAGGAGACATGTGGTGGCTGCCCTTAGCTTAAAAGAGTCGTCAAAGATCCAAGATCACTGCATTCTTCTGCTCCTTCATCTCTAAGATGTGAGTTTTTGATCTCATGCTTGTTGCCTCATGGTCACAATGTGGCTGCTGCAGCTCCAGGCGTCATGACCTCAAAAGCAGGAAACAATAGGGGCAGCGGCCAAAGGTTATTTCCTGTAATTGTTCTCTCTTATAAACACCAGAGGAAGAGCTTTTGTTGAAGCCCATCAGTGCGTCCCCTTAGGATTGTGACATGTGACAATCCCTTGTGGCAAAAAAAGAAAAAACAAGATACTGGAAAGCCAACATCTGGCCATGTTCCGTCCTCAAAGTGGAAGGTAAACAATAGAGAAGGGAGCTGGGAATGGTTGCTGTCTGACAGTGAACATCTCTTTTAATTAGGGCCCATCCCAGAGCTTCACCTCCTCCCAACCCTGGGGAAGTAGGCTGGTGCCATCGCCTCGACCACGTAGAATCAAATTTAGTAAACAGATTCACAGTGAGCATCCATTAGATGCCAAGCCATCTACAAGACAGAGATGGTTTTTGAGGTTCCTCGTGGAACTCACGTTTTAGGGAGGATACATCGGCAGGAGACACGTAATCATTTTCAACTGTGACAGACCCTCGCAGAAAATAAAAGGGCACGATGGGGTCGTGATGCCAGAGACGTGAATCATTCGGGCCAAAACATAGAGTAACGTTTGTGAAAAGCCACACTGAGCACCACGCACCTTTTTCAAAACTCCAGCCACCTTCGTACTGAAAGTGACGGCGTGACTTTGCTTCCCTCCCCAGCCGGCCCCTCCGCGGCTCCTGGAAACATTCCTTTCAGGGAAACAACGCGCCCGGCCTGTGAACACCCCATGCAGCGCCATCTTGGAGAGACTTTTCATTCTCATCTTTAATTTAAGAACGCTTGTTCCCTCTCTGCTGGGAGGCCCTGCTTACTGTGCAAGTTCCTTTTGGACGATTTTCTTTCAATCTTGCTTATTGATCCGACGAAGGATCCTCGTCCTCTTTGGGGAGTTGGATCATTCAGCAGCTTAAGAAGAGGAGCTGGGAATATAAATACAAGTGTAAAAAAGAAAAGAACGCAGGGCGGCAACAGAGGCTTCCTGCGAGAGCGTCTGTCTGCCTTAATGCTGCCACCGGGACGAGATGTTCTCACTCCCGCGGACCGTGTGGCCACCGCAGGTGACTTTCACGGAGCCCACGACAGAGTGAACGACAGAGCCTTAGAGCTGCAGGTGGCCTTCCAGATCATCTCACACCACCTTCCACGTGCTGCAGACATCCTTGCCACGACGTTCCTGATGAACGTGCGCGTGGGTTTCGGGCGGACCAGGTCCGGTACAGGGGCTCCTGTTGATAAGTGTGTGCCGTGGGCCACCCTAGCGGTCATACGCTCTTTGTTCCAGACGCCACCCAGCGCGGGTCCTGGTGCTGCTCCTGGAACCACGGCCGGCTCCCCTTCTCCCGTCTCCCCAGCTCACTGCGGCCTCTGTGGACTCACCAGAAAGGCGCCCTGAGCAGTGCTCTGTTTGCAGCCTGTGTCTCGCTGCTCCCAGGAGCAACACGTGACATCGCTGGTCCCCTCCCCGCCTCCCGCTCTTCTTGTCCCGCCGCTTTCTCTGGCTCCCAGGACAAGGACACCAGCCCCCTGGGCTTCCCTACCGGCTCTCGGCTCTCGGTGGGGGGAGGGGAGAGGCTCCTTCCCGGACCCCTCTGTCACTTCCCACCGTCCTCCCCTCCCTGTCACGTCGGGCAGGCACAGGCTCTGGTCCCTCTGCCAATAAGCTCTGTGCCTGGGTGGCCGCCTCACCCGTGCTGGGGACTCTCGGTTCCATCTTCATGCTGGTGGGGCCCCAGCCGAGTCCCCCCCACCCCTGAGACTCAGATTCCCACTCCCTTCCCTCCTATTCCAACAGGCCTCCTCGCTGCCACCGGCCCGGGCCCTCTCCGTGCTCCTGGCTCAGCTAATACGGCCCCGTCCTTGCAATGCTCAGGCCCAGGGAGTGAGGGCTGATCAGGACCTGCCGTCCCTCTGCCCGCAAGGCCCCTTCAGAATTGGACGCTTCCTTGCCACTGGCCTGGACCCAGCCCGCAGCCCCTTTCTGCTGTCTGGGCTGCCCTTCGGGCCTCCACGCTGACCTCAGCGCTGACGGCACCCTCCAAGGTCCCAGCTTCGGAGGTGGCTCAGTGTTCCACAGGGAGTTCCTTGACCCAGTCCCCATCCCCCCTCCCACCGCTCGTGCCTCGGGGCCTTTGCTCCAGCTGTCCCTCTGCCTGGCGCGCTAGTCCTGCATCACCCACGTGGCACCCGGGCTCCCCTCTCGGGGGCCATTCCGACATCACATCATCTCTAGAGTCTTCCCTGACCCTTTGGTTTAAAATTACAACCTCACCCCACGCTCCCAAGGCCCTATCCACCTCCCTCCGACCCACCATACTGGTTAGTTTGTTGTAGTATGTGTCCCCTTACCTGCCCTGCCCCCCAGATGCCGGTTCCCTGATGGTGGGTACCATATCCATTTGGTTCTTGCTACATCCTGGCGTCTAGAGCAGAGGAGAACACACCCTAAGCGTTTCCTCGCAGGTGTTGAACGAACCCTCCTCTACCAAATCACCGCCTGCAGGCGCCTTAGCCTTTACCAACAAGTATTTCCAGTCCTTCCGTCCCCTTCTCTTGCGACGACGTGCTTTCCAGACTCACTCCTCCCGACATCACAACTCTCTTTAATTGGCTAGTGTCTCTTTTTTTAAATATTTATTTATTTTGAAAGAGAGCACGAACAGGGAAGGGGCAGAGGGAGAGAGAGAGAGAATCTGAAGCGGGCTCTGTGCTGACAGACTTGGGGCTTGATCTCACGAACTATAAGATTCTGACCTGAGAAATCAAGTCAGACACACTCACCCAACTAAGCCACCCAGGCACCCCCGTCAGTGTCTGTCTCGACCTGCGAAGGAGAAATCGAACCCAATACCCAAATGTGTTCTGGAAAACGGACATTTTACCGGTGGTGGCAGTTCCTATGATTGGGAACCGATTTATCCGTCTGTTTACAGGAACATTGCTGCTTTGGCTCCAAGTAAGCCTGTGGTTAACTGGAACTCACAGATCTTTTCCACAAAAAATATTGCCAAGTGACATCTCTGTCTCCCACACCTGCAGAGCTGGGCACCTTTAAAGTTCCTGAAAGGGAACGACATCAAACGTGGGCCTTCCCTAGCTTCCCGGGAGAGCCTGCGCTTCTCCAACCTCTAGGTTCGCAGAGGGCTCAGGGCTCAGCCAGAACGAGGGCGCCGGGAAGCTGGATGTGAGCAGGGCTGGTTTCCCCTAAATCAAAGGGATTAGTAATACGGTCAAGGATGCGGAAGTCCTCAGTGAGGTGCCTGCCATGTGGCCCCGGACCCACCGCCTTGGAAAGAGTGGTCTCTCTCCTTCTCTGCAACAGCAAGGCAGCAATATAGTCTCACTTCTAAGAGCGACTTTCTAAGAATGATAAGTAATATACAAATGAGTTTTCCATCCAACGCTTGGGTTACTCAAGGGATCAGTATTTGCCCCCACCGGTCACATGCTGGTCATTATGTCTGTAGGCGCCACAGGCTCTGGTGACGGTGAATCAAAACCGCAGAGTTCGCTTCCTTTGGAGCCTCCGGACATCTCCCCCTCCCAGACCCGGCATCCTGATCTAAATTCATGACCAAGGGGGGGGATGGAGTGAAGGATTACAATTCTCTGTGCGGTACGTCAGATCAGATCTCAGAATTGTGAGTTCATCTCAACCGTGTTGGTCAATGGTTCCTCATCTCCATACCAGCGACAGTTACATGAAATTTATGGCCCTGGAACTTACTTAATAGGGAAAACGAAAGCAGTTCCGTGTCTCCTACACCTGGGCTAGGGCTCTTGAAATGCCACGGATGATATGCATGACGTACGGCTTACTCAGGTACAACCTGATATATTCTAGCTCTTTTGCATATACTCCTCCTTACGTTTTTCCTACAGGGGGTTCTCACACCAGTACTTTGCGGGGCGAGACTTCTGGGCACGGGGCACCCGTTGCCGGTCGCCAGGCGTGGACATCCAAGCTCTTTCGCCCACTGCACCTTGGCATCGGGGTCGCCAAGGAAAACGCAACACAGTCCACCGTTGGATGGAACACTCTGCTCACACAGACAAGAGGCTTAGCGGGAGCAGCCTCAGCAATGGGCGTCTGTCCCCACGGCCCGCGGGTCCCTCCCGGCAGCTGATGCAGGGCAGTGGCCCACCCACGCCCCTCTCGTGCTGAGACAGGAGGGCCTTGTCCCCTCGCCCCAAGAGGACACACACAGAAGGGGGGCTGGCCAAGTGCAGCGTGAGATACGTGCCCCAGCAGAGGAGTCCACGCTGAGTCTGACCGGGGCGAGACTTCCCCGCAAGGCCGTGAGCCGGCGCAGGCGGGCGCTCCGTCCTGGGGAGGACACGCCAGGCGGAGCAGGTTGGTGCCCGAAGGAGCCACGGATGCCCCTTCTGGGCACCTTGCTTGGCGTTCTCTGGATTCTTCCGATTGTTCTCTGGCGCTTTAGAAATTGCGGTGGATGGGGCGCCTGGGTGGCGCAGTCGGTTAAGCGTCCGACTTCAGCCAGGTCACGATCTCGCGGTCCGTGAGTTCGAGCCCCGCGTCGGGCTCTGGGCTGACGGCTCAGAGCCTGGAGCCTGTTTCCGATTCTGTGTCTCCCTCTCTCTCTGCCCCTCCCCCGTTCATGCTCTGTCTCTCTCTGTCTCAAAAATAAATAAAACGTTAAAAAAAAAATTTAAAGAAATTGCGGTGGAGACGCTCTGGAAACTGGAATGGTGCATCTCTCGTGGGAAAGGTACCAAGCTGAGTATCAAACGTGACGCTCTTTAAAAGCCTGGGCGCCTTCTGAAGTAGCGTTCCAGAGCACACGCGAGATGAGCCGCCTGTGGCCATGAGCCTAAGCTATCCGGATGGCAGGGACAGGTGCCCGCCCGATGCTCTGAGCAAGGAAGGCAAATCCGGGAAGGGAGACCATCTTTCTGGAGGGCTTGGTTTCGATGATCCTGAACGACAGGCAACATCCCCGTGGGGGATACTGGGCCGTGCCCACGGGACCCCCAGCTTAGGGAGCCTCCCCTGCAGAAGCCATCGCTTCCTGGGGGCTCTACGTCTGCTGAAGGAGCTCCAGGGCAGCCTCCGGGGCCACCCCAGCCTGGGGACAGGGTGCTGCTCATTCCAGGGCCCCTGGGCTCGTACGGCGGCCATCTGACTGTTCCTGCTTCCTCCGGTTCCCTTTGCAGGTGCTGGGGGCTGCCGTGACCATCCTGCCCCACACTTCATCACTGTGTCTGCTTCTGGAGATCCCAGGCCGTTCCCCCTGGCCACGGGGGTGGGACTTTTGTCCCTTCTGGCTCAAATGGCTCCTGGCACCAAAAGAGCCGCCGTTTTTAGGTCAGAGACCCTTGTCAAGTGACAAAAATAAAGCAATTGTGTAGTGAGGGTGACATCCTTCATTCCAGGGAAAGCAATCCGTGGGGTGGGGGAGTGCAGTGCCCCACAAACTGTAAAACATGCCCCCTCCCCAGGGGTTTCGGGCAAGAGCGAGGTTTATGGGGTGTTAGAAGCACAGTGAGGAAACGGCCTGATTGGCCAGAAGGCCAGGGATTTCTTTGCAGGTCAGTCGAGGGAATGAGGAGCGTGCGTGTGTCCTTAGCCGATTGGAGGGGTTGCAAATCCGCCCTTATTTAGAACGAGGAAACCATGAGTCAGGAACTCATGGAGTTCCTTGGAAACCATGGAGGCTGGGGACTGGCTGCCTTGGTAGCGCGTGTCTGGGCAAGCGCAGCATTTACAGGGACGCGAGCGCTCCCCAGCGTTTGGGATTGCGGACGTGGCATCCCAGGCAGGAGCAGCTCCATCTCGGACCTAGAAACCTCAACACCCTTTTGCGAAAATGATGAAGGCTACGTTTTCCCCCCACAAAAATGTACATTAGCGTGTACGGTCCCTGCCCGCGGTCCTATGGAGTCTGGAGAGCCTCTGAAGCCCACCCGTGTGCCCCTGAGAGATACGGCCACAGTGCTAAACCCCTGCCCCCACCCAAGCTTGAGGACGCCTCTCGCAAGCCCCTCGGACTCGGGGCACTGTTGGCTGTATGTGCCAGTACATTTTGCCTCTTAGGGTGGATGTTTGAGGAGCCACCATAAGCCGCGAATCCCCACATACGGCCTGGAAGGGATGGGCTGTCTTGAATTAGGACAATGAATCCCTCATTTGGCTTATGCCTTTCTGTCCTTCCTGGAGAAGCCCACAGATGGAGCTGGCCTCAGAGGAGCAGACAGAAGCCCCTTCCTTCTTTCCTGCTACTGGCTCTTGGAACTCCGTTTCTTCTCACCCCTTCGTGAAATCTCAGGCAGATCACAAAGCGGTTTGGGTCACTTCCAGAAACTGTCAACAAATAGCATTTGTTTTTCAGAGATAAAGCGTAAAAGTTTTCTAATTTCGTTAACTCTGAAACGTCTTTCCTCCATCAGCTGGGCTGGCTGCCTTTAGGAAAAAACAAAAAACAAAAACGAAAAACAAAAAAAAGCAAAAGCAAAAACAGAAACAACCTCTGTGTGAAGAAGAAGGGCCCCATGTTTCCTGTTTCTTGCTTGGTGTCCATCCACACTCACCAGCTGTCACCATCGGTCCCCCAGGGTCAGGCTCCGTCGGGGGAAGGGGAGGAACGAGAAGGAAGCTGTCGCTTGGCTGGTATGGTTGTGATCTAGGTCGGAGCGTCCAGGATATGGCAGATGCTCTGAAGGGTGTTTGTGGGGTCCCCTTAGAGACTCCCTGCTGGAAATCTCACTCCACTTCCCCGACCCAAGCAGGGCCTCCTCCATCTGACTGCTTCCAACCACCCCAGGCTTTTTGCAGTCCACCCATCTGCTGAGTCGCCAAGCCCACCAGGCAGTCTTCATAGGATGGGGGTCACTTTCGAGCGGCTCAGTGCTTGAGTCCACATTGGGTCACCGTCTGCTCACCACCACCAGCAAGTGCATTCGGTCCCATCGCCACTGACGGGGTGTAGCCTGTTCCCGAGGAGCCCTCATTCTCTGCCCTGCCACCAGGGGGCTCTCCACACCGCTGTCACCTTGCATTTCTCAGGAGGGACCCTGGTACCCACTCCACACAGTTCGCGTCAGGTTACCCCAAGGGTTCTCGCAAAGGCACCCCAACTGCCCCTGCTCCAAAGGGCTCCTCCTCTCCCCATCTTCTCAAGCTCCATGTAAATTCTCTGCCTTCTCTCCAAGCAGGCTAGTGCTGATGGAACCACCAGACATCTCCGGCCCAACTTGGAGACAGGAGATTTCCGTGTCCTCGTCCTGTGACAGCTCTGTGATTTAGTCTTCAGAATAAAGTCCGTCTCTGTCCTTGCTCTTCCTCTGAATTGTGAGCTATGTCGGAAGAGGGGCAGTGGTTCCCCTGTATCAGAAATTCTAGCATCTAGAATTGCATAACTATGAGCGCCAGTGAAACAGTTGTGGCCGATTAGGAATACTCCGAAATGCTAAAGCAACTTTCCCGTCTGTGCCAAGACCCTGGACAGAATGTGCGTTAAGGAAGTACCCATTCCGAGGGCAGAACTCCCCAGAGCGGCGTGACTACTCTTTCTCTGAGATGAGCTCTGCATCCTGAAGACGGCTGCCTGGGATTCTGGCAGGCAGAGGCCATGAGGCTATTTTTGGAAAACCTAAAAGCACAGAACTTGGAACTTTCAGAGGAAGGCCGTGAATTACCTCCCGCAGATGTTTCAGGGAAAGGCGGAGAAACGTCCTGCCCTAACTGTTGATGCCCCATCTTGGTTCAGACTGTGTCACAGGAACACACGCCGGGAGACCCATCCTTGGGGGAAAGGGTCGCGTCACGGAAAACTCCCGAACGCGGGTGCCGTAAATGCCAAAACTGACCGCTGTCTCCGCCTGAGCCTGAAGCCCAGTGAGCATGGAAGGCAATTGGAAGATAAAGTTTCAACTTCCACGGAACACACAACTGCTAAATGATGCCGCGTAAACAGCCAGGTGGGCTGGTTAGAAAGAAAGCTGGGCTCAGAGGCAATGAAAAGTTTCATTTTGAGATGTTCAGGAAAGAAGGCGGTTTTATTAACCTGATACACATTTAAAAATCAACCGTTGAGGGGCGCCTGGATGGCTCAGTCAGTTGAGTGGCTGACTCTTGATTTTGGCTCGGGTCGTGATCTCAGTGGTCTTGAGATCAATCACTGCATCGGGCTCGTGCTGAGTGTGGAGCCTGCTTGGGATTTTCTCTGTCTCCTTCTGTCGCTCTCCCATGTGAGCTCCCTCTCTCATTCTCTCTCTCTCTCTCCTTCTCAAAAAAAACTTGAAAACTAGATGTTCTACTGAACTTGTATTTGTGTTTCTATTGAAATCCATACTTGGAGACAGAGAGAGAGTGTGTGTGTATATATATATATATATATATATATATATATATATATATATATGTATATATATTTTTTTTCCTCAAGTGTACTCATTTTTTTTCTGGTGTGATTCTTACCTTTCATTTACTTGACAATTAAATGTTCACGGCATGATTGTAACCTCTATTGTATCTTTGGCACAAAACCAGGTTTCTGTCTGTCGCAGTCCAGCTTGCGTTTCTGACGGCAAGGTGGTGGTTAGCACCTCCACACCCCTGGGCAGCTGGGTTTGGTGAAAACACCCTGGGCTTTGCCGGCTGTGTGGTCTCGATCTGATTGCCCACGCTGCCGTGTGGCCAAAAGCAGCCACAAGGTGGTACCTAAACCGGTGGGCGCGGCTGTGTTCCAGCAAAACCTTATTTACGGACGTTGAAATTTGAATTTCACATAGTTTTCACGTGTCACAAAATAGTATTCTTCTGGGTTTTTGTTTTGTTTCATTTTCGCAACCATTGAAAAATGTACAGGGGCGCGTGGGTGGCTCGGTCGGTTGAGCGTCCGACTTCAGCTCAGGTCACGATCTCACGGCTAGTGTCAGCTGTGCTGACAGCTCAAAGCCTGGAGCCGGCTTCTGATTCCGTGTCTCCCTCTCTCTCTGCTCCTCCCCCGCTCGTGCTCTCTCTCAAAAATAAATAAACATTAGAAAATTAGAAGAAAAAAATGTATAAACCATTCTCAGCTCACAGCCCATACAAAGTGTCAGGTCAGGTTACACTACATGAGGGCCCCAAAAAAATGGTGAGGTGAGTGATAGCGAAGTTGCCCCTGCATCAATGAGGAAACTGAGGCATAGATTTTGAGTGACTCCGGAAGGTCAGACAGTCACGAGTGGCGTGGCAGCGATCGGGTCTGCCCCTGGAGCCCAGCTTCCAACACCGCATGAGACTGGCCTCTGGCTACTCTGTGCATTGTTATTGTGTATTTATCGATCGCTTTGCCACCTCGAGCATGATGTCATTAATTTATATGAAATTCTTCTCCAAGTGTTATGTTTTATTCCTGACGCTTCCAAAGCTCTCCATTACTGAACTTATTAACAACAAAGCAGCAGTCTGTGGTCAGTCGAGCAAATAGCCCGAAACCGTTGATGGTTTATTTTCTCCGACCCCAGGCTCAGAAGACACCATCATTGTAATTACTTACGTATTTATTCCCATCCTACGACACCTCTACGAGAGTTTTAGGTAACTTACAGCATTGTAACCTCGTAAATTAATGAAGATGTTATAAATGGGTGATGTTAAATCTTTAAACATAAACCGTAAGGCCCGGACATGCTCTTTTAGGGGTTATTAATTTACTTCTTTCTCTTGCCAACACGGGAACAAGAAAAATAATTCACCCGCAGGCAAAGCCAAAGGTAGGATTGTCAGCCTTTGAAGACACACACCTCGAGTTTCTGGGAAGGTGCTGACAACTTCCTTCCATGAAGATTTCCTCACTCCCAGTCTGTTCTTTTTCTTTTCTTTTCTTTTCTTTCTTTTTTTTTTTTGTTGTTTTTTTTTTGTTTGTTTGTTTTTGTTTTTTTTGCTCTAGCAAATTATTTGAGAAATTCCAAAAAATTACTGAATTACTGGACACAACCCTGTGGCGATCTGCCTCAGGACCTTTGTAGGTCCTGTTCAAAACAATCTTTCCTTTGCAAAGCAGATGCCTTCTCCTCCAGGTCTTGGCTTGGGAAACCCTCCCTAAGCTCATTTTCCATCTGCTTCTCTCTTCCACTGCCTTTTCTCCTTTGTGGCCATTCAGAATCTGTAATTCCATGACTTATTCATGGTTTATGAAGGCTTCCTCTGTCTCCTCCTCTACACTGGAGGCCTTGAGGGGACCGTGTCTGCTTTTCAGCACTGTTTTCCTGACCCCTCACGTGGTGGCATCTTCTTGGAAACACTGGAGGAGAGAGAGCATCTTCTTGGAAACACTGGAGGAGAGAGACACTGGAAAGGTTAGCGAAGGCACCCACGTTGCAGACTGAGCCACCAAGAATGTCCACAGAGGCCACCAAGGAAGGCGATGTTTGCAGGAGGTGACAGGCTGAGTAGAGAGTGACTTTCACGAGGCAGGAACTTCGTTTCCTCTTTCTTCTCTCAGCTGTGATACCTTCTTGGATTCTTCCCTCCTTTGTTCCCATAGCAGAAGCCTCCCATCTGGGGATGCTGTTGGGGTACATTTCCTAACTCCCCCCACCTCACACGGGCACCCACGTGCCCCTATCTAGTGTCAGTTTGTCCTAAATTCCCTGCGTTCAAACTGAGCTAAGACACAAAAGTGAGAAGGAAAAAAAATAAATAAAACCAGTTAATGTGTCGGGGAATATATTTATTCCTGTGCTATCCTAGAGATGGGCTGAGAGGTCATTTCAAATAATTATCACCCTGATAATTGAGCAGATGGCAATCACCAAATCAGGCAGTTCCCCACCAGTCGGCGTCTCTAGCTAATTCACCTTCATGCCTGGGCAATTTGTTCTAACGAGATTATATTTCATGATAGCAACTTGCATTCGGCGCTTTGCAGGGCGCCCCAGAAACTGACTTTCCAAGGGGTTTGGTGTCACACAAGGAGCTGCTGGCACAGAGGCTGGGAAAACAGACGTGGGGCCGGAGACCCGGCGGCTGCCTGAGGCGTCACAGTTATACCCCATCACGCCTCTTTTCACGGCTGCCTTTGTGTCTGTGCTGGAGCTGTGTCTCCTCCTGGACCGTCCTCCTCAACGACGCCGCCGAGTCCCCCTGACAATTCCTGCAGGGATGTGCTCACAGGATGAGCGCTGTCTCTCCCCGCGTTTTAATGAATCGACTCCAAGGGGAGAAGCAACTTGATCACGGCCACCGTGCTTCTCAATTTGTCATCCTGGTGCCCAACTGTTCCCCTGACCTTTTTCTGCCTTTTTAGTTTGGTCCTCTTTATCAGAATTCTGAGGGAGTTTCCTACCTGTGCAAATTCACCTCTCCCCGGGAAGGCAATCACGCACACTGGCAGGTGCTCCCTCTGTGAATGGGTCATTACTTTTAGGCAGGGATGTGAATAGTCCATTTACTTGGAGGAAATTAGAGGCGAGGATCGAGGCAACAACGTATAATCACTTAATTTGGAGGAGATCCAGGACTGAATATAAGCACCTTTGATTTAAAGGAAAAAAAGCAATTAAAGCCAGTTGGCAGAAAGTTCTTTTCAAGTCAATGAAGTCATTCAAGCAGTCCCTAAAAAATGACTAGCTTTTGAAAGCATAATTTGATCCCAAGTGAGAAGGGGGGAAAATGCAAAGACGGGCGTGGACAAGAAGAGAAAACCAGTACCGAAGGATAGCGGACAACCTCATTGGTTTTCTGCTTCCGTCTTGCTCTCCTGTCATCCCCCTTCTCCGACACACTCCAGCCCTGCCGTTCATCCTGCCAGCCAGCATCTCGGCCCCGAACATTCGACGAGGCCCTGCTTCTCAGTGGTGGGGGAAGGGCTGAGGACGAGTGCTGGGGGCTCACTCTCCGCGACCACCTGCAGCTCAGGCTCAGCCCCAGACGCGCTGCCCGCACCGACTCCTGCACTAGTGACGTCAGGAGCCAGGGAGAGGGGCTCCCTATCATTTCAGGGGCACACAGTCCTGGCGGAACCCGTTCCGAAGTGTGATGGGGGGGCAGGGCTTCTCCAGCTCAAGACCACTAGGTGTCCGGGAGAGGGAGCACGGACAGCACACCAGGGCAACACAGACATCACGACTTCGCCTGGAGGTGGATGAGTCCTAGGAACAGTCAGAAAGTTCTTCTGGCGCAACTGCCCCATCTTTCCTCTGTCTCGCCCCAACTGCCCTGAGTGCCTCAGGTGCGCTCACGGTTGGGGTTCAGCTGCCAGGTACCCACCAAGTTCCTCAAGGCCCCAAAACCCCAACTGCGCGCACCTGGCCTCCAGCTCAAAGCTGAGCACTGATTACAACTGACTTAGAACTCCATCGTGTCATGTTGCCATGAGAGGCCCACGTGCCTTATCTGAAACCCTTGGGCCAGATGTGTTTGGGAATTCAGAACTTTGCAGCTTCCGAAAGATAATGCATGCATGTGCTCTGTATTACATTAAAAATCCCGAAGGCTCCAGGGGGACAGCACCCTGTAATCAAACCCATTAATATTTCTGTAGGAAAACACATGAATATTCAGACTAAGCGGAGAAAATAATGATTATAAGTAGTGTCTCATCAGTTCAGGTCAGGTTTTGCAACCAAAAGAGTTTCAAAACTCTTTCCATTTGCAGAACTTCCGGATTTCGGAGTTACATGTGAGGATCGTGGACTTTTAAGATATTTACATATCTTACGGGGTGCTGGGTGGCTCAGTCTGTTGAGCGGCCGACTTCAGCTCGGGTCACGATCTCGCGGTCCGTGAGTTTGAGCCCCACTTCGGGCTCTGTGCTGACAGCTCAGAGCCTGGAGCCTGTTTCAGATTCTGTGTCTCCCTCTCTCTGACCCTCCCCTGTTCATGCTCTGTCTCTCCCTGTCTCAAAAATAAATAAAAGGTTAAAAAAAATTAAAAAAAAAAAGATATTTGCATATCTTGGGGCACTTGGGTAGCTCAGTCGGGTATACGTCCGACTTCAACTCAGGTCATGATCTCACGGTTCGTGGGTTTGAGCCCTGCATCGGGCTCTGTGCCGACAGCTCAGAGCGTGGAGCCCGCATCGAGGTCTGTGTCTCCCTGTCTCTCTCCTCCTCCCGTCACCCCTTGCATTCTGTCTCTGTCTGTCAAAAAATGAATAAACATGAAAAAAAATTAATAAAATAAAATATAAAAGACATTTACCTATCTTTCCACCCCACCAGCCTGAACACCAGCAAAGACATGTTGGCTCCCTGGCCGTCTATAAAATCTGAGGCCTCGGTACAACGTGTGACTAAACCAATGACAAATAAAGTAAAAGGAAGTGTTGAGGAATCGAAACAGGTGCCCCATCCCTTCTCCAAAATGCTGCCCTCCTGGCAGATAATCTGAGGCCAGGTAAACTTCTGTGAAAGGCCAGATAATAAATAGCCTTCAGGTTTGGGAGCCAGACAGTCTTATTTGTAACTATTTAACTCCGCCATTTAGTGCAAAAGCAGCCTTAGACAACAGGGAAATAAACGGGTGTGTCTGTATCCCAATAAAACTTTATTTATAATGACAGACCGAGGCCACATTTGCTGACTCCTGAACACATCCGTGCTAATGTCTTGCTTAACAAACAGGATCCACTCAGCAGATAAGGCTTCTATCATCCGACGAGCCCCGTTCTCAGTACCAGAAAGTCAGCAGTGACTAAAACACCAGTTTTCCCCCTCATTCAGCTTGGAGTCTGGCT
This sequence comes from Lynx rufus, assembly GCF_022079265.1. Classification (NCBI taxonomy): domain Eukaryota; kingdom Metazoa; phylum Chordata; class Mammalia; order Carnivora; family Felidae; genus Lynx; species Lynx rufus. The sequence goes on from NW_025814842.1 coordinate 3,512,896, forward strand.
GAGTCCAGGAACTCGGTAAAATTCTCCACATCATCTCAGCTCTGTGCTTTGCCTCGACGAAAGTGGACCTTGGCCAAATTAGGCGTCATCAGGGAAACGCACGTTAAAGCAACAGAGGTTCTGTTGCACGTCCATGGCAACGACCAAAACCCTGAACACTGACCGCCAATCGCTGTCAAGATGTGAACAGCAGGCGCTCTCGAATTCGGGGCTGGTGGGACGGCCACTGTGGAAGACGGTGTGGTGGTTTCTTACAAACCCATGCACACCCTTACCGTAGGACCCAGCAGTGCCGCTCCTTGGCAGTTTACCCAGACCGACGGGAAAGGTCCGTCCACACAAAAGCTTGCTCATAGATGTTTACGGCAGCTTCATTCACCACGGCCAAACTTGGAAGCAACCGAGATGCCCGTCAGTAGGTGCCGGATAAATACACTGCGGTCCATCCAGACAGCAGGATATTATTCAGTGCTGAAAAGAAATGAGCGTCAGGCCGCGAAAAGAGATAGAGGAAACTCAAATGCATATTTTGAAGTGCAAGAAGCAGTCTGAAAAGGCTTCGTACTGTGTGATTCCAACCATATGACATTCTGGAAAAGGCAAAACTACGGAGACAGTAGAAAGATCAGTGGTTTCTTGGGTGGGGGAGGGGGGAGAGAGAAATACGCGGAGCACAGAGGGTTTTCAGGGCACTGAACATCCCGTGTCATGTTATAATGACGGATGAGTGTCACTATCCATTTGTCCAAGCCCACGGGCCGTACCACACCAAGGACGAACTTGAAGGTGAACCGTGAACTTTGGGTGATGATGCGTCTGTGCGGTCCATCCTCTGTAAAAGATGTGCCATCCTCGTGAGTGAAGTTGACAGTGGGGACGCTGTGTTGGGGGTGGCGGGCACTCGGGAAACCTCTGTACCTCCCTCTCAATTTTGTTACGAACCTATAACTGCTCTAAAAAAAAAAGTGTTGGCACATAGAGTTGATTCTCCTTATTTACAGATTCCAAATTTCTGACTTTGCGTACACACTAAAACCTATTTGTAACCTCAAGGTAAACACCTGCAGAGTTTGGGGGGTCATCCACAGACATGGGGGGAGCAGTGAAAGATTGGATTCGCACAATCCACACGTTCTTAGCTACGGTCGAGGGAGGCAGCCCTTGGCCTCTAGTTTGGTTCTCGCTGTGCAAACAAGTGTCCTTTCTGCATCTATTTGGTGCCATGGTTTTTGCATTTTTGTGCTTTTTGCTATTTAAAAGGCCCCCAAAGCACAGTGCTAGCATGCTTTCTAGGATTCATAAGTGCCAGGAGGCTGTTTGCAGAGAAAATACGCGACTTAGTTAAGCTTGATTCAGGCGTGAGTTATAGCACTGTTGGCTGTGGGTTCAATGTTAATGAATCAACAATATATATTCAATAAGGTGTCTTTAAACAGAAATGCACATAAAACAAGGTGATGTATTGATCGGCTGATGAAAATGTCGTGACCAGAGAGGCTGGCAGTGACACAACCCAAGTTCAGCCCAGGAGCCACGGTTCAGCATTCACTAACTCAGAGTTCGTGGTGACTTTATAAAACACAGACACCGGGGATGCCTGGGTGGCTCAGTCGGTGGTTAAGCGTCCGACTTCAGCTCAGGTCATGATCTCAAGGTCCGTGAGTTCGAGCCCCGCGTCGGGCTCTGTGCTGACAGCTCGGAGCCTGGAGCCTGTTTCAGATTCTGTGTCTCCCTCTCTCTGACCCTCCCCCATTCATGCTCTGTCTCTCTCTGTCTCAAAAATAAATAAACGTTAAAAAAAAATTTGAAACACAGTTGCTGGAAGAACTAAAATCAACAGTGTTTGTTAATAGTATTCTTCTATTTTTTAAATCTCCACCTCATCCATAATTATAATTCTTCATATAAAACATGATTTATCTGGGCCTTGATCAGTGTCTCCAGAAACTTGTCTGAAATCCTTAGTTTGGGTTTTTTTTCCCCCCGAAGATAATCAACTTTTTGGCTCTTTTTATTCTTCCATCCAGAATTCTTTTCTAACCCCCAAGTTATCCAGCCACATATGTTATTAAATTCCCAACCAGTGTGCATTTTTTTTAGTTTATTTATTTTGAGAGAGAGAAAAAGAACTTGAGCAGGGGAGGGACCGGGGCGGGGGGGGGGGGGGAGGAGAGAGAAAGAATCCCAAGCAGGCTCCACACCATCAGTGCAGAGCCCCACGTGGGGCTCAAACCCACAAACTTTGAGCTCATGACCTGAGCCAAACCCAAGAGTTGGACGCTTAACCAACTGAGCCACCCAGGCAACCCCCACAGTGTGCATTTTTTAATTTGTCTTTCCGTGTTAGCTTCTGACTTCACAGCGATGCCATTGGACGACATGGGCTGTCTGAAAGCCATCCCATCAGACAGGTAGGGGCTACCCAACGGCCCCTACTCCGCTCACCACCCATGGGCGCCAGGCTGGTCTACAACCCTCAGGCTGAATTCGGGCCCGTTAGGCCAATGCTCAGCTCCGTGCAGATTTCCCATAGCCTTGCTTATTTGCTGTCTGATTACTTCCAATAATTGGAATAATTGGAAAGGTGGATTTATCCATTTCCCCTGCAGCTCTGTCCATTCTTGGCTTCCTCCGTATGGGACTGTCTTGTTAGATACTCCACATCTGGGACGGCCGTCCCTTCTCACTGAACAGAGCCCATGCCGTCGCACAGAGACTGGCTTCATGCTTTCCCACGCGTTTTGGCTTGAACTCTTTCTGCCTACTGTTTTCCCGAGTACAGTGTCTTTTGGGTGGTGTATTACTGATAGGCCTTTTCGTCCATCCTCTTTATTTTCAACCTCTGTGGGCCTTATGCTTTAGATGTGCCTCTTAAAGACAAGAGACGGGTGGAAAAGGGTGGGAAACAGGAGAGCCGACGCCCATGTACCCACAGAAACAAGGCGGGAGCGAAGGTGGGTGAACCCAGCAGCCTTAACCATCGCAGACCAGTGGGGACGTATGAGTCTACAGGCTGCGCGTTTTCAACACCCACAATTTCCCAGCTCAAAAAGAGGTGTGTGGCGATGGGAGATCAGCACTGGTTTGCTGAAAACAAACGTTATCGTGGGTCAGTGGGCTGGGAGGGGAAGCATAAAGTGTGCAGAGCAAGTTAGAGCCAAAGTCAGCAGAGATGAGTAGCACCTGGGTCCCTCCCGCAGGTGCGCGTGCACGACAGTCCCTCCATGGATGCGCGTGCATGGCCGTCCCTACCTCGGGCCGGACCTTACCACAGGGAAGAGAAGGACTAACAAACATTAGTTGAAAGGAACAACCCTCAAAGTTTTTGACGGAGTCATGAGGGCATCAGGCTTTCAGAACCAACTTATAAACTTGAAAAGAACAGCCTTGGACCTCAAGAGAGAGACTCAGACCCATGACATGTTTGGATTGTGACATAATCATCTAATCATGATGACTAACTTTGTTTAGAGAAGACATTTGCAATTGAGCCCTTGAAAGTCAGGGTACCCAAATATATACAATGCTTGATACAAAAAAGCTTACATTTGACCTAAGAATTCTACGCATCACAACTTGTCTTAAGGTCATAAGGGGACCACTGCACATACCCAAATGTAGGAGGGTGTTAACTGCATTGCTCTTTCTAACCAGAAAATCAGAAAACAATCTAAATTGATGGAAAATTGATGAAGCGAATCGTGGCATATCTGTGCAAAGGATTACTTTGCAGCCATTAAAATTATGCTACAGATCGATGGTCACTGATACGCAGAGATGGCCATGCCATGTTAAGTGAAAAGAACAATACGATACTTAAAAAAAAAAAAAAAAGGAAATGCGTGTACAAAATTACTGTGTTCATGCCTTGGAAAAAATGCCTGGGAAGTTATTCATCAAACTTTGAGGATTACTGGCAATCTGTATTTTCTTTGTGCCTTTTTATGTTTGGTAAGTTATTTAAAATAAACACAAATCATGATGGTTTATAAAAAGAAGGTGCGTAAAGAGCCCATTGTGAAAGCCCTTTTAGCATTTTACATGAATAATTGATCTCTTTGGCAGCTCAGGTTTATTCTAAGTTGTAAGTTCCCGAAGAGTGGGGAGGATCTTCACTTCTGTTCCTCCCCCCACCCCCCGGCTGCACATGCAGCCCTGCCCATGATAAGAGCTCCCTGATGGCCACTGACTGACTGAGTATCTGGGTGTCAGGTACAGAAGAGATATTAGTGAAAATAGCTGAGGACCAGATTGCATAGCTGAGCCTTTGGCACTAGAACTTTTCATAATTGAAAACTAAAACCTTTGAGTCGTTTCATTTTATTACAAACGAACCCACCCCTCAACTCCCCTTCGGTTTTGAAATCTCGCCAAAGTGTTGGTTACGATCCCATCACTCGGCTAATGTGAAAGTTCTAAAAGCTGTTTAATGACATCGTTATCCCGCAAATCATAATGAGGGAGGCAAGAAGAGTTTGGTGTTTGAACAACCCACGCGTGGGCCTGTGGTCTCTGATACGGGAGCAGGGCCCCTGCGGAAGACAGTTTCGCCTCTCAACTCCTTCCCAGGGCCTTTGCCCCCTGTACCGGTCAGCTGTTGCTGCCTGACAAGCAGCCACAAAAATCTCAGTGGCAGAGAAAGATGACGTGCATTTATTGGCCTGTGCTGGGCTCAGTCGGGGGGTCCCAGCTTCTTCAAGCCGCGAGTCTGTCTGGCCTCTCCCCGTCCTCCTCTGGGATTCCGTGTATTCACTTGGGGTCCAGGTTAAAGGACAGAAGCAACTTAGGGGACGCTCTTCTTCTGTCAGGGTAGAAGGCCAAGGTCAAGAGTGTATGCTCAGACACACAAGCACGCTTCAAGTTCCTGCTCACGTCATGTCCGCCGACACCCCCTGGGCCAGGGTCAGTGCGACGGCAGCAGGCTGGGGAAGCCCACAGAAGGGGGCACTCGAGGGGAGCAATGATAGCTGCTTGTGCAGGTGTCTGTCACCACTTACGCTCTTCCTGAGTCCCCCGCTGTTCCCACGCAGCCCTATCTAGCCACCCATTCTGCCTGGAGGAAAAAAGCCAGCCTTGCCTCAGTGGTAAGCTCGGTGTCCTTTTTGGGCAAATAAAACGCCGATTTGATGTTTCGTTGACCTGAGTTCTTATCCTGTTTGAGGGCTCTTTGGAGACGGAGGGCCCTCCCCACCGTTAGCGTAAGCTTTTCGTCTCTTAGTCCTGGCAGCCGGAGTCGGGGGAGAGCCCTGGGACTTGCACAGAGGGACTCGCCAGCCACGCGTGTGGCCAGAGTCCTACGGGCTGAGCAAGAACGGAGCCCCTGTCGCGCAGCCTGAGAAGACCCGTGGCAGGGGCCTGTGGCCGGCAGCAGGCAGGGGGCTGGCGGGCGAGCTGTCACACACAGCACCAGCCCCGGAGCGGTGCCCGCGCTTCCCTCTGGCTGAGGAACAGCCGGCGCTCCCGCTGATAACTCCTCGCTTTAAACCTCTCGGAAAAGCAGGAGCGGTTTTGCCTCCTAGCGTCGTAAATTAGGCCGGGTTCTCGGGAACCGCGCCGAGGCACGTCGGGCCGTGTACAAACGTGAACAATGGCGGGATGTGGAGAGGAAACAGGTCGCGGGTAAACGGGTCCCTGTCCTGACACACAGGCCACAGAGGAGCTCTCGGCTCTCTCCTCCCAAATCTAGACCCCGGTTGGCAGTCGGTGCGCCTATGGTACCCGAGCGAGACGGAGGCCCTCCGCTCCCAGGCCTGGCTGCAGCCGCGATGAGAGGAGGCGACGGTCCAGGCAGTGCCGCGAGGAGCGAGTGCTAAGGTTTTGAGCTGAGCACCCCAAACGAGGGAGGCTTGAGGACGGGACGGCTCAGGCCGGCTTCCCGAGACTCGGGCCTCCAAGGCACTTGTCCCAGCTGCCCCCTGGCCCCCGGGGATTCCAGGTGGACAATCAGCACGTGGTGAGCGTCCCTCACGGGCCGCTTGAAGGAGCAGGGCAGCGCGCAGAGGGGAGAAGGAAGGGCAGCCCGGGGTGGGCACGGAGCGGAGGACAGTGCCGGGAGAGCGTGGTGGGTCCCGCGCTGCCCCGGGTGTTGGTCTCCTGAGCCCGCCAAAACAGAAGTCGCGGAGCCTGTGGCTTACCCCGCGGCACCTACCGTCTCCCGGTCTGGAGGCCGGGTGTCTGAGGGCGGGGTGGCGGGGTTGGGTCCTGCGAGGCTGCGAGGGGCGTCTGCTCCGTCCTCTCTCCCGGCCGCGGGTGGTTTGCCATCAACCCTGGGCCTTCTTGGGCCTGTGGAGGGATCCCCCCATCTCCGCCTTCTCCCTGTGTGCCCTCCGGTCCCTGTGCCCAAACTTCCCTTTCTATGAGGACACCAGTCATCGGGCCACCCTCGAGACCTCGTCTTGACTAATTACATCTGCAAAGGCTCTATTTGCACATAAGGTCACGTTCACAGTTACTAAGGGTTAGGGCTTCGACATCTCTTTGGGGACACAATTCAATCACAATCGCTGACAATTGTGATTTTTTTTTTTAAGATTTTATTTTTAAGTTATCCCTGTGCCCGACATGGGGCTCGAACTCATAACCCTGAGATCAAGAGTCACACGTTCTGGGGCGCCTGGGTGGCTCAGTCGGTTAAGCATCTGACTTCCGCTCAGGTCATGATCTCGAGGTTCGTGAGTTCGAGCCCCGCGTCGGGCCCTCTGCTGTCAGCACAGGATCCTCTGTCCTCCTCTCTCTGCCTCTCACCCACTTGGCTCTCTTTCCCTCTCTCTCAAAAATAAATAAATAAACATAAAAGAGGGAAGGGGAGGGGAGGGGAGGGAAGGGAAGGAAGTAGAGGAAAGAAAGAAGGAGAGTCACATGTTCCACTGACTGAGCCAGCCAGGCACCCTGCTGACAGTTGTGATTTGTACAGTCATGGGCACATGTGACCCAACAGGAGCCAATCAGATGCAACAACACACCGCTAAGATTCTGGGTCAGAGCTTGGAGCTCGGAGGACGTGAGGTCCGACGTGGCCAGCTGTTTGGGGCCCGTCACGGAAGGATAGGAGCCCACGCTCGTGTGAACACAAGGGAGCCAGCCCCTTCCTGGTGCCACGTGGACCCAGGAGAATGTGGGGAAACACTGGGTCCAGGTGACACCACTTAAATGCTTCAAGCCAGGCCTTTTCCCAGACACTCCAAGTGCAGGAACCCATGCCTCCTTTTCGTCAAAATCATCTTGGATTGTGGTTTTCTGTCCCTTGAAATCCAAAGAATTTGACGATACAGGTGGTTCCGCTGGTTCTTGGCCTGGTGTGACGCATAGAAAAACAGAACAGCTGGAGTACGGCGGGGGCTGCTCTTGGCTCAAGAGGGTCTGCCTGGCTGCAGAGAGAGATCTCAACCCGCAGGACCCACACGAGGCACACGGCATCTCCAGGCTGGCCACGGAGAGGCCCCAAGTCCCTGCTGCTCAGCATGTGGCCCACGGGCCAGCGTATCCGGCCCCCCGGGAGCCGGTCAGACACACAGGTTCTCAGGGCCCGCCCCAGACGCTCTGAACCAGACTGCGCATCTTAAACAGGATCACCATCGATTTATGTGCTCATTAGAGCTCAAGAAGCACACTTCCAGCCTAATTAGCGAGCAAAGTTTGGGTGGATTAAATCCCAGCTATTTAACAATCAAATTGGATTTCTGCTCTTTCTATCTGATTTAAAGCTCTTCCTCCAAGGATTGAGATGCCCAAACAACCAAGTAATCCTATGAATATCATATTGTGTCGTATTATATTATGTTGTGCCATGTTGTGTCACGTTATATCATATCATCAAGTTATAAACATAACATCAAAATTAAGTAACATCAGAGTGCAGCGTAGTATATACATTCCACTTAGAAGTACGAGGCATCAGACGGTATTTTCCATGTCGTACCTTATTGAAGAGCGCAGGATAATACTGGAGACCACGAGGACACCGTCTGTGCCCCAAGTGCTGCTACGTTCACCGCCGTCTTCAGCGTCGTGAGCAAACGTTGTCGAATCATGGCTCAGCTCTTGGCTCCGTGCGTTTCCACTCACCGGGCATCCGGAGTAGCCTCGCGGAGGCTCCATCAGCACCAGAATGACGTGCCTCCGAAGCCCAGACAGCTGGAAGCCCAGCGCAAACCTCTAGCGGTTCACCTGCTCTTATGGAAAGTAAATTCTCTCCGGCTTCCTGAGTGTCATGGAGACATTTGTCTGGCCTTCCACTGTCTGAGAGACCTGCTTGGAAAGCCTTTGGGGAGTTAGTTTCTGCTGGTGGTCATCTTTGATGGCACGGCCGCCGGGGTGGGAGCCCGCCGGGGCACCACGTTTCAGCAGGGATCGGCCGCCGAGTACTCAGAGGCCACAGACAACAAAGACACCGAAATTAAGCTAATCCTCCATGCAAGGCTTTGCAGATGAATAAAAATTACTTCTGACCCTTTCACATCTTTGACTCTTTGTGTCTTTATTTTATTTAGATCGGCATGGATACCGTCAAAAATGAAAACAAAGACTAATCAGAGCTTAAATAAAACGCACAAAGTGAAGTCTGTTCAAAAGGCAGAGGAGAGTGTGCCCATGAGGAAAAGCCCTGAGCGGAAAGGCAAGGTTTAAATCCCAGACAGGGGGTTGCTGATGAACAATTGACAACTTCTGCCGTGGACAGAACGGAATGATCCCCTCGGTGTGTGCACCATTGGTTAAAACAAGCCCTATTGTGGGGCACCTGTGGGGCCCAGGCGGTTAAGCGTCGATCTTGATTTCGGCTCAGGTCATGATCTCGTGGTTCGTGAGGTCAAGTCCCACGTCGGGCTCTGTGCTGCCAGAGTGGAGCCTACTTGGGATTCTCTCTCTCCCTCTTTCTCTGCCCCTCCCCTGCATACATGCTCTCGCTCACTTTCGCTCTCTCTAAATAAACATTAAAAAAAAAAAAAAAAGCCCTATTGCTCCCTGGTCTGGCGACTGTCGTCAGCTTGGTCCAGGAGGGGTCTGGGGTCCATCCAAATCCATGGTCCTCCATCCATGGCCTCTGGCTGGGGCCACTTATGTGGACTCTCCTGGACGTGTACTGCTCTGAGTGCGTATGGCACCACATTAGAGAAGACTGCGCCCCCTTCCCCCTTGCACTCCCCACCCCCTCGACCGCGTCTACTTCTCCTCCTAGCTCCTGCCACTGCCTGACCTCCGTTCCGCTAGCGTGCGTTGTGCTGCTGACTTGACCCACTCCCAGCTGGAGCTCCGAGGGAGAGGGGCTTTGTTTTGCTTCCGGCTGCATTTTCACATCTAGGACAGCACCCGGCAGAGAGTAGGTGCTCGGGAAGTGTTTCCGAGTGGAAAACGTATCAGGTGCTAGGCGGCACTAGAGCTTTTCAAATGAAAACACTGTTATGAAACATAAGCCAGATACTCTCCGTTTTAGGAAAATATATTTTAAGCCATAGACTGAAAAGCACAAGGAAAAACAGCACATTTTATCCTGCTTTGGAAGGTAGTTTATCAGCGTCTCCAAAGGTTTTCAATTCTCACACCCTGCAAACCCAGAACTCTGTCTCTTTGGATGCACACCTCCCCTCACGCACAGAAGTCATGCCCTTGGATGTTCACACGGCCTTGTTTGTGAAATACTGAAGACAAGTCTCAAGCCCCGTCCACCACGTGCTTCCCGTGGGTCTCCTCGGAGAACACAGCGAGTGCCCGGTAAACGCAGACCTTACCATCCACGGCAGGAACCCTGTCCCGCCCTGTCCCACCTCCGGGAGGGACCCAGCCAGCTCACTCAGCAATCGTGATGTTTCCACAGTTCATGACCTGAAATCGGGGTGTCCTTGACCTGCCCTGGTCTGAGAGTCTGAGCTCCCCTCGCTGCTGGAACAGACCTGTCCGTGCTCAGCCTGCACGGCCCATGCTGAGGCCGTGTTCCCCTGTGAGACACTGGCGGGTGTCAGCTTAGCCAAGCGCAGGTGTTTGGGGGAAATTTTGTGAATGAACGGCCCCAAAAGAGCCAGCGACTCCTTTGTTAAAGGCAGCGGAGTGGGAGACCGGCGGCCACGTTCTCATACAAGACCGTCTGCTGTCTTCAGGGCTCCTCACTCCCCCCAAAATAGGAATGTCGGGCAGAGAGTCCCAGACATCTAGAGGTCAGGCATTCAGTTTCAGAAAAAGGTCAGTAGCAAGGTATTAATAGCTGCTTTTCAAAAGTCATGTGTCTAGTAGGCAAGCCAAAGCCACAAGTCCAAAACCCCAGAGGTCCTCCTGGGGAAGCCTGCCTCCCTTTGGAGCCCAGGGACTGCAGTTAGCAATGTCTTCATGCTCGGTCTGTCCCCTACAGCTAAAGGCATTCCCGCAAGATGCCGATCCATCGATGGCAGCGAACGGCAGGGGCTTAACGCACTTCGGTTCTGCACATACAGCTTTCTCACATTTGGAGGGCGGCCCGCCTACTCAGCGTTCACCACTTTCAATGTGAATCTCATCCAAAACCAGCCTCCTAGGTGACGCATGAAATAAACCGTCACAGTACCTTCTCTCCTCCCCCACCACGCCCGGTGCCCCTTCCCCCGCAGGACCAGGTACGGCGGTGACCCAGGTACCCATGGCCAACAGAGAAAGAGAAGTTGAGATGCTCTCCTCACAGAATGTCCAGGCTTCCAGTCCTCCTTTGGCACGAGGAGACCTCGGCCCCACCCTGAACCCCGAAAGCCACCGAGGGGCAGAGGGCGACACGGAGAACGAGTCTCTGGCATTCAGGCTTCAACAGCACGACCACCACTTGTGGCTCAACCGACCGGTCTTCCAATGTCCACAATCCACCCAAAGCCCTCTGCCAGCCCTGGGACGCACAACCCTTTCCCTCTACCTGCAGGAGAGGGCAACACCCAAAACCCCATGTGGGCTACTTGCTTCCACCCCACGGCCACCTCCAAACCATCCTATCTGCGGGCAACGAACCAGAGGACACCGTGTCACCCGCCTGACCATACAGGATGGTCACTGTGTCAAGTACCAGTTCTCCTGAACTTCCCTCAGGTCCCCCCAGTTGGTCTTCAGGGCCCTCATCTGCCTCGTCCAGAAGCCCAGTACCCCAGCCTCATTGCCAAAAGTGTTAAGTCCGAATCTGGGAAGGGCCTGGGATTTTACTGAACTTGCATCCCAAGTGCTTGGTTTGCCATAATTTTATATCCATATCCTAGCAGAAGGACACAAGACCCCTGGGTCAGAGGGAGGGGTTACTACTCACAGCAAGAACGATAAACAGCACAGCATCCTGCGTGTTACCCTAATCCCCACGGGGCCAGGCACCGAGGGCCAGGTTATCCGTACGTGCAGTGGGGTGCAGGCGCCACAGGACCCTAAACTCGAAAGCCTCTGAACTTTCGTGAAGCTGCTGGCGTATCTGCTTGTCCTCCTCTCTGAAGAGAAAGATTATTCGTTCCCCCGGAACGTAAGCAAATATTTCAAGAAGGGGAAGGAGATTTTATCTTTCCTGTCTGGAGACATCACCAGGGAGGTATTTCTCTACATTTCTCTGGTGGGAGCGTCTCTCGCTTCCAGCACGGGCTTGCTATTCCAGCGTGTTCTTTGTGCAGGTGGCCTGGACATGCAGGAATACAAGAAACCCATGAGGAGCTGTCTTCCAACAGTATCACCTTTTGTGAATTGTCTTTTCAAATATTTGGCAATTCATCTTCTTATCATCGAGCTGTAACAAGATATGTATCACCAGAGCCCTTTGTAAAATCTACATATTACAAATGTGGCAAACAAATGAAAAACCCCTCCAATGATCCCTGTTGTTTACTTAATGGTTTTGTAACAGGAAGTTTTAAATGCCTTCTAAAGTCCAATTTATCAATTTCTTTAAATTGCATAATTTGCTTTTGTATCATTTTTGTGTCCTCTGTGCTGACAGCACAGTCTCTCTGCCCCTCCCCCACTCCTATTTTTTCCTTCTCTCTCTCTCAAAATAAATAAACATTTTTTTCAAAGGCTAAAAAAATCAGTCATATGCATATGGATCGATTTCTGGGTTCTCTATTTCAGCCCTAATATAAATACAACGCAAGATGTAAATGTAAGCTACATATGTAATTTTACATTTTTCTAGTAGCCACATTTTCAAAAGTGGACCGCTATGGAACCGCCATCTTAATCACCCACAGTTTAGTCCCATGAACATTTACCCACTGACGCTGTGTTTGTTTGTTTGTTTGTTTGTTTGTTTGTTTGTTTTTTAAGGAATGGGTCCGGGCTGGCCAATACAGGGGGTGGTTCATCGTGAAATATGTGTCAAGTAAAACAAAACTTGATACGGCGAGATTAAATTGCTCCGTAAGCTGGAGCCTCGGCTAAAAGCAGAGCCCACGCATTGTGACTTTCGGTGTGATGTCACATAATCAGTGCTGAACATTTCCCCCTACCCAGGCTGTGTGGAACAAAGAGCCAGAATCTAGATCCATAATCAATACCATGAGCAATAGGACGTTCATTTAACTCAAAGAGGCGAGAAATTACTAAAGGCTGAAATAAATCTTAAAGTTGAGTTACAAAGAGCATATACTATCCTATGCCTGGCTTCACGGGTTAAGTTTCTAGAAACAACTGAATGAAGCTTTATGGTTTAAAAGAAACAAAGATTTATGGGAGAAATGCCATTCGAAGAACAAAGACTGCAATTAGTCTATGAAAAATAAACAATGGAGACATAACAGAATGACATACTGAAGTGTCACTGTCCTCTGATTCCAAATCCCATAAAATGGCAGAAAATATAATTTAAAGAAAATAAACACATAATAGTACTACAGCAGAACTTTAGAAGGTTTTTCGAAGTATAGAAAGTTCACAGGATATGGGACGCCTGGGTGGCTCAGTTGGTTGAGCATCCGGCTGTTGATTTTGGCTCAGGTCATGATCCCAGAGTCACGGGATCGAGCCTCGAGTTGGGCTCGGCACTGACCATGGAGCCTGTTTAAGAGTCTCTCTCTCTCTCTCTCTCTCTCTCTCTCTCTACCCCTCTCCCCTCGCACTCTCTCTCCCAAAAATAAAAAAAACTAATAAAAAATAAAATAAAATAAAAAATAGGAAGTGCACAGGGTATGACACACTATAGGGGAAAAGACAACAATAAATAGCCCAAAGGCAACACAAAAGCTAAAGCCATTCAGGGACGCTCCAAGCCCAGAGCAGAACCCAGAGTTCCCGGCTGTCCACTGACTTCTCTATCACATTCTGTACCTCTGGTAAATATTCTCCTAAATGATTTAATACTTTAAAAGTAAGCTCAGGTTACAAAACTTCGGCGTTAAAAAGCAAACAAGGGGCGCCTGGCTGGCTGTTGGAGGGGCATGTCACTCTTGATCTCAGGGTTGTGAGTTTAAGCCTCACATTGGATGTGGAGATTGCTTAAAAATAAAATCTTTCGGGGCGCCTGGGTGGCTCAGTCAGTTGGGGTCCGGCTTCAGCTCAGGTCACGATCTCGCGGTCCGTGAGTTCGAGCCCCGCGTCGGGCTCTGTGCTGATGACTCAGAGCCTGGAGACTGCTTGGGATTCTGTGTCTCCGTGTCTCTCTGCCCCTCCCTCCCTCATGCTGTTTCTCTCTCTCTCAAAAATAAACATTAAAATAAATAAAAAATAAAATCTTTTAAAATGAATAAAATAAAATAAAAATAAAAAGATTCCCTCTTAGGAAAGCATCCCAGTTCATTGCCTTTTCTTTTATATTTTATATTTCTTTTGTATTTCCCTACTTTCAAGTGTATTTTACATATGCATAATGATACATTTTTATGTATAATTTGTAGACATATACAATCTTATGTCCCGTTTTTCACTTAACCTTATATAAGTGTTTTTCATCTTGCCACTGACTCCTCATAGCTCTCATTTTTGATGTCTGCATAATATACTTTGATTGAATGTAGCATGATCTATTTTCTCCTTTCCTTCTTTTTGACCATTTGGGTTGTTTCCAATGTGTGCTATTATAAATAATGCCGTAATTAACATCTCTATTTCCTCAGCTAAATTTAAATCTGTTTTATGAATTAAAAGCAGCTGAACTGACTTGTGTGTCATTCCTTTTTGAACGAAAACAGAATGTCCTGGTTTTGTAACAAGGAACGCTTCTAAAATTAGGCTTACGGATAGGGCTGTGTGACAAGTCGGAACAGCAATGGCAGAGTTCCTGAATCTTTTTAGACAATGTCTGCTTAGCTTACTTGTCCCTCTTTGGGGAATAGAGTAAGTCCCATGCTGCTTCAGCTTAAAACGAATCTCAAGATCAGTAACGTTAGCCTTGACAGGAGTAATTTTTTTTCAGACAGCAGCGCTTCTGGCTGCGTTACTTCCTTCAGATCTTCCCGCACTTGACCAGGGTGAAGGCCAACTGCGGATGCATAATTTTCAAGCTATTTGAAATACTGGGTAACACTGAAAAGGTTTCTGTTTTCTCATAAAGTTTTTTGTTGCCCCAGATACAGAACACCTTGTGAGAGTAAAGCAGATATGTGCATAGAAGTGGAGGTGGAAGGGGAATGAGTTTTACAAAAGGACCAATTACAAGTCGAAGAAACTTATTTTTTTTAATGTTTATTTATTTTGAGAGAGAGAGAGAGAGTGCACGTAAGCAGGGGAGGGGCAGAGATAGAGGGAGACACAGAATCTGAAGCAGGCTCCAGGCTCTGAGCTGTCAGCACAGATCCCGACGTGGGGCTCAATCCCACGAATCAGGAGATGGTGACCTGAGCCGAAGCCAAGAATCAGATGCTTAACACAAGTCAAAGAAGTTTAAAATACGATATTAAAACCTCAAAACTCAACAGATCAGGTGACCAGTACACTGATACAGCTAAAAACGAATTCCTTCCTGGATAATCAAACCATTCCAAGAGCCACCTAATATGAATTTCATGTGCAGAGAATTGTGGGAATGAAGGGGAGAAAAAATTAATAATAAAATTATCCACAGTTAAATAAACACACGAGTATCGGGGTTGAGTGAGTTCACTGGAAGTTGATCAGAATGCATGAAACACATAAGCACCTACAGAGCACCGCTGGGAAATTTCAAAACGTCAAGGATAAAAGGGAAGTCCTAAAAAGCAGACAAAAATAAAAGGAAACAGATTGCCTACAATCTGTCCATTGCCTACAATCTTGTCAATTTGACAAAAGTCAAATTGGGTTCTATCTTCTCATTGGCAGCACTGGTGCTAGAAGACAACGGACAAACAACCCGGAAAGTACGAGTATACCTTACAAAATGATTCCCACGACCAGGTTAGTTACCGTATGCATCACATCACATAATTATGATGGTGTTTGGGGGGGACGGTGAGAACATTCAAGATCTACTCTCTTAGCAACTTTCAAGTATATAATATGATGGTGTTAACTACAGTCACCATGTTCAACGCAAGATCCCCAGAACGTAGCCATGTCATCATTGGAAGTTTGTGCCCTTTGACCAATGGGTCTGCCCATTTCCCCCACCCCCAGCCCTGACCACCACCATTCTACTCTCCGTTTCTATGAGTTTGACTCTTCTTTTTTATTCCACATGTGAGTGAGATCATATCATATTTGTCTTTCTCTGACTTATTTCACTTAGCACAATGCCCTCAAAGTGTTCATCTGTGTTGTCACAAATGGCATTGTGCCTTATCATTTTAAGGCTGAATGATATTCCATTTTATATATATATATATAAACCACACATATCTCACACGCACACACACACACACACACACACCACATTTTCTTTGTCCATTTATCCATTGATGGACACTTATGTTGTTTCCGTGTCTTGGCTATTGTGAATCATGCTAAAACAAGCATGGAGGTGCAGACACGTCTTGGGGATAGTGCTTTCCTTTCCTTCGGATATATACCCAGAGGTGGGATTGATGGATCATGTGGTAGTTCTGTTGTTAATTTTTTGAGGAACCACCATGCCGCCTTCTGTAGTGGCTACACCAATTCACATTCCCACCAGCAGTACACAAGGGCTCCCTGTTCTCCACATCCCCATGGACACCCATTGGAACAGGTGTGAGGTGACCTCACTGTGGTTTTGACTTGCATTCCCCTGATGGTGGGTGATGTTGAGCACCTTTTTATGTACATCTTGGTCATTTGTATGCCTTCTTTGGGAAAAATGTCTGTTCATGTCCTCTGTCCACATTTTATTTAATCAGATTATTCTCGATTATTGTTATTAACTTGCTGCTGAGTTGTGTGAGTTCTTTATGTATTTTGGACATTCACCCTTTATCAGATAAATGATTTGCAAGTATTTTCTCCCATTCTGTAGGTTGCCTCTTTGTTGATCGTTTCTTTTGCTGTGCAGAAGCTTATTTTATTTTATTTTATTTTAATTTTATTTTAGAGACAGAGAGAAAGAGCACACACAAGTTGGGGAGGGGCAGAAGGGGAGAGAGAGAGAGAGAGAGAGAGAGAGAGAGAGAGAGAGAGACAATTTCAAGCAGGCCCCCCCCCCAGCACATAGCCTGATGTGGGGCTGAATCTCACGACCCTGGGGTCATGACCTGAGCCAAAATCGAGTCAGATGCTTAACCAACTGAGCTACCCAGGTGCCCCTGTGCAGAAGCTTTTTAGTTTTATGGAAGCCCGTGTGTTTATTTTCCTTTTTTTATTTTTCGCTTATGCTTTTGGTGTCATATCCAAAACATCATCACATTATTGCCAAGTCCAATATCAAGGGGATTTTTCCCCCTTTTCTTCTTCTAGACCAGTTCCAGGTCTTACATCCAAATCTCCAACCCATTTTGAGTTCATTCTCGGGAGTGGTGTGAGATGGGGTCCAGTTTCAGTCTTTTACACGTGAACACCCAGTTCTCCCAACGCTCCTGAAAATACTGTCTTTTCCCCACTGAGTATTCTTGGCTTCCCTGTCAAATAATAGCTGACCATATGCGCATGGGTTTGTTTCTGGGTTCTCGACTCTGTTCCATCAGTCTACGTGTCTGTTTTTACCAGTGCTGTGCACTCGGTGCCGATGACAGGACCAAGCCCAGTGGGGCGTGGCCGAGTTCTTGGGGGCACAGAGCTCTTTCTGGGGCTGTGGCAAGGACTGCATTTGGCAAACCAGCTGCCTGGGTTCAGACCCCCCCTTCCCAAAATCCTCACCTTGGTCTCGGGCTGTGCCGAGGCTCCAGTCTCCGACGTGGATTCCAGGGCTCCCACAAAGACGTGTTTGTCCATGAATGTTGGGGGCGGGGAGTACGTGTGAGGAACGTCTTATTCGACCATCTTGCTGGCATCACCCCAGGACTTTTTAGTTCACACATTGGTTTCTGGACACCTTCATCATCCCAGATCCCCTTATCCGATTACACTCCAAGTTTGTCTGGGATGTGTTTCCTCTTAAAACCGAACCGTCATGTAGGCTTATCCTGAAAGTGAGTTTTTGAAAATCACTCTGAGCCTTGACACTGCTTCCCAGCATTTCGGAGGGACTTAAGTCACCAGGAGACGGGGACGAGGACCACATCCAGGCCCCAGGAAGGACACACACACCACGACACATCAAAATCAGACATTCGCCAAACCGATTCAGTGCTGTTCACAACTTCCCCAAGGAGATTGCCGGTCGGTTTCAAGCTTGCCATCCTCACGAAGGTCCTTGGCTCACCTCAGACTTGCCGTTCAAGCCCCCAGAGCGAGCCAGGCAGGAGGGGAAAGGACCCTTGTTAGCAGGTAGAAATGCGGTCCCGACGTGGCCCTGTCTTCTCATTTTTCCCAACATGTCGGAAACCCAGATTTTTGCTTTTTGGCCGGGGACTCTCCTGACTTCTGTAATTTGCCAACAAAACAAAAAGATTCTTAAACATTCTACGAGCCAGCCAAAACAAATACATGCTCCCTATTCAGAACAGACTCGAAACCTCCGATTTCAGTGAAGTCTAATGGGTAATAATGCACAAAGGCGATTAAATTTCCAGGGCCGGAACTTTGGATCCAGCAGACAAAGGGAGGCGGGGCCGGGGCGAGGAGAGTCACAGCCATCTCTTTGCCATGGAAACCCCAAGGGATGAGACTTATATTTTTTTCTGTATTAAGAGATCCATGGGAGATTAATAATAATCCCGTACATTGATGTAGCACTTCAAACCTGAGTGCTTGCTCATCTACAATCTCATTTGATCCTTATAACAGCCCCGTGAGCTTGTCAAGAACATCCAACACTCTCTCATCCGATTAAAGGGAGCCAAGGACTCAGACAATTTCACTTAGAGAAAAAAAAGAGGAGAGACCAAAAGGTAACCTTTTCCAGCTTTCAGTGGCAATGCTCAGAAATAAGTCCTTGTTTCCCTGACTTTCACCTGCTCTCTTTCCTCCTCCCTGTGTTCGGTACACTGCCCTGTTCCCTTGTTCCAGAAGGAGCAGCTCATGTTCACAGAGCACAGGTCTCGGCAGCAGCAGGGGTCAGTCAGAGCTCCGGCCGGTGAACTAGAACCTGTCTGGCAAGGTTTGCAATGAAAATACCAGCTGGTGGTTGACGATCCAGAAATGACCCTCACTGACTTGTTGATACGCAAAGAACCAAGCTTTGACTGACCTCACTCAAGTCCTTGGTCATGAAAAATTTTTTTTAAATTCATTAACTGTAGCTAATCTTTACAATCCAGTGGCTCAGAGATAAATGAGTCTCTTGTCAAAAGTGGGGTGAACATACCTGTTACGATGGCTTCTACCCAAAGAAAAATAAACACAGAAAACCATAAGTGTTGGCCAGGATGTGAAGAAATTGGAACCCTCGTTCCAGGCGGGCATGTGAAATTGGTACTGTGGTTGTGGGAAAAGTATGATGGTTCCGCAAAATATTAAAAAGAGAATGACCATATGGTCCTGCAATTCTCCTTCTGGGTATTCACCCTAAAGAGTAGAAACGACAGCCTCGAAGGGGTATTTTCACACCCATGTTCATGGCAGCGTTACTTGGTGACGCTGTTACAGGCGAGAGCCACCCAGTACCTGTTGACGGATGAACAGATAAGCAAAATATGGCCTATACATACGTGCCAAAGAATAGTACTCAGCCCTAAAAAGGAAGGAAATTCTGACACCCGCTCCAATGTGGATAAACCTTAAGCACGTTGTGCTGAGTGAAACGTCGGTCCCGAAAAGACAAATACTGTGTGATTCTATCATGGAGTGCCCCTCGATTCAGAGTAGTCAAGTTCAGGGAAACAGAAGATGAAAGGGTGGGTCCTCAGGGCTGGGGAGGCGGGTGGAGAGTCCATATTTAATGGGGGCAGAGTTCCAATTTTTACAAGATGAAGAGTTCTAGAGATGGATGGTGTGATGGCCACACAACAGTGTGAATGCTCTCAGCACCACGGAGTCTTCCTCATAAGAACGGCTAAGCTGTTATATGTATTTTATCACAGTCTATAACATCTTTTTAAGTGGGGTGAAGTCACACAACTACCGCAATCCCTCAGCCGAACCTGGGGCATCACGATCCCACCGATTCCTGACTCCCTGGTGACACTCTGCTGGTCTACACCAGAGTAGGATAGACCATTCTCTTTCCTGTCCCCGGGGTTATCTTCCTTTCCTTTTCCTAGTTATTAACCAAACCCAGTTCGCACGTCACCTTTCCAAAGGCTCTCCCATCTGACCACCTACAGCGTGCTGGGAGAGTTTACCAGTCTCTCTGGGAGCCACCCCTTTGCCCTGTCTGTATTTCTGTTGTTGTCCTTTCATATCTTGAGAGAGAGGGTGGCAGAGAGAGAGAGAGAGAGAGAGAGAGAATCCCAAGCAAGCCCCCCCCCCACGCTGTCAGTGCAGAGCTGGATGGGGGCTCGAACTCATGAGCTCACGAGATCATGACCTGAGCCAAAACCAAGAGCTGGACACTCAACTAACTGAGCCAGTCAGATGCCCCATCCTTTCAAGTACTATTATGGCGACTTGTTTGCTGGTCCACACGTGTCTCCCCGGTAGGCCAGGGCTGTGGTGGGGAGGGTGCATGAAGGAATGATGGTAACCGGGCAGTTTCTCAGCCATCCAAGGCAGAGAGCAAAGACCCAAATATTTGGAGATGGAATGTAATTCCAGCGGGCATATAATGACCATAAACATGCACGCTTCATGACTTTGTGGTGTGTATAGCAGAGGGTCCTAGGCTTTATGCATCTCTAGGGTCTTAGGAAGACTCCAAGGAAAGGCAAGCCGGAGGAGATGGGTGGTTCCTGGCCCAGCTGAGTACTGTGTCCCATGCGGCAGGGGCCCACCGGGACTGGGAATGGTGGGCTGAGTAACGAAAATGCTTTCAAAAGACAGCCTTAGACACCCGTGAACACCTTGCCAGACCCAAACCTTGAGGGTACCCGGGCCAGATTCCCAAGAAGAAGAGGCCCTACAGTGAACAGTAAAAAAAGACCAATTCAAAGAAAAAGAAAGTGATCCCGTCCACAGAATATTTAAAAGCCTATTGAAAGGAGAGAGATATACAGAAGCAAGAAATGAATTCAGACACAGACCCACCTATGGGTAGCCTGTTGATTTATCACCAAGACTCCAAGGCAGCCCAAAGGGAAAGAATCACCTTTTCAATAAACAGTGATGGCGCAGGTCGATATCCTTACCTCACACTGTGTACAACAGCAAACTCAAAATGGATCCTAGGCCTAAATGTAAGAATTAAATTCCTAAACGTCTAGAAGGAAAAAAGCATTGAAGAAAAAAGCCCTGTGACTTTGGGTTAGGCCAAAGCATCTTACGTGTGACAACAAAATCAATCCTTTTTAAAAAGGATAAATGAGACTTTATCAAAATTAAAAACTGTTGCTTTCCAAAAGACACCATTAAGAAAACAAAAAAACAAACACAGAGAAAGTTTGTTGTTTTTTTTTTTTTTTTTTTTTTTTTTTAGAGAGAGAACATGCAAGCAGAGGGGAGGGGCAGAGGGGAGAGAGAGAGGGAGACAGAATCCCAAACAGGGTCCACACTCAGCACAGAGCCTGATGCAGGGCTCGATCCCACAACCCCGGGATCATGACCTGAGCCAAAATCAAGAGCCGGATGTTCAACCAACTGAGCCACCCAGATGCCCCAAGAAGGTATTTTCAAATCATGTATCTGACAAAGAACCTGCATGATATGTAAGTCCCCTCTAGGAAGCCCATAATAAGAAGACAACCCAATTAGAAATGAGTGAAAGGTTTGAAGAGGCATTTCACCAAAAAATAGTTAATAAGCACAAGCAAAAATGCTTGGTATTATTAGTCATCAAGGGGACGCATGTTAAAACTACTGTGGAACCCCATCACACCTCCTGAGGGAGCTGTAATCGAGAGGACTGTCAGTTGGCAAGGACTTGGAGGGGCTTCAGCTCACACACTGTCAGTAGGAATGTAAAACCGGAAAACACTTGGAAGTTGCTTTAAATGTTAAGCGTACACTTATAAGCCAGCAATTCCATTCGTACGTCTCTACCCAAGAGAAATGAAGACATATGTCCACATAAAGACTTGTGCACGAATGTTCGTGGTATTATGACTCATAATAGACAACCCATAGGTCCATCAACTGGTGAATAGATAAGCAAAAAGTGATACATCCACACATTGGGCTCTGACTCCCTAATAGAAAGGAAGAAATTGCTAATATATTAAACAGCACAATTGCAACTCAAAAGCATTATGCTCAACACGAAAGTCTACATGTTGTATAATTTCACTTATATGAAATTTCTAGAAAGGATAGCGCTTCAGAGATGGCAGGCAGACCAATAATTGCCTGACTTTGAGGTTAGGAACAGACGCAAGAAAATTTGCGGGGGGTGACAGAATTGTTCTAAAACAGGATAACGGGTGGGTGCAGAACATGCTAATTTACTAAAAACCATCGAGCCTGCCCTTACAACGGTTGGGTTTTATGGTATATAAATTATACTTCAATAAAGCTGTTTAAAAACAAACAAACGTGTTCTATACGTTACCCAGAAACTCTGCACCCAAGAATCGATCCTTAATACACCTTAGCAAAAATGCAAGATGGCCATGCGTTAATCTATTTACTGTAGCATTTTTTATATATGCAAAAGACTGGAAACAACCCAAACGTCCATGAGTAGGGGACTGAGTCCTACTGTGGTAGACCCCTAAAATGGAGCATTTGGATGCTGTAAAAAGGCACGAAGCGATTATAACATAATCTGTACAACAAATTCCCAAAAATATTGTTAACTGAGAAAAATAAAGCTGCAAAAGAGTTTGATAGTAGAGGAGTCTAAGAACGGGGGTAGTAACGTATTTAAATATGTGTTTGCCTAGCCTTTCGGTAAAGAGACCTGTGCAGTCTGTATGTATTTTAAAATTTGCTTACAGGAGAGCCTCTCGCTGGTGCCCCTTCAGCCTGGAACAGCGGGGTGGCCGCCACCTTGTTAAATTCTGTGACGGTGACGGCTGTCACAGCTACCCTGTGTAAGACTTACGGCCACCAAAAACAGGAGTCTCCTCAACCTCGTCACCTGGGGGTCAAGGAGACGGGGTTCGGGGAGGAAAGCGGACCTCGGCGCTGTGCTGGTCAGTGCTTCTCGCCTGGCCCCCCAAGAGAAAACCCTGACTGGCGGTGTTGGCCGGCTTCCGTGGTGCCGGTGCTCCCCTCAGAGCCGATTCCGCGCTAACATCGTGACATCCCCGAGCCCGGCCACGATCGGCTCTCCTGGGATCCAGACCAGCTCCAGCACATGGCTGGCGACGAGCTACCGTCTCGCACCTCTAACTGGCAAATCAAAAAGGCTGACGACACCAGGGGTTTAATAGAAAGATGCATTAAAACGTGCAAGCTCTGTAAATTGGTCCTGCGCCTTGGAGAGCACTGCGGCTTGATCTGGTACGGCACACGCACACTGCGGTCCAAAACTGCAGCCTTCCACCAGGAGATGTGCAGGCATCTTTGCAACACTGTTGGTAAGAGCAGAAAAGTGGACGGGGCGCCTGGGTGGCTCAGTCGGTTCAGCGTCCGACTTCGGCTCAGGTCACGATCTTGCCATTCGCGATTCCCGAGTTCGAGCCCCGCATCGGACTCTGCGCTGACAGCTCAGAGCCTAGAGCCTGTTTCAGATTCTGTGTCTCCCTCACTCTCTCTCCGCCCTCCCCCACTTGTGCTCTGTTCTCTCTCTCTCTCTCAAAAATAAATAGACATTAATTAAAAAAAAAAGTGGAAACAACCTAAATGTCCATCAGTAGGGAAAAAATTATAAATCATAGAATAGTCATTTGACAGAAAGAAGAATGCCGTCCAGCATTTACAATTAGTAAGCTAATATATGTGTCAAGATGTCTGTGGCTTGGAAAACACATTGAATGAGAAATCAAGCTCTAGGATGTTATGCATAACGAATAACTTGTGTAAAAGTTGAAAATGCATGAAATGATAGTCTGCAATATGGTATAGAAATACATATTCATTGAAACGTGATGAAATCATTTTAAATAGAGTAGGCAAACACATAACAAATTTATGATGATACTGCCTCCGGGGAGCGAAAAAGAGAGATTGAAACTGGGGAAGGGTACAGAGGGTACTTCGTCTCTATCGAATTATCCTGAGGCCCTTAAATATTAGAAAATATTGATCTGAAATCAAAACAACACATTAATGGTTTAAATTCTGGGTTCTGAGCAGTAGGGTGTGGTGCTGGCTACCTTTGCCCTTATGTTTTTCAATATTTCAAAACCTCCTTCCAAACACTGAGGCACCTCTTTTGTTTTTAAAAAAAATTTTAATGTTTATCTTTGAGAGAGAGAGGCAGAGTGTGAGCGGGGGAGGGGCAGAGAAGGACACAGAATCGGAAGCAGCTCCAGGCTCCGAGCTGTCAGCACAGAGCCCGACGTGGGGCTCGAACCCACAAACTGTGAGATCGTGACCTGAGCCGAAGTCGGACGCTGAACCGACTGAGCTACCCAGGCGTCCCAAAGCACCTTTTTTTTTTTTTTTATTAAATTTTTTTTTTCAACGTTTATTTATTTTTGGGACAGAGAGAGACAGAGCATGAACGGGGGAGGGGCAGAGAGAGAGGGAGACACAGAATCGGAAACAGGCTCCAGGCTCCGAGCCATCAGCCCAGAGCCCGATGCGGGGCTCGAACTCGCGGACCGCGAGATCGTGACCTGTCTGAAGTCGGACGCCTAACTGACTGCGCCACCCAGGCGCCCCGCACCTTTTTTATGACCGAGATTGTCGATTCTGTCACCGTTCACTGGCAGGTCCCACGGGCCAGACATCCAGCCGGAGAAATGCCAGTAGAACACCCTCACCGGGGCACCTCCCACACAGGTGGCATGGGACCACGGAGGGCACGGCTTCATGCCCCCTCTCCTGACTTCCTCCTCCCAAAACCTGGCGGCATCTCATGAAAGTGCCTATGGGGACATCTGTCACACTGTATATACACTAAAGACGTTGCATTAATAATAATAACGAGACCCCCTGAGTAGGAACACACTTGGCTCAGTTCTGCATTCCTGGGCCCTGGGTGCACCGCCGCGGGCACGCTGATTTTGAACGAATCGTGAATGAAGGAATCATCTGTTCTGCGTGGCCACCTTCTAATTCAGTGGTCTGGAGGCTCGTGTCCCCTCCGCCCAGACTCACAGGTTGAAAGCCTACCCCCCACAGTGGTGGTACTAAGAGGAGGGCCGTGAGGGTGGAGCCCTGAGGACTGGGGTTCACGCTCTTAGAAAAGACGCCCCTGCCAGCTCCCTTCTGCTCCCGCCACGTGAGGTGCCGGGGGGTGAGCCAGCAAGTGGCCTCGCCAGACACCGAATCCGCAGAAGTCTTGATCCTCGGCGTCTGGCCCCAGAACGGAAGAAATGCACGCCTGCTGTGTATACGCCGGCCCATCCGTGCCATTTTGTTGCAGCAGCCAGAATGCGCGGAGGCAGGTGCGGGTGCAGAGGCCACACACTCTGCAAACAGGCCAGTTAAATAATCATTAGTTCCAGTTCTCGTGGCATGACACAAAGGCTCGTGGGCTTGATGACGTAAGCTTCTTGAAAGCCACCGGGATCAGGAGGGTCGAGCTTTGGCCAGTGTGGCCGCGGCCATGACAACGTGGTCTGGCTCTAAGCCCAGCGTTTACTTCTCGTTCTTAACTCAAGATAAGTCTGTTCGCCAAAACTGCAAGACATGAGGCCCAGAAACTTCCATCACTCTCGTCTCAATGTCAGAGACAGAGACATCCCTCCACAAAAATAGAACAGTAGTGTGGACTTAAGGTGTGCCCACAGAATGGGGGCCGAGGGGGGCCCAAGAAAGGACAATGCAAGGGACAGGCAGGTGTCACGGCAGGACATGCGTCCTGATGCACATTAGTAAAGCGTGTTCCAGGAAAACCGTCTTCTTCACATCACAGAGTCAGGCGTGGGGGAAGAGCTGAACCTCAGAAAGTATCTTCAGGAATCCAGGGACTGAGTCATTCAGCAAGCTGACTCTTCAGCAAATAGATCTGTGCTAGGGGCGCCTGGGTGGCTCAGTCGGTTGAGCGTCTGACTTCGGCTTAGGTCACGATCTCGCGGTCCGTGCGTTCGAGCCCCGCGTCAGGCCCTGTGCTGACAGCTCGGAGCCTGGAGCCTGTTTCAGATTCTGTGTCTCCCTCTCTCTCTGCCCCTCCCCTGCTCATGCTCTGTGTCTGTCTCAAAAATAAGTAAACGTTTAAAAAAACATTAAAAAAAAATAGATCTGTGCCAAACCAGGCAACTCGCGTCGCTTCTGCAGCCGACAAGAGCCTGCGCAGCAAGTACGAATCTCAGCGACCTTGGCCAGCACTCTAGGTGGCTCGGTGGTGTCTCATATCACAGGAGAGCGTCAACTGCATTAACGTCCTCAACCTCACAGAAACCCCACTATAGGTGCCATTATCATCCCTGTATCACAGATGGGGAAACTGAGGCTCCCCAGCATTGAATAACTACATCCCCCAGCTTTCAGGTGGCCGAGCTGGCTAATGAATCCAGGGAGACTCTGCCCCTCAACGAGCACAGCCCACTGGTGCCAGGAACCTCGATGTCCCAACACAACTGCTGGGATCCTGCCCTTTAGTGTGTGTGCACACACCCCGTACATATTCACACACACACACACACTTATACACAAACATACCCATGATGCACATACACCCTTTTACACACACACACACACCTGTAAACAAACACTCACCTGGATGGACACACACACACACCACAACCACCACCACCATGGAATTTTGTGAGCTGGATGCCAAACCAGCTTGAAATGAACCACAATGGGAGTATTTATGTCACAGAAATACACGATAAATCTGGTCTTTTCTGAGAGAGCGACAACGTTGCTTTACCTCACTAGATATGGGTAAAGAAATATTTACATTATTCTATTTATTATTTATATTTCTATTTATTATTTATATCAGTTCTGTGTGAATATATTCAACTTTCCTCTCTTTGGCCACTGAGAGACGATGAAGAGGGGTGGAGGGAGGGGCACCCCCACTGGCTGTGAGCAGCCCAGTCCCACACTCCACCCCTCCCTCGGCCTCACCAAACCCCAGCGCACCGGTAACCACCGTGATCTAGAAATATCCTACATGTCTCCAAGTCCATAGACTGGAGTACAGAAATATTCACGTATACTTTTTTTTAATAAATATTTTTTAGGTTCGTTGTTTATTTATTTTGAGAGAGAGAGCCAAGCAGGTGAGGGGCAGAGAGAGAGAGAGAGAGAGAGAGAGAGAGAGGGAATCCCAAGCAGGTTCCATGCTGTCAGCACAGAGCCTGATGTGGGTTCGAACTCACAGATCATGAGATCGTGACCTGAGCCCAAATCAAGAGACGGACACTTAATGGACTGAGCCACCCAGGCGCCCCAATCTTCTGCATATTTTTAAATTTTTTTTAATGTTTATTTATTTTTGAGAGAGACAGAGACAGAACACGAGCAGGGATGGGGCAGAGAGAGAGGGAGACACAGAATCCGAAGCAGGCTCCAGGCTCTGAGCTGTCAGCAGAGCCCGACACAGGAATTGAACTCATGAGCCGTGAGATCATGTCCTGAGCCGAAGTCGGTCGCTCAACCGACTGAGCCAGCCAGGCACCCCTCTTCCGTATTTTTTTATTGAAAGAAAAATCTTGGCTTAATGTTAAAACATAAACAAACAAACCCCACACTTGCAGAGAAAGTAAGAAAAGTTGAACAGAAATGGTTTCCCCACCGATGGCCCCATAGCCCACTTTTCAAAATGACGTATTTAATCCAAAATTTCAATAAGGGATTTGGGGCTTTTAATGAAAAGTGAATCACGTGGGAAAGAGGTAATGACATGCATTGATGGGCAAACATTACAAGGGCTTGAAATAATGCATTTTATGCAGTTAAAGGGGATGTAGGGAGGGGAAATGGAGAAGAAGGGTAATCACGAGACAGAAAGCCATGCTGGGGGTCCCAGGACACCAACGGCCGCAGATCAGTGACGCCCTGCAGGTCTCCCGGCCTGACTCACATTCGACCTGGTGACTCATGGGATCCAGGAAGGGAAGGCTCCAGAGGCTTTCGCTAGAGGGCTTCATCCCAAGGGGCTCTCGACAGAGACCGTCCACACCACAGGGGCCTCATCCTAGCAAGCCTGTCAGCTGGAAGTTTCCAGAACTCACCCCCACATTGCTTTATAAAACATTTTGCATCAAAATCACAAAATCCCTGGGAGAAGAAAGAAAACATATTACTAATCTAAATGTAACGAGCCCTGCCCCTAATGAGGACAGAACTGACCTGGAGCAGATGAAATGCGACTTACTACCTGTCACCGCAGGGGTTAGTGACGTCTTACGGAAAAGGAGAGAGGACAGAGGAAATATTGAAACGGAGAATTTCAAGTCTCTCTCGAACTGTCTGCGAGTACCGTAGAGTCCGAACATCTTAGCCTGTCTGTGAAGACCACATAACCCCGTTCTTTCTGACGTGTTTGGTGGGACGTGGGTTGTCTCTAAATCTCATAACCGTCTGAATTCTTACCTCTAGGGCCACGTGGGAAAACGGATGCGAGGGAAAGCCAGCATGGCCTGCACGCTCTGAACCCCCAGTTACCACCCTGTTCACTGATCTCAGGAGCCCTGCTAGATTTCCAGGGGATTTAGGACATTAAGACACCAGTGACCTCTTTTAATCTAGCAGATTTCCATAAGTCTGAGACGTGTTTGTTGATTGAGAAAGTGATGGACGGATGAATGAATGAATGAATGAATGGCAAGGGAGACTTGCCCTCCAGTCGTCCACCGCAAACAGACAAGAGGAGACAGTGTCACCTCTCCAAAAAAGATGGAGCTAATATTAAAACACATGCTCTGGGGCACCTGGGTGGCTCAGTCGGTTAAGCGTCCGACTCTTGGTTTCCACTCAGGTCATGATCTCACAGTTCGTGAGTTCCAGCCCCGGTCTGGCTCTGTGCTGACAGCATGAAGCCTGGTTAGAATTCTTTCTCTCTCTCTCTCTCTCTCTCTCTCTCTCTCTCTCTCTCTCTCTCCACCCCTCCCCCCCCACACTGTTTCTGTCTCTCTCAAAATAAACTTAAAAAAAGAATACAGTTATTTTAAAAATAAATAAAACACTTGCTCCGAGTGTTCACTTCTGTCACTTAAATAAATAACAACAAAACTACCCGTCGCTGAGTTCCGGCTGTGATATTGATGTTTTCACTGTGCGAAACAGGGCCCCAGAATCGTGAGTGTGGGGGTGCATCCACGAAGGAGTTGATCTGGGAAAAGTGGAAAGGAAATTATTGTTGTCGTTTTTTTGTTGGTTTTTTTTTTTTTTTTTCGGAGGAAGGAAGTCCAGGAAGTTCTTAGGCGGTAATTGGGTACCGAGGGCCTGAGCGGGAGAAGCGGGATTTCAGAAACAAGGCTCAGGTCAGGTCTGCAGGAAAGGAAATCCAAAGCGGAGAGCCTCCTGTAGTAGAGACCCTGGCTGCTGGCCTTCTGGTCGCGAGCGCCTAACCTTCCGCGCGGGGGCCCGGCCTGGGGCGAAGGATCACAGCTAGATTAGCCTCAACAGCCCCACCAGCATTCCGTCTGTGTGTCCGCGAGTCTATTGCATTCAATTACATTAACTTCCTAATAATTTTGCCAAAGCATCTCTTTTCTAGCGTATCAGTGATTCTCCCTTTGTGTAAACACACACACACACACACACACACACACACACACACACACCTCATCGGGAGGTGGAAACTTGAAATCAATAGACAAGCACCATTTCACCTCAGTTACACTCCCTCCCTGCTCAAGTCAGCCCCGGGGCGCCTCCTGAGAAGGTGCCCGAAGTAAAGCAGACAGCCCTGGTTCAACCTCTCAACACCCAAAAGACGTCACAGGTGCCAGAGGGTGAGTTAGAGCCGTGGAAATAACGGGGGGGGGGGGGAGGGGGGGGGTGTTGCCAATGCTTGAGAGATTGCAAGTGTGTGCAAACTCCCCAAAGGTGAATCTCGGGCTGCCCGGGAAACTGAAGTTCCAGAACCATCCAGGGAAACAACAAGGCTCCTTGAGAGCATGTGCCAGGAACAGAACAGCCTGACTCTAGCACACCGAGCTTAACGAGCCTCTACCAGGGTCCCCCTGGACGCGCCTCTCCCAATACCAAGTACGATTGTGCCTCCCTGGGAATCTGCACCTGCCAGGAAAGAAAAAAGCCTCCTCGAGGATGCTTGCAAGTTGGAAGAGGAAGTCCTGGGCTGAATCAGCCAGAGGGCCGGGCTGCCGGCTGAGGGGACACCTGAGACTCCTCACAGCAGACAAGAGAGCCTGGGCTACACCTGGCCACTGCTGGGTGGGGCCTCTGGCACCATTTCTGGAAAGTCTGAAACCCCAGAACCTCCCCCCGCGAAAGGGAGCATTTTTACTAAGGAACTAAGCTGGGATTTGCAACCATACGCAGCAAAAGAGGGGGTTCAGACAGCACTCACCCAGCAGTAATAGCCCAGGGGGAGTTCTCTTCTAGGCAAAAAGGGGGGAAATGTCTTTTTGTTCCTGCGATGGTTAATTTTATGGGTCCCCTTGGCCAAGCCGCTGCCCAGTTTTTGGTCAGCTGGCCAGATGAGCACCCCCACCCCCACACCGTGGGGAGTGATGAGCTTTACGCCAAGCCTACGGACCTTCCGACGATTGTATGCTTAAACTAGCTCCCGAGCAGAATCACATTCAGGTGTGCAAGCTCTTAAAGGAAAAAAAAAAGTACCATGATGCATCTCTTCTCAGAAAGCTCCAGACGTGAGGCAAAGGGTGAGTTAAGCAACCTTCCCGTGAGAAGCACTTCGCCGTGTATGCACGTAGCTGGGCGGCCGCGTTGTGCACCTGACGCCTTCACAGTGTCCTTTGTAAGTTACATCTCAGTAAGCCTGGGAATAAATAAAAATAAGAAGGTGCCCTCTACCAACACGAGGGAAGAAACCAAGAAAGGGAAAGCCTCAAGGTCGAGGGACAGGTAAACCAAGGTGAGGCTGAGGTTTGCTGATTGGTCGCGGACGTCACATCATCGTTTTTGAGGCCTTCCCTTGGGCCAGGTAATGATTTCTGGCCAGCGGTGAAGCCAGGGTTGTGGAAAAACCCGCCTGCTGCCCGCTTTCCCGGGTAAAATTAATGAGCTTGTCTTATCGTCAGAGACCCAGAGTGGCTCCAGGGAGCAGTTGGCCCAGAGCCCACCCCACGCCCCTCGCGGCACCAACAGGGAGCAGAAGGTAGTTGGAGAGCAGAGTCTATGCCGGAGCTCGGCTGGTGCTGCCCCACAAGGAACGGGCGCCTCTGTCCCCTGTGCTCGGGTGGTCGGCCCGTTCGGTCCCATGGCGGGGGGCATTGTAGTTCAGGCACACAGCAGTGTCCCCAAGGAGGGGATGTCTCGGGTCCCGGGGGGTGGGGGGGGTGGGCAGGAAGCTTTCAGGTCAAGATCGTCTCTGTCTTGCATTTTGTGTTACTCAGCGTCGTCCCTCGTATGACATCCACCGAGAAAGTCCTTTTATAGTTTAAAACCAGAAAATGACAAACGAGCCAGCTTTATTCCCCACTAAATAACGTGACTCGGGCAGTGCTATTTCCCTCACTGCCCAGACCACTAGGATTTCCGGTGCAAGTTTTAAAATGTAATCACAGTAGCTTAGTCCTTGAGGAATCTTACTTGTTCCTTTTCATGGCTTTGATTCGTTTTTCTTTTCCCATAATCTTATTGGACCTGTCTCTTATTCTAAGCGGTCTTACTATCTCCCTGGGAGTCTCCAAGCCGGGCCCACGAACACCTCACGACGGACGGTTTTGGGAGCCAGTTAGTAAAATTTGCACGAAAGAGAGCCATCAAGGCATGTCTGGAGAAACGGTTTCGGGAGCCTCATTTACGGGGAACCGGGAGAAGAAGGGGAGTCAGATGCTCAGAGCATCGTGGCCACGACGTGGCCCGTGAGACATTCAAGAGGAGAACCAACGTGATCAAGGCCACACTACGAGAAACAGGAAGGGAGGAGGGGGAAAGTGGGAAACACAACGTGAGGTCCACCTGTGCGGTCCTGGGAAATAAGGGCGTCTCAGGAAAGTGGGAACAAAGGGGTGCAGATAGGAAGCTACTTATAAACACGAATGATGTTTTGATGCAAGGGACATAGTATTTTCATACTACGCCTAGTGTTAGGTTTACAACCTGAAAAATATTCCGAGTCTGAGGGTTCGATAAAGCCTTGTGAAAGCAGATGACGGGCCCCGAGGCCGCTGTCCTTGAATATGGAGAAGGGATGTCTGCATCTGATTTTTGATAAGGAATTTTCCAAAGTCTTCTGCAGGGCCCGAGGGGTGAGAGCGGGGATTTGCAGCCTTCGTTCTCTGTTGCTGCATCTGACAGTAAATCCAAACGGAAAAAGGCAGAAGCGTGTAGCTTCTGACCTATCTCGGCCTTCCAAATCCCAAATGAAATGCGAAGGCGGATAAATTACAAGGCAGGTGGCGGCCGTCCCTAGATGTCCAAATTAGGCCTTCCGTAATGGATGATGTTATCATAAAGAATCAAAACTTTCGCTGAGATTTAAATAGGAGAGTCCGCCCAATTTAGAAGCAGGTGAGGGGAGGGAGGGGACCTCCGGCTTTCCAACGACCTTTTAGCCGAAAGAAGGGAATGTATAAATATCTCTCCTTGCAACATCTGTCCCCCGGGCTCCCTCTCATTCCTGGATACCGCCCTCTACCTGCCAGATGGTAATTCACGTGTGGATGACAGGAATCCCAAACCTCCCGGTGCGGTTGTGTTTTTCATATCATTTTAATAGCCGTCGCTACGAATTTAGTACCTGTCTACTGCATACGGGGCCTCCTTCAGTTCCAGGCGCTGGACGCAACCCAACTGTCCCTTCCCGTTCCCCCCACCCAGGATAGCGGCCAGTCGATCGGACCTCCAACCCCCGGATCTGCAGCTGGGAGCCTAGAGCTAACGCTTGAGAAGTTTCTCTGTAAAGGTGTGTGTAAGTTCAAAAATAGGACGACCGAGGTTGGGAGGAAAACACATTAGCAGACGGAAGTTACCGGCATAATCCTAAGTGGGAATAGTTGACCTCCTTCTCCAGGCTGCGTGACCCCGCTGTCTGCCAGGCACTGAGAGAGGAATCCGTTCAAGCGCTTTCCTCGTCCTCGGCGGCCACAGTGTCGCTCGTGAAGATTCGCCCCAGCCCGCACTGCAGGCCCCCGCGAATGTGACCTTACTCGGAGACCGTGTCCTTGAGGCCGTGATGAAGAGTCTTGAGATGAGCTCATCCTGCGTCTGGGTCTCGTACCCGATGGCCAGTGTCCTTGTAAGAGAAGGAAGCGAGACTGGAGACAAGGGGCGCCACACGGATGAAGGTTGTGTGAAGATGGAGGGCAGAGATCGGAGCGACGCGGCCACAAGCTAAGGAAGCCCAGGAGCCCCCAGAAGCTGGAGGAGGCAGGAAAGGATGCTCCCCTGGAGCCCTCAGGGGAACGCGGGCCTGTGGACGCCTGGATTTTGAAACTGCGGGAGAACACGTTTCTGTTTGAAGCCCCCCAGCTCCCAGCTTTAGCAGTAGGTCATTTGTAAGAGTATTATTTTGAAAGACGAAGGCAAAATGCAGTCAAGCGTTCAGGTAACTGGGCAGACAAGACTTGCTCATCAGAACGTGAGGGTGGCGTGGGGCTCCCCGTGGTGACCTGGCCAGGCCCTGGCACACAGGAGGTCGAAGCATCCTTTTACTGGGGGACAGATGGGTCACCATAAAGGAGGAGGACGTGGCGCCTGGGTGGCTCATTCGTTGAGCATCTGACCCGGACTCAGGTCATGATCTCACTGTCTGAGTTCAAGTCCCACATTGGGTGAGCTTGAGCCCCGCTTCGGGCTCCCCCTGTGCCCCTCTTGGGATTCTCTCTCTCCCTCTGTCCCTCTCTCCCTCTCTCCCTCTGTCCCTCTCTCCCTCTCTCCCTCTCTCCCTCTCTCCCTCTCTCCCTCTCAGAAAACAGAGGAGGGCCATCAGGGCCGCCAGTGAGTCGTGCACCAAAGTGGGGTTCTGCAAAAGCCAGAGTTCCTTACGGAAATGGCAGGAGAAGCCAGAGGTAGAGCGTTGTCAGCAAGCAGAAAGTGACAGCCTGTGTCCACCACCCTGGCCGCTTCCCCGTGCCGGTCCTGCTGGATTGCCGGCTTCGTCTTCTCGGGAGCTTCTCTGGCCTCAGACGCTCACAGCCACGGTCTGCCGCAGCCTCAGCCACGCACACTGGTCCACGCCAACCCCGCAGAGCTCTGCAGTCCCAGGGGGCCCCGGACAGCAATCACTGCCCACCCCGAGGCCGGCCCTCCAGTCCTGGCAGGATTCCACGTGTAAGGAGTGACTCCCGCTGCAAGGATGAGCCGTCCACGGAAAAGACACACAGGCCGTCTCTTCAGCTCAGCCAGCCCTGCTGGTGGGTCCACGACACGGGAGCCGGTCGGAACTGCGTGGTTCCCCCAGCTGCCGGGGACAAAGCTGGCCGGTTCCACCAGCTGACACTCCCCAGACTCACCCAGAGCATCAGGGGCTCTACGCACCAGGCTCGACTCCCAAGGGATACTTCTCTCCAACCACAAAGTAACGCTCATCAAAATCTCTGTATGCAAAGAGCCGTAAGAGTGTCCATCGTTGGGGCGCCTGGGTGGCTCAGTGGGTTGAGCGTCCGACTTCAGCTCAGGTCATGATCTCGCAGTTTGTGAGTTGAGCCCCGCGTCGGGCTCTGTGCCGACAGCTCGGAGCCTGGAGCCTGCTTCGGATCCTGTGTCTCCCTCTCTCTCTGCCCCTTCCCTGCTCATGCTCTGTCTCTCAAAAATGAATAAACTTTTTTAAAAAAAAAAAAGTGTCGTGATGCAACCATTCATTCAACGAACGTGTTCTTAGAGCCTCTTGGGCGCCCTGCTGGGCACCACGAGGGGGTCACAAAGAATTTGAGAACTGGCATAGCAGACGGAAGTGTTCACTCTCCAACCTCAGAGATAAAAGCGTAGACTTTGGGGGATTTTAACATTAACATAATTCATCCACTTACTCACTGAACTATTTATCAAGTGCTGGGCACTCTATTAAAAGCGGAGTCTCCAGTTCTAGAAAACAAGCAAGTTTCCTGCCCTCACGGAGCTCGCTCAAAACCGACAGATGAATTAATAGTAATAATCGTCACAACAATAGCAGCAAAGCTCCCCTCTGCCGAGACGGGCGCCGAACCCCCTTGTCCCTGCCCCGAGACAGGGTGGGTTATCACTTCGCGATTCACTGATAAAGAGACCGAAGCACAAAGAATTTCAGGATCTGTGACTCCCAGAAGCGTTCTTCGTCGGCCGGTGGTTCATTTTTTTAACGTTTGGAACCATGCGGGGGACGTTATGACTTCTGATTACCCTCTTCCTTCTTGGATGTTTCGTGGCTGGACTCGCCATTTCTTCGGGTGAAAGTTCATCAGACGTTACAAGTTAAACACAGGCTGTGGGAGAATAGTCAGGCATTTCCTCTCGGGCCGTTGATAATAATTGAACAATTTTGTTTTAATCAAAAATCTTGCCAAGGTCACAGAACTCGTAAGTGGCAGAGCCGAGCCTCGACCCCATTCAGCCTGCCCCACAGCTTGTCCTCTTGACCGTGACATTTGCTAAATTAATCACATAAAGTCGCTTTGCTACAGCCAGAAGCTTCAGCTCACCGCAATTAACAAGGATGGATTTAAAGGTGCAGGGTTCACCCCTCCACCTGGCTCAGAGAATATGCCGTAATGCGATGCGATACCGTCTCTGAATTATTAACGAACGCCTTTCTTTTTCTTATTGGGCTGAAATCCACATACAGAAGACGAACTTTTTTAGAGGGTGAAGTCTGGTGGAATTTGGCACATTCACAATGGGATCGAGCCATCACCTCCGCCTGATTTCAAAACCTCACTGGTTACCTTTTCGTCCTGATAGTTCCTTCGACCTTGCCGGTCGTGCTTCAGTAAATAAATGGCAAAGCAGAAATGCGGAAAGAAAGTGAGTCATAGCGACCCTCTGAGAGATTGGCCCCCCCAAATTCACGTGTTCAAGTCCTAACCCCCAAAGGTGATGGTGTTAGGAAGTTGGGTGTTTGGGAGGTGCTCAGGTTGTGAAGGTAGAGGGTCCTTACAACACGGGATTCACGTCAAGAGGCCCCACAGAGCTCCCTGCCCCGCCCCCCCCCATAAGGACACGGCGGGACGGGCCGCCATCTATGAACCAGGAAGGCCTTCACCAGAACATGACCGTGCAGGTGGCTTGAACCTGGACGTCCAGCCTGCAGGACAGTGAGAAAAGCTACCCCACCCCCTCCCTGTTGTGGTATCTGAACAGACTGAGACGGTCATTTCTTGGCTTTTTGAGTTTCAAAAGCCTGGGCCCCGAGAACTAGAATGTTCTCTCACAGGTAGATGAGATTGGAGAAACAGATGAATAGGGTACTCCCGGCTGGGAGAAGGTGGAGAGAAGAGGAGGGCATTAAGGGCGAGGGGACAGGACCTGGAGGAGCCACGTGGACCAGAGAATGTCCACCCCCAGGGCCGCCAGTCTGTACCGTTCAGGAGGCTTCTAAGGGACAGTTCACTAGCTGTCCTTCCTTTGGAAAGCAGCGAAGCGCCCCCCCCCCGCCCCCACCCCTATTTTTAAAAACCTTTTACCGAGGCGTCACCTAGGTGCAGATGTAAACAGAAGACAAGGGTGAAGCTCAGTGTATTTTCCCAAACCCCATCTGGCCGTGGACCCAGATCCAGGAGGAGAACGTGACGGGAACCCCAGAAGCCTCCCGGGCCCCCTTCCGGTCAACTATGCCCCCAAATGCTACCCTCTCTCTCGATTTCCCACAGCACAGATGAGCTGAGGCTGGTTTTGTGTTTTGCAGAAATGCAATCACACGGATGACTCCTCCTCTGTCTGCCTTCGTTCACCCCCTGAACATTACGTTTGTGACATTCATCCACGTGTGGCGGTAACTCCTTCATTTTCACCACCGGGCAGCATTCCGAGGTGTGACCGTGCACAACGCACTCAACCGTCCCCCTACCGGCGGCCACGCAGTTTCCGGCTTGGGGCCTCCCTGAGCTGCGCCGCTGAACGGGAACGTGCCGGTACGTGTCTTTTGGTGAACCTGCGCTTGCGTTTCATTCGAGGGCGTGGCCCCGAGTGGGACTTCCGGGCTGTGGGGTGCAAACAGGTTCAGCTCCGGGAGGTCCTGCCAAACGGTCTTCTAGGGGAGTTTCACCAAAATTCACAGGGAAATGCAGAAGGCTGGACATGGACAGGGCGATGGTGGAGAAGGGGAAAGACTCAGGAGGAGGAGAAAGTCGGAGGGTTTGTGCTACCGAGTAAGACCCACGATGGGGCCTATCATACAGCGACTGTAACTGAGGTAGTGTGGAAATGATCAGGACAGGCAGAGGTGGGGGAACCTTTAAAAGAAAACCAAAAGCTGGGGCACCTGGGTGGTTCAGTCAGTTAAGTGTCTGATTCTTGGTTTCCGCTCGGGTCATGATCTCACGATTCATGGGTTCAAGCCCTGCATCAGACTCTGTGCTGACAGCATGGAGACTGCTTGGAAATCTGTCTCCTTCTCCCTCTGCCCCTGCCTTGATTCCATTCTCTGGAGTGCTCTCTCTCTCTCTCTCTCTCTCAGAATAAATAAATAAACTTAAAAAAAAAAAAGCTCGGACTCTGAGCTAAAACCTGGATTTAGATCCCAGGTCCCCCATGAACTTGCTGGGAGCCAGGCCAGCACCTCTGGACCCGAAGTCCTTCCTCGTCCAATGGCTTGTAACAGTCAGCTCCGTGGAGGCGTTTGTTTTG
Source organism: Lynx rufus (assembly GCF_022079265.1). Classification (NCBI taxonomy): domain Eukaryota; kingdom Metazoa; phylum Chordata; class Mammalia; order Carnivora; family Felidae; genus Lynx; species Lynx rufus. The sequence continues at coordinate 3,550,249 of NW_025814842.1, forward strand.
TTGATGTGTCCATCATTTATGGAGGTGAGATTCACGTCACATAAAGTGAACTGTTATAAGTTGACCCGTTCAGGGGCATTGAATGCCCTTCCAGGGGTGAGTCCCCCACCCCCAGCACCTTCCCCGGCATGGAGTCGCTCTGACAGCAGAACGAGCTCACGCATGTGATGGGTCGGGAACGCGGGGGCCTGCAGGCGTAGGAGCGGCGCTCCTTATCAGGACCTTTTCCAACTGCATCGGGGCAAGGGTCACTTCCGGGGCCTCGTCTGGGCCGGCTTTGCCTTCATCTAACAGATGGGCTGGTTGTCAGGCTCCGAGAAGCAGCAGCAGGGACCCCATGCACACGGTGGTGCGGTGGAACATTCCAGAACCGAGGCCCCCTTGACGTGGAGGAAAGCAGCAGGGGCCCTGACTGGAAACGGCCGCATCCCCCACAGGAGCCACTCGGTGGGCAGAGCAGCCTCCGGCCCTCCGTCTAAGGCTTGGGTTCCACCTCCTTTCTGCTCTCAGTACACGGCTTTTCAGATCAATTGCCTTACGTTTTTAATTAATTTGAAGCTTAATTAGTTTGAGTTTTAGAGGGTGTGCAACGGTCCCAAAGACCCTCTCGGGATAAAAACACGGGAAGGCTCGGCCTAACCAAAGCAAGCCGTTCCCGGCAGCCGCCCGCACGGGCTCCCTGGCCCAAGGGAGGCCTCCACCCAAGAAGTGAGGCTGTGCGTCAGAGGCCGAGAGGTCAGGGGCATCCTAGGAGGCGCCGCCCCCCCAGACCCGAGAGCCCAGATGGCGTCGTTCTGTGCGTGGATTCCGCGAGTCTGGAACTGGGCCGGGCGCAGTGGGGACAGAAGGGTCTGCTGCCCTCCCACCTGGGGCCCTCGTCTGGAGGCCAGGGGCTGGCATCGCGGCAGGAGGGAGAGGTGACTTGGGAGGGGAGCTCTTTGCTCAAACGTCTGGCACTTGGCCCACAGGCCCCAACCTCACCAGGGCGCCCGGGCACCTACACTTGGCATCCCCGCGTGGTCTCTGTGGGGTGCTCGGGCCTCCTTGCAGCGCGGTGGCCGTATCCGAGAGCGAGTGTCACACAAGAACCAGGTGGGAGTGCACATGTTTCTTTGCCCTGGTTCCAGACTCACACAGCAGCCTCTCTGCCCGATGCTGTTGGTTGAGGCTGTGTCCCTTAATCGGGGTAACCAGACCCAACCCGAGACCTGCCAGCGTCACCTCCCAAAGACCTCCAGACTCCATCCACGTCCCTCTGCCTCCCCAGCCGTGCCTGAGCCCGAGCTGTCCGCCTCCTCCTCCTCTCCCTCCTGGCCCCCCGCGCCCTCTGCACTGCTCTCTGCACGCACGTTCTGTTCCCACTGCGTCCTTCTGGCTGTCCTCTTACTACCGCCGGTGGCTTCCATTTCTCTTAAGACAAAGTCCAAAATCCTAACCGTGGCTACCAAGCCCCACCCCTCGGAGCAGCACCACCCCCTCCAGCTTCACCCCTGTCTCCCCGTCCCCAGCCCCCACGGAGGTTCCCTGGTGACATTTGCCACTTCTCCTGTGCTCATGAGCCACGTGTGGCCGGTGGCCGCTAGAGCGGATGCCCCTGTCCCCATGTTGCCCTCTCTGCTCTTTCTTCCCTCCCGGGGCAGCCCTTCACCAGGGCCACACTCTACTCTGCTGTCCCCTGAGGCGGATTTTAATCTATGTGTGTTTTCCTATTTTGAACACACATTCTTCTTCTAAGCCACCTAAAATCGTACGTGGGCCAAATTCTCTGCTTCGTTCCTTTGACTAGCAGAGCCTGGCTGTACGGCTAGACCACAGGATCACGCCTTTGCAATCATCTCATTATAGAATCTGAGGTCTTCAATTCCGTCATAAACTCACAGAGAACATCTTAGTCTGTTATATTTGATTTATTAGCAGCAAAATACTTCTCTCAAAAAGACCGTCCCTGCACATACAGTCAGAGACCGCCCCCCCAGTACGAACAGTCACAGGCAATCAGAGCTGGGATGGTCCAAGCCCACATGGGCAGAGGACACTCCCACTTGCCCCCTTCACCCTGTGCTCTGTGCTGTGATGGCCCCAGGGCACCCCAGCTCCAAGGAACAAAGTTTGAGAACCAGTGATTTAAGTCATAACAACACATCAAGCTTCTTTATGAATTCCAGCATCGTTTGCATATAAAATGTACATTAAAGTCTGGAGAGATTGCTTAGGCTCTTCAAAGTTATTAAAAGATCATTTTAGAAGTGAAAATCGCCTTAGAGATAACTTCTGGAGAATTTTAATTTGTCTCTGAGTTAAAGGCAGCTGAGATACAGTGAAAGAGGCTGCTGGTTAAAGAGGACCTGGTGAGGAATTCTAACTCCAGGTACAAACAAGAAACAAAAAACCATACAGCGTCTCTGAGCCTCCGTTGGCCTAGTTTCCCGCAAAACGGCCCAAAGACTTCCCTTCCAGTGGCCTGGAGAGCTAAATGAGACGGAAACTGGGAACGTGCCCAAGGATCGAAAGTATGCACAAGAAACTTCTCCTTTAAAAATCATTGGAGCACCCGGGTGGCTCAGTCGGTTAAGCATCTGACTTCGGCTCAGGTCATGATCTCGCGGTTCGTGGGTTCGAGCCCCGCGTCGGGCTCTGTGCTGACAGGTCGGAGCCTGGAGCTGCTTCGGATTCCGTGTCTCTCTGCCCCTCCCCTGCTCGTGCTCTGTCTCTTTCTCTCAAAAATAAATAAACATGACAAAAATAATAGTTAACTGGACAATTAATACCATAGGGCTATAGAAACGGATCCTGAGGAAAGAATACTTACAATGCAAAAAGAAATTCATAACCCCTTGCAGAAGGGAAAAGGGAGACATTCAGATGTGCTACCAACGATGCAATTAGCTTCGGAAACACGCGTGCTCGTGCTTTTAACAAATACAGAACTTCACCATCCATAGATCACGGACAGCCTGTAAGTCTGTGTGAGGTATGTGTGTATGTGCGGGTGTAGGCATGTGCTTAAAAGCCACAGTGGAAATAAAAACTAGCGGAAAAGAAGTAGCAGTTATCTCCGGGTGGCAGGATGCATGAAAGATCCTTCCTCTTTGGGTTTTTTCTGTGGGCTGGTCTAGGGGTTTTGTTTGGCTTGTTTTGTTTTTTCAATTGCTTTGCATTGGGGTGTGAACTGTTTGCAGTCAGAAGGCGAGGTCGCCCTCCGTGAGATTCGAGGGCCGTTGGTACAGCATTCCTGAGTCTGTGGAAACTACTTTTGAGTTTCGTATTCTGAATTCTAAAGAAACTGAGCAATCTGTTTTAAACCGAACGAGAAAATGTTCTAGATTAAGTCATTTGGCCGTGACAATGGCTGAACGAAACAGACATCCTTAGAGACGTGCACAGGCCAGTTGCCACGGAGTCTGAATTACAGGAAGTGGCTTTGTTTGGTTCGTCAGTTTGGCTCTGTTTGGCCTGACCTGGTTTGGATGAGGCCCGAGAGGCAGCTCTGTCTTGACCTTGGATCTGTGACCCCACCAGCCCCTGGACACTTGGTGAGCTCTCTCTGCTCAGGTGTTCCTGGAGAGGGGCCTGTGCCCAGGCGGGGGGTGGACAGGTGTGACAGCGACACAGAGGGGAGCCAGGGCACGGTGGGAGCAGAGTACCAGGCAGACTCTCAGAGGATGGTCCCAGGAGCTGCGTGGGACAGAGCTCCAGCTGGACATCTGCTCTGAGTGCAGCCAAGGTCACCAAGGAAGTGAGAGCATGTCAGGAAGAAACGAGGACTGAGCCCTGAGAAGTGTCCTCTTTGACTCTTGAGGACATCAGGGCAGAAGGCTGGCTTCTGCCACTCAGTCTCGCCATCTGAGCTGTCCTGGAGTGCAAGGTCACACTCAGCTCTGGAGACAGGATATACTAGATGCTTCTAGTCCGAGCTGGCTGCCCACATCCACCCCATCCTACAGTGGCAGGAGACAGGTGCGGAGGGAATCTAACTGGACCATCTGCTCAAGTTCATCTTGAAACGAAAGAGGTTGTAGCCAGGTGTTTTGGAAGTCCCGTCCCTGAAGCTCCTCGCTGCACTGAGAAAGTCCCCGACGACCCAGGATCTGGTGGGCGAGGCTGACACAGAGCCGCATCTTCGTCACCTGTCCCCTGCCTCTGTCCCAACACCCAGCCCTGCCTCGCTCCTTCCCTTCACCTTCCCGTCCCCTTGATGATAAGGAAGCGGGACATTCTTCGTTCCTCCTCTTCCTCCAGATCTTCCCGGCTTTCCCGGCCCCCCTCACACCTTATCCAGTGTCCCAACCTCAACACTCTGATGGGGCAGTCTGGCCTCTCCCTTCAAGAGGATTAAGACCCTGTGGTCTCAGTTCCTCCACGTCTCCTCTACTCCCCCCACACACCCGTGCCTCCATTCTGTGCACACCCTCGTCCCGGCCCCACTCAGTTGAATGAACATCTGAACCATCTCAAAGATGTCTGCTGGATTCAGTCGTCAAGAAGTCCTTCCTGGCTTGGAGCAGGACGTCTCCGGGGATGAGATGGTGGCATAAGGCAGACTGTGGGAGACTGAGTGGGGCGATGGAATATTCTAGATCTTCATTGCAGGGGAACGTCCATGACAATATCTTTGTCAAAATTCATGGAACCACACACTGAAAAGGGACATTTCACTAGGCGTAAATTATACCTCAATGAAACTGACGTCAGCGTAAAAATATAAAATAAATCGTTCTTTTTTTTTTTTTCAACGTTTATTTATTTTTGGGACAGAGAGAGACAGAGCATGAACGGGCGAGGGGCAGAGAGAGAGGGAGACACAGAATCGGAAACAGGCTCCAGGCTCTGAGCCATCAGCCCAGAGCCCGACGCGGGGCTCGAACTCCCGGACCGTGAGATCGTGACCTGGCTGAAGTCGGACGCTTAACCGACTGCGCCACCCAGGTGCCCCTAAAATAAATCGTTCTTAACAAATGACCACTTTCCTCTTTAAACGACTCCTTTCGATTCTACACATCACATCTCAGATGACGCTAACAGAAAAGGCAACGCACGTAAATATTTCTCTCCTGCTTATTTTCCATTTCTCCGTTCACCAATTTCCTTCCCGTCTTCCCCTCAGCGCAGACTTTCCTCTGTTCCCTTAATAGTCCCCACTCTATAATTAGTAGCTCTGATAATTCTTTTATCATGTGTGTTTTATTTCTAAAATATTCACTACCGCAGCTCTCCCGTAATGCCTTAATTCAATTCCCTGATCACCATTTTTACAATCGTGAGGTATTAATAATATCTTCTATTTCGGTAGTGCCTTTTTTTTTTTCTTTTTGTCTGACGAACAAAAAAGTACTTTGCAGGCACTTTGTGTCCCTGTGAGGGAGTTAGGGAAGGAAGACAGACTGCGGATGGAAAAAGGCAGGCACGAGACGCGTGTGGGGTGTGCTGCTCACGCGAGACAGCGCTGAGCGTTGGCCAAAGTTCACCGCAGGGCTTTGTCTCCCAAGAGAGGGGCAGGGGTCCCCGCCCCACTGCCTGGGGGAATCTAGAGTCAGCCCAAGCCCAGCCTCTGGGTGGAGGCCAAGTCTGGGCACCTCCCTTTAGAAGGCGGGACACAAAATCTGCCCTCTCCTGACCCTGACCCCGACCCTGACCCAGAGACTCTTACTGGAGGTTGGGATGGGAAGACAATAAAAAAATGAAAACGAGAGCACTGCGATGCCCACCTGGAGAGAATCGTGGAATCTCTCTGAGTCCAGAGGCCGCCCCCGCTAAATCCCCCTGACTCCGATTTTGCAAGCGCACAGCCCACCCGGGGCAGGTCCCCAGCCAAGACGCAACCCACTAGGCTGCCCTCCAGCCTTGTTCCCCAGGCTCCCTGGGTCCATGCCATTCTCTCGACAAACACCGGACCTCTGTGTCGTTGGACTCCCCAGATGTTGCTCGTCTGGCGGTACTCCTCCCCCACACAGAATCCGCCTTGTCCCAACACACAAAGTCGGGGCCAGATCGTGTGTCAGTCTTCATAACGATGTAGGGCGTGTCACACACAGACCATACGCCCAGTGACTAAGAGGGCAAAGGGCCTTGCGGCAGATCCGACCCGCTGTAACCGGTGGCGGTGACGCTAACAGGCATCCCGGCCACCGCTCATCACGTGTGCCAGCTCTTACAGGTGCAGGGAGGTGCAGGTCAAAGGTCACTCTGGGAATAAGTGGATGGGCCGAGTTTGGACCACAGACCACGCCCCCTCTACCCCGTTTCCTTTATCTAAACCAGGAACATGGATCCTCGGTGGGACTGGCGGAAGGTTCTTGCAAATCTTTTGGTTCCCTTGTGCCACCGTCTCCCTCTAGTCTTAAGGCAGGTTGTGTTTTCCAAAAGGGACCACAGACATCATCTCCCATCCCACCTGCTCTAGCTTGACACCCCTCCCGTGGAGGGATGGGACCTGTGTCCCCTCCCCTTGCACTTGGGCAGTTTGGGAAGACTAGACTTCACTGACGCATTCGTTATTTTATAGGTATGTATTGAGCACCGCCCATGGGTCCAGATCCTCGCTCAGACTGTAAATACTTAAGACTCCACCTTTGCCTTCTAGGAGAGAAATTCCTCTCTCGACAGCTGCTCCCTGGTTTGCTTTGAGGAAGCCGCCTAGGCACACCCAGTGGGGTGCCTCGCAAGGTGCCCGGTGGACCCAGCGCTGAATTCTGGCCCCGTCCTTGCCCCCTTCCCTGTGAATCTGTGCTGTGTCGATGCTGCAGCAGGAAGGAAAGGTCCCACGTTAGACTCCCCATAGGGTTATAGGAGATCCGATGTCACTCTCGGAACCATACACGGAGCCTGGGGCAATCAGAGTGACCAGCCATTCTCCTCCCTTGTTTGTTTGTTTGTTTGCTTGCTTGTATTTAATGCACGCCTGTCCCCTTCCTCTGTAGCATCGGCTCCCTCTTAAATCATCTCCCAACACAGTAACGCGTCAGGCCGACGGGGAGCTTGGGAAATGCACGGCTTTGATTAATTGCGTTTCTGGTTGACAGAGTCGAGCCGAAGCCGTGCTGCTCTGACTGTTGCTGTTGTACAGCTTCCCACTCTGCAGACTCCGTTAGTATCTGCTACGAAACACACTTGGATCCCACGTCGATGACAGGCCTCTGTGGACACCTGGGAGCCTCTGTTTCCACGTGAGGTAGGACTTCGTTGGCTTCTTTGGGTTACCACCAAAACCAGACGGGAGTTTCAGACCAGGGATGTAAGCATGTGAGTGTCGGCTCCAGAATGGACCACAGCCAGGAACCAGAGCACCTGAGGGAACCCAGGCATCCGTTCTGCCTTCTTGGCATGCCTGGCCAACCGGGGAGAAGATGGTCTTTGCCAAAGGCACTCAGGGTTTCTCTACCTGGGGTCGGGAGAGTTGTGCCCAACTCCAGCCAACCTGGAGTCTCTTGGCACCAGGAAAGTCTCTGCCTGGATCAGCTGTGGTGAAGCCGCCTCCAGAGCAAGGGACTTTGTCAACAGCAGACGCCGAACAAACATGGCGGTCCCCACTGCGACCGTCAGACGGCTGTTGGAGGGGCGGGCTGAGTGAGAAGGGGCAGCTTCCACGGGAGCCTGAGTAGATAAGATCAGACGTCCACACATTTCAAGGTCTACGGTGGACGTACAGCCCCAGACCTGGAAACGCAATTTTAACTGAAGCCCCGATGCCAAGGGTTTTCTTATCACCATTTTCTACATAATTGGCGATCACAGCTGGCTGTCTTCATCTGGGTCCTCCCAGAGGCAGGGCTGAGATGTAGATTTGAGTACGAGCGGTTTATCCAGAGCGTGTGTGGTGCGGTGTGTAAGATCACTTTGGCACGTTCAGAGTTTTGTCTGGAGACGGAAGGCAACCACTGACAAGGAAATCACATATTTCATGCAAATAGGAGAGACAATTCGGTGTATGTCAGCATGCCCAAACCCCAAATAATCTATTTTCAAGTTTTAGGGCAGTAAATCATTGGCTGTTACCTTCTTTGAAAAACACAAAACTTGTAGATTACAGGCAGTACTGGAATTCATTTTCCACGGTGTGTGTGTGTGTGTGTGTGTATGTGTGCACTTTGTTTTTACCTAAAGCTTAGTTTCAGCCGCTTTTGGTGCCCAGGGTGAATCAGCGCCCCCTAGTGGTGAGTATGTCGCTGCGTGCTTGCATGTTCATGGCTACCCTGCAGGCACCCCAAGGAAGGAGTCCCTCTCGTGGGTCACTTCCGCTCCTCTCCTCCTGCCCTTTCCTCTCCCGACACCCGATGTACCAGACTCGGGCTAGCTGCTGTCACCAACCCCAGATGTGCTGGGGCTTAAAGCTGCAAGAATGCCCTTCTCATCCCTAGACCAGACCCTGGCAGGGCCGTTCCTGATGGGCTGGGGGCTCTGCTCCACCCAGAGATTCCAGGATCCAGCCTCCCCGGGAGCTTAGCTGCCGTGGATGGGTCTGGATCTCAACAGGCACGCCTCCCCGGCCGTCCGCATGGGACATAGCGGGAGAGGGGACCCAGGGCCACAGGTCTGCTGTGCCTCTGAGCACACGGTGTCACTCTGGTGACAGGCAGGCAGACAAAGTCCTCCAACGGTGCTTTTCCTTCCTAGAGACAGCCTCCGTCCCGTGGAAATATGAGGCAAGGACTGATAACAGCCCCCCACCACAGTATCAGAGGGTCTCCACAGCCTGATTTGGGCTTCCCCCTCCTCTACAAGCGCCTCATGCTCCAGCCACCCCAGGTGAACCCCTTATGCTCAAAACCTGCCCGCTCCTTCCAGCCACAGGGCCTTTGCTCATGCCATTCCTCCACCTTAAATGCCTTTCCCTTCTTTGTCTAATTGGGAAAATCTTATGCACCCTTTAAGATGCTAACGTCACCTCGTTTCCAGAAGATCCCCTGACACCCACCTCCCCAGTAGCATTGACGCTTCCCGCCTCGGTGCCCTCCTAAGTCACTCGTGTGGGTATCCGTTTCTGCCTGCACTTTGGGCCCCGAGGGCTGGGTCCATACAGAAGGCGAGGCACGCATGCCAGTAAATTATTTTTTAATAAGGAAGTACGTGAATGAACACGTCCCACACGTTTTGACTTCTGCCCGCTAAGGAAGGACCCCGCACACGTCACGGCCCCCTGCCCATCCCCCGCACCCCTCCCTACAAAGGCGAAGACCCCGCTCCGTGAGTCGTGGAATTGACAGGACTCCGGCATCGCCTCCTGAATTTCTCGGAGGGAAATTTCTCCTTCCCTGGATGGCTCCTCCTACACAATGCAAAACAATCACCTCTTCGTGGCCTCAAAGAAGCTCTGCTCCAATCTCGCTGGCAGATGTCTCCAAAGGAAGGCTCCGGTGCCGAGCCACAGCGTCAGAGAGCTCCGGCGCTCCCTCGATTGCTGGCACAGAACCTGGCGAGCCCTGCAGTGTCAGAGGGAAGGGAGGGGAGCCCTGGGCTCTGGGCCCGACTCCAGAAGAGGACACAGCACCCGCCCACCTGCCTCCTCCTCCGGCCCGCTCCCCCACCCACCGCAACCCTAACGCTCTGCCTTTGCCCAACATCGCATGATTCTTCCAAACACTTGCGTGCCCGCATCTCATGGGAGCCTTCCCCCACCCCTGCAAGGGCACAACGCAGGCCCGGTTGCCCCCACACTGTCCCTCGCAGCCAGGGCACGACCCATCTTACTGGAGCCGGGAGGGGCTGCCCGTGTGCCGCGGCTGGAATCAAAGTTGAGCTGAGGTCCCCGAGCAGGACCACCGCTTGGAAAAAGCCACGCACGGATCAAGGCTGCTGACAGATGTCAGTTTGAAAAAGGCCTCTCCGGGAGAGGGGGCAGCCCGCGGCCTGCCGGTGAAGAATGTAAATTGGCTCATCTTTCTAGAGAGCAGCGTGCTCTGATGCCTGCCGGATTTGGAAACTCAGACTGCACGTCGGGTGGAGAAGAATCAGTGAGTCAGGACCCGGGCTCCCGATTCCGGTTGTGGCACAGACGGGACGTGTGACCTTGTGCAAAGCGTCAGGTCACTCTGGGAGGCCCTGCAAGAGGAAGATAAGGTAGGACATCAGTGGTTTTCAGCCTGTGGGCGCTCAGAGTTCGTGACATCGAAAATCAAAAGGACTCACATCTCCCAGAGAGCAGCAAAACCAGACCAACACATCTGTGATTATTACAAAGTTCTGTCTTCCCACCTCGATTCCACCTGGTGCCACAAGTTAAGAGGTTCTGCTTCTAAATCAGACACTCTCTGAGCAGAAGAGAAAAGGCGTCTGAAGCTGGAGCCCCGCAATCAGGAAGGTCTGGGTTCAAACCCGCCCTCCCGCCACCCCTGAGTGTGATCTGGGCCCCGGGCTTCGGTTTGTCTACAAAACAGGGCTTATCGGAGGACACACAGTAGGGCGGACAGCATCGTCGTGAAGGCTACCTGACGTGACGCAGTTCCTGGAACACAGTAAGTGCCCAATAATGGGGCGCCCGGGTGGCTCAGTCGGTTCAGCATCTGACCTCGGCTCAGGTCACGATCTCACAGCTCATGAGTTCGAGCCCCGCGTCAGGCTCTGTGCTGACGGCTCATAGCCTGGAGCCTGCTTCGGATTCTGTGTCTCCCTCTCTCTCTGCCCCTCCCCCACACTATCTCTCTCTTTCTCTCTCTCTCCCTCAAAATTGTCAACTCTGTCTCAGCCCCATAACTGTCAGGCTGCTACACTGTCCCAGCCCCGATCCCTGGGACACCGGATTCCCTCCGGGCGAGTTCTAGATGCAGCCCCCTCACCCTCACCTGCTCACCCAGCCCTCCCGCCACATTCCCCCACCTCCCCCCTTCCTGGGCCACCAGCTGGTGAAGCACCAACCCCTTGGGGCAGGGGTTGGGGCCGGCAAACTCCAGCCCTTCGACCCTATGATTCCACCGAAACCTTGTCCGATGGGATTTTCACTAGAGCACAAAGAATATAGGGGTTACTTGATCTTACGATCTAAGGATCAGCTTGGGGTGGGGTTTTTTTCATCAGTGTCAAGACCAGTGGTCACAAATTTATAGGCCTCCAGCAGCAGTGAAGACCGCTGATACATAAGGGAAGACACTTGGGGAAGGCATCTGACGCTGCATTAGCATAGTTTCATTTCGCTATAGCCATTGACTAAGGCTTGAGGGACAATCGGGCTTGGCGGAGACGAAGGCTAACTGGAGACACATGGAGAGCAGCCTCTGTGTTATAATTTGGGAGTGAGGGCCCAGTTTCTCTACTTTCTCTGATTTCTCAGATTTTTCCAGATCATTAGACACAATCTGCCAAATTTTAAAATATTAGCTCCATTTTTTTTCCCCCTCTGCGGGTCGAATAAAAACAGCAGACCAGGTTCAGTCCCCGGGCCATCATTCTGTGAGCTTTCATTGGGCCGCCTCTGCCCAGTCCTGACCGTCACCTCCAGTGTGTGTGAACGAGAGTGAAGAGTGGCAGGGTCACCATGTGTGGTTGTCCAGGGTGTGCACTGCCCAAGGCTACCACACCTAAGAGGCTGCCATTTCCATCGCCGGCATCCAGGCTCTGTACTATGAATTTCAACAGTCTTCCAGCAGAGGGCAGTCACATGCCATGCTCTGACAAAACCAGCTTTCATCACATTTTCATCCGGCGGAAGGGTCTTAAGGCAGGAGGCTCCTTTTCCGATTCCCACAAAGATGTTATAAAAACCAGCCGCAGTCGTAAGGGTGGAGAATATCAACGTGTACCATTCCCTGCATTATGACCGGGTGGCAAGCAAAACGGAAGTTCCAAATACCAAGTGCTGGCGAGGTGGTGCAGGCCCCAGAACGGCTGCACTTTTCCGAGCGTGTAAATCAGTGCACTTTGCAAACAGGCTGCACCTCATCAAGCTGAACGTGCAAATACCGGACAGCCAGGCATTCCCCTGGGTGTGCGCCCAACAGTACGCACACATCCGCGCACCCAGAAGCACGTTCTAGAACACTCACAGGCACACCGTTTCCAACGGCCCCAACGGGAGCGAGCTCTGATGCCCCTCAGCGACGGGAAGGATCCAGAAGGTGCGGCACAGGAGACGACGATGGAACAAGAGCAAACCGCCATTGCAAACCGTCATGCAGACGAACCTCACAAAGGTGGGGCTGCGTGAACGAATCCGGCCGCGGAAGAGCACGCCCGCGTGATGTCACTCGTATAGAATGTCCGTGGTGGGCAGAGCTAGCCTCTGGGGTCGGACGTCGGGATGGCACCTTCCCTGGGAAGGAGGGGGCGGAGGGAGGGGAGCGAAAGGGCGCCCGGGGGATCTCCCGACGTCCTGAGGGGCTCCTGGGAGGGGGTCACATGGATGAGTTCACGTTGGGAAAATCCACCCGTCTGTACACACTCACGCGTTTGCACTTTTCCATCAGCATGCTGTTTCGATCAACAGTGTCACGGTAGATGGTCCCACGCGTCGCCGGGCAGGGAAAGGCTTCGGAGGAGACGGGGAGAGACAACCGCCGGGCCGCCGTCCCAGCCTCTGGGAGTAACGTTCTTTCCCGGGCTGCCGGGAATCACAGACGGTGTGTGGTTGCAGAAGGAGGCCAGCTTCCTTGGATCGGCTGTGTCAACAGGCTGACCTCCCGGATTGGTGAGCAGGAATCCTTGCCTCTGGCTGCGGCTCACATTGTTTCTGGCATTTGCCATTGGCAAGTATCACTGGCCTCTTGTTTTCTGGAAGCAACGAAAACGTTACAGGGTATCGGCACCTCGCTGAACAACTTATCACACGGTTGGAGCCCGATGAGATTGACTGGTGTGAGTCCAGCAAGACGGGCGGCCCCCAGTGTGCTCTGGGAGCTCCCCCAAAGCCTTGTGATTCTTTCCGGCCTCCTTGGTCTTTGGGGTGCTTTGCTTCGCACGGCGCGCACCTGCAGTTACTTCGCGTGCACACGCGGATGCTGAGAGCTGCCCGGGGCTTCTGTCCCCAGGTGAACCCTTGGTCACTGACACGCAGGTACTTGGATATGAAGGCCCAGCTCCTCCACCCGAGCCTGGACAAACCCTCGGGGAGACTTTGCCGAAGAAAACCCCGTCCCCCCTTGGCTTCTTGGTCTCCTCCCCCCCTTGCAGACCACCCTGGGACCGTGACCTCAGAGGACAGCTTGCACACCAATCTCCGTCTCCAGGTTTGCTCCAGGGCAGCCTGACCGAGACGGGAGGGGAAAACGGATTCTAGCGTCGTGGAGAATGCGCAACCTGAGACTCCTTGGCGGGGACTCCCGCCTCCCGCCTCCCCTACACACATGCCTGCGTCTCGGGTTTCTGCAAAGGCCAGCAAGTGGCTGGCAACAAGCTTGGAAGCGGCCGGCATCATTTCCAGGACTCGCTATTACTCAAGTCGTGATGTTTTCGTTGGGAACACAGACAGGCTCCCACGGGCCATGCACCGGGCCTCCCTCTGGCGTCCGGGCTTGGAACTCAGAACGTGCTTTCCGTAAAAATAACAGCAGGGGCTGACGCGGGGGAGAGCAAAGCCTGTTCCCCAAAGAGCCTTCTTAACCCGTGTGTTGCCGGGCTCCAGTGATTCACGTGCTGATCTGAAGAAAATAAATAAAGGGCTGATCTGAGTTCTGCCCGTCTTCCTCCAGTTCGAGAGGGAGAAGAGCTCGTTCCCGTCCTAGGACAAGGCTTCTCTGCAGTTCAGCGGGTAGGAGCTCACGCCCTGTCACCCGAGTTTATCCGGGATCCACCATGTACCAGCTGTTCCTCTTCAGGCAAGCCGCCGGCCCCTTCTGCCCTCCAAATGTCCCCACCCGTCCAACGACACAAGAATGCCAACCTTTCAGGATTATAGTGAGTGCTGTTCAAACATAGCATTAAGTGGGAAGTTGGAATATGAAAAGGTATCCCACGTTATTTTTTTTAATGTTTATTTATATTTTGAGAGAGAGAGCGAGAGAGAGAGCAAGCATGAGCGGGGAAGGGGCAGAGAGAGAGGGAGACACAGAGTCTGAAACAGGCTCCAGGCTCTGAGCTGTCAGCACAGAGCCCGACACGGGACTCGAACCCACGGACCACGAGACCGTGACCTGAGCCGAAGTCGGACGCTTAACCCACTGAGCCACCCAGGCACCCCTAAAATATTTTTTTAATATTTATTTATTTTGAGAGCGTGCGAGAGAGAGGGAGCATAAGTGGGGAGGGGCACAGAGAGAGAGAGAGAGAGAGAGAGAGCGGGAGACAGAATCCGAAGCAGGCTCCAGGTTCCCAGCTGTCAGCACACAGCCCGACGCAGGGCTCGAACTCACAGGCGATCATGACCTGAGCCGAAGTCGGATGCTTACCCGACGGAGCCCCCCAGGTGCCCCAGGAGTTGTTGCACATTGTTACCCATCGAAGAAATGCAAAGAAAAACTGCAACTCCATAAGAGGCTGGGCAAAAGCAAAGTCTCCCCCTTTACACCGGAGCACCACATGGTACGCCTACCTCGGAAATACATCTGCCAGCACCTGCTAGAGCTACGTACCTGCCCCATGACGTCCCCCAAGACAAACAAGAGCCCGGACGCACCCGAAGACGCGTTCCAGAATGTCCCCTGCGGCCTTATCTGTGACAGGCAAAAGCTGGACACCACCCGGATGTCCCCCGACAGTGAGTGGGTGGTCGCTTGTGGTCTGCTCTGGTGATGGAACCTGGTACAGCAGTGAGAAGAAACAAGTCCCGTCTCCGGCAACATAGTATCTGGGAGTCTGGGAGACGCTATGCTGAGCACGGGAGCCCAGTTATGTGCTAAAACGGGGCAAAACTGTCTCAGTCTGTTCCGGCTGCTGCAACAAAGTTCCACAGCCTGGGTGGCTTATAAACAACAGACCCCTCGGGGCGCCTGGGGGGCTCAGTCGGTTAAGCGTCCGGCTTCGGCTCAGGTCACGATCTCGCGGTCTGTGAGTTCGAGCCCCGCGTCGGGCTCTGTGCTGACAGCTGGGAGCCTGGAGGCTGCTTCGGATTCTGTGCCTCGCTCTCTCTCTACGCCTCCCCTACGCGTGCTCTGTCTCTCTCTCTCTCAAAGGTACCACTCCTCCACAGAAGGAAGGAAGTACCGCCACAGGCCAGAACGTGGCTGAACTGGAAGGTGGAAGTGAAGGAAGCCACACACGAGAGGACGAGACACGAGAGGACGCATATGGTCTAACTCCGTTTAGATGAGATACTAGGGATGGCAAATCCATAGGGACAGAAAGCCGCGTAGTGATTTTCAGGGGCTGGGGGAGGGGGGAGGGGGATTGGTTACAGGGTTTCAGTTTGTGGGGGGAAAGTTCTGGACCTAGACCATGGCGATGGTTGCACAATTTGCAGATTCCTTAGTGCCCCTGAATCCTACACTTTAAAATGGTTAAAATGATAGATTTCATGTTACGTGCATTTTTCACACACACACGCACACACACACACACACACACAGAAAATTAAATACAGAGTAACCATATGACTCAGCAGTTCCCCTGCGAAGTACAGAGCCAAGAGAATTGAAAGCAAATATCCACACAGAAACCTGTCCAGGACCGTTCACAGCGGCATGACTCACAACAGCCAGCGGGTGGAGACGATCCAAACGGCCCTAATGAGTGGATGCGTGAGTTTCCTCCGGCTGCCGAAAGGCACGGCCACAAACCAGGTGATTTCAAACCACAGAAATGTACGGTCTCCCAGCTCTGGAGACCAGACGACCGAAACCAAGGCGTCGGGGCGCCTCGCCCCTCCGGGAGCTGGAGGGGGCTCCTCTCTTGCCAAGCTCGGCGTTTCCTGGGCTGTGACTGTGTCACTTCAATTTCTGCCTCTGTTGTCACGTGGCCGTCTTCTGGGTATCTTACTAGGACGCGAGTCATTAAGGGCTTGATCCTCAGCATGACTGTATCTTACTAGTTACATGGGCAACCACCCTGTATCCAAATAAGGTCAGGTTCTGAGGTACGGAGGGCTGGGATTTCAACATTTCCTTTTTGGAGGACGCAATCCAGCTCCGAACAATGGACCGACGCCATGCGGTCTGTCCGTACAAGGGAATACTGTCCAGCCGTAAGAGGAACGGAAAGCCTGCAACACGTAAGGCCTGAAAACATGCTGCTGAGAGAAAGAAGCCGGACCCACAAGATCCCGTGTGGTGTGATTCCACTTGTGCAAAACACTCAGAGCAGGCGAATCCGGAGACAAAGTGGATGTGAAGGCTGGAGGGAGGGAAAGAATGAGGACGGGCTGCCTAATGGGTCTGGAGTTTATTTCTGGAGTGACGGAAATGCTCAGGAATTTTATAGTGATTAACTGTTGTACAAAATTATGCACACACTAAACACTAGTGGACCGTGTGCTTTAAAAGCATGAAATTACAGTGTGCCATTTATATCTCAATAGGGAAAAAAAAAGACTCTTAATGGGATGAAAAACAAGTTACAGACGGAGAGAAAATATGTGCAAACCACTTTTTTTTTCTTTTCTTTTCTTTTTTTTTTTTTTTGGAGAGAGAGAATCTCAAGCAGACTCCAGGCCCAGCACAGAGCCCGACGCTGGGCTTGATCTCATGACCGCGAAATCACGACGTGAGCCGAAACCCAGAGTCAGACATCTAACGACTGAGCCACCCAGGCACCTCTACAAACCACTTAATTTGCAAAGGATGTGTATTTAGAATATATACGTATTAAAAAGAACGTTCAAAAATCCATAGCAGAAATAAAATCGAGTTGGAAAATGGGGAAAAGGAACAAAAAGACCTTTCACTGAAAAAGATAAACAGCCAGGAATTAAGCACATGAAGAGAGTTCGACAATATTAGCCACAAATTGAAACCACAGTGAACTATCGCTACACGCCTACCACGGTGGCTAAAACAAAAAGAAACAGACAACACCCTGTGCCGGTGAGGACGCGCAGAAACTAGATCCCGCCTACGCTGCTGACAGAAACGTAAAATGACGCAGCCGTCTAGAAAATTGGCGATTTCTTACAAAACTAAATATGCACTTATCATATTCGCCCAGAAATAAAAACTTACGTGCACACAAAAACCTGTGCACGACTGTTCATAGTGGCTTTCTTCATAATGGCCCCAAACTGGAAACAGCCAGTACCCTTCAAGGAAAGCGTTACATCCACTCCACGGATACTACTTAGCAATACAAAGGAACAAACCGGTGGATACACACAGTAACTTTTACGAATCTCAAGGGAATCTCGCTGAGTGGAGGAAAAAAGCCAATCTGTGGGTGTGACAGAGTAAAGACACAGCCTAAGGGGGCTCCTTGTGCCTGGATTGTGGTACTGGTTAACAGATCTGCTCATGAGATAAAATGACACAAAACTGCATGTGCACACACACGCACACACACAACTGGTGAAATCCGAGTAGATTCTACAGATTATACAAACGTCACTTTCCTGGGTATGATATTGTACTATAATTATGCAAGATGTTACCATTGAGGAAAACTGGATGTAGTTCAGGGGACCTCCCCGTATATATTTTTTTGCAACTTCTTGAGAATCTAGAATTTGTTCCAAATAAAGAGTTTTAAAAATAGGTCATTTATTCACAAAAAAATGTTGAACGGTCAGTACGGCCTGGCACGAGCCGGTCGGAACAGAGCCCAGCCACGAGCAAGCAGCGTGGCCAGCCCCATAACGGTGGCCCGTCAGCTGCACACAAACCCCAGGGTGAAACCAAAAAAACGAGGTGTTGAATGTGGCGGGGAAGGCTGCATCTCTTTAAGATTGTGTTTATTTGGGGGGCACCTGGGTGGCTCAGTCGGTTAAGCATCCGACTTCGGCTCAGATCATGATCTCACAATACGTGGGTTCGAGCCCCGTGTCGAGCTCTGTGTGACAGCTCAGCGCCTGGCGCCTGCTTCGGATTCTGTGTCTGCCTCTCTCTCTACCCCACCCCTGCTTGCACTCTGTCCCTCTCTATCTCTCAAAAATGAATAAATGTTAAAAAAGAAAAAGAAAAACCACAAGTTAGTAGAACATTTACTGTTATTAATATATTATTGACGATATTTATCCCTGGATAGTAGCATTACAGGTGATTTTAATTTTTTTTTCTTTCATGTATTTTCCCTTTTCCCCCACGACAGATCTAGATAAATAAGTTACGGTTTCAGTCTTCTTTGGTTGCAAATCACAGAAAGCAACTCAAATTAATCTAATCAAAAACAAGTCCTAGGAAGGATGTTGGGGGCTGAGGCAAAACAAAGAGTGAGACTTGCCCACCCAACATTCTCTCGCTCGCTCGCTCGCTCTCTCTCTCTCTCTCCCCCTTTCTAAAAGAAGCCCGATTTTTGTCACAGTGGGAACATGTCCATTTAAACCCCACTGCCCAGCTTCCCTTAAAACTCGGTGTGGCCGTGTGACATTATAAATGGAAGTCCAATGGGTTGGAATCCTGGGAAAGGGTTTTTTTTTTGGCTTGTTTGTTTGTTTGTTTTTAAGTGGCTGACTGCGCTGGCAATGCCCTTTTGACCCTCCTCCTTCCTCATTCCTCCTGTATGGAATATCAACATGATGGCTGGTGCCGCAGCAGCAATGATGACGTCACGTGACCTTAACGATCGAAGCGCCATGCTGAGGATGGTTAGAGCAGAGAGACAAGAATAGTCTGTGACATTAGTGACTCTCTGGAGCCACAGACCGGACCAGCTGCCTGATATTTAAGTCACTCTTTTTCCACTGCCTGCAAACTCATCCCTGAGCCATCCAGGGCTCACAGGACCAACAAGAAACTGGAGAACCTGGCTTAAAAACGGGCAAGAATGGAGGCAGCTGGAGAGTTAAGAAGCAAGAACCACACCCACAAAGTTATGGGTGACCTCCTCACCCGCGTGTGGTAATCCTCCTTCTCGAGAGAGCAGCAGCTGGGTTAGTCAACAGTCACCTGTGTCCGAAAGCAAACCACATCCTTTCCTGGAAGCCAAGCGTTAGGTTGGGAAAAGAAGAAAAACAGAGAAGTCTATCCATTTGCCTTCTAGAAGTCCCTCTTTGGAGATCCTGCTGGTTTATTCTTATCTATTTCCGGGGAGAAACTTACCTTCTCAATGTCTCAAATAAAACATAAGTCATGAACATCTGTGCCCACATCTCTCCGTCACAAAAGACTTCCCCGCCACGGCAAGCTGTAAAGCACGGGGGGCCGCCTGCATCCACCCCTCACGCCAGGTAAGCCCTGCCAACTCAGAGGTCCAGGAAGTGACGAGACCTGCCTCCAGCAGAGAGCTGGGAGTACCAGGAAGAAGATTATTGGCAAAACCCTTTGGAGCCCTGAAATTTCCATCTCATTGTAAGTGTCAAAAATGTAAGTGTCACCTAAGCCCGCAAGGGGCGAGGCCCTAATTGTGGCACACCCCACAAGTTGGGGCGTGGAAAAGAATTCCATTCATTTTGTAGCCCCTTTGTTCTTTTGCCCAGGACTCAGCTCCAGAGGAAGAAGCATCCAGTTGGGTCTAGCTTGGGCCGTGTGATGCCTTGTGTGCTGGGTGGAGGGCAGATTCCCTCCTGATTATAAACCCCACTCACTGCCATTGAACTGTATCCAATGGGAAAGGGACAGGAGATTCCTCAAGCAAAATCAGAGGAAATGGGTAACTGGGAAATACATGTATTTTAACTTTAAATAGAGAAAATCTAAATTCAGTGTTTAAAAGACAAAAATCCAGGGAAGCCTGGGTGGTTCAGTCAGTTAAGTGTCCAACTTTGGCTCAGGTCATGATCTCACAGTTCATGAGTTCAAGCCCTGCATGGGGCGGCTCTGTGCTGATGGCTCATAGCCTGGAGCCTGCTTCGGATTCTGTGTCTCCCTCTCTCTCTACCCCTAACCCACTCACATTCTGTCTCTATCTCTCTCAAAAATAAATAAACATTAAAAAAAAATTTTTGAAGACAAAAATCCATGTAACACTTTAACTGAAAACTCTTAGAAAACACAAGGGCCAGGGAACTAAGGTGGTACTCAGATTGCATATCTGTGCTTTTCAAGTTCCAGTTTCTATGTCCAGATGAATTCTGTGCTGAAATCCACCCGAGCAATACTGTGATTCTCTCGGGTCACACGACGGTGAGTGGAGTGGTCCCTGGTACCACTCCTGAGTGGTACTGATGAGCTCCTGAGTCCAGAGAGGGAGCAAGAGATTTATGTGACAAACCATGAAATGATGGGTAAGACCTGTTAAAGGCACCCAGTGAAAGCACCATGGGAGAACAGGGAAATGGGGTTGTTAATTTTGGTCCTGAAGATCAGAGGAGACTTCCTGGAGGAGGTGACACTTGAGTAGATGGGAGATGAAGACACAGCTTTGAATGTCATGCTGGATTTTTCGGTGGAAAACGGTGCGTCTCTGATGTTTTTTGAGCAGAGGGATAATATGGTCTTATCCCAGCAGCACTGGAGAGATTAGGTCGCCCCGGCCGGAGAGGTCGGGAGACCAGTAAGAGTGTGGCTGCGATGATTCAGATAAGCAGTGATGAGGGGCTGTTTTAGAGTCCGGGGAAGCTGCGGTAATGATGAGAAGCCGCATTCCGGGGAGCAAGACTGGGCAAGCCTTGATGAATAACTGGATGTTGGGGGTGAGGTGGAAAGTAACGTAAGACTTCTGTCTTGGGCGATCCGGTGAATTGCGATGCTGTGAACCAATCTGGGAACTCGGGAGCAGTGTGAAGGGGAAGACGAGAAGGCCGATTGGGGTCAGGTAGGGTTTGAGATGCGTTAGAGACACCCTGGCAGAAACATTCAGTAGGTGAGTGGATGCCAGAGTCGGAACCGTTGGTACTCGTGACCTTCGAGCCCTAAGCGTGGACTGCCTTTGGTTCAGTCACCTTCAAGATCCCCAGTGGGCACGTGCTCCTTTTACCGTCGCAAAAAGGAATACGCCGTGTTTTGAGAAGAGCTGGGAAATCGGAAGGATCACGGACACGACAGAGCCTATGAGCGAGACCGTCGGGCCGGCGTCAGCTCAGCTCGGGGCAGATCGACACAGTTACCGGGGACACACGTCCTCTTTGCCAGGCTCTGGGGGCGCGGCGGGCCAGCGGGACGGTGACCGTGACAGATGTAGCCCCCGCCCTCACAGAGCCCCGAGCAGTGGGAAGGTGCCAGCGGAGGAGAGATGAACATCTGTGCCTCTTTGCCAAAAAAGGCAGATTCCAGAAGCTTTCAGAACTCCACGTCTGGCTGGGCAACAGTCCTGAAGTCTCGTAAACCCCGGGAGAACAAGGCAGGAGTGGAGGGTCCTCTACTCATACGAGAGGAAGCTCTCCCTTCCCGAGAGGGGAGACTCCAGAGACGATGCGTCTGGGGTGCAGCCAGACATTTGGCAGAGGTCCCCAGGCGGCTCCCGTGAGCGGGTTCCACAAACACCGGCTGAGGGCAGTCGAGTGAGACAGATTCAGAAGAGGCGAAAAACTAAACGCAAAGCTTTGATTAATGGGCTGCTGTTCAAGCAAGAGAAAGGTCTCGAGACCTCAAGGTTCTCCTCATGGCTCTGTCCTGTGTACCTTTTTAAAAAAAAAAAAAAAAAAACCACAAGGGAAATAGATATCAGCTCAGGACGAGGAAGAACTTAAACGATACGAAAAAAGGTCCAGTAGACCCTTTGTGGCGGGGAGTCCCATCAGCAGGTACATGGGCGAAGCCCCCGGTGACCGCCTTCCGTGACCGTGAAGACCAGAGTGCAGTCTCGGAGGAAGGGTGCAGTGATGTCCCTCCCAAACCGAGCATCCTTCCCGTCCACGAGCAGCCTCTGGACCCCAGAGCGGCACCCCCCGACCCCCGCCGTCTTGGGAAGCTCACCATGTCTACACGCGAGCTCACTGAAGGCGGCTGGGTCTTGTGGGGGGCCCGGGATCTTTGCAGCCAGTCAAACCCGGTTCCCGTCCGCAGCCCCAACTGTCCAAATGTGTGCGTTTGTCACAAGGCACCCCACCCCTGCCTGTTTCGAGGGCCCCGTGTTTCGAGGGCTCAGTGAGGACCACTGTGTACCTCAGGTGCCTCCATCCACCACCTGCTCGTTCCAAGTATTCCGTGAGAGGCTGGGAGTCCGGCAGAAGGCCCACACACATACAGACCATTAAAATGAGGAAAGAGCCTGAAGAAGGCATAATTACAAAGTGAGGGAGAGAGCTGGAGAAAAGGGTGAGAACACACTTCTCTGAGCCTAAAACTATCATCTGTGCAGAGCCTTCTGGGCATGGCACACAGTAGGTATCTAATAAATGACGGCCTCTTTCCCCGCACCAGCTATGCTCCAACTGCCGTCGCAAAGTACCACAGACTGGGCGGCTTAAACCACAGAAATATACTTTCTCCCCGTTCTGGAGGCTGGAAGTCCGAGGTCAAGTCCCGCACAGGCCGTTTCTGGTGAGACCTCTCTTCCTGGTTTGCGGACAGCCACCTCCTCGCCGTGACCTTACGTGACAGAGAGCACAGCGAGCTCTCTAATAAGGACGCTAATCCTGTGGGGGCAGGGCCCCACCCTCGGGACCTCAGTTAACTTGAATTACTTCCTCAGAGGCCCTGCCTCCAAATGCAGCCACATCCGAGGGCCCAGGTTCAGCAGATGAGTTTCAGAGGGACACAAGAATTCATCCAGACCCAACGGGCAGGTGGGCAAAGATTCATCCAGACCCAATTCCCGTATCGATTTCCAGGACATGTGGGCAACCTGCCCCCTTCACCAGGGCCCCTCCCCGGTCTTTCCAGCTGGTGAACTTGGGGGTGTGGTGTGGTTTCTCCAAGAGCCAAAGGAAGCCAGGTCCTCATGCGTCAGACTGTGCCCCCCCACCCCCACCGGCCCCCAAAATCACAACAATTTAACTCGTAGGACCTCGACTGCCCGCTCCAGACCTGGACACACTTTTGGAAGTGGGAACCATTCAAGACGCCCGTGACCTATCAGTGATGCTGGTGACCATAACATCTCCCATTTACTGACCAACGTAGTATCTTACCATCTGACGTTGATCAACTGTTTGCTATGTGCCGTGCTAAGTATTTTATGGGTACTCACTCATTCAGTACTCACCCCAACCTGTGAGGTGGGTCCTGAGACTCCTCCCCTCTCAGGGAGCCCAGGCACCCACCAGAGAAGGGTCTCCCCCACGAGGTCACATGCGGAGGCCATGCCGGGATTTGACCCCAGGCCATCAGGCCCTGATGCCCCCCGGGGAAGAAGCCTCCTCGCTGGCCCCTGTGTCCTGCTGAGGAGTGGGTCGGGGAAACAGGGAAGCACCTGCCTTCCTAAAACCTCAGACTGTCGGGAAGTGTTAAGGAAGAAAATTCAAATCTTGTAGCTAGTAATTCAAAACACTACTTTTATGCTAAACGTGCCTCTGTCACAGAGTCAAATCCAAAATGTATGAGCATTTTGCAAGATAAAGCGGATGCTTCCGGGGAGTTTCAGCAGGACAGCCCTAGAAGACTTCTTTCTCTTCCTCCGGGTACCGGGTACCGGGCTGGACGAGCCTGGGATAAACGGCTCCGGCTTACAGCATCAGGCTTGGGCGCCCCCCCCCGGCCCGTCCCTCAGAACTCACCCACACTGGCCTCACCTGCACCCCCCGCCTCTCACCCGCCTAGACCGCCCCCGTCCTCCCCCTGCACCCACTTTCTCCCCTCCACCCCCATCACGCAACCCCAACACCTTCCATCGCCCGTCTGCCATTTCATAAACCACGCTGGCCTCCTGTTTTGTTTTTTTCTTTTCACGTGCAGTTTCCAACCTTTTCAGTAAAACCAGCAGTCCTCTGCAGACAAGAGCCGGGCCGTCGCTTCTCTGCGTGACCGAGGGCCACATCTTGCACACGGCCCCCGCTCTGGGAACACGCGCTCATTATTTTGAGGACAGGTATTTCCTCACCGTTTGGGGCCATTCCTGCCGAAAAGCGCGTGCCCTTTCTGAGTAACAGGATGGCCCGTAAATCCCAGCTTTGACTGCCTGGGACCAGTTTGTACCAGTGATCTTTGGAAACCATACGGATGTGCTGACACGCATGCGGTTTCTGCCTCAAAGTCACTACGTGTGCTTCCTGCCGGGCTCCTTGTCTGTCCCTTAGATCTCACCTCCCAGATGAGGTCACCACCCTCCTTATACCCGCCCCGAGCACCGGGCAGCTGTCCGCGGCAGCGCTGGCTGGTGGCTTTGGGCAGGCTCCAGCACTGTGGGCTCGCTTTGCCTTCTAGGTCCCCGGCACGTAGCAGGCTGCATGTCACACAGTAGGCAGTCAATGAAATGCTGGTGGAATATCGAACGCTCTCCTGTTGCGGCAGATATACGCGAACCCCGCCCACCCCCACCAGGCTCGGGGCGGGGCGCCTGCCTCACACCACCCCCCCCACACCGTGGCCTTGGCCCGGAAACCAGAGCTCAGGGCTGGGACCCCGGGGGAGAACCGGGACCAGTTCTGGCGATCACAGTGGGAGGGATGATGGCAGCGTCTGGGAGGAGCTGCTGCGGGTTTGCGGCCGCGGCCTTGTTCAACTGCCGTCCTGCACTGCCCTCTCCAGGATGACAAGAGGCGCGGCCAACTCGGCCCGCAAACACGAAATCCTCCTCCTGACCGGGGGCTTTCCATCCAAGAGAGGTCGGGGCACTTGAGAAACAGTCACTTATCACTATTCTCCCTTGGCTGGGGGGAGGTGGCGGGCAGGGAGTTGTTCAGAGCTCTCCAGGGACAGAAGCCAGAAGCCCAGACACTCACGGCCCGTCCCCTCCGCTATGAGCTGGTGAGACCACAGGGCCAAGACAGGGAGGACCCTCGACCGGGGCTCATCCCCGGGTTACACGCCTAGCAGGCACCCGGGTCCTCCTCAGATGCAGCATCCGAGGCAGCGGGCGGGGGTGGTGCCTGAGAGCCTGCATTTCCAGCAAGCCCCAGCGGCCGCTGCTCCTAGGCCCCAGTCGATCCTTGATGTTCAAAACGCGGTCCAGCGACCAACAGAATCCGCATCAGCAGCACCTGGGAGATTCTGCGACTCAAAATGTGGTCCTCATTTGACACCATCCGCAATACCCCAGAGCTCGGCCCCACCCCAGACTCCCTGGATCAGAATGCCCGTTTGAACCCGTCCCCCAGGTGATTCACAGACAGACACGGTCAAGTCTGAGATGCTCTGTTCTAGAATGCCGGTCTGAAGGCCATCTGCATGTTGAAATAAACCACCTGTGGGGCTGTAAAAAAATACTGATGTGAGCATTTCTAGAGACCCCAGTTTAATTTCTTTTTAAACTTCCCCTGTTATTCCAACATAAAACCAAGCTTGAGGGCTTTTGGTTTATATTAGAATATTTTCTCAGGGTGCCTGCGTGGCTCAGTCGGTTGAGCGTCCAACTTCGGCTCAGGTCGTGATCTCGCAGGCAGGAGTTCAAGCCCCGCATTGGGCTCTGTGCTGACAGCTGGGAGCCTGGAGCCTGTTTCAGATTCTGTGTCTCCCTCTCGCTCTCTCTGCCCCTCCCCCACTGATGCACGCTCATGCCCTCTCTCTCTCTAAAATAAACAAACATTAAAAAAAAATTTTGAAGAATATTTTCTCAATATTTTGTTTAAAAAAAGCTCAAGTTCTGGGTGCTAGATATGCTCACTATTACTGGAGAGTTGTAGATTCTAGGCCCTTCTTTGTGTTGCGTGTTAACCATCATTTGTCTAGGTTCCTGTTATCTTTCAATCTTGCTCATAAAGTTTGCTGAAATACGTGTTGAATTACGTTTGTTGGGGTGTCATTAAAAAACACAGAAAAAAATTTTTCTTAAATTTAACTAATATACTTCTTAATATTTACCGGCATTTCTTTCTCCAGGGAAAACACAAATGTCCAGCCAGCACGTGACAAGATGCTCAACATCATTAATCGCTAGGGAAGCGCAAATCAAAATGCAGTGACACACCACCTTGCACGGATGGATGTAATGTTTACAACGGAAATTAACAAGGGCAGGTGACGATGTGCAGAAATTGGAACCCTCACACGCTGCCGGTGGGGACGCAGAAAGGTGCGGCTGGGGCGAAACAGGCCGGCGGTGCCTCAAAAAGTAAAACGGAAATCACCACGTGACCCAGCAACTGGCAGTCCCAGCTGTATACTCGCAAGAATTGAAAACAGGGCCTCAGATACCTGTAGGTACATGTTCACGGCGGCATCATTCACAAGAGCCGAAAGGAATATGTTCATCAACGTGCTTGTCAATAGATGCGTGGAGAAACAAAACGTGGTCTGTCCGCACAACGGAGTATTATTCGGCTGTGAAAGAGAACGAAAGGCTGACACCTGCTACAATGTGGGCGAGCCTTGAAAACACGATACCCGGTGAAAGGAGCCAGACAAACAGAAAAGAATACCGTGTGATTCCATTTACGTAAAGTATCTAGACGAGGCAGGTTCAAGGAGACAGACGTGGGTTTGTCTGTGCCTTCAAGAAACCATGAAGTTTCCAGAACGACACCGTGGCTTCCTTGGATGTGTTCTAGGCCTATTGCAAAGTGAGTGAAGGTCCTCCTTAACCTCAATTTTGTCCAGAAAACCTCTTGCGTCTTCCAGTTCTTAAAGGGAGCAAATCATTCATACAGACATTGCACATTTTTGCTTTATTTCTGGGTGTCTCCATTTATTTTGCACTGGAAAAGGGATCTTTTCTTCCACTGTATTTTCTGAGGAGCTGCTATTTGTACATAGAAATACTATTGATTTTTTTTCATATCCACTCATCTTACAGTAGTTCTCCAGTTGTCTTGAGTTTCTAGATATGGCTCATGCCGTGCACAAACATTTTAGGCGACTTACTGATTCCAGTCCTTCCCAAACCATGTGCAGTGAAGGGCCAGACTGTGGTCTTCTTCTCAATGTGTTTTACAAAATAGATGATGAGCCCATGGGATCCACTCTCGGATGTCATTAAAATGTCAGATTCCTAGGGGCACCTGGGTGGCTCAGTCGGTAAGGGCACCTGACCCTTGATTCTGGCTCAGGTGATGATCTCACGACTTGTGGGATCAAGCCCCATGTCGGGTTCCATACTGACAGCTTGGAGCCTGCTTGGGATTCAGGATTATCTCTCTCTCTCCCTCTCTCTCTCCACCCTTCCCCTGATCGAGTGTGCTTGCTCGCTCTCTCTCTTTTGCTCAAAATAATACTTTTTCTAGAAAGAGTCAAATTCCTAAAGAACTTTGTTTTTTTTTTTTTGTAATGTTTATTTATTTTTGAGAGAGAGACAGGATCCGAAGCAGGCTCCAGGCTCTGAGCTGTCAGCACAGAGCCCGACACAGGGCTTGAACTCACAGACTGGGAGATCACGACGTGAACCGAAGTGGGAGGCTCAACTGACTGAGTCACCCGGGCGCCCCCAAAAGAACTTTCTAAATGTTTATTTCCAAAGTCTGCACTTTCTTGTCACAGACCAGGAAACAGTGGGCAGATCAGGAGTGGTCTACAACCTCACTTCAAATATCACTGGTTTAGACCTCTTTTCTAACATTTTTAGATGTGGCAATTCCACACCTCTAGGACCTTCTCTGTGCCCAGTTACCAAATTCTGTTTATTACTGCAAAGTCACCAGCAGTGATTATGGGAAACACAGGAACGTGGCTCAATAAGTTACATAGCACCTGGTTGTGTGTGTGTGTGTGTGTGTGTGTGTGTGTATGCACGCTCATGTGTGTGCATGCCTGTAAAATAGATTTTTTTATGTCTAAAATCAGAAAAAAAGAGATGTCCATACCCCACCAATACCTGATGGTAACTGCCTGAGACCCCCAAGTGAAAACCGGAATAGCTAAGCCCTAAGTGAACTCTTGACCTAGCACACTGCGGGCCAAACACAATAATTGCTTTTCCCAAGCGAGTGTGAAGGTCCTTCCCTCCCGGAAAGTAACAGGAGCACTTACCTGTCTGCCTCCATTTCTTTTTTGTTTTTAAGTTTATTTATTTTGAGAGAGAGAGAGAGAGAGAGAGAGAGAGAGAGACTGTGCACACAGAGGAGGGGCAGAGAGAGCAGATCCCAAGCAGGTTTCACACCGCGAGTGCAGAGCCTGACGCGGGGCTCGAACTCACGAACCCCAAGATCACGCCCTGAGCCAAAGTCAAGAGTAGGACGCTTAACCAACTGAGCCACCCAGGTGCCCCGGGTCTGCCTTCATTTCTTAAACCTCTCTCTCATTCGCATACTCCTCCCACCTGGTCTTTTTTCTGCTCCCCAAACACACGAAAATGGTTCTGACCTCTAGGGTTTTTGCACCAGCTGCCCTCTCTCTCTGAGAAACCCCTCTCTCCCCCTCTCCCAATCTTGCAGGCTCTCATCTCAGGCCACCAGCTCTCAGTGAGTCGCTCAGGCCTACCCCATCTAGCTTAGATCCCCGGTCCACAGTTGCCTCATGCCGTTTTTTTAATGGTACTTACACCATCTGACATTTTTCTGCGTTTATACCCTCTGCCAGATTATAAAGTCCGTGAGAGGAGAGACCTAACCTGTTTTGATCACCTGTGCATCGCCCGGTCTTGTATGATGCCCGGCAGAAAATAAGCATGTGTATGAAACGGACGAGTCCACGAGAAGGGAACAGCCGTGCGAAGATGAGAGGGACAAGCATTTCTGTCAGCAAGAACAGCAAGGAGCACCAAAAATGGTGTGTTCTAGGCAAGAAAGGCGACTGGTTGGGGCCGGAGGGGTTCGAGATGAGGGGGGCAGGGATGAGAGAGGTCGGGGCCTTTTAGAACATAGAAAGGATCTTGCCTGGCAGAACTTGATGTGATACTGACTGGGGAGGATGTGGTAAAGCACACACACCGCACACCCTTTGCCATTTTAACCATTCTCAAGTGCAGGATTCAGGGGCATTAAGCACGTTCACATCGCTGTGCAGCCGCTGACACCATCCGTCTCCAGAACTTTTTTTCATCTTCGCAAACTCAGACTGCGTCCCCATCAAAGAATTCCCATCCCCTGGGCACCTCTACTCTCTCTGTCCTTATGAATTTGCCCTCCTGTGAGTGGAATCATGCGGTAGTGGTCCTTCCGTGTCCGGCTTCTGTCACTCAGCCTCAGGTTCGTGGCCCTCGTGGCTTGGGTCAGAGTTGTCTTCCTTGTTCATCGAGACAAGATACAGCTAACACAGTATCTTTCTGGCTTTTTGAGGCTCAGCAGTATCCCACTGTGTGTAAACACCTTTTGAGCACCCATTCATCAGCACGGGGGGGGGGGGGGGGAGGCTGGGGGCTGCTGGGTTTAAAGGCTCTCTTGGGTGGGGACTAGCCCCAGGGCCACGTGGGCCAGGGAGGACAGCGGGGGGGGGGGGGGGGGGCGGGGGCTCAGATCAGGACCTCATCTGCCGGACTCAGGACACCGGGCTGCAACCGCGGAACGCAGCCCGGGAAGGAGCGGGCGGGGCCCAGCTGGGCCGCAACCGCGGAACCCAGCTTGTCCCGGCCGCCGCCCTCCCGCTCCCGACGGGTCCCCGCGCGGCGCAGCGGCGCCCTCCGCCCGCCAAGGCGCTTGCGCAGGAAGAGCCCCGCGGAAGACGCGGGGCGCATGCGCAGGAGGCTCCGCTCCCCGGGAGTCGATCCGCGATCCGGGGTTTGGGCGCCGCCGAGAGCTCTGTTTATAAACACACCGCGCGGCCACCCGCGAGGGGCAACCCGAAAGGTAGTGGGGTCGGAGGTCAGAGGTCAGCAGGGGCGCCAGGGGCAGACCGATCCCTTAGCCTTTGCCGGCTGCTGGCGGCGCGGCGCGGCGTGGCCGGCCCGGCCGTCCGACCGCGGTCCGGGGCTGCCGGGTGCGCCACGTGGTGCGCACGTGGTCCGGTCCCGGCGCGGACCCTCCCTTCCCCCCACGGCGCCGGCGGCCCGCAGCGCCCCCTGGTGGCGGCCCCGCGCGCCGCACCGCTCGTCGCGCCTGCGCACCAAGCGTCACGACGCGCCTTCCGGTCTGCGCGCGACCGGGCGTGGGTCGGTTGCGTCCTTGCGACAACCGCGCGTCCTCCCGCCCGCCCGGGGTCTCGGCGAGGGGAAGCTGGGGGCGGCGCGCCCAAGGTCACACGCGCGCGGCGCCGGGGCGGCCCCAAGACCCCGCGCCGTGCGGGGGCGGGGCCTGCGGCGTCCACGTGGCCCCGGTGGCGGAGCGCTCGGCCCCCGCCGCTGCCTGCCCAGCCCGAGTTTGCGCTCGTGCGCGGCGGCCCCGCGGACGCCCGCCGGGTGCCCCGTGCGCGCTTCATGCGAGGGGGCCGCGCAAACGGGAGGCGACGCGCCTGGCCTCTGCCGTCACCTGGCTGGGCGCTCGCGGAGCCCCCAGGTTGTGCTGCTGTTAGAGCGGTCGCTTCCCCGCCCGCCTTTGATTTTATGCCCTGTTGCTTCAAAAAAGATTTGAGGAGGCTTGCAGAGGTTAGAAAGCCGACTTCCCCCGACTTACTTTTTTTTTTTTTTTTGCCATTTTATCGGAAAGGCTCACCATTGCATTGCCGCTGCTGGTTGCTCTGTCAAAATTAGTTTGCCCACTCGAGCAACATTTATTCGATGCCTACTGTGTGCTGGACGTTGCTGCAGCCTTTAAGGTGCCTGGGTCACGTGTAGGGAAGAGGCAGCTCTAAAGCTGGTTAAGTTATCAGGGAAAGGCAGGAAGTACTTACCCTGAAGATCAGGTTGATGCTACTGTAACAAGTGGTTGGGGCGGGGTTCATGTGCCTAAACATGAGTTTATTTCAAATTTAGCTGAAACCAAGCATGGGCAGCGCCCCCTCCACAAAGAATGATAAAACAAACAGTATTCTTTCTTGTAAATCTCTTAGAGCCCACTGATGCTCGGAGAACGCTTTTGTTTATTTTTGCTGAATTCTTTTATTATTATTTTAGAGAGCGTGAGGGGAAGAGAAGGTCAGAGAGAGAGAGAATCTCTCCACACCCATGGAGCTGGACGTGGGGCTCTATTCCGTCACCCTGGAATCACGACCCAAGCTGAAGTCAAGATCCCATGCTCAACTGACTGAGCCAGGCAGGTGCCCCTCTCTTCCCTGAGTAATTCTTTTTTTTTTAAAAAAAAAAATTATTTTTGAGAGAGAGAAAACAGGTGAGTGGGGGAGGAGCAGAGAGAGAGGGAGAGACAGAATCTGAAGCGGGTCCCGGCTCAGAGCTGTCAGCACAGAGCCGGACATAGGGCTCGAACTCACGAACTCAGAGAACATGACCTGAGCCCAAGTCAGATGCCCCACCAGCCAAGCTACCCAGGTGCCCCCACACCCCAGTAATTCTCAAACCCAAAGCCAGTCTCTAGTTGAAATTCACCCATGATCTGTCAAACTGAGTTGCTTCCCAATAAACTTGTCATTAAATGTAATTAATATGTGATACGAACTTTGAAGCCAAAAAGAATTTCATCAATGACATGAGCAACTTCTTGGCCAAATTGGATCATGGTTTTCCCATAGGGCACAAATACAGTTTTTCCTCCATGTTTTCTGCCGGTTACAATGTAAAGGATACAGAGTTGACACATTTTGGTCAAAGTTTTGGCAACATTTTGAATTAAACTACATTGTTAATTTTCTCCACTACTTTCTTAAGTCTAGACTAGAGGTTGGGAGAGTTTTCCCCGAAGGGTCAAATGGGAAATATTTTAGGCTTTGCCAGACACATATTTTTTCTTTTGTTTTGTTTTTTTACCACCCTTTCAAAACATGAAAGCTGTTCTTAGCTCCAGCAAAGGCCAGATTCAACCTTCCAGCTCTGAACTGTAGCATGTTCAGATTTCCACAATATAAATGTTTCTCTGATGGCTGATTTCAAGCGGCCAATGTGTGGGGTGCCTGAACCAACATGGAGTGTCAGAATGAGGCTTGGGAACCCTCTTTCCAGCATATGGATCCAATAAATGGAAGTAACCCAAGGCACGTAGGTCACGGTAGGATAATTGAGAAGTAACGTGTTTTGAGACCTTGTTATCAAGAGTACTGATTTCACTGTAAACTTCTGTAATTTAATTTTTGATAATGTCTGTTTAACCACAAGCCCACAGAATTCCTGAAAATTTAACATTTGATTCTCTTGCCCCAGCTCCGGCTCGCACGGGTGTCACCTCCAAGTGGAGATGGGGTTGTGTAAGCTAGGCTTCTGGGTTGGTCCTGGATGTTCAGTTTCTTCTCCCGGGTTCCACTTAGGCGCCCCCCCAAGGTGACCCCCGGCGAGTCAGTGCCCTGTATCATCCCCTCCCCCTGAGTCTGAGCCCGACCCATCATGTGCTTCTGACCAGCAGAGTTTGCTGAGTGGGGTAGGCCCTCGTTCCCTTGACTGTGTCCCTTCACATGTGAAGGATGATGGATGTCACACCCATCACGCCCACGATCCCATGATGTCTGGAGACACAGTCCCCTGCCGGCCTTGCAGGAGCCACAGCCACGTGAACAGCCCTTGGAGAAGGCCCCGTGGCAGGGGACGGTGGGCCGCCTCCAGGACCTGAGGGTGGCCTCCAGCCAATCGCCACAAAGAAGCTGGGGCCCTCGGTCGTGTGCTCACGAGGACACGCGTGTGCCAGCAGCCTGAATGAGCCGGAAAGAGTGGAGCCTCCAGACGAGAGCAAAGCCCAGCCCCCACCTGGATTACGCGGGAGACCCTAAGCCGGCCGCTCTGCCCACCCCTGACTCCTGCCCTGGGGAACCTGAGGTAACCAACCTGTGCTTTGTCTGTTACTAAATGTGTGCTGGTTTGTTACACTGCATCAGAAAGTGACTATGTCATCATTCGCTACATTTATGCACCTTTCTATGTATGTATGAAATGTTACATTTCCCCATTTTAAAAAGTTGGGGAGAAATGTAAACATTGCACAATGAAAATAGCAGGCAAGAACTGTATCCCCGTGTTGGCCCAGAACGCTCTCTGATGGTGTCACTGTGAGGAAACTCGAAGTGGGTTTCCGTTTGGGATGGGTTCACCCCCCGCCCCCCGCACCCTGCAATGACTCTGTCCTGAGTCCACGAGCTGTGCGGTGGGTGTGAGGTCGGGAGCTAGACTCCTGTGCCTCATTTTCTTTTTAAAAAACTGTTTAATGTTTTTATTTATTTTTGAGAGAGAGAGAGGCAGAACGTGAGCAGGGGAGGGGCAGAGAGAGAGAAAGAGACCCAGAATGTGAAGCAGGCTCCAGGCTCCGAGCTGTCAGCACAGAGCCCAACGCGGGGCTCGAACCCACAAACCGCAAGATCGTGACCTGAGCCAAAGTCGGACACTCAGCCGACTGAGCCACCCAGGTGCCCCTCCTGTGCCTCGTTTTCACCTCTGTGCTAGAGCTTCCTGCCTACCTGTGTGTCCCAACAGGCCTCCCTGTCCTCTCCTTTCAAGTGGAGGTGACCACAGTACCTGCCTCATGGCACAGCTGCACAGGACTCGGTGAGGCAGCCATTTTCAGTGGACCGTGTTAAGTGGCCATCATCCCTTGCTGCCCTCACCCGCTACAGAGCTGTCAGGGGGCGGGGAGGGGGACCGACTCCAGCTGGGCACGGATGGGTCTACACCATGCATAGTGAGTGATTCAGAAACCCAAGTCAGTCACTGTCTACCATCCCCCAAGCCTTCCGGGAGAGGTCAGGTGTCTGTCTGATAGGAGTTTCCCCAAAAGGGTTCTTCCCTCCTAAGCTACAGCCTCGAGAAGGGAAGGCCTTTCTCTCTCCAGACGCCACGGGGGAGCGTGAGCTGTGGCGGCCGTGGGGCCTGCCACAGGAGGAGCACAGATAGCATTGTCTGAGGTGGCTGGAACCATGGGGTCGAGCCACCCCGAAATTCCCCCTACATCCAGATCCTGGTCATGTGGACGGACACACTGGGCATCGTTCAGACCATTTTGAGTTGAGCTTTCTGGTAGTTGACGGCTGAGCTCGCATCCTGATTAGGTTGTCATGTAAAAGCTGTTGCATTGACGGGCGGGGGGGGGGGGGGTTGCGGACACGAGGGACAACGGACAGTGGATGCTGGGTTCTGTGTCTGCAGCTCCCCTGGAGTCGGGCAAGGTGGGCGGGGCCCGTTGGCTTCCATAGCTAAATCCCCGTGAGGTGTTCTGCGTGCTGGCTACCATCTGCCAGCACCTTGACCTTGGACTCCCAGCCTCCAGAACCGTGAGAAATCAGCGTCTGTTGTCTGTCAGTGGTCCGGGCTGTGGTGTGCTCGTTACGGCAGCTGAGCCGACGAACACACTCCCCACATCTGCCCGCACGCTCCCCGGCCTCTGAGGCCTCGTCGGGAGGCACTTTTGTGCTAAAGAGAAGCCGCCGTCGGGCACGCTGGCGTCGGCGGCCTGCGCGGGGTGGGGGCCCCACGTGCTCAGAGCTGGCAGAGGCTTCTCGAATGCTGAGCGCCTGACTCTGGGATCCGCACGGGATGCTGCCGTCCTGCCCGCCCCTCGGCAGTTGTTAGAACGGAGGTGGGGATTCTGGGCTCTGACAGCCCCGTTGCCCCCCACTCCCATGTGACCGGAACTACCCGCTCATGCCCCCGTTCGCGCTCACGGGCAAACGCACCCAAGGAAGCATCGAGCCAGCGTGGGACCCGCACCGGCCACGGTTTCCGGGCCTGGGCCTCCCGGCTGTTGCTCCGCTTCCTGCTTTGATTCCGCTGGGCCTCGTCCCCGTCCTCCCACTTCTCCTGCGGTCAGAGGGGGCTGGTCCCCAGTCCCAGGCCCGCACGCTTCCCCCAGCCACAGACGCCCGAAGGCCCGGCCACCTTGCCGCCTCCGCCGAGGAGCCCTCCCGCACCCCTGCCCCGCGAGCCTGCGTGCCACCATCACCA